>NC_143033.1:64158628-64758628 GCF_057628025.1 Oncorhynchus mykiss | reverse complement strand
TTCAGAATGTCAAATACAATCTCTGGCTTCTCTGTAGGATCAACTGTTGTCTCATTGCGTAAATGTATCTTTACCGTGTCTCTTGCTTTGCCAGATAATCAACTAATCATCTCATCTGATTGTTCCCCAACAGGACATCCCTTCCTCCTCAAGTATATTCTCATCAACTCCTCCCATTCATGAATGGAGCATTTGTCTGTAACATCTCCTCTATATGTAGGAGGTTCCTTTATGTCTGATTGCATGATGAGCTTAATTTTTACTGAGATCTACATATCCTACCGACTCTGAATGATGATCACTTATCTTTTCTGTACTTACTGGTGGCTCATAAGTACTGGACCTGCCACTCTGTAGTTCTTCCCTAATGGAGCTCCCTATTTCCCGGGCTAGCTGAGTGACCAGCTCAGCTAGACCATCTACAGGGGCATTTGGATTAACACTAGATGAAGGGCTTTCATCCAATTTTTTTGTGGAGCAAAACATGGGGGAACCTCCTGCACCTACACACTTTACAGGGGTTTGATCAGAGTATGAGAAAAACCTCCCCCTCTCAGCAGTGGATTTGGGTTCATCACCATTATAAGATGCCATGCCACTAAACCACTAATGTTACATTAAAATGTCTGTTGATGAACACACTTCTATGTTGGTTAACTATAAACAGCGCTCTCAATACATTGTTGTCAGAAAAAAAATAAACAGGAAAAAAGACTGTAGTTAAGATTTTTGCCACAAGGCGGCAAGAGTACCTCAATGATATAATTAGTCTCTAGAGCAGCAGCGCCTCGGTGATTGAGCTGACGTCGATCAACGATGAATCCGGGTCTAGAAGGCACCAATGTAACCGGTGCTATACCGCACCGCTATAATCTGCGTTGTGTGTGGTTGATTGAGACTATAGATGTGGACTTTGGAAATCAGGTAGTTTTAATTAAGCAGAACTCACTCTCTGCATCTTGCATCTGCATCCAAAAAGAAATAAAACATTTGTAGAGCACATATGTTCTGAAAGTCTCTTTCTCTCAATATGTTCTGATAGCCTCTTTCTCTCAATGCATCAAAATGATTTTCAATACAGTCTCTCCTTATTATACATAACATATTTTACATAGATAAAACCACATACCTGCATCCAAAAGGAAATAAAACATTTGTAGAGCACATATGTTCTGAGAATCGTCGCCTCTTTCTACAACAGATGCACAATAGGAGGGACTGGGATCATTCGAGGAGCTAGCCATCGTTCACACATACAATAGCATACAAAATGCAATTGCCATGCTGACTGTAGGAAAGTCCACCAAAGTTTTTGCCAGAGAATTGACTGTTAATTTCTCTACCATAAACTGCCTCCAATGTCGTTTTAGAGAATTTGGCAGTATGTCCAACCGGCCTCACAACCGCAGACCACGTGTAACCACTCCAGCCCAGGACGTCCACATCTGGCTTCTTCACCTGAGGGATCCTCTGAAACCAGCAACCCTGACAGCTGATGAAACTGAGGAAGTATTTCTGTCTGTAATAAAGCCCTTTTGTGGGTAAAAACTCATTCTGATTGGCTTGGCCTGGCTCCCCTGTGGCTGCGCACTTGCCCTCCCAGTCCCATCCATTGCTGCACCCCTGCTCTCCCAGTCCCATCCATTGCTGCACCCCTGCTCTCCCAGTCCCACCCATGGCTGCACCCCTGCCCAGTCCTGTGAAATCCATAGATTGGGGCCTAATGAATTTAATTCAATTGACTGATTTCCTTATATGAAATGTAACTCAGAAAAATCTTTCATTGTTTCTTGCGACGTTTATATTTTGGTTCAGTATAGTTAACGTTAGCAAACTCTGCATTCTATACGGTTATGCCAGTGGCCTGCTGCGATGCCCACTATATAGCGCTTTTCAGATCTATTCATATATTTAGCTACGGCAGATAGCTAGATCGGTGATGAGATATCATTCAGTATGTAAACTAGCGGGCTTGGCCACCGATTAAATGGCTGGTCTTACCTTAACCTTGATCAGCATTTTGACTGTCGTATAAAATACGCTTTAAATCGGTGTAAAACAGACCTAATCCACACTTAGTGTGATACTGTCAAATTGAGCAAACCAGATTGTTCAATCTTTTTGATTCAACTTTATATCCTGTGTAAGTCATTATTCCGTCCGTCCATCGTGTTTTGTGGGACGCTTTGCAGACTACTTTATGGGGAAAATATGTGACTATTACAATTTTTACCTTTAAAACCCATAAAAATTCAAGGATGTTTTCAGACCAGGAAATACCAAAACTGATGATGTTGGTAAGTTTTTAGGTCTATAATTATCGCTCCTTGACCTCGCACAGGTGTTCAGAATTAAGATGATTAGGATCAATTGGTCCATAAATATTTCTAGTTTGTAGGCACTCCTAGATCATTCAGTCATGTCTCTCCTTTGGCAATGTGCAATTGTTTTGGCTGTCGTAGCAGCAAGCGCTGCCAATGAAGGTATGTCTAATAATGAACGCATAATATGATTATGTAGCGCTGATACCATGTTAACTTGAATAGGCTACTTATCTCATGCTGACCGCCTAACAGACTAGCCAAGTTGTGGTGTTGGCTCTTGAGATGAGAATGATGACATTATCAAATTTTATATTTTTTATATTTTAATGTGGATTGTGAGAAACACTCCATTAAAGTGACATGGAAGGTCAGTCCAGAGTTGGTTGAACATGCTGCCCGTCTTTTCCTTTTCCGTCCACATTTTCTGTTCTTCCCACAGGAGAAGGGATGGCGACATTCCACTACAACCTCAATGGCTGTGCCATCAAGAAACGGGTAATGTTTAACTCTTGACCCAATGTATGCCATTTTGGATCCTGCGACGACTAATGCTTCTTCTTCTATTCCCCAGGTGACTGGCAAAAAACATCTATTCAACCAGCCTGACTTACAGACCTAACCGAAAGCCCAAACCTGCTGCTATTAATCACCATATTAAGTGTGTTTACATAAGGTAACCATCTATGCCAGGGGTACTCAACTCTTACCTTAAGAGGTCTGGCGCCTGCTGTCTTTCGGTTCTACTTTATCATTAATTGCACACACCTGGTGTCCCAGGTCTAAATCAGTCCCTAATTAGAGGGGAATTAAAATTTTTAAATGCAGTGGCACTGAGTTGAGTTTTAGGGCTCTATTGGGTGTAGTGTCCTCTAGCTATGGTGTTGGAATCAAATCTTCCTAAGCCTTTGCCACCATTATTAAACTAAACATTCCCTCTTGTATGTAGACCTGAGGGATGGATTCCCCCATTCCTTATCCCTGCCTATGGTAGTGCTGAGGGTCATGGAGGATTGGTTTTCCACATGGCACTCCTCAATGGTGAGTGACTCATACAACATCAATTATTGTAAGAATGTGGTCAGTCAACTTACCTGGTAAAGAAATTCCTAGCAGAGGACACTGCCCAAAGCTAGTTGAAACCTGTGGCTGTACAGTACGTATGAGCATTGCGCCCCTTCCCCTCTCTGCATGTAGAAGACCTTACTGGTCTGGCTAAGAGCAGCCTGTTTCCCCTGGGCTCTTTCATCCCCATCTGGGCAGCAGTGGATCAGAAGGACCATCAGCCCTTGCTGCTGCTCTTGGAGGAGTGTGTGGCGGCCACAACACCAGAACTGCAGTCTGCGAGCCTGGTGTACCCCATCACCAAGGGGTATGTACCAGACCTGGCTATGGCCATGTAGGGTGCATGTTTTGGTTTGACTGCCTAGCGCTACACAGCCTACTCAAATGTTGAAAAGTATTGAATACATTTTAAAGTTAGCTTATTTGCTGGATGGAAGTTCTGTTTGTCTGCTCATTGCACAATGCATTTTCAGTTGCCTTGCAGATGGGAAGACTGGGAACTCCAGGTTCCTGCCTAGGTACCACTCGTCTGCTATTCTGCTTTACCTGCAGTCCTTCAAGTTTGCCTTAGGTGAGGAAGTGAGTGGACCACAAGTTCTCGGTATGACTGGGTTGTTCATACTGTAGCTCTTGACTGTTCTTATTTCACCCCAGGTGTATATTCATTGTAAGCTTGTTGCATGGGACCCTGAGGTTTTTGATACAGAAAAGGCCTGCCACTACATTAAAGAGACTGGAGAGTAAGTATTGGTCACATTCTTTAACATTGGACCATAATGACGTTAGTGCCAATGCAACAGCCAACTTTTTTTATTCATAGATGGGAGCTGCTGGACGACCCGTCTCAAAGTGACCTCTGCAAGTGCTGTGACTCGAGTTGCAAGCCTCGGTTGAAGAGGGGTGTGGATTCAGGTATTTTGAGCTACTTCATTTCAAGCCTGACTAAACTGTAGTTCCATATTCATTTGAGTTCTGATGGGACTGCAGCTTGAAGTAATGTGTAGACTTTTTCTCAGAACCCCAGGGCCTGGTTCAAAACTCTGTTCTTGGACCGCTCACAATAGTGGAAAACTCAAACCCGGATCCCCAGTGAATTTGTAAAATATCCTACTGTAGAACAAGGTTGGTGATTTTGGCATTGAAGACTATAGTTTACACTTGGCTTTTAATTGTATCAGCTTTGATGCCAAATTAACTTGAACCTGTAACCTACTCATCTGTCATTGTGTTCTGTATTCAGTGGACTGGTTGGTGTAATGGTCTGGAACACTTTGCTTGTCAGGTGTGTGTGTGTGCAGGTTATTTTACTGTAACATCCCCCAACGGCAATGAGATGCATGTTACTAACAATTCTTCAACCTGTTACAGGGATGGCTGTATTTTCTGTCTCTACAGCCGTCTAATTGTAGGTGGCCTGAAGGGTGCATCCCTTTCCACTATCCCCAGTATGGATATGAAGTCCTTTGACATGAGCATGTTTCAATAAAATGAGTAGAAACAAATACCATTGTAAAGTAATGGTTGTCAAAATGCTATGATCCTGATGAGATGTACCTTAAATCCAGTAGTGTGGAGCTGGTATCTACACAAAATAGCCAAGAGGTGACCATCTGGTTGTAAGAAGATCTCAATGAGAGTGCTCAGTGTTTTGCGACTTTGTCTTCTGGACTTTCCAGTGTCCTGATTACTCTTGAACTGTAACACTTTCTTCTCTTGGCATAATTAGTTTGCTAATGATAGCCACAGCAGGTGTTCATGCAATGGTAACGCTATTAGAAAGATTGTCATAAGTGAACCTGCTTATTGTTGGCTATACTTTTTCAGCAGTAGCCCACCCCAATATCAAATTGACAAGCCAAGTTTAGGGATTGTAGTTGACTGATGGCCATGCTTAGGTAACAATTCAGGAAAATGGCTGTAGTTTACCTTTACCTTAAAATTATTATTTATTTTTTTAGGAGAGTGCCCATCAGGGGAATTTACCCCAAAGATTATCTTGGTTTCAGTGTCTTTCATACCTCACTGGCAAAAATGTCTACTTTTCTAACAGTTTAACTAGACTATCATTCGCGTAAGGCAAAATTTGAAATCCCAGCAGTTCAAGAGCAAATTGGTTTTGGCACATTCATTGACATATAACTGATTCAACATTTAATAGCATTGGCATTTCCCCTCTGACAGGCCACGAATGAATTCCACCCCAGTTAAATTTCAGCATAGCTCATGAGCCCAGTACTTGCGCTGTATCTGGTAACAGAACTCATTTACAGACCAAGCGTCACAGGTTTCTTTCTCCCTTTTGAAAATTATTTATTTGCGTTGTCCTCCAGGAACCTCTTGTGGGGTGAAGATGTCGACTGTAGCTGACTTGGCCTTTTCTTTGGCCTGGGGGGCGACTCCAATATGGCTGCTGTTTGTGGACCTGGTACTTTTGAACAGGAACTCATGACTATTGGTTCAATAATGATGGGCTCCCGAGTGGCGCAGAGGTCTAAGGCACTACATTTCAGTGCTGGAGGCGTAACTACAGACCCTGAATCGACCGGCCATGATTGGGAGTCCCGTAGGGCGGCGCCCGATTGGCCCAGCATTGTTAGGTTTTTCCGGGGTAGGCGGTCATTTTAAATAAGAGTTTGTTTACTGACTTGACTTTACTGACTTGCCTAGTTAAATGTGTGCTGACATTTCCCTTACCAACGTTTGGAGGAAGGTCACTGGAGACCTGTGGGGTGTGTCGTGGAAATTTCCTGTATTACCAAATTATGAGAGCAAACCACGCAAGTCAGTTATATCATAAAGTCCATATTTAATTATGAGCTTCACCATAGCCCTGTGACTCTCAGATCAATTCAGTATCTATAAACTAATTCTCAGAGTGCTTACAAAACAATTCTTAGTATCATTTATAGTGAAGACACACCCCTCTCAACTCACATGACAAATAACAGATCTTAGGAACATTACAAAGGAAGACTTTACTTGAGAGAGGAGTATCCCATAGCCAGACAGCATTAGCTATAAATTATCGTTCAGTTTGGTCTCCTAAACAAAGTTCTTATCCACTTCTTGGTACCACTTAGACCAAAACATTACCTCATCCAATGGCATATGTCAATTCGAGATACTCCCATCTCAAATACACCCCCACCTGGACAAGATCAGAAAAGACAGTGAGCCTCCTAGGCTTTACACTAAATCAAGATAAGGACAACCTCAGAGGGGACATGTAATAGTTACTGACACATTCCCATAAGAAGACAAGCCTGACCTCTCCCCTCTCTGGGGCACAAGTAACTTTCCCCACATAAGCATACTTAGGAAAATTGATAAAACATATTTATTAATGTTATCTAAAGAATTTGGATTCTGACACAACAGGTGGAAGTTGTGTTGGAGGTTGATGTGGCAGGGGTAGAGGTCATGGTGGGTGTGACGCCTACAGCTCGAGCCAGACTGGTTGCTTGTGGGATATACGGATGGATAATCCTGGGTGCTGCTTCATAAAACTGTTAAAACCAGTCTATGCCTGCCAACTGCCTTTCCTTATTCAATGTGTTTTGGATTCCCATCCTCTCCGCCAGGTCAACTGACCCGTAACCTAATTCCTATTCTGAACCTAGCCTAACCGTAAACCCTATTCATATGCCATTTAGCATATGCTTTTATCCTAACCCCAAACCTTATTCTAATCCTAACCCTGGCTCCTATTCTACTTCCGACCCCTAATCCTGATAACTGGGGGATTATCTGACTATGATAACAGACATATTATGCTAACTAGCTGGCACGCATTTAATTCACCTCAGACTTTCTGCTAGTTAGGTTGCTAGCTAGCTAACTTGGCTAGTCAGTGCCTAAATTACAGCTAGATACAAATGATCAACAATAAAGAGAGATATCTTGCCGCATTGGTGTGGCAGACGGATTCCTGCCCTCAACATACTAACCTAACATATTACCACTTTACTAATAAAATCTAAATGTTTCCCTCTAAACAAATGGATGATTTATCTTAAGGCTTCCTTACATGTATATATCAAAAAACAAAATGTATCTAACTTCATTGGATTATATATACAACTTTTTCTAAATGATAAATAATTAAATACATTTAACTCAAAATTGTTTGATGGCATGACTTCAAAAATTTTGAAATAGAGGGCATTTGTTGTTGTTGTGAGAATTTCAGGGGGGAGGGCACGTCTTACCCCAGGGTGCGTCTCGCCCCCATAGTACCCTATATCCCAGTTGATTTGATGGTAAATTTACAACACTTCTAAGAGATGAATAAGAAATGGGAAAGTTCCAATTCCAAACAAGCTTAAGTCTCTTTCTGTACCTGTTCAAATACTCTGGAAATGCAGTATTGCTTTCTTCCTTCCATGAGATCACTAGCTATTCCATTACTTTTCCAGTGATTTTTTGTTTAAAAAAATGTACATTTAGAAAGTTGGCATAAAAAAATACTCCCGACAATTGAATTACCTGCTATTGATGCGCTTTCATTTCTTGTCTCCTATATCTCGTCACATCAACAACAACAAAAATTGCTAAAACCCAGTGTCAAATATAAATTAAGTGGTTGAAGTGTTTTTATTACCCATTTAGGAAAAATGTTAATTAATACATTTGAGACAGGTGGCAGTGCATACAGGCTATCTGTTTCATATCTCAGGTAGCCCTCGAAAGCCAGCATGGACAGAATGCAATAATTGTCTCATGCCATATTATAATTGCACTCCTCTAGATCTGAAATAATTGAATGTTGAAGCTTGCATCCACCCAGTCAACCATAAAAGCAAGCCAAAGCAATTCAGGCATTCTTGAAAGTCTGGACAATCCTTGTCCTGCAAATATTTTTTTTTTGTTTAGAAAATAAACGATTTTGCAAGCAGTAGGCATTTATAATTAAATGCAGTGGAACTTTATAGTTAGACCTACTGGATGATGTTCTACCTTCAAAATTATTTGGCAATCATCATTTATTAGAAAAAACACAGTTTCCATCATGCAAGAAAGTTTGACCAAATAAAAATCGCCCCATGTCAAATGGATAAAAAATGTGTCAATCTTCAGAAAATGTCTCCTATATCTGCCATTTCTACACTTGTAGCAATTATATTTTTTGCAACATTGCTTTTGTCGAATAAGCCTGGGTCAATGGAAACCTGCCTGCTGATCTGATAAGACAGATATGACTGTGTTTAAACAGGCAGCCCAATTCTGGTATTTTCCCACTCATTGGTCTTTTGCTCAATCAGATCAGATTTTGGGCAAAAGATCAGAATTGGGATGTTTGTGTAAACGCAGCCATAGAAACCACATTCAGTTTTATTGGCACAAGATTAAGGGTGTGTTCCTCTGTCCGGGCTTTGTTGAGGCATGCCAGATCTTACAACAAAATATCAGCTAACCACATATGTTATAGCAATCTGGTTCCTGACACACTCATTGGTTGATGCATGTACTGTCTGAGCAAGGGATCGCAACCTAATGCTGTGTTCAGTAACCAAGTGGTAATTCACCATATATGACTGGGAAAATTCCACTTGAATGGCCCTCCAACTGGTAATTTCTAGTGGGAAACTTGTCTATCATCCTGAGCTCCCACATGCTGACCTCTGATGTCATCTACTACGAAAATTACCTCAATAATTGCATTTTTTCAGTTAAATGCAACAACAAAACATTATTTATAAAAAAGCAATCTATTAATATGGTTTTTGAACACTATAGTTTGTTTACAAGCATGATAGCAGTACTTTTAGTTTATTGTTCATGCAGCTTGGCGTTTCTCAACGAGTTCAAAGCACAGGAATGCATCCAACTAGTTACGACTTCACAACTGGTAAATTCAAATCTCCCACTTGGTTACAAATGCAGCATAAGTATCTGATAATTAATTGCAAGCCTGGAATGAGTTCATACTAATGATTTCCAGATCAGTGATTGATTTCCTGTGTAACAGGTATAAAATGTACTTGATGTATCTCACCAAAAATCCCTCTTATTTATTTTAATGTATTATTCAAATGTTATTTTAAGATGTATTACATTACTTTCAAGAGTGAATTATTTTTATTGTATTTAATTTCTAAATTGTGTTAATGCTGTGATGTCATCAACGGGAGCCATGCTCTTACTCCTCAGTTTGCTCTGAGCGTGATGAGGAGAGGCAAATATACTTGTATGGAGTCCAGACTGCAGCAGTAACTTTTGCCTTGTATTTGTATCCATTCCATGCAGTCATTAAAAGAGAGACAACTGGCTGAATTGTGTCCAAAGCCTTATCTTCCACCTACACCTTACCAGAACCCAACGCAGAAAGGTACCGGTGCAGAACCGGTTACATTGGTGCCGTGGCCCGGATCAACATGGATCATTGTGAATCGCCGTTGATCAACACCAGCTTGGTCACCAGGTGGCCAGTCCTGACTTTGGAAATCTTATCACATAACTAGCCCATCAGATAGGACAGTCTATATCATCTCAAATTAGGAAGGAAGGTGAGAAGAAGGAGGACATGCTCAGAGCTCCAGTGCAGGCCAGACATTCACTGACACACCCTCCCTTAATTTATCCGGTATGAACTTGGTCATGCAGTCTGACGTGAGAGAGCCTCCATGTTTCAGAGGGGATGGGTCTGACAAGTACTCAGTACATGAATGGGAGGAACTCATGGACGTTTCCCTGAGAAAGAGGGGCTTGCTGGTCATAGAACAGTCACAGGAGATCATGCCCAAGCTTATGGGGAGCGCTAGAGACATCATAAAGATAACACTCAGCAGCAATACATCTCTGAAACCTCACGAGAACCCCAAAGTGATAATAGATATACTGAAACAACATTTCAGTGAGTTGACATATTCATCCATGCCTCTTGACGATTTGTATAACACTTTGCCAGTACTAGGAGAAAATGCCATGGAGTACTGGATCCGGATGAACAAGGCAGTAGATGTGGCCGACGAGTGTTTGAGGAGGCAGGGTCGGAGCACCGAGGACTTCAGCCGAGAGGTAATGATGATGTTTGCGAAACACTGCCCAGATCCTTCTCTTTCTGCGGTTTTAAAGTTCAAAAAAGCTGATAGGTGGACAGCAGCTGAGATACAAGAACGTCTAGACGAGTATCAGTCTGAAATGAAAGCCCAAATGTTGACCAGGTCAAAGCACCCTGCTGCTGTGAGACAGGTGGTCACATGTCCAGATGCCTGTACTTGAAGATGAAGTGACATCTTGTCCAGTGTCTCCTAACCAGAGTGAGGTAATTGTCACACCCTCTAATCAAACTGAAGGAAACTGCATGCAAACCTTGATAAGCTTACTTGATCGTGTGCAAACACAGAACACTCAGACAACAGTAAGACCGCAGCACCCACCTAACCAAGGGTACTCTTACAGGAAATATTGCAAGGTGTGTAACGGTTCAAGCCACTCTACACTTGCACACTGTAGAAGGGAGGGTCTGTGTTGGTCATTCTTTGAGTCGGGTCACTGGAAGAAAAACTGTCCGAAGTCTGGGCCTAGATACAGTGCAGAGGACACACGAGCAACCAATGGAGCGGAGCCGTTAAACTAGCGGGCCCGCATTTGGAGGGGGGATATGCGGGTGAAGAGAAACAAACCCTCGAGTGTGATGAAGATTTAGAACGACGATATGTGAACGCATGTAGTACAGCACCAGAAGGGGTTCGGGTCATAGCGCAGAATATACAAAGAGTAGCGCCATTTGATGAACTGTTTTATGCCCCAGTCACTGTAAATGACCAGTTCCAATTGAAAGGGATGCTTGACACTGGCTCCATGGCCTGTACTTTAAGCGAAGCAGCAGAACAAAGAATGCTGGCGGAAAATATTAGTCTAGAGAAGAAGCCACTATCAGAGCCAGTCATTCTCGTTGGTGTAGGGGGGAAAACAAAATGCATGTATGAAGTTGACCTTAATGTGTATGGAATTAGTTGTTTAGTCCCTGTGCTCATAGTCCCAGGTCAGTATGATGATCTCATTCTCGGTACAAACTTGATAAAACACCTTATGCATCAAATGAAGGGTACTGACGAGTACTTGAGACTCATATCAGAATGTTCTTCTGTTACTGTAATTTAATTATGCCAATGTGCTTTCATCAATTGAAAGCCCTTAATCTATTTTATGAGAATTTCTAAGATTTCTTGTTTGCATAAAATAGACGCAGACCAGTCTTTCAATAATAGGTAATAGAATTTATTCTCGGAGCGCGCTCCCACTTAATTACGAGCAGCAGTTTATATACAGATCATGACGTCATTTCATTGCTTTAACAGAATCCCCTCCTCTCGACCGGGACAAAGTGAGGTGAAAAGTTCATTCTAACTTACTAACACACTCCCAGATAACTTTTGACCCCTCAACATCATCGATCACCACTGAACTGACAGTTCTAATTAACAGAAAACTTAGGAATGCACTCACTGTCTTATCTAAAAGAGCTAAGAGCTAAGTTTCTGTAGGGTCAACCATAGGCTAACGACCTTATTTGTTTTCACAGTCCACAACCCATTCGTTTTATTCCTAGTTGGAATGGTGTTCATTAACTTTTATTACTCCTTGTCCGTGTATCACAATCCCACCTTATGAACTCATATAGTTAATCAGATATAATAAAACAGAGTATAAGTTTACTTAGTTACAGTTCCATTTAAAATGATTTGTTCAGTCATTTTAATCATAATTTCCCAACAATCCACCCTCAAAATGACTTAACAACTCATACCATCATTAAACACTACATGGAAATATCAATGATATACTAGAAGAAGACAACCAATACATGCATGTACATAATCAACTTCAATGACTGTTCTAACCTACATCAGAATCTTAATTCTACTGATCAGGATTTTCTGTTAATCTTCATGAAAAAACAGTCTAGACATTGAAACAAGAAAACATCTAAATTTCCTAAACATCAAATATGGTCTCCTCGCGAGTGAAAGGATCCAGATTCTTCTATTACGTCCAAGCCATGTATTTTGTATTCCACTGGTCAGAGTTTAGGATTGGTCCATATATCACCATCTGAAGTGTCATCGATTTCTCCAGAGTCCTGGAAATGATAACTTTCATACACGCAATCAACCACATCCGAACAAAACTAACACAGTCACACAGGTGAAGGTAGCCCATAACACAGTAATCATAACATTTTTCCATCTTCCAAACTCACTGTCAATCCAATTAGTCAGAGAAGTATCCACCCCTGAGTTTATTTCCAACTCGTGAACTAGGGTGTGTAAACCAGACAAGGCCTTGGTCACTGATCCATCCTAACTGTATATCCCCGGAGTCAAATTACCTCCATACACTCCCACCCTCTTCAGCCAGCAAACATCCAAGACTATTCTATTCTGCCAAGTCATTCATTACATCTCCAATATAATTGGTGAAGCGCTGTGGATTTTTAATAGATATAATTGATCCAATCCACATTCTCATTGAGAGTGGACCACCAAAAAATACTTGACTCTAATCCTGCCAGGATCTAATTTATAGCTTTGATGTCATCTGCCACCCTTGGAACCACAATGTTATTAATACAAACCCTATCATCAAAAGACCCAGTCGGAGTACTTCTTTTCTCCCGTTTAGTCAACATCATGTCATGGTGTTGAATGAGTGTGAAGGGCATTCTCAAATGTACCAGTACACATACCTCTGTTCAATTAGTCAGTAATACTCGGCCATCATGTCATTCTCCCACACAACCAACAGATGTGAGCCCTGGGCCTCCTTATCTTACTGAAATCCCCAGATCTCAACCAGCCTGCCTAATCACTCATTGGTCGCATCAGAAGTAACATTATCTGTCCTATTGCAATACTGATTTTGCCCCACATATTTCCCAGGAGTACTATACTGAATCAAACAGTAAACAGTCTCCCGTTGCCTCTGTGAAAGGAGGAAGCTCAGATTTCAGAGGAACATGTGGATATAAATAGTGCAAATCCATACAACTTATTATCTGGCTTTCCTGCTTCCATGAATAGCTTTACCATACAGGCCGTTCCCTTAGGTGAATAATTCAATTTCTGAACTATCCACACCGGCTCTTGGCTCTGGACAACTCCACAGTCAGTATCTGCTTTGTCAGGGACTCTGCTTGTATTCTACTGACTATAGCGCAATCAGCTGCTCATCTCCTTCCATGCTGGGTATGTAGATTTATGTAGCCTTCTCACATGATGTGAGCTATAACATGTTTCCATGAACTACACAGAGACTTGCATAGATGTCTTCCATAATAGCTACTCTTAGTCCTGAACAGCCAAGGAGTCAGAGACACCACTTGGTCTACATAGAACTCCACTGAGACATCCCTCCCTATCCTACTCTCACTTCCTGTTTATCCAGATCAAGTGATCTCTTATGCTTGGTTAATACTAATTTCTCCTTGTTTAACTATGTCAATATTACCCTCTGGCTTTCTCGGGTTCATGGTGTAGTAATAAAGTCTACCAACCATACAGCTTAGGATGGACAGCTCACCTATAAAGCCCCACCCTCTTCCAGAAAACACATCATTAGCAATAGTCAGACACATTTTAACTTCTATGAACAAGAACAGTAAGGTAAGGTAACAGGTAAGGTATTCTTCATTCGAGAGATGGCCCCCAGAATTCTGTTAATTCCAGTTCTCCTCTCGAACTCTGTTATTGTTCGACAGTGTCAATGTGTCCTACCCTCCTGCAGTGTGATATGAATCCGGGTAGTTCTTTCAGCTAGCTGTCACCAGGAGTCCTTGGTATGGACTCCAACAGGCCTCAGGGACTGGATTGAGTGACTTCACCTGTAATTCACCTGTAGTGCATACAATCTTGGACATACAGGTTTGGTTAACAAACAGTTTCTCATTTGTTCTATCTGATTATATCTTTAACTTCTATACCTACTTGTTAGCTATTTATTTTTTTATCAGTTAATTATCCCGTAGGTCACATCCTATCCTAGAACACAATTTACCCATCCCCCCTTTGTTACCTGGCTCTGCCCAGGTAACAAACTTGCCTACTCTAAACAATGACTTAGGTAAGATTAGTAAATTATCCTTATGTCTGACATCATCATGTAGGAGCCCCTTTAATTTTCCACATGTCCAATTCTCCCTTGGGCGTCCATTCATGTCAATCCTGTACCAATTCTCTGTCAAGTTTCTTATCTACTTTAAGAAGTATCTGTGCTACTTATACATTTTCTTAAATATATATATTTACCGATTTAAACCGTAACCCTTTTCTCTCATATCTCTCAAATACCACTAAGCTTCTAACTGTTTGACACCTAAACATCAATTTTCCCAGAAGAACACAACACGCCTAACTAGCATTCACTATGCTACTTCGATTCAGAAACTCAAAAGTGAACTATAAACTAAACCTAATGATAATTCCCCTTTAACTCAAATCATTAATCATAAGTTTTAAACAACGTCAATGTATATGTTTACTTAAATGAACATGCTACCCTTAGATACAATTAACCTGATAACATTATTATCCAATTTATTACTTTTTCCCTCTGCCGCAAATGTCGTACATTTCTCAGTGTAAGAAATCCGTAATTTAATCCCAGATATTTAATAAAAATGTAAACGTATTTTCCCTTGGCTCCTTCAACTCACATATTTTAGATAACTTCCATCCGTCCCGGTATAAAGAATCCTACTTAAACATACCAGAACAAATGCTTAATTAAGTTAAATCAACTCCCAGAATAAACAATCATCAGTAACCAAATAAACAAACCACTTTTATAAGCAAAAAACAAACTATACAAAAACTCACTACTATAATGCTTCAGATGACAAAATTACTCAGAGACTCACGTTTACATCTCAATAAAACAAAACACCATCTGCATGTTTCTCAAGAAAAAACAACTTGCCCCTGTTACAGATGTCTACGTATCAGGGGAAAAGCTCAAATAACCAAATTCAACCTAGCTAGGTTCCCGAAACATATGCAATTATGTTTTACTATAGAGGTTTCTTTTCAACATTAATACCCTAACATTGTTCCACATAATGGAAACAGTGCTCAAATTCACTGGTGTTACATAAACAATCAAACCAGGAATCAATAACCATCAGAATCCATTATCACGATGTTTTACGATTCAGACATTCAATCTCCCTTTCTCATAGCCTAATACAGTCCAAATAAACGCCACAAATCAATGATGCCCACCTAGCGAATCAGCTGCTAGATTTTAGCATCTTTCCTGACGACTTACATACTCCTTTTAAAAATGTATTTGGACATTTTTATCAACTTCTGAAAAGTGACTCAAAACAATAATGCACGCATTTTCCTTTTAAAAGACACAAACAATTTTGTCCGTTACCCCCAGTCACGACATAATTTCCGTGGTGACAAAAGTGCCTTGCGAGTGATGTCATCAACAAGCGCTCAACCTCGACCCTATCCGCAACGACTTTCAATGAATTGTAAATAATTGTTGGCTGTCTGCAGCAACAGTAGTTCGGGTTCGATAAACCAAACCTGATTTATCACATCTGTTGAATCCTGAATTAGAGTTTACAACATCAATCAACATCTCTCATCTCCCAATTCGCTAAATTTCTAAGAACATTTCGATGGGCACAAATCTATCGTAATTGTTTCCCTGTTATTATTCAGAATTCATTGGATTTAAGTTACTGTCTCATCTTTGATTTAGCATTTTAATTACGACTCTATTCCCAATACATTATTCAAACAGATCATTTAGTGAACGGACATCGTCTTGCATCAAAATTAGCTTCGTCCTGATTTTAAGTTGAATGAATTAGTCTTTCAATTTGAACCAAACAAACTATTTAAAACGTTCAGTTTATATCTTATACCAATACTAGTGACTATAACTTTCTCTGCAAAACAATTAGTTTAATTACAACCAAAAACTCAGATATATATTTTTTTTAGTTAATGCCTCGGCTGGGAACCGAACCCTGCAGTTTGTAAGACTGCTACGCTCACCACTATACCACCAACACTATGGAACTGACTGAGATTCTCTGCAAATAGACCCATTTTACAGTTGTCTATATTTCTAGCTCCGGCATCTAGATAACAAAAATAGCCCTAATTTAACAACCCAAAGTTTTCCCTCAGTTAGGATTCTCATTAATCTCGCTCTCTTTGTATCTGACCCTTCTTTTTTTTTACCCGATTGTCGCCTCTGACCTTCCCCTCAGTTAAATTACAATATTGATGGTGACGTTTGCAGGGAGTGTTACACTCCTGGGCGAAATGTCCAATTTCGTTGCAATTAAAACATTTTATATTTTTCTTTTGACTCACCTTATCCACTTTTCTCGACTTTATAACTCTCGTCTCCCGTTAGTTCCGGCACCTCCTTTGAGGAATTTATACCCATCTTTAATCCTTACCGTTACTAGTAGCTATGGTATTTAATCACTTATCTATGCCTTTCTATATTTAATTTTCTATGTGCGTGTATTTCTATGAATCTGCTATTTACCGTTACTTAGTTACTTTAGTTGCTTTTCTGTCTGACTATGTGTGTGTCTCTTTAATGATAATCAGTATGTATTTCTCCTTTCTGGAAACCTCAACTATAGATGACTTTTGATTGGACATTACATTTCACCCGTATACAATTATAAGCTCATTATAAACTATTGTTCCTTGGGACTTTCAACGTTAATATCTCATATCTCACTACTCTACAATAGGCTTCCCTCTCCTCCCCTTAGATATTCATCTATTTCAGTATTGAATGGATTCAGTTATTATGTTCGACTAGAATTGCCCTGCCTTCTCACCAAGCCTAATTTATCCTCACCTGTTTCAATATATCTGCTACTTTTCTTAGTCAGACTACTTCCCATATACAGATAATGTAATTAGTAAAATCAGTCACACTACGAAATGCTAAATAACCACAATTCATTCATAATACTGTGAATATCTAGTTCCACGGACATATTGTTGCATTTTTTCTGATTTATGTAAAATCGTTAAGAATAATATAAAACCAGTCTGCACACCACCAAGGTTTAGTCTTGACTCTTGGTTGACAGTGTTGGGGCGGATGGATAATGTAGTCTTGACTCTTGGTTGACAGTGTTGGGGGGATGGATAATGTATTGATGCTCGAGTGCCAAATCAACACAAATTTGTTTCTATTTGTCTTTGTTACTTCTTTTGGATATTTATTGGTCTTATTTTTTGTATATATATTTTTATATTTATATAGTTTTAAATGTTATGATCATTTATTTGTGTTGTTCCAAATGTCTGAATACAAATTACAGTTAGTGCAGAAAGGTGATGGGGGTGGGGCTGAAGGGGGGGTTCGCCCAGAAAGCCATACAAGCTAGAACCTCCACTGCCTATGATAGAAACGGAAGATCAATTAAGAATGAAAAGTGACTCCAAAACATAAATGCTGCGTACACATTATAAGAATTTAGCAAAACTAACCGCTTTCTCGGCAACCATTCATTGCCAACATGGTTGGTTGTATGCTCTGTTGGTTGTATGCTCTGCTCTGCAAAAACACATTCACGTTTTTAGTACACAATTATGATTATAATTTTTTATTTGACTTTTATTTAATTATAGATTTTATTACACAGTATGACTACACATTAATAGGCAATATACATTTTTTTTTAAAGAAAATGCACTGAAACCAAAATACAATTAGTTTGGTGATCCTCTAAGCTCCGGCTCATTTTGAAGTCCTCTGGTGGGTATGGTCCTTACCCTGGAACAGGTAGCGCCATAGAAAGAAGCTGGCTTGATGTTCTCTTTGGTCGCAATGAAATTTTTTTTTTTAGATAAACAGCTCGTTTTTGAATGGTAACTGTGGTAAGGGTGGAGTTTGGGGCTGGGAGATGAGTACTGGAAAGGTGTGACTTTCACCTGACAATAGGCCATAAGTATACAGCAGATCGCCGGTTTTTCACACTTTCATTATGGTGTAACAACTAACTGTAGCACCATGACCAGGATCTCTATTCATTTAAGTGAGCAGATTAGGGATTTCAGGAGGAACATATTTTTTTCTTCAATTAGTATATTTGAGTTTAACCACAATGTTTGTTGTATTATTTGTTCTGTCTTTTCTGGTGGATTAAACTGAAATTGCAAACAACTTTCTATGGCTTGTTTAAAAAATTGAGCGAGAAAAAGGCAATTCTTGAACATGGGGTGAGACATTGTTACTAATTTGTAAATAAAGTCAGTTTGTTATTAACACTTTTTTTAGAGGGAGAGAAACCGAAAACCTGCCGTCGCCTCATGGGTCTCCTGGTCACAACCGGCCCGGGTTTTGAACCAGCATCTGTAGCAATGCAGTTTGTACTGCGATGCAGTGTCTTAGACTACTGTGCCACTCAGTCACGTATACAACGTGGCTGGTCGGGAGTAGACTACAGTACTACAGTAAGAGTGGAATAATCCATTTCCACACCCTAATTGTAGTCTAAGTTTCTTAGTGTAATAACAGTTTTAGTAAGTAATACTGATGAGTAGTAACAAACAAAATAAGTGTATTTTTCTGGGTCTGCAGGACAGAGGAATAGTAATTCTTACACTATTGTTCTAAATTCAATCACCTTCTTCATCCTCATCATTCAGTTAAATGAAATTACATTTTGAAGTCGTGCACAATTATCCGTTTCTATTTGGTTTATGTCGCCCATTCATTGTCAGTTAGAGACACAGTAGCGCCTTGGGACCCAAAAGCATAATCAGTGCTCTAACTCCCCCCTTGCGCTGGTCTGGAGCAATGAAGTAGTGACGCTGGGTACCATACTAAACCACAAATTATCTCTAAATCACGCAGCATAATCGCAAAACTTTTGGTTGAGCAACCACTGTACCTTCAGATTGTCCTTCCGCCATTCCTGGTACACGTCAAGGGACGCCCATGGCAGTCCTGTTGGAGTCACCATGCATCTACACATTCACATTATACATAATGTATGGAGCCAAGAGTGTGCAAAGCTGTCATCAAGGCAAAGGGTGGCTATTTGAAGAATCACAAATATAAATTATAATTTGATTTGTTTAACACTTCTTTGGTTACTACATGATTCCATATGTATTATTTCATAGTTCTGATGTCTTCACTATTACTCTACAATGTAGAAAATAGTTATAAAAAAACTTGAATGAGTAGGTGTTCTACACTTTTGACCGGTACTGTACATTAAATGTAAATACCTGGGAGGCCTAGAAAATGGCTCCATAAAGGGACGGCTCCGTAAAATAACAACAACAACAAAAAAAAACATCAAATATATGCCCATACATATTTGTTTGTCACATATACACATTGCATATGCTTGGGTGCCACCTTGACATCTCCTTGCCTCAATAAATTAATGCTAGAACATTGGTAGCCAGGATTAGATATTTGTATCTAGTCTCCTAATAATTGCATAACGGTGCAAGTTAGACAGTGTTATCTTTTGTTTGGATGTGAGCATGTCTTCTTTGTTGGTCCTGTCAATGTTGAGTGATCACACATGCCTCAGCACACATAGAATGTTAATTTGCCAGCTTGCAAATGTGTGCTAGAAGTGGGGATGTTTCATAGTATTTCTGACTATCTTAAGGACAACAAAGTCAAGGTATTGGAGTGGCCATCAGAAAGCCCTGACCTCAAAATCCCATAGAACATTTGTGGGCAGAACTGAAAAAGTGTATGCGAGTAAGGAGGCCAAAAAACCTGACTCAGTTACACCAGATCTGTCAGGAGGAATGGGCCAAAATTCACCCAATTTATTATGGGAAGCTTGTGGAAGGCTACCCGAAACGTTTGACCCAAGTTAAACAATTTAAAGACTAATTGAGTGTATGTGTAACAGTATCATTTTTTAGACCGTCCCCTCGCCCATACCCGGGCGCGAACTAGGGACCTTCTGCACACATCAACAGTCACCCTCGAAGCATCGTTACCCATCGCTCAGTTTACATATGTAAACTTCGCTCATCCATCTATTTATATGTACATATTCTTATTCCATCCCTTTACATTTGTGTGTATTAGGTAGTTGTGAAATTGTGAGATTACTTGTTAGATATTACTGCACTGTCAGAACTAGATGCAACCATGTCGCTACACTCGCAATAACATCTGCTAACCATGTGTATGTGACCAATACAATATGGATTTGACTATGACTAGGTATATGTATGTGTTTCGTGGGTAGCTACTAAGTCTTAGTGGCTAGCTATCTAGCCCTATTGACTATGGATTTATCCATTCACTGAATCATATTCCCGGTGGGACAATTGCAATAGAGACGAAACAAGATATACACATGCCACATTTTATTCCGAAATCGGAAATTATTTTCCATCGATTCAAGCAGAAATAATGGCCGCCATTGATTTCAATACATTTTTATAATATTTCTTTGTGTACTTATGTGCAAACGGAGTACGCATTTGTGAAGCGCCCTCCGTGCTCCGTTTCGCATACTTTGATTTGGAATCATAATATGACCCTCCCAGGTAGCCGTCTGTTTCTATGGCAACTTCAACGGCAACTTCAACAGCAACGTTTGTAACCGTGTGAAGCTAGCTAGATAGTTGGCTATGAAAAGCTAACGTAATGTAGTAAACGAATAATGGTTTTTAGAATGTGTTTTAAGAAAGCACACAGGCTAAATGTTAAGAAATGAAATTCTTCATTTAACATACCGGTAGAAGTTATGTATTCATATATTGTGGGATGAGGCTAAGTTGTCTAGCTAACGCGAACGTTAGTAACGCGTCGCTAGCTAGGCACGTCCGTTTACAAACGTGTATAGCCAGCTGTTCGACTTTGATAGCTAGCTAGTTACTAAAATTATACGATGTGTGAAATCGCTTAGGTTACGTTACTAGCTTGGGTTCCTTTCTTTGCAAGCTAGCTAGCTAAAGTTAACAAGATTGTATCCCAGCCAAGGCCAATCCTGACTTAACTAACGCGTTAGCTAACTAAGTTAGCTAGTTAGCTTGGTACTGTTAACGTTGCTTCTTTGCTGTTTTCATCCACCAAACAGACGACAGAAATGGGAGCACCTTAAACGCACCAGGAGCAAGAAGGAGTGGAAATGATGATGGTATGCCCACTCTATGTTTTACAGACTACTCTCGTTTTAGCTAATCACCATATTATGGAACGCCGTTTGGGTTTTTGCTTTGCGTGGTTGAAATACACATCTCACATAACACTATTTGACGCATAAAATAACCCTATTTGACACGTCAAATAAGCTTGTTGACCAATCAGGACCTGAATATGCCTGCACATCACATAATAATCATTTAACACGTTCGTAACATGTTTACGTAGTTATTACACATTGATTACACTCACTAGTATTTCCTATGTTGGACTCCCATGTGGCGCAGTGGTCTAAGGCACTGCATCTCAGTGCAGGAGGCGTTACTACAGTCCCTGATTCGAATCCAGGCTGAATCACACCTGGCCGTGATTGGGAGTCCCATAGGGCGGCACACAATCGGCCCAGCGTTGTCCGGGTTTGGCCAGGGTAGGCCGTCATTGTAAATAAGAATGTGTTAACTGATTTGCCTAGTTAAAATAAAATAAAATGCGGCATGAAGCAGACATACTTCCCCAAGCTCTGAGACAGTGTTGGTCAGAAAAAAAGCTATCTAAGTTAACTGTTGCATGCAAACATGTTGTATCCCTCAAAAACGACACAGTTTCAGTAGCTATAGTTAGATAGGTTTTATCATCTATATTTGGTTTGGTTTGGCCTTACGAGCCACGCTTATAGCGCTTATAGCGTTAGCTTGGGGCAACAGGGCTGGGTAACAGTAGCAGGCTTGCTTGTTTAGTTCGTTATCTAGCTAACGTTATCTAGTTATTTTCATGAACTGAAGGTCGATTTCAATAGGAGAACAACAAGTGTCTGCCTAGCTAATACTTAGTCAGATGGATTCCCAAATCATTGCTAAGAATATTGTAAATGATTGCAGATACTGGTCATTGTTTTCAGGCTGGTTGCATTGGTGCTAGCTAAGTACGAAGCTAAAGCTAGTTAACCCAGAAGTACCAGTCAAAAGTTTGGACACACCTATTGTTTTGCTTTATTTGTACTATTTTCTACATTGTAGAATAATAGTGAAGACTCAAACTATGAAATAGCACATATGGAATCATGTAGTGGCCAAAAAAGTGTTAAGCAAATCCAAATATATTTTAGATTCATCAAAGTAGCCACCCTTTGCCTTGATGACAGCTTTGCACATGCTTGGCATTTCCTCAACCAGCTTCACTTGGAACACATTTCCAACAGTCTTGGAAGGAGTTCCCACATATGCTGAGCACTTGTTGGCTGCTTTTCCTTCACTCTGCGGTCCTTCACAAGCATTTCGCTACACCCGCAGTAACATCTGCTAAACACGTGTATGTGACCAATAAAATTTATTTTGTGTTTTGGGTCAATGTCCTGTTGAAAAACAAATGATAGTTCCACTAAGCACAAACCAGATGGGATGGTGTGTTGCTGCAGAATGCTGTGGTAGCCATGCTGGTTAAGTGTGCCTTGAATTCTAAATAAATCACAGACAGTGTCACCAGCAAAGCACCATCACACCTCCTCCTCCATGCTTCAAGGTGAGAACCACACATGTGGAGATCATCTGTTCACCTACTCTGCGTCTCACAAAGACACAGCAGTTGGAACCAAAAATCTCAAATTTGGACTCATCAGACCATAGGACAGATTTCCACCGGTCTAATGTCCATTGCTCATGTTTCTTGGCCCAAGCAAGTCTCTTCTTACTATTGGTGTCCTTTTGGGACGCTAGCGCCCCACCGTGACAACACCTGGTGAAATTGCAGAGCGAGAAATTCAAAATACCAAAATCATAATATTAAACATTCATGAAAATACAAGTGTCTTACATCGTTTAAAAACTTATTGTTAATCCAGCCGCTTTGTCAGATTTCAAAAAGGCTTTACGGTGAAAGCATACCATGTGATTATCTGAGGATAGCGCCCCGCATACACCAGCATTAAAAACATTGTCCAAACCAGCAGAGGTGTCACAAAAATCAGAAATAGCAATAAAATAAATCACTTACCTTTGAAGATCTTCCTCTGTTTGCAATCCCAAAGGTCCCAGCTACACAACAAATGGTTGTTTTGCTCAATAAAGTTATTCTTTATATCCCAAAAAAGTCAGTTTAGTTGGCGCGTTTGATTCAGTAATCCACCCGTTCCAGTCGTTCAACATGCAGACAAAGCAATCCCAAAAGTAACCGCTAAACTTCGTCCAAACAAGTCAAACAATTTGTGACGGCCCTGGATTTGTCTGAACCGTCTCAGTGCTTCTCCATCCAATAGGGCGCTTCCCCTTTAATTCCCTAATTAAATTGCCAGCATCAGCTGCGCAAAAGTGGGGTTGTGATGGAGACGCGAATGAGGATGTGTTCAACCCTCAGTTCCGAAGCTTCTCTATTCCGTTTGTTTTGTTGTATTTAAAAGTGTGCTTTGTAGCCTAATCGGAAGTTTACCCAGAATAGGATCCACTCATTGCTGCCGTTGGATTACACATCTCCAATGTTCTTCGTGGCCTTTCTCTGCTGGAGATCTGCTGGCGGATTGAATTGTCTGACTACAACCTTTTTGTATACGTTATTTCATTTGTTTTGGTGTGATGTATACCGTGATGATTTATGTGGTTAGTTGTAGTTGAAGACTTATTGAGATTTGATATGCTTTATGGTTGTGTGTTAAAATAGTTGATATTTTGATTGTATGATTGAGACTGGGTTTACGCTACACTTGTATGAACGGACAAATATTGCGTGACTAAGGTCACTTGAGTTCCCTGAACTCCTTTACCGGGCTGGACTCTTTTAGGCCCGAGATACAGAACTTTTCTGGAGGAACCAGAGCTCATTATTTGTTTTTATTATTATGTGTGTTTGATCATATATGTTGGTAATACAACCCACGCAAAATAATACAGTTTTAAGTTTTAAGGGTTTATGAAAAGTGTATGTCCATCCTGACTTTTACATGAGTCCTTTGTATTGGTGTAGATTTGACGGACCAGATGGGACTCATTCCCTCCCAAACCAAAAAAAGATACCAATATTTTCTCAGGTAGGCACAACCTACCTGGCACCCCTATAAACAATAACCTCAAGTCGAAACCATTACAAATGTTTCTAATCAATCCTCAGGTACCCTACTATGTAAATAAACAATACAATTTAAGACGGAATGTAGTATGTTCAATACCAGAGATAAATAACGAAGTGCGTGCCCGAAGACTACAGTCAAAATGAGAGCTACCTTGAAAAACTACAACTACTAATTCATTTTTCAAAAAACAAGCCTGAAACCCTTTCTAAAGACTGTTGACATCTAGTGGGAGCAATAGGAACTGCAATATGGGAGGAATTCCTTTGAATATTCCATAGACAAGCATTTGAATGGCCTGTGACCAAAAAAATAATAATTCCGGATGGATTCTCCTCGTGTTTTTGCCTGCCATATCAGTTCTGTTATACTCACAGACATTATTTTAACCGTTTTGGAAACCTCAGATTGTTTTCTATCCATATGCATATCTTAGCTTCTGGGCCTGAGTAACAGCCAGTTTACTTTGGGCACGTCAGTCATCCGAACTTCCGAATACTTACCCTAGCCTTATTAAGAAAATGCCAAGAGTGTGCAGAGCTGTCATCAAGGCAAAGGGTGGCTACTTTGAAGAATCTAACATTTTATTAACACTTTTTTTAGTTACTACATGATTCCATATGTTTTATATCATAGTTTTGATGTCTTCACTGTTATTCTACGATGAAGAAAATTGAATGAGTAGGTGTGTCCAAACTTTTGACTGGTACTGTATGTCAGAGGTATTTGTGAGTAGCTGTCATATTGCAAACCGAAGTCAACCTATTGGGGAGACAGCCTACCTCCAGTTTACAAACTGTCATCAATGTTGACAAAATGCTTGATTATTTTTCTTTATTTTGACTAGGACACAGATAGAACAATACAAATATCTGGCTAGGATGAATCAGGTGCAACTGCTTGGGTTACGGCAGGCTGGCATGCAGCAGCCGCAGGATCAGGATCACCATACTTTCTCCCCTGCCTCTGTGATGGTTGCATGTAGGGGAGAATGTTGGACTACCGAGCTATCATTTTTTTTTTATCCTGATCTTATTTCAAATGCTCACACAGACGTTTTTCCATTCGGTTGAACAAGATGTGTTGGTTGTTCAACAACAAAAATGAAGTGGGTGCAACCATGGGGCAAAACAGATGAGGTTGGCTTAGATTGTGGACAACATGTAAGCTATATTTCGTCATCAATGTTTATTGAAAACATAAATGTGCACAATGACCATTTGTTGTCTCTTAAATACATTGTTAAAGTGGTTAGCTGGGTAGTGAATTTTTTGCCATATTAGCATTGACAGTAAATCAGTCAAAACACCTCAAAACAAGACACGAGCTGTGTTCGAATACCCATACTAACATACGGTATATTACATGCTTAATGAGTATGTACTATATACTATTAGTTAATTTTAGTATACTTTAAACGAACGGTATCCTTCCAGTTAAGCGTACTAGTGCTTTCTACTGGAAGTTGAATTTGTTGCTATGGAACCCCTTGCTAGTATAACAAATTACTAGCTAGACATCATATGATTTCAGGTGTGTTCGTGAATTCAATCTGGAGTGCTAGAGTGCGTTCTGGGCGTTCGTATGCCAGATTGTCCATTTGTAAATTAATAGCGTTTCGCTCTCGGAGCGTTCAGGAGTAGGCTTGATCCGAGCGTTGCGTTCTGACCTAACAGCAGTCAAGCACCCAACCTAACTGGCTAACATTGGCAAGCTTGCTAGCTACTTCCAGACACATAAGAACACTCTGACCATTTTACTCGCCCTAGATAGCTGGTTAGGCTGTATTTATGTTATCCAGAGCATTGTTGACTGTAACTGTGCTGCTGGCAACAATTGAATCAATTTTTTTGTGTGCCACCGTTTACTGACAACGGTTATTTTCAGCAGGTGTTGGGCGTTCGTAAGTAATCAGTTATTCTGTGCTCTGGAACACTCAGAGGAGAGTGCTCTGAAATCGGAGTAGATAGCCAGAGCGAATTAACAATGGCCATTGAGAACGCACAACGACTATACCTCAGCTAAGCTAAGAATGAAGTGAATAATCAATGCAATAAACATTGGGTAGTTAGATAGCATTTAGTTAATATAACATTACTGGAAAGTCCGATGTATTAGTAGCCAACTAACATTACGTTAAGTAACTAGCTAACATACTGCTGTAATGATATGCTATGGGGTTCGTAAGGATAACGTAGCTAACAAATTGTCAGCCAACATAACGTAACTTATTTGAAAAGTCATTACTTTATTACATTGCTCAACATTTTCTTAACATTTGTCATAATTAATTAAAGCAATGAATTTGTATCCACTCTCGTCGGGACTTTGGCTGCATATTTTCCACCATTTACTTCAAATCTGGAAAAGTAGTGAAGCCACGCCCATTTTTGAAGAATTGCATTATGGACTCTAAAAGCTTGTAAATAGTGTCCACTGCTTGTATTTTCGTATTTTGGTGAATTTAGTACGACATCCAGGAACTTTTGGCATACTAACTATATCCATACTATGACCAATAAGCATACTACATAATCAATTTACGTCACAAATAGTATGGTTAGTGCAATTAATATGAGTATTCTAACACAGCTATGGTATCAATAACAAGCTGAAAGGAGCCACACGATTCCCAACATGGCAGTTTCTTGTCATTCTTCTGCCCTATGGATGTGCGCACATAATTTTTGTGATGTTGTCAGCCAACCCATCTTTTACTAACGCAGCATTGTAAACGCATCGTGTCCGGTGTGTGTGCTTGTTTGCAGATGTAAAATATATATTTTTACATTATTTGCTAGGCATAGCTATCTAGCTAACGTTATAACAAATTAAAGTGTGCATTGTATTTATATTAGTATAATCTTGAACATGCCATCTCCTGCACACAGTAAACTTGTTTCTATTCTTCTTCAGGTGTTGCCTGTGTGGGGCCTCACACTCCCTCTTCCCGCTGTACTGATGATTGTTGTTGGTCTTTACATGATTTTCCTTGCAATGGCATTATGGTTCCGCCAATGCCTCAAGGTACAGCATTTACTTCCCTATCCTATCCCTTCCCTATATGCTGTTGTGCACAGATACCTTGCAAATGTAGCTTAAAAAGAGTGCAGTTCAACAAAGCCAGGAAGATGAACCTTGAATCAAATATTTTTTTTTTAATACTTCAAGTGAGAGGCACCGATGCTGCAGATAGGGTCGGCTGACGTTGCCTTTTTTTAACGTGGGCCTCAAACCCTACTTGACCATAGCAAACTGTCTTCACCATAAGCTCCAGCAGCAAATAGAGATATGGTTTGACTGGTGAGAGGGATGTAAATTCATTCATGGCCTCTTGCCCTACAGGAACAGTGTTCTCCTGAGTGTGGTGACTGCTGTCCAAATATCGCCCCATTCGATTACTGTTTAGCATGTGCAGAGTCGTGCAACTGTCGCATGCCATCACTGCGCTCGTGCCTTGACCAGACCTGCCCCTCTACCTGCCCCTCTCTTCCTAATGTGAGTAAAACCCCTGAGTGTGCGACCGATCAGGGTTTGAACCACTTGTTCTTACCCCATGCTTTGTTTCCCCACAGTGTAACATGTGGGACTGTGCTTGCACCTGCCAACCCCCAGCATGTGAGTCCTTCAACTGCCTCTGCTTCGAGATCAAGTTCAGATAGAGGGAGAAACGGAGGAGTGGTAGGATGAATGATGAATCCTAACTCAAGACGCACAGCATGTTTGCATATTCACACATTGATGTTAATGGACAATTTGTGCAAGAGGAAGGAGTTATCCATTCATCCCTAGAGAAATGGAAAGGGAGTGTTTATGTATCAATATGAAAATACAATCTGAATCCTTCTAACACACAGCCTTAAAGTGAAAGTCTACAACCAGTTTATGGATAGTTGTGCCATATGTGTCCAAGGGAGACCAACGTTATCAGAGTGCTATTACAATATAGGGCATCTACTTTCATTACAGCACAAGTACAATTCTGTGCCTCTGCAGCAATCCAATACACTCATTGTACAAAACATTAAGCTCACCTGCCTAATATCGAGTTGCACCCCCCCCCCCCCCCCCCCCCCCCCATCCTCTCCCCTTTTGCCCTCAGAGAAAACCCTAAATTCGTCAGGGCATGGTCTCTATATGGTGTCAAAATCGTTCCACAGGGATGCTGGCCCCATGTTGACTCCAATGCTTCCCACAGATTGTGTCAAGTTGGCTGGATGTCCTTTGGGTGGTGGACCATTCTTGATGCACACTGGAAACTGTTGAGCGTGAAAAACCCAGCATTGTTAGAGTTCTTGACACAAACTGGTGCGCCTGGCATCTACTACCATACCCCGTTCAAAGGTAGTTCAATCTTTTGTCTTGCCCATTTACCCTCTGAATGGCACACACAATTAACGTCTCAATTGTCTCGAAGCTTAAACATCCTTCTTCAACCTTCCTCCTCCCCTTGATCTACACTGATTTGAAGTGGATTTAACAAGTGACATCAATAAGTGATCATAGCTTTCACCTGGCTTCACCTGGTCAGTGTATGTCATGGAAAGAGCAGGTGTCCTTAATGTTTTGTACACTTGTAGCTGATGTAATACTTCCATGATGGTTTTAACTGTTCCTTAGTTCATAAATCAGTTATTTTTATCACATTTACACTCAAGTTGTTACACATTACATATATATATACTGTAGCTTTGACGCTGTGGACTTGTACTTTTTAAGTTATTGACCAATGTCAATTAAAGATTACTATTTTTAAACGTGTCAATGGCCTGTATATCTCATGTTTGGGGATTTGACAAATGTGTGCTTTAGAAAAGTAAATCCACGGAAAGGAATAAACCTTTTTTTCCTGATGAAATATATTGTGCGGTTCTCAAAATATGCGCAATATTGTGACATTTCCTCAGTACGGTCCTCTCCCAGCCTCAAGCAACATAATACTGTCAGTCCCATCATTGTTTCTCTAATAACAACTGTCACATGAGCCCTGTCACTTGACAATGACCACTGTCCCAATTCAACGGTCAATACATTCCAAAGTACCAACACAGGAAAGAAAATGTGTTGCAGTCAGCTGACTTGCCTGAACCTACACTCTAGATTGTATCTTTTGGCTCAGTTACAGCAGAAAGTTAATTTGAGGCAAGAATTACTACAATAGGTTTACCACCAGTCCCACTTATGTTGCCTGTAAGTCAAGTGACATAGCTTTGGTTTGTGGAGAAAGGCAACCAAATGCCATTGACTGGGTTGTTCCAGGTGACATGAGTGTAGCAGGTGGAGGATAGTACAGGGGAACAGATGTTGAATTCTTCTTTCAGCAGTAGAGCTGGGTTTACCCATCCTCTAAGGTCACCAGGTTTAGGTTTAGTTTGTCGAAGGGTAGAGTGACTGGATTGAGACTTCTTTCTAGGGCATGTTATTGTCATTCCCTTTGCAGAACTTTTCTATGTAGTCTAAGTGATGTGCGTTTGACACACCATCTCTCTTTCTGTTTCTCTCGGACTCTGTATCTATAACCTTTCCCTCCTTTTCAACGCCGCCTCTCATGCATTCTCTTTGTTCTGTGTTTGTGAAGGCCTTCTCTAGTTGCTGTGTGTGTTTCCATCGCCTACTAAGATTAGCTATGCTGGCCAAATGTCAAAGGTCATGAACAGAGAATAAATACTAGCCATGTGGGCCTAGAGGGGCATTGCAGACGTTCTCCAGATCGTCTGCTTTCCCTCTCTCACAAGTCTTCTTATTCTTCCACCTCAGAAAATGTAGGAGGCATTGACCATAGCCCTCTCTGTGTAGTTTGTGTCACTCTGCAGACTATACAGAATGTGAATGGTATTGTAGTCTCGTCCCATGCATACTACTCTTCTATAGCCAATCATGTAGTCTTTTGATGTATAGTTACGCTGACGTTACAGCACATGCAGTGGGACCGGGCTAGAAGCTGTATTGTGTTACTGAGGCTTTGCCATCTTTTGAGCTCATGTATGCCATGTTTAATGCTGCCATGTTTATAAACAACAGTGATTTATATATGTGTTGAAAAGTTGAGAGCCTGCCAACCAAATGACAACATGATCCAACACTATCAAATGTATTTTGGATGGTGCATGCAATCCATGCAAGCTAAGACATGTTGGTTATCCGGATGTTGTTTCCCAATATTTTGCTAAATGACATTTGACATTTTGCATTTAATTGTGACAAAAACATGTACTTTGGTAGCATTAAGGAACTAACTTTGAATTGTTACATGTAATTAAGATATTTCTCCCAAAGGGGTTAAAATCCCATGTTCTATGTAGTATTTGGGGCAACTTCAAGTAATTTGGGACAACTCCATTTAATAGGTATGAGATTAAGTTCCTGCTTTTACTGAGTCAACCTGAAACAGGAAAACTGTTTAGTCAGGCTTATGGTGTCCATATTCCTTAGACCAAGCGGATGTTTGACAAACCACCTGACCTTCCATTGGAACAGTAGTGTACATTTTGGGTTCTACATAGTACATTCTATGAGGAACAGTGATACTTCCAAGGATTCCCATTATGCTACTACTAAATCTGCTATAGTCTGGCCTCTGGTGTTTGACACGGTGTCCGAAGGATGCGAGAAAAGGGGCAGCCTTGTAAACTGGATGCCGTGACCATTGTAGACAGACATGCGGTGAATCCATCTCATCCTGAAGAGGTGAAGGTTAGCAATGAGTAACAGTACTATTCACACAGACTTATCACTGCAGTGCCAACTCCCCACAATTACACACACACACACACACACACACACACACACACAGGATTGATACACACTCCACCTTTCGGCCTCAGTGGAAACAGGAAACACTCTTCACAGCACCTTGATTTCAAAGTTACTTTTTTGTATCAGGTTAGGAGAACTTACACAGCAGGTTGGGAGAATTAACATAGAAGGTTAGGAGACAGGTTAAAATAAGGAAAGGGGTCAGGGTTATCGAAAATGCTCTCCTAACCTGCTACTAAATTAACTTTGTATCGAAATGCCTTGAAAAGAGTGTCCCCCTGTGGAAAGAGCATTGGTCAGTCTGTGGTCCCCTGGGTAGCACAGCGAGCCAGGGTGTATTATGACTGCGCCAGAGGAAGGTCATATCACACAAAGACTGAAATCAATACTACCAAGGCAGAGTTTCTGAAATGTTTAGGAAATGTTGTTACAATGTGTGATGATGGGGCTGAATGTGAACCCTTGCTGTGTTCCAAGTCGTACCAATGGAGGCTAAGGCTGAACATCAACATGGCCAAACTAAACCAGCACATCATGTTTCACACCAGTAACATGGAGGGAGGGATGGGTGACGTGGATGGAGGTATGGGTAAAGGAAGCGAAGGAGAGCAGAATTAGAAACCAAATTTGAAAGAGGGAGACAATGAAGTAATGAATGGTGATGATGATGATGCACATTGAACATGACAATGCTATAGTTTAGCGCTGCCTACAGTGTCTATAATATAATGTATTTTGAATAGCTTTGCTGCCAGTAGTGTTCTGTACATCTTGTATTGTATTGTATTTATAATATATAGTAGGTCTAGTAATTGAATTCATTATTATGACCAAGGTGTATTCTTATTCCATGTAAACTATGATTATGAATAGTCTCGAGCCAAATCTGCAGCAACATAACATCCCTGAGGTTTCAATTGAAAAGGCTTATTCATTCATAGTAGGTCTAGATTGAGGATAGTGCCGCTTCTGTGGTGCAGTCTGGCTTCAATGCGGCACCACCACAAAGTAGTGCCTTTCTGCAGTGGCAGTATATCACAGGCACGTATAGAGAATGCATTATGCACGTGAGATCTGTCACGTACATGATCGCAAATTTTTCCACCCCTTTATTCCTAAAACACGCCTTCTTTCTCTTCCGTCATTCAAAAGAACGGCACTTGGATGCAAGTGAGCCAACCACTGTCACAGAAAAAACGTTTTCTCCAGACAATGGATGGAATGATATGTCAATCTTTCATCGTGAGTTTTGATTGGACAGTCTCCTTCCGTGGCCTGGGGCAAGGCCCTCTTTTTCGTCACTGGCCTTCCCTTCCCTGGTCACCCTGGTCACATTTAACAGTACTAGACATCCTTCTTCATTGCCTGATATTGCTACAGAACGCATCGCTTCCCTCTTAAAACCGTAAAGTTACAGCTTTTGCTCTATTATCTTTTGCGCAGATAAACTGGTAAGTTTTTTTCATCAACCAATCATTTGTTATGTAAAATGATGTCGTTTCCATCAGACATTACTGTATTGATGTATGTATAAGCCTCAAGCTAAATATGTAATATATATGATGTCGTATTTCATGTCTGTAGTTGAAATATGACTTCTTACGTGTGACTCTTCCTATCCGGCAACTCCCAATGTATTACAAGGTCATACGGATGCAATGGCAAGGACAGACGCGGAAGTATTTTAATTGTATTTATTTAACTAGGCAAGTCAGTTAAGAACAAATTCATATTTACAATAACAGTGGGTTAACTGTCTTGTTCAGAGACAGAACGACAAGAGTTTTACCTTGTCGGCTCGGGGATTCGATCTGGCAACCTTTCGGTTATTGGCCCAATGCTCTAACCACTAGGCTACCTGCCTGTAATACTTGCCGGGACCTAGTATGAAATAACGCGCATATTATGTAAACTGTTCATAGCGGGCAAATAAATCCAGAAATATCACACAAGCACTCCCCAAAAGACAATCAGAACATCGTGTACACGCTACATCAACGGATGCCAAAAGCGAATCCCTCACGTACGCACGGTATGTGAAATCTCCACGCACCGGCTATAAGGGAAGATTTGTATGTATAATGCGATTTGACGCTAGCGTCATGTTGTTTTTCACTGTTGAAATTCTCACCAGAATTTGTGAGATGCTTTTGTTTGAGAAATCGGACGGACTCCTCTGATGGCGCACATAGGCAGACCAAGGTTATATTGGGAGTCTCAGCATGATAACTAGCCTGTGCAGCTGCTAGTGGCGTATATCTATCTACTGTATCGTCTGGGCTTGATGTACACAGACGGTAGGTAATATACACTCGTGTCCCCCGGCAACAGGTTCGTAGTGCGTATATTTCGCCCATTTTTGCCGTCTCGCCATTAAATCTACTTAAGGAGGAAATTGAAGTCATTGCAGCTTGCATGGAGAATGTTTAATGTACGAACCCGGTCGCCATTGGAGTGTATTACAGCCGTATGATGCTGCTATGACAGTTGATTGCGTCAGTGGGGATTAACCATCCTTGCTACAAACACTGAATCTATAATCCTTTCAACATAAAGATTCCTGACAATGATTTCTCTCCATGTCTCCCTCATTCATCTCCCTCACCCCTCCCCTCTCTCCCTCACTCCCACCTCCCCTCTCCCTCTCCCTCTTGCTTTTGCTCTCTCTCTCTCTCTCTCTCTCTCTCTCTCTCTCTCTCTCTCTCTCTCTCTCTCTCTCTCAGAGACACGATGCCTCACTCATTCCCATTCCTCTCTACGGAGCAGAAGAAGGAGCTCAGTGATATTGCTCAGAAGATCGTTGCTCCCGGCAAGGGAATCCTTGCTGCCGATGAGTCTACTGGTAGGGGACTGCTGATGAGTCCACACACACGGATCAGATCACCCACTAAACACACTCATTCATGGCATATCACAGATGGTGTACGGTGGCCTATAATGGGGCTATAACTGACACTGCCAGATGGGCAGAGCAAAAGAGCGAGAGAGAGAGAGAGAGACAGAGAGATTGCACTATTACATAACTCAACCTACCCTACATAACAAGGCCTACATGTAAAAACAGTTTATTATCTGAGAGAGAAGGGTATAAGAATGTATTAAACACAATTTGAACGCTTACCATCACATTTCACAATGTCTGCAAGCAAAACCACATCTTCAGCTGTAACCTACCACTGAGAGAGTCTTGCCCAAGTGGCACTGTAGGCTAGGCTACTTACATAACACATAGAAAAATGTGCCAATCCCTGAAAGGGAGAATGACAACATCCAAGTTCACACTGCTGTTACTATGGTGACGGTCTTCCATCCTTCCCGAGAGCCTCGGAAATACAAGGCTTGGCAAACTGTTCTTCATGTTGGCACTAAACCTCCCATTCAAATTACAATACAGATGTCTTGGAGAATTTGGTGCCATCAAGGCCAGTTTTCCAAATGTAGTATTTATTAAGTGGTGATTTTGTGGGATTTGTCTGTACATGGTATTGCACTTCAAACAAGAACCTTCTTGTCACAAGGCCAGCCTGTTAACGGAAGTAGAGATTTGGAATTGCTATAACACTAGTATATACTGCATATCTATGAATGTATTGAAATGGAACTAATAGCATTTTACCAACATGAAATCTTATTTAAAATCTGCTCTTATTCACCCCAGGAAGAATATTCCACTTTTATTTATTTATTCTGACAAGCGAGCACTTAAATATGGTAATTTTGACATTTTCATAAATTCTTACAATGTTTGGGAATTACATATAGTAAGGCTCCCGAGTGGCACAGAGGTCTAAGGCACTGCATCTCAGTGCTAGAGGCGTCACTACAGACCCTGGTTGGATTCCAGGCTGTATCACAACTGGCCATGATTGGGAGTCTCATAGGGCAACTCACAATTGGACCAGCGTCGTCCAGGTTAGAGTTTGGCCGGGGCAGTCCGTCATTGTAAATATGAATTTATTCTTAACTGACTTGCCTAGTTAAATAAAGGTTAAATAAAAATAAAAGGCATTTGTGATAATTCTATAGCAATATAGAGTAGGAAAGCGGCTGTGCATTTGGACAATTAATAGACACTGCAGTAAATAAAACCTCATTTAAAACATCTGTCTTGTTCAGGACCAGGGTCTACATAGACAAGTGTGCCATAGCTAATCATAGCTACTGTAGATCTTTATGCAAACAAGCCATTTGTCACACGGGCCTGCCATCATTCACTTTGAACTGGACTGTGTGTTTACAGGCAGTTGCAACAGCTTGACTTTAGATCATTAGAACGCATTCGGCAAAAGCCACAAAATACACCTGAATGGATTTCTCCACTTTTTTGTTACGTCACAGCCTTATTCTAAAATTGATTAAATTACATTTTTTTCCCTCATCAATCTCCACACATAATGAGAAAGCGAAAACAGGTTTTTGCAAATTTATTACAAATAAAAAAAACTGAAATACCTTATTTACATAAGTAATTCAGAACCTTTGCTATGAGACTCAAAATTGAGTGCATCCTGTTTCCATTGCTCATCCTTGAGATCTTTCTACAACTTGATTGGAGTCCACCTGTGGTAAATTCAATTGATAGGACATGATTTGGAAAGGCACACACCTGTCTATATAAGGTCCCACAATTGACAGTGCATGTCTGAGCAAAAGCCAGGTCAAAGGAATTGTCAGTAGCTCCGAGACAGGATTGTGTCGAGTCACAGATCTGGGGAAGGTTACCAAAAAATGTCTGCAGCAATAAAGGTCCTCGATAACACAGTGGCCTCCATTATTCTTCAATCAAAGAAGTTTGGAACCACCAAGACTCTTCCGAGAGCTGAACACCCGGCCAAACTGAGCAATCGGGGAGGTGGAGATGACCAATAACCCAATGGTCACTCTGACAGATCTCCAGAGTTCCTCTGTCGAGATTGGAGAATCTTCCAGAAGGACAACCATCTCTGCAGCACTCCACCAATCAGGCCTTTATGGTAGAGTGGCCAGACGGAAACCACTCCTCAGTATTAGGCACATGACAGCCCGCTTAGAGTTTGCCAAAATGCACTTGAAGGACTCTCAAACGATGAGAAACAAGATGATCTGGTATGATGAAACCAAGATTGAACTCTTTGGCCAGAATGCCACGTCTGGAGGAAACCAGGCACTGCTCATCGCCTGGCCAATACCATCCCTACGGGGAAGCATTGTGGTGGCAGCATCATGCTGGGGGGATGTTTTCAGCAGCAGGGACTGGGAGAATTTTCAGGATCGAGAGATAGATGAACGGAGAAAAGTACAGAGAAATCCTTGATGAAAACCTTCTCCAGAGCTCTCAGGACCTCAGACTGGGTGAAGGTTCACCTTCCAACAGGACAATGACACTAAGCACACAGCCAAGACAACGCAGGAGTGGCTTCGGGACAAGTCTCTGAATGTCCTTAAGTGGCCCAGCCAGAGCCCAGACTTGAACCTGATCGAACATCTCTGGAGAGACCTGAAAATAGCTGTACAGCGATGCTCCCCATCCAACCTGACAGAGCTTGAGAGGATCTGCAGAGAAGAATGGGAGAAACTCCCCAAATACAGGTGTGCCAAGCTTGTAGCGTCATACCTAAGAAGACTCAAGGCTGTAATCGCTGCCAAATGTGCTTCAACAAAGTACTGAGTAAATGGTCTGAATACTTAAAAAATATATATATTTATACACTACCGTTCTCTCTGTACTTTGCTCCATTCACCTTTCTCTCAATCCTGATTAGTCTCCCAGTCCCTGCCGTTGAAAAACATGCCTACATCATGATGCAGCCACTACCATGCTTCACCATAAGGATGGTGCCAGGTTTCCTCCAGATGTGACGCTTGGCATTCAGGCCAAACAGTTAAATCTTGGTTTTATCAGATCAGAGAATCTTGTTTCTCATAGACTGAAAGTCCTTTAGGTGCATTTTTGCAAACTCTAAGCGGGCTGTCATGTGCCTTTTACTGAGGAGTGACTTCCATCTGGCCACTCTACCATAAAGGCCTGATTGATGGAGTGCTGCAGAGATGGTTGTCCTTCTGGAAGGTTCTCCCATCTCCAAAGAGGAACTCTGGAGCGCTGTCAGAGTGACCATCGGGTTCTTGGTCACCTCCCTGACCAAGACCCCTCTCCCCTGATTGCTCAGTTTGGCTGGGTGTCCAGCTCTAGGAAGAGTCTTGATGGTTCCAAATTTTGTCCATTTAAGACTGATGGAGGCCGCTGTGTTCTTAGGGACCTTCAATGCGGCAGACATTTTTTGGTACCCTTCCCCAGATCTGTGCCTTGACACAATCCTGTCACGGAGCTCTACGGACAATTCCTTCGACCTCATGGCTTGGTTTTTGCTCTGACATTCACTGTCAGCTGTGGGTCCTTTTATATAGACAGATGTGTTCCTTTCCAAGTAATGTCCAATCAATTGAATCACCGCTGGACTTCAATCAAGTTGTAGAAACATCTCAAGAATGATCCATGGAAACAGGATGCACCTGAGCTCAATTTCGAGTCTCATAGCATAGGGTCTAAATACTTATGTAAATAAGGTATTTAAAAAAAAAAAAACTGTTTTCGCTTTGTCATTATGGTGTATTGTGTGTAGATTGATGGGTATTTTTATTTTGTTTAATACATTTTAGAAGAAGGCTGTAACGTAACAACATTTGGACAAAGGAAAGGGGTCTGAAAACTTTCTGAATGCACTGTATATATTTTATATTTATCGTATTCATTTTTAACCTCATTCCAACAGGCAGCGTCGCCAAGCGTTTCCAAAGCATCAACGCTGAGAACACTGAGGAGAACCGCCGTCTTTACCGCCAGCTCCTCTTCACGGCCGACCGCGTAGAGCCATGCATCGGCGGGGTCATCTTCTTCCATGAGACCCTGTACCAGAAGACAGACGACGGCAAGCTGTTCCCCCAGCTCATCAAGGAGAGGGACATGGTGGTGGGCATCAAGGTGGACAAAGGTGTCGTCCCCCTGGCCGGGACCAACGGAGAGACCACCACTCAGGGTGAGCGACAACGGCAGGCCGGGTCTAGGTGACCTTTCACCTCTAGAATTGAGCTCAACTTTGCTACATATGCAGATTGTATTCAGGGGATGGTTTGAAGAGTGAAACTGGAACAAAGTGTCAAGTCATGTTTATTTCATAATGTTACACATATCCACCTCCCCCTCTCTGTCTGTCTGTCTGTATGTCTGTCTGTCTATCTCTCTCCCTCGCTGTCTGTCTGTCTCTCGCTCTCTCTGTATGTCTCTCTGTCTCTCTCCCTCAGGTCTGGATGGTCTGTACGAGCGGTGTGCCCAGTACAAAAAGGACGGAGCTGACTTTGCTAAGTGGCGTTGTGTGCTGAAGATCACTGACACCACCCCCTCAGAGCTGGCCATCAAGGAGAACGCCAACGTCCTGGCGCGCTACGCCAGCATCTGCCAGATGGTGAGACACACAGAAACACGCATTGAACATGTGTGAACATATTGGCACACATATAATGAGTTGGCACACACTTGGCCCCTACAGTTCACGATTACGTTACATCATTACCCACTCTTCATCAATCTCCACAAAACAATATATATTTATTGTAAATGTTTCACATCTGGGCTTCGAAAAAAAATATGACCACTATAATTACTTATCAAGGAGTTGTAGTTATTTTAGCCTGCTCTGTAGAGTTAACCACCAAGTTAATCAAATTAGCTCGGGTGCCAAGTTGCGAACTCCGGTGCCATTGAAAAGTTGTATTGTCTGTTCTGTAGTCATGACGCTGGTTGCCATGCTCCTTTGCCCTTCCCTAGCATGGCATCGTGCCCATCGTGGAGCCTGAGATCCTGCCAGACGGAGACCATGACCTGAAGCGCTGCCAGTATGTCACAGAGAAGGTGTGGGATCGCTCCGACTAACATAAAAATAGTGGCTACCTTCCAATAGCCATTCTAGCTTGCCACTTAAAATGCATGTCAGCTTCATTCTAGTTGGCTGCATTTAGACAGGCAGCATAATTCTGACCAAGTTGATTTTTTGACATTGGATCCTGTTCAGATCTGATCTGATTGGTAAAAAGAGTGAAAAACTAGTGAAAAAAAGATCAGAATTGGTCTGATGTGTAAATGCAACCTTAGTGTGGGTATTGGAATAGAGCGTGCTAAGTCTGGGTAGGATAGGAACACTCATTAGATCAATCAGTCATTCAATCAATTTCAACACCTCTAACTATTTCTGTCGGTCTCATCCCTATTTCTTCTGTCCCCTTGTCTTTCTCTCTCCCGCTCTCTGTCCCCTGTCTTTTTCCGGTCGCTCTCTCTTTCTCTCTCCCCCTCCTCCCCCCAGGTTCTGGCTGCAGTGTATAAGGCTCTCTCTGACCACCATGTGTACCTGGAGGGCACCCTGCTGAAGCCCAACATGGTCACCCCTGGACACTCCTGCTCCCAAAAGTTTAGCAACCAGGAGATAGCCATGGCAACTGTCACCGCCCTGCGCCGCACCGTGCCCCCAGCCGTGCCTGGTGAGAAGGAGAGACATACACAGGAACAGTCGAAACGTTTGGACACACCTACTCGCTTGGACACACCTACCTCAATATTATAAAAAAGTCATATTGCACTTTTGCACATTACATACCTGAATTAATAGGGTCAAATGACGAGACAGAGAAACGTTAGGTTTCAGAACTAGTCATTTTCCAAGAATGAAGAAGAAATCTCGAAGATCTCACTAACGCACTCCATTGACGTTATATACAGCACATACACTACCGGTCAAAGTTTTAGAACACCTACTCATTCAAGGGTTTTTCTTAATTTGGACTATTTTCTACATTGTAGAATAATAGTGAAGACATCAAAACTATGAAATATCACATGGAATGATGTAGTAACATAAAAAAGTGTTAAACAAATCTAGATATATTTTATATTTGAGATTCTTCAAAGTAATCACCCTTTGCCTTGATAACAGCTTTGCACACTTGGTATTCTCTCAACCAGCTTCACCTGGAATGCTTTTCCAACAGTCTTGAAGGAGTTCCCACATATGCTGAGCACTTGTTGGCTGCTTTTCCTTCACTCTGCGGTCCAACACATCCCAAACCATTTCAATTGGGTTGAGGTCGGGTGATTGTGGAGGCCAGGTCATCTGATGCAACACTCCATCACTCTCCTTCTTGGTCAAATAGCCCTTACACAGCCTGGAGGTGTGTTGGATCATTGTCCTGTTGTAAAACAAATAATAGTCCCAGTAAGCACAAACCAGATGGGACGGCGTATCGCTGCAAAATGCTGTGGATGCCATGCTGGTTAAGTGTGCCTTGATTTCTAAATAAATCACTGACAGTGTCACCAGCAAAGCACCATCACATCTCCTCCATGCTTCACGAAGATCACATGCGGAGATCATCCGTTCACCTACTCTGCATCTCACAAAGACACGGCGGTTGGAACCAGAAATCTCAAATGTGGACTCATCAGACCAAAGGACAGATTTCTACCGGTCTAATGTCCATTGCTCGTGTTTCTTGGCCCAAGCAAGTCTTTTTTTCTTATTGGTGTCCTTTAGTATTGTTTTCTTTGCAGCAATTCGACCATGAAGGCCTGATTCACGCAGTCTCCTCTGAACAGTTGATGTTGAGATGTGTCTGTTACTTGAACTTTGATGCTTTGATTGAACTCTAATGGACTTATCCTCTGCAGCAGAGATAACTTTGGATCTTCCTGTGGCGGTCCTCATGAGAGCCAGGTTCATCATAGCGCTCGATGGTTTTTGTGACTGCACCTGAAGAAAGTTTAAAAGTTCTTGACATTTTCCCTATTGACTGACCTTCATGTCTTGAAGTAATGATGGACTGTTGTTTCTCTTTGCTTATTTGAGCTATTCTTGCCATAATATGGACTTGGTCTTTTACCAAATAGGGCTATCTTCTGTATACCTCCCCTACCTTATAACAACACAACTGATTGGCTGAAATGCATTCAGATGGAAAGACATTCCACAAATTAACTTTTAAGAAGGCACACCTGTTAGTTGAAATGTTTTACCTCATGAGAGAATACCAAGAGTGTGCAAAGCTGTCATCAAGGCAACGGGTGGCTACTTTGAAGAATCTCAAATATAAAATATTTTTTTAACACTTTTTTGGTTACTACCTGATTCCATATGTGTTATTTCACAGTTTTGATGTCTTCACTATTATTCTACAATGTAGAAAATAGTAAAAAAAAAAAAAAAATACATATACTATACATATATAAATATGGAGATACACACACACACACACATACACACGTGCATGCATGCACGTGTAGCACATGGCGATGTGTGAAACTTACTCCTCAGTCTTAAGTGTCCACGCTTTTGCCGCTCAAGAGCTAGCTTTTGAGTGGCGCAACCCGCAGAGATGCTTGAGGGAGAAAGGTCATGTGTGTTTGTGAAGCAGAGGTCCCGGTTTCGAGCCAGGTATGTTCCGAATTGGGAGGAAGTGGTACTCACTAAGCAAGCAACATGACATCCTTTACACGCACACACACTCACTCTACTTTCCACACACACACAAACCCTTCTCCCCCACACACATCTCCTCTTATCTTACCCTTCCTCTCCCTGTCTCCCTCCCTCCGTCCTTCCCCAGGCATCACCTTCCTGTCTGGCGGCCAGTCTGAGGAAGAAGCCTCCATCAACCTGAATGCCATGAACCAGTGTCCCCTTCACCGGCCCTGGGCCATCACGTTCTCCTATGGCCGCGCCCTGCAGGCCTCCGCCCTCAAGGCCTGGGGAGGCAAGCCAGAGAACGGCAAGGCCTGCCAGGAGGAGTTCATCAAGAGAGCCCTGGTAGGACCCACACAGAGAGAAGAACATGAGGAAGGGAGATACGAAGGGTGGCATTCAAATAGTAGTATTTGTTTTCTTTCTAACGTTTCATTGAGCCTGCCTACCTTGAGTGTTAGATGGGTGGGCTTTGCACTTTCGGAATTATTCAATTTGTTCCCTTGCACGGGGCAAGTAAAGTATTCCGAGATGAACTTTTAACTATAATAACTTCCCAAAGATATTACTAATTTATCAAGTGACCCTAATGCAGCACAGCTGTCAACATTCTCAGAGTCAGGTTAAGGCATTTATATAGTAAGCGTGATGGTACTTTGTGCATAGTTCAACAGTTCAACAAAAGCAGTGAATACATGGGCATTACATCACAAGGTTCTTAGAATTATTGTGACCCTCTGTGATGACAAACTACAGCAGGGCTATTCAACTAGCTGCCAGTTTATACATTTATAATGTGCTTTTGATACATTTAAAAATAGAAATAAAACATTTTTTTGGGGGGGGGGGGGTTAGAGACGGTGAGAGAAAGACTGGAAAGATTGGAGAGAAGTTTGTGCCAGAAGGGCGTGGGCTGGATTTGGATCCACGTCAACACAGTAAATATGTGGCCCTAACTGCTAGACCATCTCAGTCCACCCCCTGGATAAATTCTGAACATTAAGTTTTAAAAATCTGACAAAAATATATGTTTTGTGCCAAAATGAGCCCTCAATATTCTAGTCAATATTCTCCAGTAGGCGAATCTGTTTTCCTGTAGTCCTGCCCATGAAGTGCTGTCAATTAATATCCTTCAACATACAGCCAATCAGAGCTGCTAACATCAGCCAATCGCAGCTGCAAACATCTGGCGGCGCCACCGCATGAACATCACTTGTTTCATAGTCATCATGATCTACTTTTACATAATGATGTTAGGTGGCTAAGCAAGGGTAATGCTCTCAAGCATGTATGTCAGCTTAGGAAGGAGAGAGTTTCTTTTTTCTGTGATTACCGCCACAAGAAAGCCAACACAAATCAAGCAAAAATGCTTGATAGGGAGTTCGTAGCAGAGGTTTGTTTTTCAGTTCAATCACTTGAATTGACTTAATGTGGTATTATAGGGGAGGGATGAAACCGTTAATGACATGATTGAAAAAAATACTGCTTTTCAAAAGAAATGTGTTATTTTCTCCTGATTTTTAGCCCAAACAAAATGCTAAATTTTCCTACACTCGGCTCGAATTGAGCAGAATGTCGTCTGTCGGGCACCGAAAGCGTGCAGCTCAAATAACTGGTTGTCCCATGGAGCAGCGTACAGATGAACGACAGCGGTAGAGTAGTTAAATGAAACAAGTTTTTCATAATTCATAAAAAGAATGCATCGCGGATTCGTATTTCCTGTAACTCTCTGAAGAAGTAACGCTTGTTTGTGTGCGCCCATGTGTTGTGTAGCCAGTTACAATGCCAAAACAAGTATTTTCTCAAAAACCTTTCCAATTAAATATTGACTCCAAAGTAGGCCTACTTGACAGAATGATATCATGATGGTTTGGAGCCTATAAATGTGTTGGCCATTTGTTTTTTCAAAATCTGCCATCACATGTACACTACTGTATATTGTACAGAAGGCGTGTTGGATAGCCCTGGACTACAGTCTCTAGGATAAGGTCCTAGACAGTCCTAGACACACCGTATAAACCTAATAAAGGAAGGCCATTGGGTGCATACCTAATGTTCCTACAGCAATGAGATTGCAAGAGGAAGTGGGGAGACAGAGGGTCTGTACTAATTGTTGTCTTTTATCTTTCTTCTACTTTCTCTCTCTCTCCGGCTTACATTCTTCTCTCTTTCCCAAACCCTCTCTCACTCTTTCTTTCTCTCTCTCCCTCTCTATCTCTCTCATTTACAGAACAACAGCAAGGCCTGTCAGGGCAAGTATGTTTCCTCTGGAGACAAGGGCGCCGCCGGTGGAGAATCCCTCTATGTGGCCAACCATGCCTATTAAGTATGGACCCACCCCTTTCAATATCAAACCACACCCACATTTCCCCACACTATCCACTCAGCTGTTACCCTTCTTTTCTTTTTTGCAAAACTCTTTCCCTCTTCCATTTTTTTAAAAATTTTTCTTTGGGCTTGTGATGTCACTGTTATGTTATTGTCTAGTGCAGGAAAGTTAAGTGTGTCTCGTCAGTTATTTTAACATTTTAGCACTCAAACGCCCCTCTGTGATCCTTTGCCCCTAGTCACTCCCCGTTCGCTGCTGAGCTTGAGAGCTCCAGCTCTTTGCCCCCACCCCCCCCTCTGCTTACAATATCCTCCCCTGTGACTATCCCTCGTGATTCAGTGTTGTCTTCTTGATGATTCCTAAGTACATGTGCCTTCTTCTCTTGACTGAAAAAAACCCTGGAGGAAGACCTTGTAGAGTATATTATTAATGTATGAGATTCTATACACTGGAAATAGAAAATAAAGAATCATATTCACTAAATGCACTTTTGTGCTATCATGTTTTGGGTTTGGGCAGACTGCCTGCTCTAATGAGACTGCTAGATGGGGGTGTAACTACCATTATCAGTGACAACAGGGTCAGAAAATGCTTGGGGATTCACAGCATGTCATGCTGTAGCTGTAAAAACATGAAAAAGGAAGATACACATTCGTGTAAGGAGTACAGTATTGTAGATGCCAACTGACCGGCAATGAGTAACACATTTGAACAGTCACAATATCAATCTCTGATAGCAGTTAAAACAACAGACTCACACACAGGTTGACTAGCTAATTATTGCAGTATGAATTGTCACAGTCAAGAATCGACGAGTAGATCACTCACAATCAATAGCAATATGCAGCCTTAAAAGGACGTCAATGCATTATTTAAAGGGATAGTTCACCTTAATTACAAAATGACATATTGGTTTCCTTACCCTTTAAGGAAACCAATATGTATGACAGCGATCATGCTTTGGTTTTGTTTACCTGGCCACTGTTTCTACATTTCTGGCACACATTCAATCCAAGTCAATAGTCCCAATATCATTCATCAGTAACTTCTTTGAGCTACACAAGGTAAACAAAAAAAAAGCATGGCTTGCTGTCATACCTTGTCCATAGACTGCGTACTATCCCTTTAAACAAAAGTCACAAGCCAGAGATTTTGGTTAATCTGAGATAAAGAAGAATATAAAAAGAGGGATGGACTACTGTCTCATAAACAGTCAGGATGACCTAGGCCTCAGCAGAAGCCTGGTGTCGGAGTTAATAATCTCCTGGATGAAAACCATGTAGCGGGCCACCTGGGTGTAGACTCCAGGGATGCCTTCTCTACTGCAGCCTTTCCCGAAACCCGTGATTCCTACCTGGACAAACTGACCAGTAGAGAGACATACCAACGGCCCACCAGAGTCCCCCTGACAAGTGGACAAGATAAACCACAAGTAAGACTGTGTTTTCCTTCAAGTGATGCAGTACCTGACAGGTGTCCTTGCCACCCTCCCAGAACCCAGCACACATCTCGAAGGTGAGAACAGGATACGCTTCCAGGCAAGCACACTACTTAATGAGGGGCACTCTCAGCTGCTGCAGGATCTTATCGGCAGACAACGGTCCTGGAGAACATGAGAGAGAGCGCAAGAGAGGGGGACAAACATTGAGTTAAAATATATAGTATGGGATCTAGAGTTCAAGAAATAAAGAAGGGAGAGTGGGAGGAGAATACGAATAGGGGGATGAAGGCAAGCTAAAAGAACCTGGGCACAACATCTACTGGTTATCCAGTAGATTAGTAAGAATGGCTCACCCCTTGCCTTTTCCCTTTCTCCAGATTACAACCTTTCACTTTCAGTTAATTGAAAATGGGACCATTTTCATTTGACGAACAAAATGTTGACAGCGGTGCCATACAGGTTATAAAATAGTATTTTCGATGTGCCGATTCCATGGCACATGGTTTATGAACTGATACCCAAAACAATGCTTGATTCAAACTTGGTGTTTCAATTTAAATGATTAATTCTTGCCACCAACAGAATGTTACAGTGCCTTGAAAAAGTATTCATCCCATAGTATCCATTGTATTTATGTTTTCAATTAACATTTGGCGATGAAATATAGTTAACATTTTGGCAACCCCATCTGTTTTGCTCCATAGTTGCACATGCATCGGTCTTGTTGCTAAACAACCAACCCGTCGTCTACACCAGACCCTAATTGTGACTGTGGGGACACAAAACAATTACCAATAATATACACTAGATGGAGACAAAGTTTGATATATTGTACACAATTGTCCATAATGGTGCAAAAATGATGCAGAAAAATATGTATGTGTGAGAGGGGATGCTGGTTTATTCTGAGGCCCCCAGCAGTTAGATGCTATCTAGGACTCCAATTAATGTTCAACATAGTCGTTCAGCAACCAAGACTCTGGGCTACCGAAAAAACAATTTGTCAATGTCCATGGAGGCTGCAAGTTAGTGATCCCCAGATTTGCATTCTCTCTGATCTGGTCCTCCATGAGGGTGACCAACTGCGAGAAACTAGGTTATCGATATGTCTAATTTTCTTGACTACTAGTGGAGCTAGCTGGTAAATCAAGCTCTCTCTTGCCAACCAAGTCGGAAGAGGAGTGAAAACATCTTCTCTCCCAAGAAAAGCCTTGAATGCTGTTCTTTCAATTAAGTTATGCCTTCCAGTTCTGATATAACTGCTGCTATAGCATAACCAACACCAACCTCCTCAAGAGAAATCATTGTTATTAGGATTTTCGACTTTGCCCCCAGTACAGGCGCCTCTTGTTGTCATCATCAACTAAACCACCCTCACAGATTATCAGAGGACGCTGATTGGTCCAGCCGTACGGTGGAGGGAAGGGAAGAACTCAGAGGCTGTCAATTGTGCATCTGTAAAAGATTCTGAGGGTCTTAGGGGCCAAGCCAAATTTCTTCAGCCTCCTGAGGTTGAAGAGGTGAAGTTGCGCCTTCTTCACCACACTGTGTGGGTGGACCATTTCAGATTGTAAGTGTTGTGTACGCCGAGGAACTTGAAGCTTTCCACCTTCTCCACTGCAGTCCCGTCAATGTGGATAGGGACTTGATCCTTCTGCTGTTTCCTGAAGTCCACGATTGGCTCCTTAGTTTTGTTGATGTTGAAGAAGAGGTTATTTTCCTGACACCACTCCACCAGAGCCCTCACCTCCTCCCTGTAGGCTGTCTCGTCATTGTTGGTAATCAAGCCTTCTACTATTGTGTCGTCTGCAAACTTGATGATTGAGTTGGAACCGTGCGTAGCCACGCAGTCATGGGTGAACAGGGAATACAAGAGGGGGCTGTGCACACACTTAGCCTACTGGTCTGACTTGGTGGCGCACCTGTTTTAGAGAAATGTCATCATTGAACATTGTTAGAGGTTTCATTGTCTGATTACAGTGCATTCGGAAAGTATTCAGACCCCTTGACTTTTCCACATTTTGTTACATTACAGCCTTATTCTTGAATGTATTTTTAAAAATCCTTCTCATCAATCTAGACACAATACCCCATAACGACAAAGCAAAAACAGGTAAATAAAATGTTTTTGCAAATACGGAAATATCACATTTACATAAGTATTCAGACTCGTTACTCAGTACTTTGTTGAAGCACTTTTGGCAGCGATTTCAGCCTTGAGTCTTCTTGAGTATGACGCTACAAGCTTGGGACACCTGTATTTGGGGAGTTTCTCCCATTCTTCTCTGCAGATCCTCTCAGGTTCTGTCAGGTTGGATCGGGAGCGTCGCTGCACAGCTATTTTCAGCTCTCTCCAGAGATGTTTAATCAGATTCAGAACGGGCTCTGGCCACGTAAGTACATTCAGAGACTTGCCCCGAAGCCAATCCTGCATTGTCTTGGCTGTGTGCTTAGGGTCGTTGTCCTGTTGGAAGGTGAACCTTTGCCCCAGACAGTTTGGCTGGGCGGCCAGCTCTAGGAAGAGTCTTGGTGGTTCCAAACGTCTTCCATTTAAGAATAACGAAGGCCACTGTGTTCTTGGGGACCTTCAATGCTGCAGATATTTTTTGGTACCCTTCCCAGATCTGTGCCTCGACACAATCCTGTCTCGGAGCTACAGACAATTCCTTCAACCTCATTTGTTGGTTTTTGCTCTGACCTGCACTGTCAACTGTGGGACCTTATATAGACGGGTGTGTGCCTTTCAAATCATGTCCAATCAATTGAATTTACCACAGGTGCTCCAATCAAGTTGTAGAAAAATCTCAAGGATGATCAATGGAAACAGGATGCACTCAATTTCGAGTTTCATTGCAACGTGTCTGAATACTTATGTGCTGCCATCCTGTTAGAAGGTAACAGATTATTTTATTACAAGGGTTCAATTGGATTTTCATTGTGTGCAATGGTGTTATTTGCCCCCTAGTGGATGTTTCTGGTACTTAGAAAGACAACGCAAACAGGAAGTAGAGAATTTGTTCTGCACGCATAGAAGCAGCTACAAACAACGCTACGGTGCAGGTCTTTCAATGTAGTTATTTCTTGTCACGCTTCAGCCTTGGAAAATATTTGTTTGTAAGTTCAATTCAAGCATTTAGCTAATGATTATAATCTTGTTATTGATAGAGTTGCTTACATGTCAATGTTGGTTGCATTTACTCACAAATTGCAATGCTTTTCATGTATGTCGTTAGCAGTATTACTTTGCTCGTGCGTCATGCAAACTAATTGTAATATATACAATACTGTAGTTTGTTACTGTTCCTAGTGTAATATGCTTTGTTATTCTACATAAATGGTTGTACACTATTAGAGTAATGAAAGGAGCCAATTACCATATGAGTAACAATTAGCTATATGGTTTGGCATCATGCCAGATGCATGGTACCTTAGCACGTGCTTTGTATTTATGCAACTTCAAATGTATAATGTACAGCTACTGTCGGTGTGAATTGAATACTAAAGTATATTCTTTTCTGTATTTTGCAGTTTCACAACATAAACGTTTTCAATATATTCATTCAAGAAAAGTCACGCCTTGGGAGTTTTATTGAAGACTTAGTTGTTAGCTATCTGTCTAGTTTTGCATGGGAACGCAACTCAAAGGGCAGAATAGTGAAAAAACATCATCACAGCGGGCTCAAGCACAAGAATAACTGCACACGGTGGTTATGTTTCTACGTTCATCAGCCAACAAAGCCTCTTATCCTAGGGAAGACCAGCAGTCTACGATGCAACAACCAGAGTCAGGTGTTCAACAGAGAGAGATGGAAGAGCCTCTTCAGCACATTGGGACCAAGTCTCAATCTACAAGATCAAGGTCATCAAAACAGTCAAGCAGATCCTCAACGGTGAGTTTTGCAGCCGTCAAAGCACGCGCCAAGGCGCACGCAGCACGCGCACAAGTCTCTTATGCTGAGAAGGAAGCTTCTGTGATGAAACAAAGGGCAGAAATAGAGGCCAGCTTGTTGAAGCAAAAAGCTGACCTCGAGGCAAGTTTATCTGTTCTCCAAGTTGAGAGAGCAGCTGCTGCTGCGTTGGCTGAAGCTGCAGCCTTTGAAGAAGTTGTAGGATCAGAACGCAGAGAGCTTCGCAAAGAACTAGACACAGGGACACAGCCCTTAAGTCCAGTCCAACGTACATGTGAGTATGTGCAACAACATGCTAGGCCCTACTTTGCTGAACTTCCATTTGAAGTGGAGAAACAAGAGCTTAGTGTTGACCCAGCTACATGCCACAATCTAGAAAGTAGCAAACAACGGAGCATAAGCAGAGACTCTCCGTTCAAAAGGAATGAACAGCAGCATGGTGGAAATGGAAAACAAGCCCACTTCCAGTCACACACACAAAACTTCCCTGAGTCACAAGTGGCACCAGACCTCCTACGCCGTGAAATGGTGAGTTCCGGACTCCTGAAGTTTGATGATCGTCCTGAAAATTATTGGGCATGGAAAGCATCCTTTCTCAATGCGACCAGAGACTTGAATTTATCAGCCAGGGAAGAGTTAGATCTAATTACCAAGTGGCTAGGGGCAGAGTGTCATGTATTGTCATGTTGTGTCTCTGTCCTTTCCTTTCACCCTGTCTCCCTCTGCTGGTCGTATTAGGTTACCTTTTCTCCCCCGCTTTCCCCCAGCTGTTCCTTGTCTCCTCCTGACTACCTCGTCACCCCGTTTCCCACCTGTTCCCTTTTTCCCTCTGATTAGTCCCCTATATCTCTCTCTGTTTTTGTTCCTGTCCTTGTCGGATTCTTGTTTGTTGTGTTTCATGCCTGAGCCAGACTATCGTCATGTTTGCTGTAACCTTGTCCTGTCCTGTCGGAATCTGCCGGTCTATCTGAGCCTACCTATGTTTGGTTATTAAAGAAGCTCTGTTTAAGTTAGTTCGCTTTTGGGTCCTCATTCACTCACCGTAACAGAAGAATCCGACCAAGAATGGACCCAGCGACTTCGGATCCTCTCCACTCAGCCGTCGAGATCCAGGGAGCGATGCTAGGCAGACACGAGCAGGAATTGTCTGCTGCTCGACATGCCGTTGAGACCCTGGCCACCCAAGTCTCCAACCTCACAGAACAGGTTCACCATCTCCGCCTCGATCCACCGGCCACTTCCAGGGCTTTCGAATCTCCGGAGCCCAGAATCAATAACCCGCCGTGTTACTCTGGGGAGCCCACTGAATGCCGCTCGTTCCTCACCCAGTGTGATATTGTGTTTTCTCTCCAGCCCAACACTTACGCCAGGAGCACTGCTCGTGTCGCCTACGTCATATCTCTCCTTACTGGACGGGCTCGTGAGTGGGGCACGGCAATCTGGGAGGCAAGGGCTGAGTGTACTAACCAGTATCAGGACTTTAAGGAGGAGATGATACGGGTTTTTGATCGATCTGTTTTTGGGGAGGAGGCTTCCAGGGCCCTGTCTTCCCTATGTCAAGGCAATCGATCCATAACAGACTACTCTATTGAGTTTCGCACTCTTGCTGCCTCCAGTGGCTGGAACGAGCCGGCTTTGCTCGCTCGTCTTCTGGAGGGTCTCCGCGCAGAGGTAAAGGATGAGATTCTCTCCCGGGAGGTCCCTTCCAACGTGGATTCCTTGATTGAACTCGCTATTCGCATTGAGCGACGGGTTGATCTTCGTCACCGAGCTCGTGGAAAGGAGCTCGCGTTCTCCGTTGCCCCCCTCTCCGCATCACTACCATCTTCCTCTGCCGGCTCGGGAGCTGAGCCTATGCAGCTGGGAGGTATCCGCATCTCGACTAAGGAGAGGGAACGGAGAATCACCAACCGCCTCTGTCTCTATTGCGGTTCTGCTGGTCATTTTGTCACTTCATGTCCAGTAAAAGCCAGAGCTCATCAGTAAGCGGAGGGCTACTGGTGAGCGCTACTACTCCTGTCTCTCCTTCAAGATCCTGCACTACCTTGTCGGTCCATCTACGCTGGACCGGTTCGTCAGCTTCCTGCAGTGCCTTAATAGACTCTGGGGCGGAGGGCTGTTTTATGGACGAGACCTGGGCTCGGGAACATGACATTCCTCTCAGACAGTTAAGGGAGTCCACGGCCTTGTTCGCCCTGGATGGTAGTCCTCTCCCCAGGATTCAGCGTGAGACGCTACCTTTAACCCTCACTGTTTCTGGTAATCATAGCGAAACCATTTCTTTTTTGATTTTTCGTTCACCTTTTACACCTGTTGTTTTGGGCCATCCCTGGCTAGTTTGTCATAATCCTTCCATTAATTGGTCTAGTAATTCTATCCTCTCCTGGAACGTCTCTTGTCATGTGAAATGTTTAATGTCTGCTATCCCTCCTGTTTCCTCTGTCTCTTCTTCACAGGAGGAGCCTGGTGATTTGACAGGGGTGCCGGAGGAATATCACGATCTGCGCACGGTGTTCAGTCGGTCCAGGGCCACCTCTCTTCCTCCACACCGGTCGTATGATTGTAGTATTGATCTCCTTCCGGGAACCACTCCCCCCCGGGGTAGACTATACTCTCTGTCGGCTCCCGAACGTAAGGCTCTCGAGGATTATTTGTCTGTAGCTCTTGACGCCGGTACCATAGTCCCCTCCTCCTCTCCCGCCGGAGCGGGGTTTTTTTTTGTCAAGAAGAAGGACGGGTCTCTGCGCCCCTGCATAGATTATCGAGGGCTGAATGACATAACAGTTAAGAATCGTTATCCGCTTCCTCTTATGTCTTCAGCCTTCGAGATCCTGCAGGGAGCCAGGTTTTTCACTAAGTTGGACCTTCGTAACGCTTACCATCTCGTGCGCATCAGGGAGGGGGACGAGTGGAAGACGGCGTTTAACACTCCGTTAGGGCACTTTGAATACCGGGTTCTTCCTTTCGGCCTCGCTAACGCTCCAGCTGTCTTTCAGGCATTAGTCAATGATGTCCTGAGAGACATGCTGAACATCTTTGTTTTCGTTTACCTTGACGATATCCTGATTTTTTCACCGTCACTCCAGATTCATCTTCAGCACGTTCGACGTGTCCTCCAGCGCCTTTTAGAGAATTGTCTTTTTGTGAAGGCTGAGAAGTGCACTTTTCATGCCTCCTCCGTCACATTTCTCGGTTCTGTTATTTCCGCTGAAGGCATTAAGATGGATCCCGCTAAGGTCCAAGCTGTCATTGATTGGCCCGCCCCTAAGTCACGCGTCGAGCTGCAGCGCTTTCTCGGCTTCGCGAACTTCTATCGTCGTTTCATCCGTAATTTCGGTCAGGTGGCAGCTCCTCTCACAGCCCTTACTTCTGTCAAGACGTGCTTTAAGTGGTCCGTTTCCGCCCAGGGAGCTTTTGATCTCCTCAAGAATCGTTTTACATCCGCTCCTATCCTTGTTACACCTGACGTCTCTAGACAGTTCGTTGTCGAGGTTGACGCGTCAGAGGTGGGCGTGGGAGCCATTCTTTCTCAGCGCTCCCTCTCTGACGACAAGGTCCACCCATGCGCGTATTTTTCTCATCGCCTGTCCCCGTCGGAACGTAACTATGATGTGGGAAACCGCGAACTGCTCGCCATCCGGTTAGCCCTAGGCGAATGGCGACAGTGGTTGGAGGGGGCGACCGTTCCTTTTGTCGTTTGGACTGACCATAGGAACCTTGAGTACATCCGTTCTGCCAAACGACTTAATGCGCGTCAGGCGCGTTGGGCGCTGTTTTTCGCTCGTTTCGAGTTCGTGATTTCTTATCGTCCGGGCTCTAAGAACACCAAGCCTGATGCCTTATCTCGTCTCTTCAGTTCTTCAGTAGCCTCCACTGACCCCGAGGGGATTCTCCCTGAGGGGCGTGTTGTCGGGTTGACTGTCTGGGGAATTGAGAGGCAGGTAAAGCAAGCGCTCACTCACACTCCGTCGCCGCGCGCTTGTCCTAGGAACCTTCTTTTCGTTCCCGTTCCTACTCGTCTGGCCGTTCTTCAGTGGGCTCACTCTGCCAAGTTAGCCGGCCACCCTGGCGTTCGGGGTACGCTTGCTTCCATTCGCCAGCGTTTTTGGTGGCCCACCCGGGAGCATGACACGCGTCGTTTCGTGGCTGCTTGTTCGGTCTGCGCGCAGACTAAGTCCGGTAACTCCCCTCCTGCCGGCCGTCTCAGGCCGCTGCCCATTCCCTCTCGACCGTGGTCTCACATCGCCTTAGATTTTGTCACCGGACTGCCTTCGTCAGCGGGGAAGACTGTTATTCTTACGGTTGTCGATAGGTTCTCTAAGGCGGCTCATTTCATTCCCCTTGCTAAGCTTCCTTCTGCTAAAGAGACGGCACAAATCATCATCGAGAATGTTTTCAGAATTCATGGCCTTCCGTCAGACGTCGTTTCGGACAGAGGTCCGCAATTCACGTCTCAATTTTGGAGGGAGTTTTGCCGTTTGATTGGGGCTTCCGTCAGTCTCTCTTCCGGCTTTCACCCCCAGTCTAACGGTCAAGCAGAACGGGCCAATCAGACTATTGGTCGCATCTTACGCAGTCTTTCTTTTCGCAACCCTGCGTCTTGGTCAGAACAGCTCCCCTGGGCAGAATACGCCCACAACTCGCTTCCTTCGTCTGCGACCGGGCTATCTCCTTTTCAGAGTAGCCTCGGGTACCAGCCTCCGCTGTTCTCATCTCAGTTCGCCGAGTCCAGCGTCCCCTCCGCTCAGGCTTTTGTCCAACGTTGCGAGCGCACCTGGAAGAGGGTCAGGTCTGCACTTTGCCGTTATAGGACGCAGACTGTGAGGGCTGCTAATAAGCGTAGAACTAAGAGTCCTAGATATTGTCGCGGTCAGAGAGTTTGGCTCTCCACTCAGAACCTTCCCCTTAAGACGGCTTCTCGCAAGTTGACCCCGCGGTTCATTGGTCCGTTCCGTATTTCTCGGGTCATTAATCCTGTCGCAGTTCGACTTCTTCTTCCGCGATACCTTCGTCGCGTCCACCCGGTCTTCCATGTCTCCTGTATTAAGCCCGTTCTTCGCGCCCCCGCTCGTCTTCCCCCCCCCCCCCCCATCCTTGTCGAGGGCGCACCCATCTACAGGGTCCGCAGGATTTTGGACATGCGTCCTCGGGGCCGTGGTCACCAGTACCTCGTTGATTGGGAGGGGTACGGTCCTGAGGAGAGGAGTTGGGTTCCCTCTCGGGACGTGCTGGACCGTGCGCTGATCGAGGATTTCCTCCGTTGCCGCCAGGTTTCCTCCTCGAGTGCGCCAGGAGGCGCTCGGTGAGTGGGGGGGTACTGTCATGTATTGTCATGTTGTGTCTCTGTCCTTTCCTTTCACCCTGTCTCCCTCTGCTGGTCGTATTAGGTTACCTTTTCTCCCCCGCTTTCCCCCAGCTGTTCCTTGTCTCCTCCTGACTACCTCGTCACCCCGTTTCCCACCTGTTCCCTTTTTCCCTCTGATTAGTCCCCTATATCTCTCTCTGTTTTTGTTCCTGTCCTTGTCGGATTCTTGTTTGTTGTGTTTCATGCCTGAGCCAGACTATCGTCATGTTTGCTGTAACCTTGTCCTGTCCTGTCGGAATCTGCCGGTCTATCTGAGCCTACCTATGTTTGGTTATTAAAGAAGCTCTGTTTAAGTTAGTTCGCTTTTGGGTCCTCATTCACTCACCGTAACACAGAGTCGTCTGAGCAAGCAAACAGAATTAGATCTGTCCATATTTTCAACGCAACAGCAGGACTTAACATGGTCTGGCAACGACTAGAAGAGTGCTATGGTACACCCGAAGTGATCGAGAATGCACTGTTGAAGAAAATTGAGGATTTTCCAAAACTGGCTAACAAAGACAATCACAAACTAAGAGAACTAGGTGACATTCTTCTCGAACTGGAGTGTGCTAAAGTAGAAGGGTACCTTCCAGGCCTCGCTTATCTGGACACATCTCGGGGGGTAAACCCTATTGTAGAGAAACTTCCATTCAGTTTACAAGAAAAATGGATAGCACAGGGATCCAAATATAAGGAGGACTATCGGGTAGCATTCCCACCATTCTCGTTCTTCTCGAGATTCATCAGGAATCAGGCGAAAATTAGAAATGACCCCAGCTTCACCCTCTACACCTCAACTAACCAGGTGCCCATGAAAAGTGAGAAACCTGCCAGGTACAGCAGCAAGACACCTGTGACTGTATACAAGACAGATGTGTCATCTGAGGCCTCAGACCACCAAACCAAACCCAGTAAGACAAAGGTTGAAAACCCTGACCATCACTGTCCAATACATAACAAGCCTCATCCTCTTAAAAAGTGTTGTGGGTTTAGATACAAAACTCTAGATGAGCGCAAATCATATCTCAAAGACAATGGCATTTGTTTCCGATGTTGTGGGTCAACTCAGCACAGAGCTAAAGACTGTAAGGTTTCAATCAAGTGCTCTGAGTGCGACAGCGACAGGCATCTTGCTGCTCTGCATCCAGGCCCAGCCCCTTCAAATACAGACACCGCTACAGCAGAGACGGAGCATGGCGGGGAGCAAGGTGACGATGCTCTTTTATCTGTCACCTCAAAGTGTACAGAGATCTGTGGTGAGGCAGTCAATCCAAGATCATGTTCAAAAATATGCCTAGTCAAAGCTTATCCGGCTGGGAAAAGAGAGAAAGCTGTCAAAATGTATGTAGTGCTTGATGAACAGAGTAACAAATCTCTGGCCAAGACAGAGTTTTTCAGTCTCTTCAACATCAATGACAACTCTGCTCCATACACAATGAAGACGTGTTCTGGGGTAACAGAGACTTCGGGCAGGAGAGCCGTCAACTTCATGGTGGAGTCTATAGATGGACACATGCAGCTCACTCTCCCTACTCTGATAGAGTGTGATATGATGCCAGACGATAGGATGGAGATTCCCTCCCCCGACATTGCGTATCATCATCCCCATCTGCAACCAGTTATGGACAAAATTCCAGCAGTGGACCCAGACGCTCCCATCCTCCTGCTCTTAGGACGAGACATCTTAAGGGTACACAAGGTACGAGAGCAAATCAATGGGCCCCACGACACTCCTTATGCACAGCGACTCGACCTCGGGTGGGTCATCGTGGGTGAGGTCTGTCTGGGAACGGCTCACCGACCAGCCAATGTTAACGTGTTCAGGACAAACATACTTCAAAATGGTCGCACATCCTATCTGAGCCCTTGCCCTGACATCATCCAGGTAAAAGAGAACTACAACAGCGTAGCTCAGAAACACATCTCTCCCTCTACAGTGCACTCGAGAGATCCAATCACAACTGTGAACACAGACAGCCTGGGATGTTCCGTGTTCGACAAAACACAAGACGATGATAAACCAGCACCATCAGTGGAGGACAAAGCCTTCTTGGACATTATGGACAAACAGGTTTTCCAGGATGATGGAAACAACTGGGTGGCTCCACTACCCTTTCGCCCCACTAGACGTCGCCTCCCTAATAACAGGGAGCAGGCCATGAACCGTCTCACATCACTTCGCAGGACTTTAGACAAAAAACCTGACATGAAGCGTCATTTTATTGACTTCATGCAAAAGATGCTGGATAACGACCAAGCCGAACCTTCACAGCCACTAGAGGGAGACAAAGAACGTTGGTATCTGCCCATATTTGGTGTTTACCATCCACAAAAGCCTGAACAAATAAGAGTAGTATTTGACTCCAGTGCTAAGTGTCAAGGCGTGTCACTTAACGATGTTCTGCTCAGTGGTCCAGACTTAAACAACACACTCTTGGGTGTCCTAATGCGTTTCCGCAAGGATTGCATTGCACTAACAGCAGATGTGCAACAAATGTTTTACTGTTTTGGTGTACGTGAGGATCACAGAGATTACTTAAGGTTTCTCTGGTATGAAGACAACAACCCAGATAGAAACATAACCGAGTACAGGATGAAAGTCCATGTATTTGGGAACAGCCCTTCACCAGCCGTAGCCATCTACTGCATGAGGCGAGCAGCGCTACAGGGTGAGAAGGAACACGGGTCAGAACCCAAGCAATATGTAGTGAGGAACTTCTACGTCGATGATGGTCTGACATCAGTAGCTACTACAGAAGAAGCTATCAACATTCTAAGAAAAACACAAGCAATGTTGGCGGAGTCCAACATGAAACTACACAAGATTGCATCCAATAGCAAAACAGTTATGGAAGCCTTCCCTATGGAGGACCGTGCAAAAGACTTAAAAGATCTGGACCTAGGAGTGGATCCTCTTCCCTTTCAACGGAGTCTGGGACTTTCCTGGAACCTGGAAACAGACAGCTTCTCATTCCAGGTGTCCCACAATGAGAAGCCTTTTACCCGGAGAGGCATCCTGTCCACAGTGAATAGTCTTTATGACCCCCTTGGGTTCGTGGCTCCAATAACAATGCAAGGTAAAGCCTTAATCAGAGAACTCTCTTCTGATCAGAGTGAGTGGGATGCCCCTCTTCCCACAGAAAAAGAAGAGGAATGGAAAATGTGGAAGGAATCTTTGATGGAGTTGGAACATATGAATATTCAGCGGACCTACATCCCAGTCTCCTTGTCTACCACTCAAAGAAGAGAGCTACACATCTTCTCGGATGCCTCTACAGTAGCCATAGGAGCAGTAGCCTACCTGAGAGTTATTGACTCGGAAGGTCAATGCCATGTTGGATTTGTCATGGGGAAATCAAAATTGGCCCCTCGTCCGGCCCACACTATCCCACGCCTAGAACTGTGTGCGGCTTTGCTAGCTGTTGAGATGTATGAACTGATCAAAGACGAAATGGACATTGATGTACATGCAGCCAAGTTCTACACAGACAGTAAGATAGTTCTCGGTTACATCCACAATGTCACCAAAAGATTCTACGTTTATGTTGCCAATAGGGTAACTCGCATCAGGAAGTCTACCCATCCAGATCAGTGGTGCTATGTAAACACTGACAGCAATCCAGCAGACCATGCAACCAGGCCCATACTTGCTGCGCTCTTAAAACACACTAGTTGGTTCTCAGGTCCACCGTTCCTGACCCAAACAAACTCGAGTAAGACTGAGAACATCAATTTTGACCTTGTAGAGCCTCACAAAGATGCAGAGATTCGACCAGACGTCACTGTCTTTGCCTCTAAAGTTTCTGGAGCTCAACTCGGCTCTCATCGCTTTGAGAGGTTCTCAAGCTGGAAAGCTCTCAATCGAGCCACAGCACGACTCATTCATGTTGCCAGATCCTTCCATGAAGGTGCAGACAACAACAGCTGCAGAGGCTGGCATGACTGTAATAAACCATGCAGTACAAGTGAGTTGTTACAAGCCAAAACAGCAATCATTCACTGTGTGCAACATGAAGCCTTCAGAGAGGAATTCAAATGCATTGAAAAAGGAAAAGAGTTCCCAAAGCAAAGTACACTCAAAAAGCTGAACCCAGTGATTGATGAGGATGGGTTGCTGAGGGTGGGAGGCCGCTTATCCTCCGCCGAAATGTTACAAGACGAAAAACATCCTCTCATCATCCCACGGACACATCATGTTGCCACTCTGCTGGTAAGACATTATCACGAGCAAGTGGCTCACCAAGGCCGTCATTTTTCAGATGGAGCTATTCGAGCAGCAGGCTTCTGGATTATTGGGAGCAAACGTCTGGTCTCTGGTATCATTCACAAGTGTGTCACCTGCCGCAAGGTTAGAGGGAGGTTAGTTGACCAAAAAATGGCTGACTTGCCTGCAGACAGACTCACATCTGAACCACCATTCACCAGCGTTGGACTTGATGTGTTTGGACCATGGAATGTCATAACTCGTCGCACTAGAGGTGGTAGTGCAGACTCCAAGCGCTGGGCGGTGCTCTTTACATGTATGTCTACTAGAGCAGTCCATATCGAGCTTATCGAATCCATGTCCACATCCAGCTTCATCAACGCGCTGAGGCGTTTTTTCTCTATCCGTGGTCCAGCAAAAGTGCTACGCTCTGATCGAGGTACAAACTTTATAGGTGCCTGCAGGGAACTGGGTATCGACACAAATGACTCAGAACTGACTAAATACCTCTCAGATAAGGGATGTACTTGGATATTTAATCCTCCACACTCGTCTCATATGGGTGGTTCTTGGGAGAGACTCATTGGGGTTGCCAGACGTATTCTTGATGCTATGCTGTTTCAGACGGGCTCCATTCGTCTCACACATGAGGTCTTGAGCACTCTTATGTCTGAAGTTATGGCAATAATCAATGCGAGACCCTTAGTGTCAGTATCAACTGACCCTGACATGCCTACCATTCTCACACCCTCAATGTTACTTAAACAAAAGACCAGCGCTACCTCAGCCCCTTCTGGATACTTCAGCATGAACGACCTTCATGGAAAACAGTGGAAGCAAGTCCAGTGTCTCGCTGACACCTTTTGGAAAAGGTGGAGACAGGAGTACCTGACAACGCTGCAGAGACGCAGAAAATGGACAGCAGAAAAGCCAAATGTAAAAGTGGGAGATGTTGTCTTATTGAAAGACAGTCAGGCACACAGAAATGACTGGCCAGTCGGGCTTGTGGTAAAAACCTTTCCCAGTACTGACAAAAAGGTTAGGAAAGTAGAACTAAAAATTGTCAAGCAAGGAGCTGCTAAGGTGTTTCTGAGACCAATCTCAGAGATTGTTGTTCTTCTTTCTGAAGCATCCTAGAGAAAAGATAAAAATAGAAAGGGCATTATTTGTTTCTTGATATGTTTTATTTCATAGTGGCACAATTTCATTATACCAGGCGGGGAGTGTGCTGCCATCCTGTTAGAAGGTGTCATGTATTGTCATGTTGTGTCTCTGTCCTTTCCTTTCACCCTGTCTCCCTCTGCTGGTCGTATTAGGTTACCTTTTCTCCCCCGCTTTCCCCCAGCTGTTCCTTGTCTCCTCCTGACTACCTCGTCACCCCGTTTCCCACCTGTTCCCTTTTTCCCTCTGATTAGTCCCCTATATCTCTCTCTGTTTTTGTTCCTGTCCTTGTCGGATTCTTGTTTGTTGTGTTTCATGCCTGAGCCAGACTATCGTCATGTTTGCTGTAACCTTGTCCTGTCCTGTCGGAATCTGCCGGTCTATCTGAGCCTACCTATGTTTGGTTATTAACCTTTCTGATCTCCCCATCCCGGATCCGGGTTCGTGAATACAGACTCAAGCTCATTACCATAACGCAACGTTAACTATTCATGAAAATCGCAAATGAAATGAAATAAATATGCTAGCTCTCAAGCTTAGCCTTTTGTTAACAACACTGTCATCTCAGATTTTCAAAATATGCTTCTCAACCATTGCAAAACAAGCATTTGTGTAACAGTATTGATGGCTAACGTAGCATTTAGCATTAGCATTCAGCTGGCAACATTTACACAAAAAAACAGAAAAGCATTCAAAAAAATCATTTACCTTTGAAGAACTTCAGATGTTTTCAATGAGGAGACTCTCAGATAGCAAATGTTCAGTTTTTCCTGAAAGATTATTTGTTTAGGACAAATCGCTCCGTTTTCTGCGTCACGTTTAGCTATGAAAAAACCCCTGTATCCAGGATTGTGTAAATCTATCAGCAAGCTCATTAGCATAACACAACGTTAACTATTTATGAAAATCGCAAATGAAATGAAATAAATATGCCATCTCTCAAGCTTAGCCTTTTGTAAACAACACTGTCATCTCAGATTTTCAAAATATGCTTCTCAACCATAGGAAAACAATCATTTGTGTAAAAGTAGCTAGCTAGAGTTAGCATTTCGCGTTAGCATTTAGCGTTAGCATTAGCGTTAGCATCCAGCACGCAACATTAACAAAAACATAAAAGCCTTCAAATAAAATCATTTACCTTTGAAGAACTTCTGATGTTTTCAATGAGGATACTCTCAGTTAGATAGCAGATGCTCAGTTTTTCCAAAAAGATTCCTTGTGTATTAGAAATAGCTCCGTTTTATACATCACATTTGGCTACCAAAAAAAATCCATAAATTCAGTCCTCAAAACGCAAACTTTTTTCCAAATTAACTCCATAATATCGACTGAAAACATGGCAAACGTTGTTTAGAATCAATCCTCAAGGTGTTTTTCACATATCTCTTCATTGATACATCGTTCTTGGAAAAATGCTTTCTCTCCTGAATCCCAGGAGAAAATGCCCGCACCTGAAGATTACGCACAAATTTAGACAAAGGACACCGGGCGGACCTCTGGAAAATGTAGTCTCTTATGGCCAATCTTCCAATGATATGCCTACAAATACGTCACAATGCTGCTAAGACCTTGGGCGAACGACAGAAAGTGTAGGCTCATTCGTTGCGCAATCACAGCCATATAAGGAGAGAATGGAAAACAGAGCTTCAGAAATTCTGCTAATTCCTGGGTGATGCATCATCTTGGTTTCGCCTGTAGAATGAGTTCTGGGGCACTTACAGACAAAATCTTTGCAGATTCTGAAACTTCAGAGTGTTTTCTTTCCAAAACTGTCAAGAATATGCATAGTCGAGCATCTTTTCGTGACAAAATATCGCGCTTAAAACGGGAACGTTTTTTATCCAAAAATGAAATAGCGCCCCTAGAGCTCTAAGAGGTTAAAGAAGCTCTGTTTAAGTTAGTTCGCTTTTGGGTCCTCATTCACTCACCGTAACAGAAGAATCCGACCAAGAATGGACCCAGCGACTTCGGATCCTCTCCACTCAGCCGTCGAGATCCAGGGAGCGATGCTAGGCAGACACGAGCAGGAATTGTCTGCTGCTCGACATGCCGTTGAGACCCTGGCCACCCAAGTCTCCAACCTCACAGAACAGGTTCACCATCTCCGCCTCGATCCACCGGCCACTTCCAGGGCTTTCGAATCTCCGGAGCCCAGAATCAATAACCCGCCGTGTTACTCTGGGGAGCCCACTGAATGCCGCTCGTTCCTCACCCAGTGTGATATTGTGTTTTCTCTCCAGCCCAACACTTACGCCAGGAGCACTGCTCGTGTCGCCTACGTCATATCTCTCCTTACTGGACGGGCTCGTGAGTGGGGCACGGCAATCTGGGAGGCAAGGGCTGAGTGTACTAACCAGTATCAGGACTTTAAGGAGGAGATGATACGGGTTTTTGATCGATCTGTTTTTGGGGAGGAGGCTTCCAGGGCCCTGTCTTCCCTATGTCAAGGCAATCGATCCATAACAGACTACTCTATTGAGTTTCGCACTCTTGCTGCCTCCAGTGGCTGGAACGAGCCGGCTTTGCTCGCTCGTCTTCTGGAGGGTCTCCGCGCAGAGGTAAAGGATGAGATTCTCTCCCGGGAGGTCCCTTCCAGCGTGGATTCCTTGATTGAACTCGCTATTCGCATTGAGCGACGGGTTGATCTTCGTCACCGAGCTCGTGGAAAGGAGCTCGCGTTCTCCGTTGCCCCCCTCTCCGCATCACTACCATCTTCCTCTGCCGGCTCGGGAGCTGAGCCTATGCAGCTGGGAGGTATCCGCATCTCGACTAAGGAGAGGGAACGGAGAATCACCAACCGCCTCTGTCTCTATTGCGGTTCTGCTGGTCATTTTGTCACTTCATGTCCAGTAAAAGCCAGAGCTCATCAGTAAGCGGAGGGCTACTGGTGAGCGCTACTACTCCTGTCTCTCCTTCAAGATCCTGCACTACCTTGTCGGTCCATCTACGCTGGACCGGTTCGTCAGCGTCCTGCAGTGCCTTAATAGACTCTGGGGCGGAGGGCTGTTTTATGGACGAGACCTGGGCTCGGGAACATGACATTCCTCTCAGACAGTTAAGGGAGTCCACGGCCTTGTTCGCCCTGGATGGTAGTCCTCTCCCCAGGATTCAGCGTGAGACGCTACCTTTAACCCTCACTGTTTCTGGTAATCATAGCGAAACCATTTCTTTTTTGATTTTTCGTTCACCTTTTACACCTGTTGTTTTGGGCCATCCCTGGCTAGTTTGTCATAATCCTTCCATTAATTGGTCTAGTAATTCTATCCTCTCCTGGAACGTCTCTTGTCATGTGAAATGTTTAATGTCTGCTATCCCTCCTGTTTCCTCTGTCTCTTCTTCACAGGAGGAGCCTGGTGATTTGACAGGGGTGCCGGAGGAATATCACGATCTGCGCACGGTGTTCAGTCGGTCCAGGGCCACCTCTCTTCCTCCACACCGGTCGTATGATTGTAGTATTGATCTCCTTCCGGGAACCACTCCCCCCCGGGGTAGACTATACTCTCTGTCGGCTCCCGAACGTAAGGCTCTCGAGGATTATTTGTCTGTAGCTCTTGACGCCGGTACCATAGTCCCCTCCTCCTCTCCCGCCGGAGCGGGGTTTTTTTTTGTCAAGAAGAAGGACGGGTCTCTGCGCCCCTGCATAGATTATCGAGGGCTGAATGACATAACAGTTAAGAATCGTTATCCGCTTCCTCTTATGTCTTCAGCCTTCGAGATCCTGCAGGGAGCCAGGTTTTTCACTAAGTTGGACCTTCGTAACGCTTACCATCTCGTGCGCATCAGGGAGGGGGACGAGTGGAAGACGGCGTTTAACACTCCGTTAGGGCACTTTGAATACCGGGTTCTTCCTTTCGGCCTCGCTAACGCTCCAGCTGTCTTTCAGGCATTAGTCAATGATGTCCTGAGAGACATGCTGAACATCTTTGTTTTCGTTTACCTTGACGATATCCTGATTTTTTCACCGTCACTCCAGATTCATCTTCAGGACGTTCGACGTGTCCTCCAGCGCCTTTTAGAGAATTGTCTTTTTGTGAAGGCTGAGAAGTGCACTTTTCATGCCTCCTCCGTCACATTTCTCGGTTCTGTTATTTCCGCTGAAGGCATTAAGATGGATCCCGCTAAGGTCCAAGCTGTCATTGATTGGCCCGCCCCTAAGTCACGCGTCGAGCTGCAGCGCTTTCTCGGCTTCGCGAACTTCTATCGTCGTTTCATCCGTAATTTCGGTCAGGTGGCAGCTCCTCTCACAGCCCTTACTTCTGTCAAGACGTGCTTTAAGTGGTCCGTTTCCGCCCAGGGAGCTTTTGATCTCCTCAAGAATCGTTTTACATCCGCTCCTATCCTTGTTACACCTGACGTCTCTAGACAGTTCGTTGTCGAGGTTGACGCGTCAGAGGTGGGCGTGGGAGCCATTCTTTCTCAGCGCTCCCTCTCTGACGACAAAGTCCACCCATGCGCGTATTTTTCTCATCGCCTGTCCCCGTCGGAACGTAACTATGATGTGGGAAACCGCGAACTGCTCGCCATCCGGTTAGCCCTAGGCGAATGGCGACAGTGGTTGGAGGGGGCGACCGTTCCTTTTGTCGTTTGGACTGACCATAGGAACCTTGAGTACATCCGTTCTGCCAAACGACTTAATGCGCGTCAGGCGCGTTGGGCGCTGTTTTTCGCTCGTTTCGAGTTCGTGATTTCTTATCGTCCGGGCTCTAAGAACACCAAGCCTGATGCTTTATCTCGTCTCTTCAGTTCTTCAGTAGCCTCCACTGACCCCGAGGGGATTCTCCCTGAGGGGCGTGTTGTCGGGTTGACTGTCTGGGGAATTGAGAGGCAGGTAAAGCAAGCGCTCACTCACACTCCGTCGCCGCGCGCTTGTCCTAGGAACCTTCTTTTCGTTCCCGTTCCTACTCGTCTGGCCGTTCTTCAGTGGGCTCACTCTGCCAAGTTAGCCGGCCACCCTGGCGTTCGGGGTACGCTTGCTTCCATTCGCCAGCGTTTTTGGTGGCCCACCCGGGAGCATGACACGCGTCGTTTCGTGGCTGCTTGTTCGGTCTGCGCGCAGACTAAGTCCGGTAACTCCCCTCCTGCCGGCCGTCTCAGGCCGCTGCCCATTCCCTCTCGACCGTGGTCTCACATCGCCTTAGATTTTGTCACCGGACTGCCTTCGTCAGCGGGGAAGACTGTTATTCTTACGGTTGTCGATAGGTTCTCTAAGGCGGCTCATTTCATTCCCCTTGCTAAGCTTCCTTCTGCTAAAGAGACGGCACAAATCATCATCGAGAATGTTTTCAGAATTCATGGCCTTCCGTCAGACGTCGTTTCGGACAGAGGTCCGCAATTCACGTCTCAATTTTGGAGGGAGTTTTTCCGTTTGATTGGGGCTTCCGTCAGTCTCTCTTCCGGCTTTCACCCCCAGTCTAACGGTCAAGCAGAACGGGCCAATCAGACTATTGGTCGCATCTTACGCAGTCTTTCTTTTCGCAACCCTGCGTCTTGGTCAGAACAGCTCCCCTGGGCAGAATACGCCCACAACTCGCTTCCTTCGTCTGCGACCGGGCTATCTCCTTTTCAGAGTAGCCTCGGGTACCAGCCTCCGCTGTTCTCATCTCAGTTCGCCGAGTCCAGCGTCCCCTCCGCTCAGGCTTTTGTCCAACGTTGCGAGCGCACCTGGAAGAGGGTCAGGTCTGCACTTTGCCGTTATAGGACGCAGACTGTGAGGGCTGCTAATAAGCGTAGAACTAAGAGTCCTAGATATTGTCGCGGTCAGAGAGTTTGGCTCTCCACTCAGAACCTTCCCCTTAAGACGGCTTCTCGCAAGTTGACCCCGCGGTTCATTGGTCCGTTCCGTATTTCTCGGGTCATTAATCCTGTCGCAGTTCGACTTCTTCTTCCGCGATACCTTCGTCGCGTCCACCCGGTCTTCCATGTCTCCTGTATTAAGCCCGTTCTTCGCGCCCCCGCTCGTCTTCCCCCCCCCCCCCCCATCCTTGTCGAGGGCGCACCCATCTACAGGGTCCGCAGGATTTTGGACATGCGTCCTCGGGGCCGTGGTCACCAGTACCTCGTTGATTGGGAGGGGTACGGTCCTGAGGAGAGGAGTTGGGTTCCCTCTCGGGACGTGCTGGACCGTGCGCTGATCGAGGATTTCCTCCGTTGCCGCCAGGTTTCCTCCTCGAGTGCGCCAGGAGGCGCTCGGTGAGTGGGGGGGTACTGTCATGTATTGTCATGTTGTGTCTCTGTCCTTTCCTTTCACCCTGTCTCCCTCTGCTGGTCGTATTAGGTTACCTTTTCTCCCCCGCTTTCCCCCAGCTGTTCCTTGTCTCCTCCTGACTACCTCGTCACCCCGTTTCCCACCTGTTCCCTTTTTCCCTCTGATTAGTCCCCTATATCTCTCTCTGTTTTTGTTCCTGTCCTTGTCGGATTCTTGTTTGTTGTGTTTCATGCCTGAGCCAGACTATCGTCATGTTTGCTGTAACCTTGTCCTGTCCTGTCGGAATCTGCCGGTCTATCTGAGCCTACCTATGTTTGGTTATTAAAGAAGCTCTGTTTAAGTTAGTTCGCTTTTGGGTCCTCATTCACTCACCGTAACAGAAGGTAACAGATTATTTTATTACAAGGGTTCAATTGGATTTTCATTGTGTGCAATGGTGTTATTTGCCCCCTAGTGGATGTTTCTGGTACTTAGAAAGACAACGCAAACAGGAAGTAGAGAATTTGTTCTGCACGCATAGAAGCAGCTACAAACAACGCTACGGTGCAGGTCTTTCAATGTAGTTATTTCTTGTCACGCTTCAGCCTTGGAAAATATTTGTTTGTAAGTTCAATTCAAGCATTTAGCTAATGATTATAATCTTGTTATTGATAGAGTTGCTTACATGTCAATGTTGGTTGCATTTACTCACAAATTGCAATGCTTTTCATGTATGTCGTTAGCAGTATTACTTTGCTCGTGCGTCATGCAAACTAATTGTAATATATACAATACTGTAGTTTGTTACTGTTCCTAGTGTAATATGCTTTGTTATTCTACATAAATGGTTGTACACTATTAGAGTAATGAAAGGAGCCAATTACCATATGAGTAACAATTAGCTATATGGTTTGGCATCATGCCAGATGCATGGTACCTTAGCACGTGCTTTGTATTTATGCAACTTCAAATGTATAATGTACAGCTACTGTCGGTGTGAATTGAATACTAAAGTATATTCTTTTCTGTATTTTGCAGTTTCACAACATAAACGTTTTCAATATATTCATTCAAGAAAAGTCACGCCTTGGGAGTTTTATTGAAGACTTAGTTGTTAGCTATCTGTCTAGTTTTGCATGGGAACGCAACTCAAAGGGCAGAATAACTTATGTAAATAAGGTATTTCTGTTTTTTATTTTTAACATATTTGCAAACATTTCTACAAACCTGTTTTCGCTTTGTTGTTATATGTGGATACAGATGAGGAAAAACATAGATTTAATCAATTTTAGATTAAGGCTGTAACTAAACACCATTCAGGTGCGTTTTATGGCTTATGCTGAATGCGCTCTTATGATCTAAAGCCACGCTGTTGCAACTGCCTGTAAACACACAGTCCAGTTCAAAGTGAATGATGACAGGCCTGTGTGTCAAATGGCTTATTTGCATAAAGGCCTACCATAGATGTGATTGGCTATGGCACACTTGTCTGTGTAGACCCTGGTCCTGGACAAGACAGATGATTTTATTAGGATTTATTTACTGCAGTGTCTATTAATTGTCCAAATGCACAGCCACTTTCCTACTCTATATTGATATATAATTTTCACAAATGCCTTACAAAATGTGAAAATTACCATATCTAAGTGCTCGCTTGTCAGGGAAAAAAAGTGAAATATTCTTCCTGGGGTGAATAAGAGCAGATTTTAAATGTAAAGATTTCATGTTGCTAAAATGCTATTAGTTCAATTTTAATACATTCATAAATATACAGTATATACTAGTGTTATGACAATTCCAAATCTCTACTTTGGTTAGCGGGCTGGCCTTGGGACAAGAAGGTTCTGGTTTGAAGTGCAATGCCATGCACAGACAAACCCCACAAAATCACCATTTAAATAATACATTTGGAAAACTGGCCTTGATGGCACCAAATTCTCCAAGACACTTCCCCTGTTCTGTGCCTTGACACAATCCTGTCTCGAGCTCTACTGGCAATTCCTTCGACCGCATGGCTTGATCAATGGAAACAGTGTGAACCTGAGATCAATTTAAAGTCTAATAGCAAAGGCGCTGTATTAAAGTAAATTAAGTATTTTTGTATATATTTTTTAATGAAATTCGCAAAATAAATTCTAAAAAGCTGTTTTCGCTTTGTTATGGGATATTGTGTGATTTTGTTGTTGATTTTACCCATTTTAGAATAAGGCTGTAACGTACTGCAACAAAATGTTTTAGAAGTCAAGGGGTCTGAATACTTTCCGAATGCACTGTATATGTCCCCTTTATTTATCATACCGATCTGAATTGGGAAAAGACTGTAAGAACGGCCTTTGTTCGGAATTCTGTCACTGTACATTTCAAAAGTGCTAAACAAATAGTTACAGTGGCTTGCGAAAGTATTCACCCCCCTTGGCATTTTTCCTATTTTGTTGCCTTACAACCTGGAATTAAAATAGATTTTGGGGGAGTTTGTATCATTTGATTTACACAACACGCCTACCACTTTGAAGATGCAAAATGTTTTTTATTGTAAAAAGAAATAAGACGAAAAAAAACAGACAACTTGAGCGTGCGTAACTATTCACCCCCCCCCCTGCAAGTCTCTTGGGGTATGTCTCTATAAGCTTGGCACATCTAGCCACTGGGATTTTTTGCCCATTCTTCAAGGCGTAACTGCTCCAGCTCCTTCAAGTTGGATGGGTTCCGCTGGTGTACAGCAATCTTTAAGTCATACCACAGATTCTCAATTCAATTGTGGTCTGGGCTTTGACATAGGCCATTCCAAGACATTTAAATGTTTCCCCTTAAACCACTCGAGTGTTGCTTTAGCAGTATGCTTAGAGTCGTTGTCCTGCTGGAAGGTGAACCTCCTTCCCATTCTCAAATCTCTGGAAGACTGAAACAGGTTTCCCATAAGAATTTCCCTGTATTTAGTGCCATCCATCATTCCTTCAATTCTGACCAGTTTCCCAGTCCCTGCCGATGAAAAACATATTAGTGTTAGTGTTCTCTGGGGGATGAGAGGTGTTGGGTTTGAGCCCAGACAAATTGTTTTCCTTGATGGCCAAAAAGCTACATTTTAGTCTCATTTGACCAGAGTACCTTCTTCCATATGTTTGGGGAGTCTCCCACATGCCTTTTGGCGAACACAAAATGTGTTTGCTTATTTTTTTCTTTTAGCAATGGCTTTTTTTCTGGACACAGTAAAGCCCAGCTCTCTGGATTGTACGGCTTAAAGTGGTCCTATGGACAGATACTCCAATCACCGCTGTGGAGCTCTGCAGCTCCTTCAGGGTTATCTTTGGTCTCTTTGTCGCCTCTCTGATTAATGCCCTCCTTGCCTGGTCCTTGAGTTTTGGTGGGCGGCCCTCTCTTGGCAGGTTTGTTATGCTGCTATATTCTTAAAGAATTTTAATAATGGATTTAACGGTACTCCGTGGGATTTTCAAAGTTTCAGATATTTTTTTGTAACCCAACCCTGATCTGTACTTCTCCACAATTTTGTCCCTGACCTGTTTGGAGAGCTCCTTGGTCTTCGTGGTGCCGCTTTCTTAGTGGTGTTGCAGATTCTGGGTCCTTTCGGAACAGGTGTATATATATGCTGAGATAATGTGACAAATCATGTGACACTTAAATAAAGTCAACCTGTGTGCAATCTAACTAATTATGAGACATCTAAAGGTAATTGTTTGAACCAGATTTAATTTAGGGGCATCATAACAAAGGGGGTGAATACACATGCATGCACCACTTTTCCGTTTTCTTTTGTTGTTGAATTTTTTCACTTCACCAATTTGGACTATTCTGTAATGCAACAAAATAGGTCAAATGCCAAGGGGGATGAATAGTTTTCTAAGGCACTGTATATTGACTACGTTCGTCCTGGCTCGCTCATTAATGTCTTAATTTAAATTACGCATGGTCTCTTATCCGCCCTTATGCCATACTTTGTACATCTCAATAGAAACCACATTTGTTTAAGCAAGTCAACCATATCAGTTATGTTTTTTAAAAGGCTGTAGATGAGGCTGAATGAGCTGTTTCCTGCCAGACAAGGGTTGGCTGATAGCCAGGTGTAACAGTGGTAATGTCACGTTTCAGGTATGACCCAGATACAGACAGTGTCAAAGAATACAGGGGTCAATAATCTAGAGAGGGTGCAAAGGGGCCAGAACGGCAGGCAGTCTCAGGGTCAGGGCAGGCAGAACGGTCAAAACCGGGAAGGACTAGAAAACAGGAGCAAGAATCAGGCAGGAGCAGGGGAACAAACGCTGGTAGGTTTCACGAACAAAACGAACTGGCAACAGACAAACAGAGAACACAGGTACAAATACACAGGGGATAATGGGGAAGATGGGCAACACCTGGAGGGGGTGGAGACAAGCACAATGACAGGTGAAACAGATCAGGGTGTGACATGTAAGGTGTTGGGTCTCTACTGTTAAAATAAAAGGTAAAACAATGAATACATTTACATCTCACCTTAATAAAACCACAATGAGAGCAATTAATGAACTACAAACATCTTTGGATAATCAGGAACAAGAACAAAAAAACTGATGACAAAAAGAAGAGGATAGATGTAGACAAGTTAGAACTTCATTCTTTGCTCAGACACAAGGCAGAATTCTTAATTCGTCAAACCAGCTGAACCTAGTTATCTTTTCACATTGAGACCCAGAAACAGTGACAAATGCTTAATATTAGCTATTTAAGCACATGAAAGATTGTCAACACAAAGCATTATATTTGGAGCAAATCCAACAACAAATAACTGAGTACCACTCTTCAAATTTTCAAGCATAGTGTGTTACGGTGCGTGAATGAGGACCCAAAAGCGAATTAACTTAAACAGAGCTTCTTTAATTACCAAACATAAGTAGGCTCAGACGGACCGGCAGATTCCGACAGGACAAGACAAGGTTACAGCAAACATGACGACAGTCTGGTTCAGGCATGAAACACAACAAACAAGAATCCGACAAGGACAGGAGCAGAAACAGAGAGAGATATAGGGACCTAATCAGAGGGAAAAAGGGAACAGGTGGGAAAAGGGGTGACGAGGTGGTTAGGAGGAGACAAGGCACAGCTGGGGGAAAGAGGGGGAGAAAAGGTAACCTAACAACGACCAGCAGAGGGAGACAGGGTGAAGGGAAAGGACAGAGACAAGACACAACATGACAGTACATGACAGTACCCCCCCACTCACCGAGCGCCTCCTGGCGCACTCGAGGAGGAAACCTGGCGGCAACGGAGGAAATCCTCGATCAGCGCACGGTCCAGCACGTCCCGGGAGGGAACCCAACTCCTCTCCTCAGGACCGTACCCCTCCCAATCTACGAGGTACTGGTGACCACGGCCCCGAGGACGCATGTCCAAAATTCTACGGACCCTGTAGATGGGTGCGCCCTCGACAAGGATGGGGGGGGGGGGGGGGAAGACGAGCGGGGGCGCGAAGGACGGGCTTGATGCAGGAGACATGGAAGACCGGGTGGACGCGACGAAGGTATCGCGGAAGAAGAAGTCGAACTGCGACAGGATTAATGACCCGAGAAATACGGAACGGACCAATGAACCGCGGGGTCAACTTGCGAGAAGCCGTCTTAAGGGGAAGGTTCTGAGTGGAGAGCCAAACTCTCTGACCGCGACAATATCTAGGACTCTTAGTTCTACGCTTATTAGCAGCCCTCACAGTCTGCGTCCTATAACGGCAAAGTGCAGACCTGACCCTCTTCCAGGTGCGCTCGCAACGTTGGACAAAAGCCTGAGCGGAGGGGACGCTGGACTCGGCGAACTGAGATGAGAACAGCGGAGGCTGGTACCCGAGGCTACTCTGAAAAGGAGATAGCCCGGTCGCAGACGAAGGAAGCGAGTTGTGGGCGTATTCTGCCCAGGGGAGCTGTTCTGACCAAGACGCAGGGTTGCGAAAAGAAAGACTGCGTAAGATGCGACCAATAGTCTGATTGGCCCGTTCTGCTTGACCGTTAGACTGGGGGTGAAAGCCGGAAGAGAGACTGACGGAAGCCCCAATCAAACGGCAAAACTCCCTCCAAAATTGAGACGTGAATTGCGGACCTCTGTCCGAAACGACGTCTGACGGAAGGCCATGAATTCTGAAAACATTCTCGATGATGATTTGTGCCGTCTCTTTAGCAGAAGGAAGCTTAGCAAGGGGAATGAAATGAGCCGCCTTAGAGAACCTATCGACAACCGTAAGAATAACAGTCTTCCCCGCTGACGAAGGCAGTCCGGTGACAAAATCTAAGGCGATGTGATACCACGGTCGAGAGGGAATAGGAAGCGGCCTGAGACGGCCGGCAGGAGGAGAGTTACCGGACTTAGTCTGCGCGCAGACCGAACAAGCAGCCACGAAACGACGCGTGTCATGCTCCCGGGTGGGCCACCAAAAACGCTGGCGAATGGAAGCAAGCGTACCCCGAACGCCAGGGTGGCCGGCTAACTTGGCAGAGTGAGCCCACTGAAGAACGGCCAGACGAGTAGGAACGGGAACGAAAAGAAGGTTCCTAGGACAAGCGCGCGGCGACGGAGTGTGAGTGAGCGCTTGCTTTACCTGCCTCTCAATTCCCCAGACAGTCAACCCGACAACACGCCCCTCAGGGAGAATCCCCTCGGGGTCAGTGGAGGCTACTGAAGAACTGAAGAGACGAGACAAAGCATCAGGCTTGGTGTTCTTAGAGCCCGGACGATAAGAAATCACGAACTCGAAACGAGCGAAAAACAGCGCCCAACGCGCCTGACGCGCATTAAGTCGTTTGGCAGAACGGATGTACTCAAGGTTCCTATGGTCAGTCCAAACGACAAAAGGAACGGTCGCCCCCTCCAACCACTGTCGCCATTCGCCTAGGGCTAACCGGATGGCGAGCAGTTCGCGGTTACCCACATCATAGTTACGTTCCGACGGCGACAGGCGATGAGAAAAATACGCGCATGGGTGGACCTTGTCGTCAGAGAGGGAGCGCTGAGAAAGAATGGCTCCCACGCCCACCTCTGACGCGTCAACCTCGACAACGAACTGTCTAGAGACGTCAGGTGTAACAAGGATAGGAGCGGATGTAAAACGATTCTTGAGGAGATCAAAAGCTCCCTGGGCGGAAACGGACCACTTAAAGCACGTCTTGACAGAAGTAAGGGCTGTGAGAGGAGCTGCCACCTGACCGAAATTACGGATGAAACGACGATAGAAGTTCGCGAAGCCGAGAAAGCGCTGCAGCTCGACGCGTGACTTAGGGACGGGCCAATCAATGACAGCTTGGACCTTAGCGGGATCCATCTTAATGCCTTCAGCGGAAATAACAGAACCGAGAAATGTGACGGAGGAGGCATGAAAAGTGCACTTCTCAGCCTTCACAAAAAGACAATTCTCTAAAAGGCGCTGGAGGACACGTCGAACGTGCTGAACATGAATCTGGAGTGACGGTGAAAAAATCAGGATATCGTCAAGGTAAACGAAAACAAAGATGTTCAGCATGTCTCTCAGGACATCATTGACTAATGCCTGAAAGACAGCTGGAGCGTTAGCGAGGCCGAAAGGAAGAACCCGGTATTCAAAGTGCCCTAACGGAGTGTTAAACGCCGTCTTCCACTCGTCCCCCTCCCTGATGCGCACGAGATGGTAAGCGTTACGAAGGTCCAACTTAGTGAAAAACCTGGCTCCCTGCAGGATCTCGAAGGCTGAAGACATAAGAGGAAGCGGATAACGATTCTTCACTGTTATGTCATTCAGCCCTCGATAATCTATGCAGGGGCGCAGAGACCCGTCCTTCTTCTTGACAAAAAAAAACCCCGCTCCGGCGGGAGAGGAGGAGGGGACTATGGTACCGGCGTCAAGAGCTACAGACAAATAATCTTCGAGAGCCTTACGTTCGGGAGCCGACAGAGAGTATAGTCTACCCCGGGGGGGGGGGTGGTTCCCGGAAGGAGATCAATACTACAATCATACGACCGGTGTGGAGGAAGAGAGGTGGCCCTGGACCGACTGAACACCGTGCGCAGATCGTGATATTCCTCCGGCACCCCTGTCAAATCACCAGGCTCCTCCTGTGAAGAAGAGACAGAGGAAACAGGAGGGATAGCAGACATTAAACATTTCACATGACAAGAGACGTTCCAGGAGAGGATAGAATTACTAGACCAATTAATGGAAGGATTATGACAAACTAGCCAGGGATGGCCCAAAACAACAGGTGTAAAAGGTGAACGAAAAATTAAAAAAGAAATGGTTTCACTATGATTACCAGAAACAGTGAGGGTTAAAGGTAGCGTCTCACGCTGAATCCTGGGGAGAGGACTACCATCCAGGGCGAACAAGGCCGTGGGCTCCTTTAACTGTCTGAGAGGAATGTCATGTTCCCGAGCCCAGGTCTCGTCCATAAAACAGCCCTCCGCCCCAGAGTCTATTAAGGCACTGCAGGAAGCTGACGAACCGGTCCAGCGTAGATGGACCGACAAGGTAGTGCAGGATCTTGAAGGAGAGACAGGAGTAGTAGCGCTCACCAGTAGCCCTCCGCTTACTGATGAGCTCTGGCCTTTTACTGGACATGAAGTGACAAAATGACCAGCGGAACCGCAATAGAGACAGAGGCGGTTGGTGATTCTCCGTTCCCTCTCCTTAGTCGAGATGCGGATACCTCCCAGCTGCATGGGCTCAGCACCCGAGCCGGCAGAGGAAGATGGTAGTGATGCGGAGAGGGGGGCAACGGAGAACGCGAGCTCCTTTCCACGAGCTCGGTGACGAAGATCAACCCGTCGCTCAATGCGAATAGCGAGTTCAATCAAGGAATCCACGCTGGAAGGAACCTCCCGGGAGAGAATCTCATCCTTTACCTCTGCGCGGAGACCCTCCAGAAAACGAGCGAGCAAAGCCGGCTCGTTCCAGCCACTGGAGGCAGCAAGAGTGCGAAACTCAATAGAGTAGTCTGTTATGGATCGATTACCTTGACATAGGGAAGACAGGGCCCTGGAAGCCTCCTCCCCAAAAACAGATCGATCAAAAACCCGTATCATCTCCTCCTTAAAGTCCTGATACTGGTTAGTACACTCAGCCCTTGCCTCCCAGATTGCCGTGCCCCACTCACGAGCCCGTCCAATAAGGAGAGATATGACGTAGGCGACACGAGCAGTGCTCCTGGAGAAAGTGTAGGGCTGGAGAGAAAACACAATATCACACTGGGTGAGGAACGAGCGGCATTCAGTGGGCTCCCCAGAGTAACACGGCGGGTTATTGATTCTGGGCTCCGGAGATTCGAAAGCCCTGGAAGTGGCCGGTGGATCGAGGCGGAGATGGTGAACCTGTTCTGTGAGGTTGGAGACTTGGGTGGCCAGGGTCTCAACGGCATGTCGAGCAGCAGACAATTCCTGATCGTGTCTGCCTAGCATCGCTCCCTGGATCCCGACGGCTGAGTGGAGAGGATCCGAAGTCGCTGGGTCCATTCTTGGTCGGATTCTTCTGTTACGGTGCGTGAATGAGGACCCAAAAGCGAATTAACTTAAACAGAGCTTCTTTAATTACCAAACATAAGTAGGCTCAGACGGACCGGCAGATTCCGACAGGACAAGACAAGGTTACAGCAAACATGACGACAGTCTGGTTCAGGCATGAAACACAACAAACAAGAATCCGACAAGGACAGGAGCAGAAACAGAGAGAGATATAGGGACCTAATCAGAGGGAAAAAGGGAACAGGTGGGAAAAGGGGTGACGAGGTGGTTAGGAGGAGACAAGGCACAGCTGGGGGAAAGAGGGGGAGAAAAGGTAACCTAACAACGACCAGCAGAGGGAGACAGGGTGAAGGGAAAGGACAGAGACAAGACACAACATGACAGTACATGACATAGTGGTGGCTACATCCCTGTCATCGGCAAGGATGTTTATGATGAAAATAAACCGAATAGCGCTAGGCACAGGCAAAATCTTAGAGTGAAACCTGGTTCAGTCTGCTTTACAGACACTGGGAGATATTCAACTTTTAGCAGGGCAATAACCTAAAACACAAGGCCAAATATACACTGGAGTTGCTTACCAAGACGACATTGAATGTTCCAGAGCACCCTACTTAGTTTTCACTTAAATTGGCTTGAAATTCTATGGCAAGACTTAAATGGCTTTGTAGCAATGATCAACAACCAACTTGACAGAGCATGAAGACGGACATGCAATCCTGGTGTTAAAAGCATTTAAAGACTGACCCAGAAAGACTCTCAGCTGTAATCGCTGCCAAAGGTGATTTAAACATGTATTGACTCAGGAGGTTGAATACTTACGTAATCAATCAATCCATCTATCTATACATTTTGAAGACCTTTTTTATACAAATGTTAGAATTGGAAATATCATTTTACATAAGGTGTTCTGTGTGGGTCCATTATTGTAATGAACTTGAAAAACCAAATCATACAGTGAAATGGGCATTAAACACAGCCACAAGACTCCTTGTCTACATTTAAATCTACACCAAGAAGTCACTTGTAGTAAAAGGATTGTCTTGTTGAATTTGCCAATGAACAAAAGCACAGCATAATCCCGACGCCGAAGCTTTCGGTAGACCCTTGGTGTGCCCTGCGAGTGTGGAGACAGAACAGACAAGGCACAGACCAATTGAAGAGAAATAGGCAGAAAACCAGATTTGTGACTCTCGAGTTTTCCTTCTGGAGCAAAGTAAGAAGCATGTGATACATAAGAACCCATTCCAGTACTGCATCTCAATAGTTCAACATGTCCTTCTCTCCTTCCCATCATGTGTACTGATCTTTAAGAACTCAACAAGAAAATTGGAAACAACAGCTTTCATCTATCCAGTGCCATAAAATATGTGCATATGAAGGAAAAGACACAACCAGAAGACACTTAGCTACTATTAGGACTCAATCCTGGAATGTGCTCCAAAAGTCTCAGATAGCTCCCTTCAATAACACCTACAAGTCCAGGAGGACTTGAATGTGTACAATTTAACAGGTTTTATCTTGTCCTTTCAAATGGTCAATATGGAAATCAAACAACTAAACAAGACTTATTGGATTGGTACTCACACCAAAATCTCAAAAGTCCTTCCTCCAGTCTTCTCCCCACCCTCTCAAAACATGAAGGAGGGAGCACGTAATGCCGCGGAGCTGAGCAGACGTTGGCAAACCGAGCTCTTCAAAGTGATTCTATTTTTACCTAAATAACAACGTTGAAACAATATTCTAACATCGGCTGATAAATTCTCAAGTACTTACCTTCCCAAAGAGCCATGGACCTCCGACCGAGAGGCAAGAAGGATGACCAAAACGTTGTTGATTCCCAAGATAACGATAACGCTACAGCTAGCAAGATTAGCATTAGCCCTCATAACTCAGACGACAGTTCCAGACTGTTGCTCTCAGCAGCCTCTTGCGAGCCTGCCGACAACTGGCTACTCTCCTCCGGGAAATTCAGGATGGTAACAGAGGTCTTTCTATGAAAATTTATAAGAAATCGTCTGAACTCCATTCTTCCAGTGACGACCTGAAATCCTCCATGAATGATCTCCTTTTGAGAACGACTGAGGCAGAGTTGCGCATTAGCACAGTTGAAGATACCATCGCTAGACATGACCAGGTCTTGATACAACTGCAAAAGGACAATGCATACCTCAAAAACAAGGTAGATCAGATGGAGAACCAGAGTAGACGTAGTAATATCCGTGTGGTGGGATTGAAAGAGGACAGCGAGGGCTGTGACCCGGTCCGTTTCTTCACTCAATGGATCCCGGAGGTCCTAGGCATAATCCACTTCACCAAGCCGCTGGAAATCGAACGTGCCCACAGAACATCAGCGCCGAAAACCCCGACCAGATGAGCCCCCACGAGCCGTCCTGATCAGGTTCCTCCGTTTCCAAGACAGAGAGAAGATACTGCAACTCGCAAGAGCCAAAGGGGACATCACCATCAATGGAAAGAGGGTCAGCCTTTTCCCAGATATGAGCGCGGATCTCGCCAGACGTCGCAAGCAGTTCAGACCTGCCGCCAAAGCAATGAAGGAGAAGAACATCACCGGCTACCTCATCCACCCTGCGCGGATGAAAGTTCAGTACAAAGGCCGAAGCCATCTCTTCAACACACCGGGAGAAGTGCACACTTTTCTCAAAGAACTGAGCAACGTCTGAGCCAGGACGGTCTCTCTGGGGGATAAAATGCAGTTTGTTTGTTTTCTCTTAACTGAACTGCTGGTATCTCCCGGTCACTATAATTGATTTGTACATTTTCAACTCACCGTATCTTTCCGGGGTGAGTTCTATTACATTTACAGGAGAGTATATTTTGGTTTAGTCCATATCCACTGGGCGAAGCAATAAGTGGGCTTAGGCCCACTGCTTTCCCCCTCATTTATGTTAATCTTTCGAAAAGAGACTCAAGCAGCCCTTACCGTGGGCAGTAAATATTCAGCCGTAAATATCTATTCACAACGTTTATTTTCAACATAGAGAGCTCGCAGGTTTTAGTTTACGCCAAGGTTTAGCTAGTAAGAGCAAGATGGAAAGCGAGCAGCAACGTATCTCTACAAGTGTATTCATGTTTGATTGTTGGGATTGTTGTTTTAGTCTGACAATCGGGGTGGGTGGGATTTTTTATTTTTTTTTCCTTTTTTCTATGTTTATTGTTTCCTTCCTAAAGAGACACACAGGTCACTTTTGTGCTCAAACCAAAGTTGAAACATTTCCTAATTATCTGCATATGATAGATTTCTATTCAATTACATATTTGAAACCCAACCTATGCTTAATCCACTAAAATATGTCACATTCAACGTAAAAGGTCTTAACAGCCCGATTAAAAGGAAAATAGTCTATACATACCTTAAGAAATTAAAGGCTGCCATTGTGTTTTTACAAGCCAGTGAACACAAGAAATTGAAGAGGGAATGGGTAGGACAAGTTTTTGCATCCTCTTTTAACTCCAAAGCAAGAGGAAGTGCAATTTTGATAAGTAGACACATCCCCTTCTGCGTCAACAACACCATCTCTGATCCCTCTGGCAGATTTGTTTTGGTGCAGGGGCATATGTTTTCAGAGTCTTGGACCCTATTGAATATTTATGCTCCTAACTTCGATGACCATATGTTTATTCAGAATGTCTTCCTTCAGGTCGCTCAAGCACCACCAGGATGGCTACTGGTTGGAGGAGATTTACATTTTTCTTAGATACAATTCTTGATAGGTCTTCTGATAAACCCTCACTTCTTACCAAAGCCGGCAAGCTCACCATGTCATTCATGAAAGATCTCAATTTACTAGACATCTGGAGACAGATGCACCCACAGGATAGGGACTACTCTTTTTATTCACACCCACACAAGACACACACACGCATAGATAACTTTTTACATTCGACACAACTGTTTCATAGAGTGTTAGATGTCGAGTATCTCCACAGATTGCTTAGTGACCATTGTCCTCTGGTATTATCAATCTCCATTCCTACCAAGGTAAATGGAGCATATAGATGGAGACTAAATTCTACACTCCTAAAGCAACCTGAATTTTGTGCATTCATCAAAGAGCAGATCAATATTTTTACTTTGACAAACAAACCCTCTGTTCCTGACAGCTTCATTCTTTGGGACACATTGAAGGCCTATCTGAGGGGACAGATTATTTCCTATACTAAAGGGCTGAAGAGAAAACACGGTGCGGAACTGAGTGCCCTTGAATTTGAAATCTCAGAGCTAGAGAAAACCTACCAAAGAGGCCCGACTAAAGATCTATACAGGCTTTTGGTAAATAGAAAACTTAAATATAATATTCTGAACACATATCAAGCTGAGAGGGCCATCACTAAATCAAAACAGCGTTATTACGAGCTTGGAGAGAAAGCTCACAAAGTATTGGTATGGCAACTGAAAGCAGAGGAAAGTAAGATGACAATTAATGCCATAGAAACTCTTACTAATGAGATATCTTTCGACCCTACTGAAATTAATAATACTTTTAAGAAATACTATGAAGATCTCTACACTTCAATCAAGCGACAATCTATCAGAGATCGACTCCTTTCTCTCCTCTCTCAACCTCCCATGCCTGTCAGGGGAAGACAGCGAGCGCCTGAGTGAACACTTCTCAGTTCCTGAATTGTTGGAGGCCATTAAATCCTTACCTTCTAATAGATCTCCTGGGGAGGATGGCTTCCCTCCAGAGCTCTATAAAGAATTTAGGGAGCTGTTGGTCCCCTACCTTATGGAGGTACTTAAAAAAGCCAGAGAAGACAACTGCTTTCCAGAGTCCTTCTCTCAAACAGTGATTATTGTAATCCACAAGAAAGGAAAAAACCCGCTAAAGTGCGCCTCCTATAGACCAATCTCTCTCCTTAACACAGATTGTAAACTGGTCACCAAGATGCTATCTAAGAGACTGGAGTCATGTCTTCCCCTGTTGGTCAACCCAGATCAGACTGGCTTCATAATTAATAGATTGTCCTCCAATAATCTCAGAAGGTTCTTTGATATAATTCACCTTGCTAACAAAAACAAAATACCTAGTGTCGCAGTCTCCCTCGACGCTGAAAAGGCCTTTGATAGGGTTGAATGGCCATACCTCTTTCGCGTCTTGGAAAAGTTCGGTTTAGGTACCGTGTTTGTAAATTTGATAAAATCACTCTACAAATCTCCTAAAGCCAGGATTGCTACCAATGGGATTACTTCCTCCTCTTTCCCTCTTTATAGGGGGAACAGACAAGGTTGCCCAATTAGCCCCCACCTCTTTGCCCTCGCCATCGAACCGTTGGCTGGGGCTATTAGAACGTGCCCTGACATACATGGCTTTGAGGTGGGCCCTCATACCCATAAATTATCACTCTTTGTGGATGACCTTATCTTATTTCTAACAAACCCAGAACACTCCCTCTCTCACTTGCAGATCCTACTACAGTGTTATAGTTATTTCTCTGGATATAAGGTCAATTTTGATAAAAGCGAAATCTTACCGTTGTCTGTCTTTGACCATCATACCATACAAGTTTCCTTTTAGATGGATGCCTATGGGCATAATGGTGGATGGTAATCTGAACAACCTCTATGAACTCAATCTGGCCAGTTTGTTGCAAAAGGTGGAGGTTGACCTTTGTAAATGGATGGACTTACCGCTCACTCTACTGGGTAGAATCAATGTAATTAAAATGAATGTCCTGCCCAGATTTCTACATCTTTTTCAATCTCTCCCTATCCCTGTTCCCGCAGCATTTGTTTTCCTCTCTCGACATGCTGACCAGACGGTTTATCTGGCACGGCAAAACCCCTAGGGTCATTGTGTTTACTTGATAGCTACCTATGTTTTAGATGTGGCTCAGATGAAGGAACATTCCTCCATTCCACTTGGCAGTGTTCAAAACTACATGGTTTCTGGCAGGGGGTTTGCGATACCATATCCTCAATTCACGGGTTTGCATTGCCTTTAGACCCGGAGGTCTGTCTACTGGGTAACTTTACTAACACCAATCTTAGGCAAAGCCATACTATAAAGCTAACAGAAATATTGCTAGCGATTGCCAAGAAATGAATTGCCTTGAAATGGAAATTGGATTCCTCTCTGCCAGTTGCAAATCGGAAGTTAATAGTTGTATCCCTTTGGAGAAAATCAGTTACTTCTTGAGGAATAAGTTAAAGACATTTTACAGAATTTGGCAACCTTTTATTGACTATATGGAGAATCTCCCCCCACATCTCATTGATTGAATCTATGTATAATCCTCACATAATTTTTCACACGTAATGTATAATATGTAGCCGATCCAATGTCTCGTTATTATTTTTTTCTTATTGTATGTTTGTATATATAATTAGATTGTTTTATTTTTATTTTACGCTCGTCTGTTACTGTCACTTTGTCCTATCGTTGTCTAATATCTTTTCACTTTTGCTTTGAATGTTCTTAATTGGAAAATGCAAAAATAAAATATAAAAAAAAACAAACATGAAGGAGCACATTGTAGAAGAATAACTTTTGAGAGTTTTGTGACAAAAAGGTGGTTTTAGAAGGGTCAAGGGGCACACCCAGGGTGAGTCCTCATCTTCCTCCTCAATCGGTTGTAAAACTGAGACGACATCCACACCAAGCCCCACTTGAGGTTGGTCAACATTAACTTGAGCGCCTTGGTCCACTGCTCCTCTGCTCCTACTCCTCTTGATGGAGTAGGAGTCGCCGCTGCCTCCCGTTGTAAGGATTTAGGATTAATGCATTGTAAACCCGCTACCATATTACTTAAGATTGAATTGTTTGAACAACAGCTGCTTTGTCTTTATCTGTGTGTGTGTGTGTGTGTGTGTGTGTGTGTGTGTGTGTGTGTGTGTGTGTGTGTGTGTGTGTGTGTGTGTGTGTGACAAGAACTGAGTAACATGGTGTGACTTGCATGTTGCAAAGCGGTGTACTGTTTGCTACATTTGCCTTGCCTGTCTGTGTGTGTGACAATATTGAGCACATGATGTGACTTGCTGCATGTTACAAAGTTGTGGTTAATCAGGTACAGGAAGGGGTGGTCATCACGAGGTTTAACTGAGATGGAAAAATACTGAACAACACAATAGCAGGAACTGAGCAACTGTTACAACTAGGGTGTGAAACCAGAACAGTGAGAATCTATACATTGACAGAGGGTGGACTCCAAGAAGCGCCAAGAGGCTAGGACTAGTCTGAGCGCCTGCGATAGGCTGAGCAAGTCTAAACCACGCTTAGCCTCTACTGCGATAGGCCAACAGACGGGTTGGAACTATGTCTATCACAGTATAAGAACAGCTGTTTACGTACATCCTGTCAGTTCTCTGCTTGCCCTGCGTGGTGTTACAGTGAACCCGTATATACGAAAATTGCATTTACCATTTATTGCTTGAATTTAATTAAAGATAATTAACAACATATTCTGACTTTTATACTTCCTGATACCGGATTCGAAAGACGCGACCTCTAACACCATGTCCTCAATCTTACCCTTCTGGACATCCATCCTGACCCATAACAGAAAAAGGTGAGCTAAAACTAAAACCCCCAGGGGGTATGAAAGAAACTGGTGCAACATCTACAGCTGCTAACACCCACATTTGATTAAAATCTAAGGCCAGTACAAAATAATCTGCAGATTTCTCATGCTAGTGAGTAGTTGGAGGCAAATGATCATGCAGAGACAAAGGAGTAAGCTGTCAAAAGCTGACCAACTCCAGTTATTTGTGTAAGTACAATAGAGTACCACAGTATGAGTCATAATAGCCATAAAACATAGCGGTCAAATAAGGAAATGGTTCCAACCGTATTTCCACCATTCATTTCTTCCCATAGGGAATTTTAGAAACACTTAAAATAAGGATTATTTTAATTATGATGTCACAACTGATCAATAAATTCCAAATGTTCTGTTTGAACATTCTGGTGTCTGGTTGCTGAAAATAGAACACCAGTATCTAAGACAATCTAGCAGATTCCTCCTGAGATATAGTTAACACAGTAGATCACCATAAAATATAGAAAGTGCTACTAGACGAAAACTTAGTTGCAGAACTAGGTTAGAAGAATGCCACTGTCAATCTCCTTGATGATGAGGAGATTCTTGCGGCCGCTACAGGAAGATAATGCTTTAACAGGGAACCTTGGAGCTGCCAGTAGCAACTCCGTTCAGCCTGCCCTGCCATCTCAACCCAAGGCCACTGAGAAGCTTCCAGCGCTCAAACAAAACAGTTTAAACACCTCCAGAATCCCAGTACTGGGGTTGACTGAAGAAAGAAAGGGTGCTCTGCAGCAACTTGCCAGTTTGAAGGCTGTGGAAAAGAAACCACATTCTCCCTCCAGAATCCCAGTACTGCAGAAAAAGAGGTCCATCTGCAATGGGAGGAGTCAAGGACTGCATGTAGCTCCAACATCTCAGCAGTCAGGGAAGGCTACTGTTCCTCCCATCCAGATTCCACTGCAACCCATCCGTACCAAGAGGGATCAAACCTGCGTGGTGAAAGACATCTACCCCCATAGTGCCAAGCCATTGAAGGCAGTCCATGGAGCCAATATGGTCACCAAGATGCCACTGCCTCCCATTAGAGCCAGAGTCACTGTGCCAAACAATGATGCCAAGAAGAAGCCATTCCAGCCAGTCAGACCAGAGGGCAGCCCTCGTCCTGCTGCTTCAAAGTACAGAAGGCAGGTTGTGTAGAAACACGTTCAGTTCAATCCTCAGACCCTAACTGTACAGGATCTACCGCCATGCCACGATGAGATGGTATGGGACGTCTTTAACTCAGAGGCTGAGCAGGTGATGGCATATATGAAGGCCAAGCTGATCAGTGTCACCCAAGAATTGAAACTGATTAAGAGTGGGGCCAAGTTGGATGCTCAGGCTTTAGAGGAGAAAAACGCAAAAGAGCGGTTGAGAAAAAAGGTGGAGAAGTTCATCCAGGAGATTTGCCTAATGAAGGTGGATTCTGACCTATGGGAGATGATAAGAGATAACGAAGAAGAGGAAGAAAGGAGTAAAGAGTTGAGGAGAAATGAAGAACAAAGCAGTGTGGCAAGTAAGCCAAACAGCCATGAGATATACTGTGATCAAGCCAAAGGAAGTCAAGAAGGGTTTGAACATGGAAGAGAAAAAGGAGGACAGACAGGTAAAGTAGCTTGACATTCCAAAGCCATGCTAACTGCTGATCTAGTATAGTGTTGGTGATCACGTGCATTTGTATCAGATGAGGCTGATGGGACGAGTTATAGGAGGATAGGATTGTTGTAATGGCTGGAATTAAATGAATTGTTCAAAACAAACGTGGTTTCCATGTGATTGATGTGTGTGATACCGTTCCTTTAATTCTATTCCAGCCATTACAATGAGCTCCTCCCACCAGCCTCATCTGGTTTGTACATATTGTATATCTTGTCTCTGTTGCCCAGCTGCCCATTATTTGGCCCATCTGATAACATCCATTCATTCAGGTGGTGTTGAAACGTTAATTTGGGATGAGTGCAGCCAACTCCAAGCTGAAGCAGTGTGAGCACTGCGGCCGGTGCTTTGATCCTAGTCGCCTGGAGAAACACAGTGAGATCTGTGCCAGGCTCTCCTCCAAGAGCTCTAGACGCGGGGTCTATGACTCCACCAAGCACCGGCTCAAAGGCACTGTACTGGCTGGCTACGTGAAGTGATCAGTGGTGTGATGCACCAAGGGACCTGAGAGTCGGTCACTCTTTTGTATTTTGTATTGAACAGACAGACATACAGCGACTGGTAAACCACCTGCTGCCCAAATTAGGACTTTTACCTTGGAATCTGTGAGGGTTCCAATAAGAGGCAGTACTACTAGGAGGCAGTATTGTATCCAGAAACGTCTAAACCAACAGTGTTCAGCAGTTCCTCAAATCTCCAGAAACACCTGTATAAAACACATCAATAAAATCAAATCCAAATACTCATCTAAATCATTCTGTCAGATGTGTTACTAGTGCAGGAAAGTAGAATAAATGAAATATTAAAAAACAAGGGTACGTATTTGTCAAATCTGAATATGAAAAGGAGTGATTTTTGAATTGGAATAATGAAGAAAGATAAACTAATTCATTTAGTTGTTTAACTTACCAAATTTACACAAATAACTGAAGATGGTCAGCTTTTGACAGCTTAATCCTTGGTCTCTCGGCATAATCCATAGATGATTACATTTATAAAACATGTGTGTTCATGCACTGTGCCTTGTAGTTAGTTACCTCACTTGTTGGCAACAACCATCACATCTCTTCATCCATGCTTCACGGTGGGAACCACACATGCAGAGATCATCAGTTCTGTCATGTACTGTCATGTTGTGTCTTGTCTCTGTCCTTTCCCTTCACCCTGTCTCCCTCTGCTGGTCGTTGTTAGGTTACCTTTTCTCCCCCTCTTTCCCCCAGCTGTGCCTTGTCTCCTCCTAACCACCTCGTCACCCCTTTTCCCACCTGTTCCCTTTTTCCCTCTGATTAGGTCCCTATATCTCTCTCTGTTTCTGCTCCTGTCCTTGTCGGATTCTTGTTTGTTGTGTTTCATGCCTGAACCAGACTGTCGTCATGTTTGCTGTAACCTTGTCTTGTCCTGTCGGAATCTGCCGGTCCGTCTGAGCCTACCTATGTTTGGTAATTAAAGAAGCTCTGTTTAAGTTAATTCGCTTTTGGGTCCTCATTCACGCACCGTAACAGAAGAATCCGACCAAGAATGGACCCAGCGACTTCGGATCCTCTCCACTCAGCCGTCGGGATCCAGGGAGCGATGCTAGGCAGACACGAGCAGGAATTGTCTGCTGCTCGACATGCCGTTGAGACCCTGGCCACCCAAGTCTCCAACCTCACAGAACAGGTTCACCATCTCCGCCTCGATCCACCGGCCACTTCCAGGGCTTTCGAATCTCCGGAGCCCAGAATCAATAACCCGCCGTGTTACTCTGGGGAGCCCACTGAATGCCGCTCGTTCCTCACCCAGTGTGATATTGTGTTTTCTCTCCAGCCCTACACTTTCTCCAGGAGCACTGCTCGTGTCGCCTACGTCATATCTCTCCTTATTGGACGGGCTCGTGAGTGGGGCACGGCAATCTGGGAGGCAAGGGCTGAGTGTACTAACCAGTATCAGGACTTTAAGGAGGAGATGATACGGGTTTTTGATCGATCTGTTTTTGGGGAGGAGGCTTCCAGGGCCCTGTCTTCCCTATGTCAAGGTAATCGATCCATAACAGACTACTCTATTGAGTTTCGCACTCTTGCTGCCTCCAGTGGCTGGAACGAGCCGGCTTTGCTCGCTCGTTTTCTGGAGGGTCTCCGCGCAGAGGTAAAGGATGAGATTCTCTCCCGGGAGGTTCCTTCCAGCGTGGATTCCTTGATTGAACTCGCTATTCGCATTGAGCGACGGGTTGATCTTCGTCACCGAGCTCGTGGAAAGGAGCTCGCGTTCTCCGTTGCCCCCCTCTCCGCATCACTACCATCTTCCTCTGCCGGCTCGGGTGCCGAGCCCATGCAGCTGGGAGGTATCCGCATCTCGACTAAGGAGAGGGAACGGAGAATCACCAACCGCCTCTGTCTCTATTACGGTTCCGCTGGTCATTTTGTCACTTCATGTCCAGTAAAAGGCCAGAGCTCATCAGTAAGCGGAGGGCTACTGGTGAGCGCTACTACTCCTGTCTCTCCTTCAAGATCCTGCACTACCTTGTCGGTCCATCTACGCTGGACCGGTTCGTCAGCTTCCTGCAGTGCCTTAATAGACTCTGGGGCGGAGGGCTGTTTTATGGACGAGACCTGGGCTCGGGAACATGACATTCCTCTCAGACAGTTAAAGGAGCCCACGGCCTTGTTCGCCCTGGATGGTAGTCCTCTCCCCAGGATTCAGCGTGAGACGCTACCTTTAACCCTCACTGTCTCTGGTAATCATAGTGAAACCATTTCTTTTTTAATTTTTCGTTCACCTTTTACACCTGTTGTTTTGGGCCATCCCTGGCTAGTTTGTCATAATCCTTCCATTAATTGGTCTAGTAATTCTATCCTCTCCTGGAACGTCTCTTGTCATGTGAAATGTTTAATGTCTGCTATCCCTCCTGTTTCCTCTGTCTCTTCTTCACAGGAGGAGCCTGGTGATTTGACAGGGGTGCCGGAGGAATATCACGATCTGCGCACGGTGTTCAGTCGGTCCAGGGCCACCTTTCTTCCTCCACACCGGTCGTATGATTGTAGTATTGATCTCCTTCCGGGAACCACCCCCCCCCGGGGTAGACTATACTCTCTGTCGGCTCCCGAACGTAAGGCTCTCGAAGATTATTTGTCTGTAGCTCTTGACGCCGGTACCATAGTCCCCTCCTCCTCTCCCGCCGGAGCGGGGTTTTTTTTTGTCAAGAAGAAGGACGGGTCTCTGCGCCCCTGCATAGATTATCGAGGGCTGAATGACATAACAGTGAAGAATCGTTATCCGCTTCCTCTTATGTCTTCAGCCTTCGAGATCCTGCAGGGAGCCAGGTTTTTCACTAAGTTGGACCTTCGTAACGCTTACCATCTCGTGCGCATCAGGGAGGGGGACGAGTGGAAGACGGCGTTTAACACTCCGTTAGGGCACTTTGAATACCGGGTTCTTCCTTTCGGCCTCGCTAACGCTCCAGCTGTCTTTCAGGCATTAGTCAATGATGTCCTGAGAGACATGCTGAACATCTTTGTTTTCGTTTACCTTGACGATATCCTGATTTTTTCACCGTCACTCCAGATTCATGTTCAGCACGTTCGACGTGTCCTCCAGCGCCTTTTAGAGAATTGTCTTTTTGTGAAGGCTGAGAAGTGCACTTTTCATGCCTCCTCCGTCACATTTCTCGGTTCTGTTATTTCCGCTGAAGGCATTAAGATGGATCCCGCTAAGGTCCAAGCTGTCATTGATTGGCCCGTCCCTAAGTCACGCGTCGAGCTGCAGCGCTTTCTCGGCTTCGCGAACTTCTATCGTCGTTTCATCCGTAATTTCGGTCAGGTGGCAGCTCCTCTCACAGCCCTTACTTCTGTCAAGACGTGCTTTAAGTGGTCCGTTTCCGCCCAGGGAGCTTTTGATCTCCTCAAGAATCGTTTTACATCCGCTCCTATCCTTGTTACACCTGACGTCTCTAGACAGTTCGTTGTCGAGGTTGACGCGTCAGAGGTGGGCGTGGGAGCCATTCTTTCTCAGCGCTCCCTCTCTGACGACAAGGTCCACCCATGCGCGTATTTTTCTCATCGCCTGTCGCCGTCGGAACGTAACTATGATGTGGGTAACCGCGAACTGCTCGCCATCCGGTTAGCCCTAGGCGAATGGCGACAGTGGTTGGAGGGGGCGACCGTTCCTTTTGTCGTTTGGACTGACCATAGGAACCTTGAGTACATCCGTTCTGCCAAACGACTTAATGCGCGTCAGGTGCGTTGGGCGCTGTTTTTCGCTCGTTTCGAGTTCGTGATTTCTTATCGTCCGGGCTCTAAGAACACCAAGCCTGATGCTTTGTCTCGTCTCTTCAGTTCTTCAGTAGCCTCCACTGACCCCGAGGGGATTCTCCCTGAGGGGCGTGTTGTCGGGTTGACTGTCTGGGGAATTGAGAGGCAGGTAAAGCAAGCGCTCACTCACACTCCGTCGCCGCGCGCTTGTCCTAGGAACCTTCTTTTCGTTCCCGTTCCTACTCGTCTGGCCGTTCTTCAGTGGGCTCACTCTGCCAAGTTAGCCGGCCACCCTGGCGTTCGGGGTACGCTTGCTTCCATTCGCCAGCGTTTTTGGTGGCCCACCCGGGAGCATGACACGCGTCGTTTCGTGGCTGCTTGTTCGGTCTGCGCGCAGACTAAGTCCGGTAACTCTCCTCCTGCCGGCCGTCTCAGGCCGCTTCCTATTCCCTCTCGACCGTGGTCTCACATCGCCTTAGATTTTGTCACCGGACTGCCTTCGTCAGCGGGGAAGACTGTTATTCTTACGGTTGTCGATAGGTTCTCTAAGGCGGCTCATTTCATTCCCCTTGCTAAGCTTCCTTCTGCTAAAGAGACGGCACAAATCATCATCGAGAATGTCTTTCAGAATTCATGGCCTTCCGTCAGACGTCGTTTCGGACAGAGGTCCGCAATTCACGTCTCAATTTTGGAGGGAGTTTTGCCGTTTGATTGGGGCTTCCGTCAGTCTCTCTTCCGGCTTTCACCCCCAGTCTAACGGTCAAGCAGAACGGGCCAATCAGACTATTGGTCGCATCTTACGCAGTCTTTCTTTTCGCAACCCTGCGTCTTGGTCAGAACAGCTCCCCTGGGCAGAATACGCCCACAACTCGCTTCCTTCGTCTGCGACCGGGCTATCTCCTTTTCAGAGTAGCCTCGGGTACCAGCCTCCGCTGTTCTCATCTCAGTTCGCCGAGTCCAGCGTCCCCTCCGCTCAGGCTTTTGTCCAACGTTGCGAGCGCACCTGGAAGAGGGTCAGGTCTGCACTTTGCCGTTATAGGACGCAGACTGTGAGGGCTGCTAATAAGCGTAGAACTAAGAGTCCTAGATATTGTCGCGGTCAGAGAGTTTGGCTCTCCACTCAGAACCTTCCCCTTAAGACGGCTTCTCGCAAGTTGACCCCGCGGTTCATTGGTCCGTTCCGTATTTCTCGGGTCATTAATCCTGTCGCAGTTCGACTTCTTCTTCCGCGATACCTTCGTCGCGTCCACCCGGTCTTCCATGTCTCCTGCATCAAGCCCGTCCTTCGCGCCCCCGCTCGTCTTCCCCCCCCCCCCCCCCCCCATCCTTGTCGAGGGCGCACCCATCTACAGGGTCCGTAGAATTTTGGACATGCGTCCTCGGGGCCGTGGTCACCAGTACCTCGTAGATTGGGAGGGGTACGGTCCTGAGGAGAGGAGTTGGGTTCCCTCTCGGGACGTGCTGGACCGTGCGCTGATCGAGGATTTCCTCCGTTGCCGCCAGGTTTCCTCCTCGAGTGCGCCAGGAGGCGCTCGGTGAGTGGGGGGGTACTGTCATGTACTGTCATGTTGTGTCTTGTCTCTGTCCTTTCCCTTCACCCTGTCTCCCTCTGCTGGTCGTTGTTAGGTTACCTTTTCTCCCCCTCTTTCCCCCAGCTGTGCCTTGTCTCCTCCTAACCACCTCGTCACCCCTTTTCCCACCTGTTCCCTTTTTCCCTCTGATTAGGTCCCTATATCTCTCTCTGTTTCTGCTCCTGTCCTTGTCGGATTCTTGTTTGTTGTGTTTCATGCCTGAACCAGACTGTCGTCATGTTTGCTGTAACCTTGTCTTGTCCTGTCGGAATCTGCCGGTCCGTCTGAGCCTACCTATGTTTGGTAATTAAAGAAGCTCTGTTTAAGTTAATTCGCTTTTGGGTCCTCATTCACGCACCGTAACAAGTTCACCTACTCTGCGTCTCACAAAGACACAGCGGTTGGAACCAAATATCAAATTTGGACTCATCAGACCCAAGGACAGATTTCCACCGGTCTAATGTCCATTGCTCGTGTTTCTTGGCATAAGCATGTCTCTTCTTCTTATTGGTGTCCTTTAGTAGTGGTTTCTTTGCAGCAATTCTACCATTAAGGCCTGATTCACACATTCTCCTCTGAACAGTTGCTTTTAAGACGTATCTGTTACTTGAACTCTGTGAAGACATTTTTTGGGCCTGCAATCTGAGGTGCAGATTAACTCTAATGAACTTATCCTGTGCAGCAGAAGTAAGTCTTCTTTTCCTGTGAGGATCCTCATGAGAGCCAGTTTCATCATAGCACTTGATGGTTTTTGCGACTGCACTTGAAGAAACTTTGAATGTTCCGTAATGACTGACTTTCTTGTCTAAAAGTAATGATGGACTGCCGTTTCTCTATCCTTCTTTGAACTGTTCTCGCCATAAAATGTTTTAACCTTAATTTAGCAAGGCAAGTCAGTTAAGGACAAATTGTTATTTACAATGACAGCCTACTGGGGAACAGTGAGTTAACTGCCTTATTCAGCAGCAGAAAAATAAATGTTTATCTTGTCAGCTCAGGGATTCGATCCAGCAATCTTTCGATTACTAGCCCAACGCTCTAACCTCTATAAGGCTATCTTCTGTATACCACCCCTACCTTGTCACAACACAACTTATTGGCTCAAACACATTAAGAAGGAACGAAATACCAAAATGAACTATTAACAAGGCACACCTGTTAACTAATCCTTTGGAAATCAATGCGGCTTGGTTCTTTTTACTCTATATTATATACATCTGATTTTACTTTGGATAATTATGCCTCAGCTGAATTTTTTCAGAACCTAGATCTCCCTTACGTTTCCAATGAAGAATCACATAATATGTTTACACAATATAATTCGGACTTCTGTTGAATGTTTTCATAATGTTAACTGGTCACTGGTCCTGGTCACCTTTGTCGTTGTTGTGCTCTGAGGTTAAATTGTATGCTAAAGTTCTTTCAGCCCATTAAGAATCCTACATGACTACACTAGTGCATCACGACCAGACAGGGTTTATTAACCCTTGTGTGGTGTTCATGTTTTTGTTATTCACCCAATGTTCGCTGGTCTGATGGACCCATGACATTATTGGGTTTTTTAAACAATACAGCCATAACAATTTACGTAAAAATACTCAAAACTTAGATGTTGACTTATATCAATTACAAGCAATGTAGACAGCATACATGGTTAATAATTGCCATTTACCTCTGCTATATCACGTTCATCAATAAAAGGGCTATTCGGTTTTTTTTAAATAAAATGTGTTTTTGTAGATTTTTTTTATTATAATGAAGATATAGGTGGAATAAATCATGTTTATCTTTAACAAATCACAATCGCTGCAGAAGTTGGGGTCCTTGTGATATGTTGCCTCGTCTGGATTTGAGGTCTTACCAATACCTTGCATAGCTCCTCGAGAAAGAGCAGTCTACTCTGGAGAATCCCTCTATTCCAATCTTGAGGGTTTAGACAGTATATACTGCCTGAAGGGGCAGCGGCCCATAAATTGTATAAGCTGCTCATCAACAGTAACATTGGGCCCAGGGTTGTAAAACAGGGGAAGGAGGTCAAGCCACTTGTCCCACACAGACCTGATTGCAGCAACTTGTCTCTTTGCTGCAGAGCTGGTCTGGTGTCTCGGTTATCAAAGCGGATGATCCTGGAAAGAATGGGGAAGTTTTCCAGAGACATTGTTGCACAGAAAAGTTATCTGACAGTTTCTGCATCACACAGGGATTCTGTGGATTCCCCATTGGATCTGAAAACCCCAGTAAGGATAAGAACCTCAAAGTATGCATGTAAATGAGTTTCGACCATCTCCTTCCATCTCCGGGGCCTCCAGAACGGTCCCCAATCCGGGGTCTCCAACGACGGTCCCTTGTCCGGGGTCTCCAGTGACGGTCCCCAGTCCGGGGTCTCCAGCTATGATCCACGGCCCAGTTCCTCTGGCAACGATTCATGGTCCGGAGTCTCCGGCAATGATACACCCCTATAGGTTCAGGTTTGCGGCCGGGAGTCCGCACCTTTGGGGGGAGGGTACTGTTGTTACGGTGAGTGAATGAGGACCCAAAAGCGAACTAACTTAAACAGAGCTTCTTTAATAACCAAACATAGGTAGGCTCAGATAGACCGGCAGATTCCGACAGGACAGGACAAGGTTACAGCAAACATGACGATAGTCTGGCTCAGGCATGAAACACAACAAACAAGAATCCGACAAGGACAGGAACAAAAACAGAGAGAGATATAGGGGACTAATCAGAGGGAAAAAGGGAACAGGTGGGAAACGGGGTGACGAGGTAGTCAGGAGGAGACAAGGAACAGCTGGGGGAAAGCGGGGGAGAAAAGGTAACCTAATACGACCAGCAGAGGGAGACAGGGTGAAAGGAAAGGACAGAAAGACACAACATGACAATACATGACAGTACCCCCCCACTCACCGAGCGCCTCCTGGCGCACTCGAGGAGGAAACCTGGCGGCAACGGAGGAAATCCTCGATCAGCGCACGGTCCAGCACGTCCCGGGAGGGAACCCAACTCCTCTCCTCAGGACCGTACCCCTCCCAATCAACGAGGTACTGGTGACCACGGCCCCGAGGACGCATGTCCAAAATCCTGCGGACCCTGTAGATGGGTGCGCCCTCGACAAGGATGGGGGGGGGGGGGGGAAGACGAGCGGGGGCGCGAAGAACGGGCTTAATACAGGAGACATGGAAGACCGGGTGGACGCGACGAAGGTATCGCGGAAGAAGAAGTCGAACTGCGACAGGATTAATGACCCGAGAAATACGGAACGGACCAATGAACCGCGGGGTCAACTTGCGAGAAGCCGTCTTAAGGGGAAGGTTCTGAGTGGAGAGCCAAACTCTCTGACCGCGACAATATCTAGGACTCTTAGTTCTACGCTTATTAGCAGCCCTCACAGTCTGCGTCCTATAACGGCAAAGTGCAGACCTGACCCTCTTCCAGGTGCGCTCGCAACGTTGGACAAAAGCCTGAGCGGAGGGGACGCTGGACTCGGCGAACTGAGATGAGAACAGCGGAGGCTGGTACCCGAGGCTACTCTGAAAAGGAGATAGCCCGGTCGCAGACGAAGGAAGCGAGTTGTGGGCGTATTCTGCCCAGGGGAGCTGCTCTGACCAAGACGCAGGGTTGCGAAAAGAAAGACTGCGTAAGATGCGACCAATAGTCTGATTGGCCCGTTCTGCTTGACCGTTAGACTGGGGGTGAAAGCCGGAAGAGAGACTGACGGAAGCCCCAATCAAACGGCAAAACTCCCTCCAAAATTGAGACGTGAATTGCGGACCTCTGTCCGAAACGACGTCTGACGGAAGGCCATGAATTCTGAAAACATTCTCGATGATGATTTGTGCCGTCTCTTTAGCAGAAGGAAGCTTAGCAAGGGGAATGAAATGAGCCGCCTTAGAGAACCTATCGACAACCGTAAGAATAACAGTCTTCCCCGCTGACGAAGGCAGTCCGGTGACAAAATCTAAGGCGATGTGAGACCACGGTCGAGAGGGAATGGGAAGCGGCCTGAGACGGCCGGCAGGAGGGGAGTTACCGGACTTAGTCTGCGCGCAGACCGAACAAGCAGCCACGAAACGACGCGTGTCATGCTCCCGGGTGGGCCACCAAAAACGCTGGCGAATGGAAGCAAGCGTACCCCGAACGCCAGGGTGGCCGGCTAACTTGGCAGAGTGAGCCCACTGAAGAACGGCCAGACGAGTAGGAACGGGAACGAAAAGAAGGTTCCTAGGACAAGCGCGCGGCGACGGAGTGTGAGTGAGCGCTTGCTTTACCTGCCTCTCAATTCCCCAGACAGTCAACCCGACAACACGCCCCTCAGGGAGAATCCCCTCGGGGTCAGTGGAGGCTACTGAAGAACTGAAGAGACGAGATAAAGCATCAGGCTTGGTGTTCTTAGAGCCCGGACGATAAGAAATCACGAACTCGAAACGAGCGAAAAACAGCGCCCAACGCGCCTGACGCGCATTAAGTCGTTTGGCAGAACGGATGTACTCAAGGTTCCTATGGTCAGTCCAAACGACAAAAGGAACGGTCGCCCCCTCCAACCACTGTCGCCATTCGCCTAGGGCTAACCGGATGGCGAGCAGTTCGCGGTTTCCCACATCATAGTTACGTTCCGACGGGGACAGGCGATGAGAAAAATACGCGCATGGGTGGACCTTGTCGTCAGAGAGGGAGCGCTGAGAAAGAATGGCTCCCACGCCCACCTCTGACGCGTCAACCTCGACAACGAACTGTCTAGAGACGTCAGGTGTAACAAGGATAGGAGCGGATGTAAAACGATTCTTGAGGAGATCAAAAGCTCCCTGGGCGGAAACGGACCACTTAAAGCACGTCTTGACAGAAGTAAGGGCTGTGAGAGGAGCTGCCACCTGACCGAAATTACGGATGAAACGACGATAGAAGTTCGCGAAGCCGAGAAAGCGCTGCAGCTCGACGCGTGACTTAGGGGCGGGCCAATCAATGACAGCTTGGACCTTAGCGGGATCCATCTTAATGCCTTCAGCGGAAATAACAGAACCGAGAAATGTGACGGAGGAGGCATGAAAAGTGCACTTCTCAGCCTTCACAAAAAGACAATTCTCTAAAAGGCGCTGGAGGACACGTCGAACGTGCTGAAGATGAATCTGGAGTGACGGTGAAAAAATCAGGATATCGTCAAGGTAAACGAAAACAAAGATGTTCAGCATGTCTCTCAGGACATCATTGACTAATGCCTGAAAGACAGCTGGAGCGTTAGCGAGGCCGAAAGGAAGAACCCGGTATTCAAAGTGCCCTAACGGAGTGTTAAACGCCGTCTTCCACTCGTCCCCCTCCCTGATGCGCACGAGATGGTAAGCGTTACGAAGGTCCAACTTAGTGAAAAACCTGGCTCCCTGCAGGATCTCGAAGGCTGAAGACATAAGAGGAAGCGGATAACGATTCTTAACTGTTATGTCATTCAGCCCTCGATAATCTATGCAGGGGCGCAGAGACCCGTCCTTCTTCTTGACAAAAAAAAACCCCGCTCCGGCGGGAGAGGAGGAGGGGACTATGGTACCGGCGTCAAGAGCTACAGACAAATAATCCTCGAGAGCCTTACGTTCGGGAGCCGACAGAGAGTATAGTCTACCCCGGGGGGGAGTGGTTCCCGGAAGGAGATCAATACTACAATCATACGACCGGTGTGGAGGAAGAGAGGTGGCCCTGGACCGACTGAACACCGTGCGCAGATCGTGATATTCCTCCGGCACCCCTGTCAAATCACCAGGCTCCTCCTGTGAAGAAGAGACAGAGGAAACAGGAGGGATAGCAGACATTAAACATTTCACATGACAAGAGACGTTCCAGGAGAGGATAGAATTACTAGACCAATTAATGGAAGGATTATGACAAACTAGCCAGGGATGGCCCAAAACAACAGGTGTAAAAGGTGAACGAAAAATCAAAAAAGAAATGGTTTCGCTATGATTACCAGAAACAGTGAGGGTTAAAGGTAGCGTCTCACGCTGAATCCTGGGGAGAGGACTACCATCCAGGGCGAACAAGGCCGTGGACTCCCTTAACTGTCTGAGAGGAATGTCATGTTCCCGAGCCCAGGTCTCGTCCATAAAACAGCCCTCCGCCCCAGAGTCTATTAAGGCACTGCAGGAAGCTGACGAACCGGTCCAGCGTAGATGGACCGACAAGGTAGTGCAGGATCTTGAAGGAGAGACAGGAGTAGTAGCGCTCACCAGTAGCCCTCCGCTTACTGATGAGCTCTGGCTTTTACTGGACATGAAGTGACAAAATGACCAGCAGAACCGCAATAGAGACAGAGGCGGTTGGTGATTCTCCGTTCCCTCTCCTTAGTCGAGATGCGGATACCTCCCAGCTGCATAGGCTCAGCTCCCGAGCCGGCAGAGGAAGATGGTAGTGATGCGGAGAGGGGGGCAACGGAGAACGCGAGCTCCTTTCCACGAGCTCGGTGACGAAGATCAACCCGTCGCTCAATGCGAATAGCGAGTTCAATCAAGGAATCCACGCTGGAAGGAACCTCCCGGGAGAGAATCTCATCCTTTACCTCTGCGCGGAGACCCTCCAGAAGACGAGCGAGCAAAGCCGGCTCGTTCCAGCCACTGGAGGCAGCAAGAGTGCGAAACTCAATAGAGTAGTCTGTTATGGATCGATTGCCTTGACATAGGGAAGACAGGGCCCTGGAAGCCTCCTCCCCAAAAACAGATCGATCAAAAACCCGTATCATCTCCTCCTTAAAGTCCTGATACTGGTTAGTACACTCAGCCCTTGCCTCCCAGATTGCCGTGCCCCACTCACGAGCCCGTCCAGTAAGGAGAGATATGACGTAGGCGACACGAGCAGTGCTCCTGGCGTAAGTGTTGGGCTGGAGAGAAAACACAATATCACACTGGGTGAGGAACGAGCGGCATTCAGTGGGCTCCCCAGAGTAACACGGCGGGTTATTGATTCTGGGCTCCGGAGATTCGAAAGCCCTGGACGTGGCCGGTGGATCGAGGCGGAGATGGTGAACCTGTTCTGTGAGGTTGGAGACTTGGGTGGCCAGGGTCTCAACGGCATGTCGAGCAGCAGACAATTCCTGCTCGTGTCTGCCTAGCATCGCTCCCTGGATCTCGACGGCTGAGTGGAGAGGATCCGAAGTCGCTGGGTCCATTCTTGGTCGGATTCTTCTGTTACGGTGAGTGAATGAGGACCCAAAAGCGAACTAACTTAAACAGAGCTTCTTTAATAACCAAACATAGGTAGGCTCAGATAGACCGGCAGATTCCGACAGGACAGGACAAGGTTACAGCAAACATGACGATAGTCTGGCTCAGGCATGAAACACAACAAACAAGAATCCGACAAGGACAGGAACAAAAACAGAGAGAGATATAGGGGACTAATCAGAGGGAAAAAGGGAACAGGTGGGAAACGGGGTGACGAGGTAGTCAGGAGGAGACAAGGAACAGCTGGGGGAAAGCGGGGGAGAAAAGGTAACCTAATACGACCAGCAGAGGGAGACAGGGTGAAAGGAAAGGACAGAAAGACACAACATGACAATACATGACAACTGTCACGCCCTGACCGTAGAGAGATGTTTTTCTCTATTTGGTTAGGTCAGGGTGTGATTTGGGGTGGGCATTTTATGTTGTCTATTTCTTTGTTTATGGCCGAGTGTGGTGCCCAATCAGAGGCAGCTGTCTATCGTTGTCTCTGATTGGGAATCATACTTCATGTCACTTTCTGACCTTAGTTCTTTTGTTATGTCTTTGTTTAGTATGGTCAGGGTGTGAGTTGGGTGGGTTGTCTATGTTCCTTTTTCTATGATTTGGGATTTCTGTGTTTGGCCTGGTATGGTTCTCAATCAGAGGCAGCTGTCAATCGTTGTCCCTGATTGAGAACCATACTTAGGTAGCCTGGTTTCACTTTTGAGTTGTGGGTGATTATTTCCTGTGTCTGTACCATATGGGACTGTTTCGATTTTCGTTTGTTCATTCACGTTGTTATTTTGTATTTTTGTAGTGTTCAGTTTTATATATTAAAATGGACACTTACCACACTGCACATAGGTCCGACCTCTCTTACTCCTCGTCAGAAGAAGAGGACAATCGTTACAGAATCACCCACCACCAAAGGACCAAGCAGCGTGGTAACAGGCAGCAGCAGCGATCTCAGGACCCCTGGACATGGGAGGAGATTCTGGACGGCAAGGGACCCTGGGCACAGGCTGGAGAGTATCGCCGCCCCAAGGCAGAGCTGGAGGCAGCGAAAGCCGAGAGGCGGTGGTATGAGGAGGCAGCACGGCAGCGCGGTTGGAAGCCCGAGAGGCAGCCCCAAAAATGATTTGGGGGTGGCACACAGGGAGTGTGGCTAAGTCAGGTAGGAGACCTGAGCCAACTCCCCATGCTTACCGTGGAGAGAGGGGGACCGGGCAGGCACCGTGTTATGCCGTGAGGCGCACGGTGTCCCCGGTGCGCAGGCATAGCCCGGTGCGGTACATAGCAGCGCCTCGTATCGGCCGGGCTAGAGTGGGCATCAAGCCAGGTGCCATGAAGCCGGCTCAGCGCATCTGGTCTCCAGTGCATCTCCTCGGGCCGGGGCACATGGCACCATCCCTAGGCATGGTGTCCCCGGTTCGCCAGCACAGCCCAACCTTACCTGGCTGAATGCTCCCCGTAGCCAGGCCAGTGCGGAGAGGTGGAATAGCCCACACTGGCCTGGCTACGGTGAGCATTCAGCCAGGTAGGGTTGGGCAGGCTCGTTGCTCGAGACCTCCAATGTGCCTTCACGGTCTGATCTATCCGGTGCCACCTCCACGCACCAGCCCTCCGGTGGTAGCCCCCCGCAACAGGCTGTCTCTCCGTCTCCTCCCAACAGGTGCTCCCGTCTGTCCTGAGCTGCCAGAGTCTCCCGTCTGTCCTGAGCTGCCAGAGTCTCCCGTCTGTCCTGAGCTGCCAGAGTCTCCCGTCTGTCCTGAGCTGCCAGAGTCTCCCGTCTGTCCTGAGCTGCCAGAGTCTCCCGTCTGTCCTGAGCTGCCAGAGTCTCCCGTCTGTCCTGAGCTGCCAGAGTCTCCCGTCTGTCCTGAGCTGCCAGAGTCCCTCGTCTGTCCTGAGCTGCCAGAGTCCCCCGTCTGTCCTGAGCTGCCAGAGTCCCCCGTCTGTCCTGAGCTGCCAGAGTCCCCCGTCTGTCCTGAGCTGCCAGAGTCCCCCGTCTGTCCTGAGCTGCCAGAGTCCCCCGTCTGTCCTGAGCTGCCAGAGTCCCCCGTCTGTCCTGAGCTGCCAGAGTCCCCCGTCTGTCCTGAGCTGCCAGAGTCCCCCGTCTGTCCTGAGCTGCCAGAGTCCCCCGTCTGTCCTGAGCTGCCAGAGTCCCCCGTCTGTCCTGAGCTCCCAGAGTCCCCCGTCTGTCCTGAGCTCCCAGAGTCCCCCGTCTGTCCTGAGCTGCCAGAGTCGCCCGTCTGTCCTGAGCTGCCAGAGACGCCCGTCTGTCCTGAGCTGCCAGAGTCGCCCATCTGTCCTGTCCTGAGCTGCCAGAGTCGCCCATCTGTCCTGTCCTGAGCTGCCAGAGCCGCCCGTCTGTCCTGAGCTGCCAGAGTCGCCCGTCTGTCCTGAGCTGCCAGAGTCGCCCGTCTGTCCTGAGCTGCCAGAGTCGCCCGTCTGTCCTGAGCTGCCAGAGTCGCCCGTCTGTCCTGAGCTGCCAGAGTCGCCCGTCTGTCCTGAGCTGCCAGAGTCGCCCGTCTGTCCTGAGCTGCCAGAGTCGCCCGTCTGTCCTGAGCTGCCAGAGTCGCCCGTCTGTCCTGAGCTGCCAGAGTCGCCCGTCTGTCCTGAGCTGCCAGAGTCGCCCGTCTGTCCTGAGCTGCCAGAGTCGCCCGTCTGTCCTGAGCTGCCAGAGTCGCCCGTCTGTCCTGAGCTGCCAGAGTCGCCCGTCTGTCCTGAGCTGCCAGAGTCCCCCGTCTGTCCTGAGCTGCCAGAGTCGCCCGTCTGTCTTGAGCTGCCAGAGACGCCCGTCTGTCCTGAGCTGAGCTGCCAGAGTCGCCCGTCTGTCCTGTCCTGAGCTGCCAGAGCCGCCCGTCTGTCCTGAGCTGCCAGAGCCACCCGTCTGTCCTGAGCTGCCAGAGCCGCCAGTCAGCCAGGAGCTGCCAGAATTGCCCTTCACTCTGGAGCTGCCGGAGCCTCCCGCCTGTCCGGCGCTGCCGGAGCCTCCCGCCTGTCCGGCGCTGCCGGAATCTCCCGTCCGTCCGGCGCTGCCGGAATCTCCCGTCCATTCGGGACCCGGACTCCACAGTCCAAGGTCGGCGGCAAGGTTCGCCGCTCTGAAGAGGCCACGGAGGTGGTTGAAGAGGCGGAGAAGGACTATGGTGCAGTGGGGTCCACGTCATGCGCCAGAGCCGCCACCGCGGACAGACACCCACCCAGACCCTCGCCTATAGGTTTAGGTTTTGCGGCCGGAGTCCGCACCTTTGGGTGGGGGGGGGGGGGGGGGTACTGTGACGTTCTGACCTTAGTTCTGTTATTATATCTTTGTTTTAGTATGTTCAGGACGTGAGTTGGGTGGGTTGTCTATGTTCATTTTTCTATAATTTGGGATTTCTGTGTTCGGCCTAGTATGGTTCTCAATCAGAGGCAGCAGTCAATCGTTGTCCCTGATTGAGAATCATACTTAGGTAGCCTGGTTTCACTTTTGAGTTGTGGGTGTTTATTTTCCGTGTCAGTGTTTGTGCCACACGGGACTGTTTCGTTTGTGTCGTTTAGTCACGATTATTGTTTTTGTATTTCAGTGTTCATTTTTTATTAAACATTATGGACACTTACCACGCTGCGCATTGGTCCTCCGATCCTTATCGCTACTCCAATGCAGTTAAAGCAGAGTCAGTATAGTTAATGAACCTCTGTTGATTATAGTAAATATAATGAATCCACTCTAAATTCTTGTTAGGTGTTATCCACAAGAATATAGATTCAAATCCTGATCTAATCTCATCTCTGGCCATAAACTCATTAGGTACTCCTCCAGGTTGTCCAATTGCATCAAGGTATACTTTAGGATCTGATTCATAAGCCCTTCTAACTCTAGTTTTAACATAGTCATCCTGTTGTGATTTAATAATGGTAACCTGTTGAATTGCTCTGACTAAAGCACAAAGACCAGTCCAACCTTCCGGTAAAACATTCAAGACTCTGTTTTTCCCACACATGCAAATCTATCAGCAATACGTCTGTCCTGATTTTTCAACATAGTGAGAGATGTGAGTTGTGAGCTGTGAGTTATGTGCCCACACAAACCTTTCCTATTCTCTTACAAACCTTTCTCATCAAATTTACGAACTCCTGCAGATTCTAACACCCAAATAGTAGCACACTTGACAGTAGTGTTTCCTACATCAATTCCATCATGTGCAAAACTGATAGAGACATACCCCAAGCGACTTACAGCTGTAATCGCAGCAAAAGGTGGCGCTACAAAGTATTAACTTAAGGGGGCTGAATAATTTTGCACGCCCACTTTTTCAGTTTTTGATTTGTTAAAAAAGTTTGAAATATCCAATAAATGTCGTTCCACTTCATGATTGTGTCCCACTTGTTGTTGATTCTTCACAAAAAAATACAGTTTTATATCTTCATGTTTGAAGCCTGAAATGTGGCAAACGGTCGCAAAGTTCAAGGGGGCCGAATACTTTCGCAAGGCACTGTATACCAGTCATTCTTCACTATTTCTTCCAACGAATTGTCCTTGAGTGTTTCTGATTCTAAGACGTTAGTTACAGATACAGTGTTCTTGTCTCAAGGTAGATTGTTAGTTTGTCAGAAAGTTCCAAATGTCAGTAAAGAACCCCCCTGAATCTGATGCTTCAGGTTTCTTTGTAGTTGCAGTGGACTGCTTGGTAAGAGCAGTAGATGGTAACCTAGTGGTAACAGCTGTGGTGTTCAAGGCAGCTGTTACTTTTGTTGTCTTTCCTGTTGTCACATCCTTTCCTGGCCTGGTGCCAGAGTGGGGCCAATTCGGATGATAGTTACACTATTCCCTTCAGTCATTTCTTCTATATATTCTTCACCTTCCTCTTGGTCATGTTTGTCCATGGTGATCGGCCAAGTGTCTTCTCCTTTAGTTATTGTCAAGTTGCATCCTTTCGAGTCCCAAACGACTGTAGAGGGCTTCCGTCAGGGAGATCTGCCACAATAGGTACAGTGAGGCAAAAAAGTATTTAGTCAGCCACCAATTGTGCAAGTTCTCCCACTTAAAAAGATGAGAGAGGCCTGTAATTTTTTTCATAGGTACACTTCAACTATGACAGACAAAATTAGAAAAAAAAATCCAGAAAATCACATTGTAGGATTTTTCATTAATTTTAATGAATGGTGGAAAATACATATTTGGTCAATAACAAAAGTTTATCTCAATACTTTGTTATATACCCTTTGTTGACAATGACAGAGGTCAAACGTGTAAGTCTTCACAAGGTTTTCACACACTGTTGCTGGTATTATCTTTATTTATTCACTTATATTCTATCCTACTGTAACTTCTTGTTTTTTATTCCTATTTGATCTTATCTTTTCTCTGCACTACTTCCTATTTTACTGAATTTACTCAAAACCCACTCTCTCTTCTAGTTTCTGTAACCTTACATGTCTGTCCTCTCCTTAGGCTAGATTCCTTAAAGGTTCTGCTGCTACAGAGTACTTAATTACCCACTGTTTCCTCCTACCGTCCTTCACGGTGCTATAGTATCTCTAGTAGGTACTATAAACTATGCCACGGTACTGTTCTTTATGTATTCGTTATTACTATTTATTTTAACCATATAGTATAGCTTATGCTCATCTGTATGCTTTATCTTTTCACTTCATACAATGTCATGTACTATATAAGCCTTGTTTAATACTTTAACACGTTCTGTGTATGACAAAATAGTCACTTAACACACTATTATGTCAATGTCCTATCTTTACACAGTTCCTTTTATCCAACATCTATTGATTTTATTCCCTCTTCCCAGTGAGAGCTAGACGCACTCCTCTCAACTTAATTCAATTAACTGTCACAGAGAGGCTGCGTAATCCTTCTCTGGACCAACGACACTTAGTCCTCACAAATGCACATACAAAATGATGTTTAACAACCCCCAAAGCTTAAGCATGCAGTTTACTGAATTCAAAAGCTCTAAGCATTACTAGGTTTTTAAGAAATGTAAGGAGAGACCTACATGACACCGTTCCCGCTGAGACAGAATCCCTGAAGCAATTTACACAAACATTCAACTATGTAAGAACAAGCTTATCTGATATAGCTGGGTGGCCACACATTTGTGAGATTGCCCAGAAAAACCGTCGCCAGCCAAAAACGCCACTGTCCTATGGTCCCTTCAACTCCTGGCAAGCTCGCCAAAATATGGTGTGGAATATTGCCTCATAATATAACATTTTTACTTAGAACTTGTGAATTCAAAATGGACTTTCTTACAAAGTAGCAAAGCCGTGCTGATCCGCGGAACAACCAACCTCTCTGAGCACAGAGCTTTGCCTTTATAGCTTTTCATCCTTACATACAACATATGGTACATCACATATGTAAATGAAATCACTCCCCTCGTCCTCTCGCCACCATTATCTTTGAGTCCAAGTTCTTTGCTTGTTCACGCCCAATAATGCCCACATCTGCTTCGGGTTAGATTATAATGGTGGCGGGACCCCTTATGTCATACAAAATAATAATACATGTATTGCACACTTATGTTTCAGAGGTTGGTCATTTTGCTACCATCCTCTCTCCACGTACTCCTGACATTAGTATGTCCAGGTGTAACAAATGTAATTTTGTCCTTGGCGAATGTACTCATGTACATTAGCTTAATGTAATCTTTAGCATGTTATCCTACGGTAAATGCACTAGGTGTCACCATTTCTCCATCTGGCCAATGAAATTATTGTCCTTACTACTTCCTGTTAATTTAATTATTGTTATTATGTTTCCTCAGCATGGCAGCTGCACCTAGTTACATTCCATTAACTCCCACACAGCCTGGATTCAAACCAGGGACTGTAATGACTCCTCTTGCATTGAGATGCAGTGCCTTAGACCGCTGCGTCCATGTGTGTGTTAACTATTTAACTGTACTAGAATGCTTAAAAGGCCGCAACAAATCTTTATATCGCTTACCAGTGTAGTTTGGTATCGCCAGAAATGTCATATCGGTGCATCACTAGTTTCCACCACGATCCCATTAAACTTTGCTGCATGTAGCATGGCCAGACACAGACCTTTGGGGATGCAGGTTCTCAAAATGAAAAATGCAGCCAGAAAATTCACAACTCAAAATTCATCATTTGCAAACTGTTTCTGTATCAAATTGTTATTTGTTTTGTTGCAATGACCTATTTATCTAATGCAACAACACACTCATGCCAGTGACTCCTAGTAGGGTAATAACTAGAGACGTCCCACTGGGCACAGACGTCAATTCAACGTCTATTCCACATTAGTTCAAAATAATTTCATTCAAATTACGTGTAAACAATGTTATTTGAACCACTGTGTGCCCAGTGGGATAAAGAGTGACATTGGGGAAAGAGGCTATCAGCTGATCATAGCGAATTATGATGTAAATCTGCTAGTTAGCTAGCTAGTTAGCTATGCTGTCAAACCAAACAATGTTTTACTTGATTTGAGTTTGCATCTGCCGCTTACTAACAAACAAGTGAATTGCCCCCTTCTCTGTCCATAACAGTACAAGACATACATGACAGGTCCAACTCAAAGGTAGCCTACCAGTATTCAAACTCACCACCGGATAGCCAATTACTGTACATCGCACTACATGCAGAAGTCAGGCAAGTGCACTCTTGAGGTGGGAGTGTGGGGGAGGAGATATTTTTCAAGATTCACAAATATTAAATGCGATAGTTTGTGCAATTTGTTACATTTAAAATCTATATTTTTAAAGAGACTATAAAGTAATTAATCAACTAAAAAAAATTCACGAGCTGATAGGAGGGCAAAAGGGCCCTTACTCATAGTATGGGCAAAAGGCTTGAGCACTGGTGGAGCCCTATCTGTGCACATGCCTGGCATGTAGAGATCATGGATGTCAGACAAGGATGTCCCCTGTCTCTCCTGCTGTATACTTTGATATCGAAATCCCTGGCCCAGATGATAAGAGAGGACCTTAGCTCTGGTCGCTGCTTCACAACGCTCAACCTAGATTCTAGAACCAGTCACTTTCTATTTTGTGACACTCACACAAAAAAAACTGAAACGGAAGGGTTGATGCTTGCAGTTTACTAAGGAGCTACTATTGAAAAGGACATAGCCAGTAAGTCATTGAACATTTTTTTTTTTACAACAGACCTGGGTTCAAATACATGTTTATTAAAGTATTTATATTTTAAAGATGCTTTTTCTGTATATTTTCTTATATTTTTCTATACATTATATTTTAAACTATTTTCAATTACTTATTTCCAAATCATTTCCAAATACCCCTGTTTTCAAACAGACCTGGTTTCAAATGCATAGAGTACTTAAATATTTCAAATACAGATTCAACATCTTGTATTTTCAAGGAAGAGTTGACTAAATACTTCGAAATATATTGGAAAATAATTTAAAGGTCTGGTAAAGAATAAAACCACAAAGTAATTCACAATCAATACCAATATCTTGTCATTTTAAATCACTTCCAGCTGCATCTCAAGTAAGGACTTTGGCTCAATAGGGAACTGAAGAGAAAGGGAAGACAGAGCGAGAGGGGGATATGGACTGTAAACAGACAGTGTTTCATGGTGACCTAGGCCTCAGCAGAAGCCTGTCTGTCTGAGGTTATAGTCTCGCTGATGAAGTCCATGTAGCGTTTCACACGGGTGTAGACTTCAGGGAAGCCTTCCGAAGCACAGCCATTGATATTCCCAAAACTCACGATTCCCACCTGGACAATCTCACCAGATGAGCGACAAACCAACGGCCCACCAGAGTCCCCCTGTAGAACAAAGAAAAACAACACAAACATACATTTACAACATTCAAGTAAGTGTGTGTGTGTACGTGAGAGAGAACGATAGAGAGAAAGAGGGTGTGTGTGTGTGTCAGTGATGTGGGTCAGCTGTTTGTTCACCTGCACCCACCCACAATTGCTAATAACCCATCCACAACCAGCTGATTATGTGATAAAGCAAAAAATCTAAGACCCTTACCCAAAAATATAGAGAATGCTCTGTACAGTTCCTTTTTTTCCCTCTTGAACATTTGTTGAATAATTAACAATATTTCATGACCCTAAACCCGCCCGCCTCACGGGGACTGGCGCATCACTAGTGTGTGTGCCCACGTGTGTGTGTGTGTGTGTGTGTGTGTGTGTGTGTGTGTGTGTGTGTGTGTGTGAGAGAGGGAGGGTCTGTGTTTGTATAAAACATGTATATGTACCAATCAGGAGACCAGGAAAGAAGACTCACCTGACAGGAGCCTTTCCCTTTTATGGAGCCAGCACACAGCATGTTGACAGTGAGGCCCGGAAACTTTTTCTTACAGGTGCTCTGTTTCACGATGGGCAACTTCAGCTCCTGGAGGGTCATATTACCAGACAATTCCACTGGAGGGAGGGAAAAAGAAGAAGAGTAAAATGTAGGATAGAAACTGGTGGGGGAGGAAGTGAACGGGCAGGGAGAATTTAAGGGAGAAATACTCACTAACTACAAACAGAAGCTGGATGAAAACAAAATACATTGTGTAAAGTGCACAAAATACAGTATATCTTATTATAATCTGGCATTCTGATTTAATTTTGAAATCTTTCTTTAACAATGTGCAAATGTTTCAATTGCTTATTATAACTTTATTATAACTTGTTTTTATATTTTTTTGTTGTTGTATTGATTGTGTTTTTTGGGGGTCCTCAGGGCACCATTGTAAATGAGAAACGGGTCTCAATTGTGTTCCTCTGAGTAAATAAAAGTTTATAAATCACACTGCCAGATTATAATTAAGCAATAAAGCACGAAGGGGTGTGATATATGGCCAATATACCCCGGCCATGCACAACGTGGAGTGCTGGGATACAGCCATTAGCTGTGGTATATTAGCCATATACCTCAAACCCCAGAGGTGCCTTATTGCTATTATAAACTGGTTACCAACATAATTAGAAAGGTAAAACATTTTGGGGGGTCATGACCAATCAGCATTTCAGCCAGTCAGCATTCAATGCTGGAACCATCAGCTTTATAATGAGGTTTGTGGTAAATCATTTTACACTACTAAAATGTCGCCCACAGAATTGAATGCTGACATTCAATCAAAACCAAACCAACCAAAGATATGCTTTAGAACCTGGCACTGTGAGTGTTTGTATATCGGTGTTGCTGTGTGTTTGCTCACCATTGTTCCCGACATCGCCCCAGCCAGCGATGAAGCACTTCGACCTTGGGCCAAAGGCATCACTCGGTTTGGGCAGGTACATGGGCTTCACCAGGGAGGAAAAGGACACCTTTTTACTCATCTTCACCAAAGCGATGTCGTGCAGCAGGGCCAAACGCTGTTTCTGGTACTGTGGGTGACTGACGATGCGTGAGATGGATCGATAAAACACTGATGGCTCATTCAGGCTGTGTGTCCCCAGACGAATGGAGGAACGGTCTGGAATAGGGTTGTCATTCCTAATACACATGCAGACAGGTAAAACAGCCTGGTCTCATAGACTAGGTGTAACATAGTACATTTAAATCCAGGACACTGAAATTAGAATATGTTACATTTGATATGGTTACATAAGATATGTTACTTAAGGCAAAAAACGAAAGTAGGATGGTTGTAATGTGAATGTCTATTAACCCAAAGGTTGCGTGTTTGAATCTTATCACGGACAACTTTAGCATTTTATCTTATTAGCAACTTTGCAACTAGTTACTACTTTTTTAGCTACCTTGCAACTAAACATTTAGAAAATTCATAACATATTGTAGGACTTGCAATTCGTAACATATATGAATTGTCATTTGTAACATATCATACGAAATGGATGATGGACATCCACAAATGAATAGATACCATACATAGTAACATCATACTAATCGGCATGGTTCAGATTTACTCGGTTTACTCTGTTATGTCTACCCCTGAGTCCAGGTTGGATAGAAACATTACACAGACATTGATATATTTCATACAGATCTTTCGGTTCTATTCCAGCAAGCAAATTTGGCCTTTGAAATTATAATGATGTCATTCTAGTTGGTAAACTGGTTTTCTGCTTGCAGACACGTTAAGAAAATTACATCCATGGAAAAAAAGTCATTTTGGTTGCAGACACGATAATGAGTTCAACATGCAAACCTCCTTCACACACAAACACACTTACGGGTCAACACAGTGTGCAGCGGTGAGCACCCATTCCTCAGTAAGGAGGGATCCGCCACAGCTAAAGGAGCCTGTATTATCCGTGATTAAAAGGTAGACTATCCACGGCCAGCTGCCCTTTTGAGCATCCTTTCCCCCCACGATAGAGCTCCGAGCCTGGGGCACAAACGACTCTAGAGAGGGAGGTGTTGGAGGGTGGAAAGAATGCCAGACTGTGACACTGTTTCCTGTACAAACACTCTGCATTTGATTACTTTGCTCCTGTCAGAACTCTGAAATTAGTGCCACCGCACCAGAACATCTGAGCAGTTGAAATAATAACAGTAACAATAAGTGATCCTCCCCACCCCTGTCTCGGTAAAAAGTGGAGGGATTGGGCTGGAGGATTGTAACCACTTTCAAATTCACAGACAGAGCTCTGGATGCAAGGACTGACCATCCATGATATCACAATTACAGTTTTAACCATGTTTTGAGGCTATATAATGTTTGTTTATGTTTACTTTGCAAAACATTGGAGTAAAATAAGCTTTGGGTTCTGATGGGTTACAAACTCAAGAATCCGCTTAATTTATAAGTCCTAATTGGATGTAGCAACTGCAGATTTCCCCTTTAAGAGGATTTAGTGGTGATATTCGTAGCTCTGAAGAGCTGCACAAAAGTGCAATACATTTTAAGGCAATGTTCCCGCGTTAGCAGAAGCTGCATTCATGCCACGGTAAATGCTACATATGTCGTCTCAGTTGGAAATTACATTTAAATCTGAGCTATAAATATGGTTTGAATAGAGCCCTTAGTGGTCACTAATGCCAAAACAGAGAGATATGCTTGAAGTTCTTTGTTCTAGTGGATGGCAAAACAATTATGTACATGCCCAAATATGTAGGCTAATGATGCTCAAATTAAAACACCAGTAAAATAAATGTCGTCACTATCTGATGAATGTAATAGTTACTGTGGACCAAGCAAGCTAAAAACGAGTTGATGCTCTTTTAATTAATACATTTCTGTTGACCTCACCTGCAGCATCTTGGACCAGCAAAATTACAGACAGTAGGCCCCAAAAACCCATAGCTTTTCCTGTCAGTATCCAACCAACCAGACGGCTGTTTGATGGATAGACACTGACTGACTGAAGTCCAGCTTTATAGACGTCCATGCTTAGATTACATCAATGTTACACATGTGCAATCTGATTAACAGTTCCAATGATAGCAGGCTGCTCATCTGGGTTGCTGATAAAATCATGTTTTCTTTTATTTTCAGAATGCAAATTCTCAAAAAGAGAGATGAGGTGATATTTCTATCTCAAGCTATTCAATTAAAGAAACAGTGTCCACTGACATTTCTAGTTTTCAACCAGAGTTTGTGTTTACTATAGAGAGGAACCAGGCAAGGCTGAAATTACCTTTAAATGGCTCAGCGCTCCATGGACTGAATCCCGGCCTAAGAACAATTAACCTGCATTATTATATGTACATTTTCAGTCAAAAGTTTGGACACACCTACTCATTCCAGGGTTTTTCTTTATTTTTACTATTTACTACAATAGTGAAGACATCAAAACTGTGATATAACACATATGGAATCATGTAGTAACAAAAAAAAGTGTTAAACAAATCCAAATATATTTTATTGTTGTAGATTCTTCAAAGTAGCCACCCTTTACATTGATGACAGCTTTGCAAACTCTTGGCATTCTCTCAACCAGCTTCATGAGGTTGTCACCTGGAATGCATATCCATTAACAGGTGTGCCTTGTTAAAAGTTAATTTGTGGAATTTCTTTCCTTCTTAATGCATTTGAGCCAATCAGTTGTGTTGTGACAAGGTAGGGGTGGTATACAGAAGATAGCCCTATTTGGTAAAAGACCAAGTCCATGGCAAGAACAGCTCAAATAAGCAAAGGGAAACGACAGTCCATCATTACTTGAAGACATGAAGGTCAGTCAGTCTGGACAATTTCAAGAACTTTGAAAGTTTCTTCAAGTGCTATGATGAAACTGGCTCTCATGAAGACCGCCACAGGAAAGGAAGACCCAGAGTTACCTCTACGGCAGAGGATAAGTTCATTAGAGTTACCAGCCGCAGAATTTGCAGCCCAAATAAATGCTTCACAGAGTCAAGTAACAGACACCTGTCAACATCAGCTGTTCAGAGGACACTGTGAATCAGGGCTTCATGGTCAAATGTAACCTTTATTTTAACTAGGCAAGTCAGTTGAGAACAAATTCTTATTTACAATGATGGCCCACACTAGCCATACCCGGACGACACTGGGCCAATTGTGCGCATCCCAATGGGACTCCCAATCACGGCTAGTTGTGACACAGCCTGGATTCGAACCTGGGTGTCTGTAGTGACACCTCTTGGACTGAGATGCAGTGCCTTAGACCGCTGCACCACTTGGGAGCCTTATTTGCTGAAAAGAAACCACTACTAAACGAAGCCAATAAGAAGAAGAGACTTGCTTGGGCCAAGAATGGACATTAGACCAGTGCAAATCTGTCCTTTGGTCTGATGAGTCCAAATTTGACATTTTTGGTTCCAACCCGCCGTGTCTTTGTGAGACGCAGAGTAGGTGAATGGATGATCTCCGCATGTGTAGTTCCCACCGTGAAGCATGGAGGAGGAGGTGTTATGGTGTGGGGGTGCTTTGCTGGTGACACTGTCTGTGATGTATTTAGAGTTCAAGGCACACTTAACCAGCATGGCTACCACAACAGTCTGCAGCTATACGCCATCCCATCTGGTTGAAAAACAAATGATAGGACAATGAACCAACACACCTCTAGGCTGTGTAAGGGCTATTTGACCAAGAAGGGGAGAGATGGAGTGCTGTATCAGATGACCTGGCCTCCACAATCACCTGACCTCAACCAAATTGAGATCGTTTGGGATGAGTTGGACCGCAGAGTGGAGGAAAAGCAACCAACAAGTGCTCAGCATATGTGGGAAATCCTTCAATACAGTTGGAAAAGCCTTCCAGGTGAAGCTGGCTGAGAGAATGCAAAGAGTGTGCAAAGGTGTCGTCAAGGCAAAGGGTGGCTACTTTGAAGAATCTCAAATATTGTCAGGCTTCGAAGAGTGATGGGTGTGGAGTCAGGCGCAGAGAGCAGAGGATTCAGAAAAAACATTTATTCCGGAACAATCACAGCAAACAAAAGAGGGTAACGTCGAACACAGGCGTAAAACACACCAAAATGTACAACACCGGTACATACGCTGTACAGAGGAAAATCAATGACAGGACACTCCTGAACCAAAAACAGCAAACAAGCCCGCACGAACACAGGCGGGCTAACTGAACTTAAATAACCCCAACCCAAAACCCCAAACAAGGAACAGGTGAAACCAATTAGACCAAACAAAACGAAAAGGGGACAAGGGATTTGATTTGTATAACACGTTTTAGGTTACTACATTATTCCATGTGTTATATCATAGTTTTGATGTCTTCACTATTATCCTACAATGTAGAAAATAGTACAAATAAAGAAAAACCTTTGAATGAGTAGGTGTGTCCGAACTTTTGACTGGTACTGTAAGTCAAAATAATGATGTATTATCTTTTGATAAATAGAAGCAGCAGAACTACAGACAGTAGTCACCAACAACCCATAGCTCTTCCAGTTACCATCCAATCAAATGACAGACACAATGACTTGTGTGCAGCTTACAATTTGCACACACACACACACTATTCTTTTCCCTTCCATTTTGTATGTTAATGGTTGCTTTAGGTGGAGGCCAGGGGGTAATAATCGCTAGATGGGCAAATTAGAAAGGACCAAATCAAAATGTGACTACCGTCAGACTTCACTCAATTCAATACTGTACATTTGAACTGCATTTCCTAAAGCAATTCTCACATGTATTTAACAATGTAATTTATTTAATTTAGTCCTAGAAAGTGGGCTGTTGTTGTGTTTTGTGTCGATTTTGATTGATGAAGGAATGTAACTTTGAGCCGGATGGAGGAAGTTGACATGGTGGAATCAGAAGTGTTATTTGAAGCTGAAAGCACGTCGACTACAGTTAGTGAGAAAGATGAGTGAACAGTGAAGTCCAAGAATGAAACAAAAAGTGCTAAAATTGAAGTTCCTTTGGGAAACCCTTTTGAAGTCACGAGGTAAAGAAGGCGCTGGGAGAAGTGGATGCAGTCAAAGTAACCAGGAGCGGTTTGATGTTAATATAGCAAAAGGAGCGCGCATTATGGCTCACAAAATTATCAACGCATGAATTGAACAGCTGTGATTTTCGGAGCAAAATATATTTCTGGAATCCCGTTGGACATTGAAAATCAATATCTTAGGCAAACAAATTCCAGGGGTAGTTAATGCACATCGCTTTACCTGTGTGGAGAATGAGAAGAAGTAGCTCTTTTATTGATGTTTGATGTAGAGTATCTACCAACCTATGTAAAGTTGGATATACAGTGCATTCGGAAAGTATTCAGACCGCTATAGTGACAAAGAAAAAACAGGTTTTTAGAAATCTTTGCTTAAAAATAAATAGAAATGGAAATCTCATTTAGAATAGTATTCAGACCCTATACTCAGCACTTTGTTGAAGCACCTTTGGCAGCGATTACAGCCTTGAGTCTTCTTGGGTATGACGCTACAAGCTTGGCACACCTGTATTTGGGGAGTTTCTCCCGTTCTTCTCTGCAGATCCTCTCAAGCTCTGTCAGGTTGGAAGAGGAGCATTGCAGCACAGCTATTTTCAGGTTTCCCAAGAGATGTTCAATCAATCGGGTTCAAGTTAGGGCTCTGGCTGGGCCAATCAAGGACATTCAAAGACTTGACCCAAAGCCACTGCTTTGTCTTGGCTGTGTGCTTAGGGTCGTTGTCCTATTGCAGGTTTTCATCAAGGAACTCTCTGTACTTTGCCCCGTTCATATTCCCCTTGATCCAGACTAGTCTCCCAGTTCCTTCCACTGAAAAACATCTACACAGGATGATGCTGCTACCACCATGCTTCACCGTAGGGATGGTGCCAGGTTTCCTCCAGATGTGACGGTTGGCATTCAGGCTAAAGAGTTCAATCTTGGTTTCATCAGACCAGAGAATCGTATTTATGATAGTCTGAGGGTCGTTTAGATGCCTTTTGGCAAACTCCAAGCGGACTGTCATGTGTATTTTACTAAGGAGTGTTTTCCGTCTGTGGCTACTCTACCATAAAGGCCTAATTGGTGGAGTGCTGCAGAAATGGTTGTCCTTCCTGTCTTGGTGGTTCCAAACTTCTTCCATTTAAGAATGATTAAGGCCACTGTGTTCTTGGGGACCTTCAATGCTGCAGAACTGTTTTGGGTACCCTTCCCCAGACCTGTGCCTCGACAAAATCCTGCCTCAGAGCTCTATGGACAATTCCTTCGACCTCATAGCTTGGTTTTTGCTCTGATATTGAGATAAGATGGTTCCGAGAGGGCTGCCTCGCTTCTAGTTCTTAGGAAACTTTGCAGTATTTTGTGAATTTATGTATTATTTCTTACATTGTTAGCCAAGAAAATGTTATGTGTTATTATATACAGCTGGGAAGAATTTTGGGATATAAAAGCAGCGGTAACTCACCAGCACTACCAGTATTACGATTAGGAATACGATTTTCCCGAAGCTGATCCTTTGTTCCCACCACCCAGGGCAATTGAACTGATTCCAGGGGCTGACCAAAACAACGCCGGTGAAAAAGAGGGACTCGAATAGGTCTTCTAGTCTGACTTAGGAGGCACGCACACCACCCACTGCTTCCGAGTATATTAATCGCTAATGTTCAGTCCCTGGATAACAAAGTTGAGAAGATCAGGGCAGGGTTTCTTTCCAGAGAGACATCAGGGATTGTAACATACTCTGTTTCACGGAAACATGGCTCTCTCTGGAAATACTGTCGGAGTCGGTCCAGCCATCTGGATACACAGTTCATCCCGCCGACAGGTATGATTGTAATAACATATAGGACCTCAAGTTCTTTTGTTCACCCAACCTAGAATACCTCACAATCAAATGCCGACCATATTATCTCCCAATAGAATTCTCTTTGGTTATTGTCACAGCAACGTATATCCCCCCTCAAGCCGATACCACAACGGCCCTCACGGAACTTCACTGGACTTTATGCAAACTGGAAACCATATATCCTGAGGCTGCATTTACTGTAGTTGGGGATATTAACAAAGCAAATTTGAGGAAAAGGCCACCTAAATTCTTTCAGCATATCGACTGTAGTACTAACGCTGGAAAAACTCAACCATTGTTATTCCAACTTCTGGGATTCATACAATGCCCTCCCCCACCCTCCTTTTGTCAAATCTGACCACCACTCCATTTTACTCCTCCCTTCCTATTTGCAGAAACTCAAACAGGAAGTACCCGTGCTAAGGACAATTCAACACTGGTCTGACCAATCGGAATCCACGCTTCAAGATTGTTTTGATCACTCGGACTGGGATATGTTCCGGGTAGCTTCAGAGAATAATATTGAAGTGTACACTGAGACGGTTGGGAGATGTAGGAGATGTTGTACCCAGTGTGACCATTAAAACCTACCCTAACTAAAAACCGTGGATAGATGGCAGCATTCACGCAAAACTGAAAGCGCGAACCACCGCATTTAACCATGACAAGGTGACTGGGAATATGGCAGAATACAAACAGACTAATAATTTCCTCTGCAAGGCAATCAAACTAGCAAAACATCAGTATAAAGACAAAGTGGAGTTGCAATTCAATGGCTCAGACACAAGCCGTATGTGGCAGGGTCTACAGACAATCACGGACCACAATAAAAATCAGCCACGTCGCAGACACCAACGTCTTGCTTTTCGACAAGCTAAACACGTTATTTGCCCGCTTTGAGGATATCACAGTGCCACCTACGCGGCCAGCTACCAAGGACTGTGTGCTCTCCTGCTCCGTGGCCGACATGAGTAAGACGTTTAAACGTGTTAACTCTCACTAGGCTGCCGCCCCGTGTCGGCATCCCTAGCCGCGTCCTCAGAGCAAGCGCAGACCAGCTGGCTGCTGTGTTAAGAACGTATTCAATCTCTCCCTATCCCAGTCTGCTGTCCCCACATGGTTCAAGATGGCCACTACTGTTCGTGTACCCAAGAATGCAAAGGTAACTAAACTAAATGACTATCATAGCACTCACTTCTGTCATCATGAAGTGCTTTGAGAGACTAGTCAAGGATCATATCACCTCTACTTTACCTGTCATCCTAGACCCACTTCAATTTGCTTACCACCCCAATAGGTCCACAGACGATGCAATCGCCATCACACTGCACACTGCTCTATCCCATCTGGACAAGAGGAATACCTATGTAAGAATGCTGTTCATTGACTATAGCTCAGCATTCAACACCATAGTACCCTCCAAGCTCATCATTAACCTCTCTGGGAAATGTGGGACGGTAGCGTCCCACCCTGCCAACAGCCAGTGAAAGTGCAGGGCGCCTAATTCAAGACAACAAAAATCTCATAATTAAAATTCCTCAAGCATACAAGTATTTTACACCATTTTAAAGATAAAATTCTCATTAATCCAGCCACAAAAAGGCTTTACAGTGAAACCCCAACAAACGATTATGTTAGGTAAGCACCTAGTCACAGAAAAACACAGCCATTTTTCCAGCCAAAGAGAGGAGTAAACAAAAGCAGAAATATAGATAAAATTAACCACAAACGTTTGATGATCTTCATCAGATGACACTCATAGGACTCCATGTTACACAATACATGTATGTTTTGTTCGATAAAGTGCATATTTATATCCCAAAATGTAATTTTACATTGGCGTGTTATGTTCAGTAGTTCCAAAACATGCTGTGATTTTGCAGAGAGCCACATCAATTTACAGAAATACTCATAATAAACATTGATTAAAGATACAACTATTATACATGGAACTTTAGATAAACTTCTCCTTAGTGCAACTGCTGTGTCAGATTTCAAAAAAACTTTACAAAGCACACCATGCAATAATCTGAGTACAGCGCTCAGAGCCCAAACAAGCCATTAAGATATCCGCCATGTTGTGGAGTCAACATTAGTCAGAAATATCATTATAAATATTTACTTACCTTTGATGATCTTCATCAGAATGCTCTCCCAGGAATCCCAGTTCCACAATTTTTTTTGATTTGTTCGATAAAGTTCATAATTTATGTCCAAATACCTCCTTTTGTTAGCGCGTTCAGTTCACAAATGAATCCTACAGACGAAGAACCATATATGTGACAATTTTTCCATTTTAAGATAATCAGTTATTTTTATATTATTAATTGCGTGTACCACATTAGGTGTTTTATGGTTGACAAATAATTTACCATACCCATATCTTCCAACAACAATTTATATTTTTTTGTCATTTCAAAAAATACTTTTTTTATTGCCGTTTTAATTTTAAGAATGTGGAAGAACAGTATATCTCCAGTGATGATTTCAGTTTGTGGAAGAACAGTATATGTGACATTTTGCATGACTCTTGTAAGATGTCCTTTTTTAACACCTGATATGATGTTTTAAGTACTTTCAAGTACAGATGCCCTTCATGTAAATAACTTAAATGCAATATGTAGTTAATTCATTTGTATGGAGGTTCATTTAAAGGTGGTCTATCAACTTTAGCACTGATGACTTTTCTTAAAAGTTGAGTCATGAAATCTTAGTCTCATTTAAAATGAAGCCCTCAATGTGAACATACCATGGAACTACAAAACACTCCCAATCTATACACAGAATGAGTTTGTATTGCACCATTGTGTAACACAGCACTTTTAGAGTTAACGTTAATGTACGTATCATTACTGTCAAAGTTAAACTATGCAAGTGTTCAATATAGCTATTATAATAATAGGCGTTTTGTCTTATTTCTAACCTGTTCTAAGCCGGAGAGAATCAACGCTTGTTGTTTTTCGTATGGGACAGTGTAGAAACTGTTGAACAGATGCAGCTTGCGCTCATCAGTCACTTTCCACACTCCTTTCTGCACGTCGTGGAACACGCTATTCCCTGCAGGACACAGTGTAACTAGCTAGCTACTGTAGCCATGTCGAATCACCCAGTGGATGGAGAAAAAGTAGCTAGCTATGTTTCTTCTATAATCTAGCAATAGCATTTGTAACGATAATGTATGAGTTATTAGCCAACGAACTTTAGCTAATATGTTTTCTCTATAGTTACAAATTAGACAACTCACAACATACATGTTAGTTACTGTACTCTATAGCTAGCTAGCTTGATTGTTTGATATACGGTTCTTCCACATACCTCATTTGGACAGATTTACCCAGTTTTTTCTTGACCCTTACTATTTGTATAGGGTTTTCACGCATCCCGTAAGATCTTCCTTTGCCTGTCTTTCCATTATTTTAGTTTTGTTTTACGTTTTTTTCCCACATTTCTGCGATTTTCATCAGCAACAGAAAGGTTGTGCGCTTGTCCGTCCATTCTGAGTGGTGCACATAAACGGTTATTCCACGAGAGCCTATCTTTAAATTTAAGATGATTGTTAATTAGCGCGTGGAAAGCTTGTGAAACCGGTTCACTATAGAAAAAGGGTGTCCAATAATGATTGTTCATGTATATCTCATTTTTTTTTGTAAATGTCACATATATGGATCTTCGTCTGTAGGATTCAAATCCAAACTCACGAAATGCGGGCAGGTCCAGCCGAAAGGTCGGACGAAAAGTCTAAAAAGTTATATTACACGTCGTAGAAACATGTCAAACGAAGTATAGAATCAATCTTTTGTAACGGCTGTCTTGGGAAGAAGGTGAGGGCCAATCCGCAGCGTGGTACGTGTTCATCTTTTTAATAAAGTAAACTGAACACTGAATAACAAAGAAACAACCGGAACAGTTCTGTCTGGTGTGTCTGTGCCTCGACCTGGGTTGGGCAAAACTAAACATGGCGGTGTTCGCCTTAGCAATCTCACTAGGATAAAGACCACCTCCATTCCTGTCATTATTGAAAGAGATCATGATACCTCACATCTCAAAATAGGGCTACTTAATGTTAGATCCCTTACTTCAAAGGCAATTATAGTCAATGAACTAATCACTGATCATAATCTTGATGTGATTGGCCTGACTGAAACATGGCTTAAGCCTGATGAATTTACTGTGTTAAATGAGGCCTCACCTCCTGGCTACACTAGTGACCATATCCCCCGTGCATCCCGCAAAGGCGGAGGTGTTGCTAACATTTACGATAGCAAATTTAAATTTACAAAAAAAAAAATGACGTTTTCGTCTTTTGAGCTTCTAGTCATGAAATCTATGCAGCCTACTCAATCACTTTTTATAGCTACTGTTTACAGGCCTCCTGGGCCATATACAGCGTTCCTCACTGAGTTCCCTGAATTCCTATCGGACCTTGTAGTCATAGCGGATAATATTCTAATCTTTGGTGACTTTAATATTCACATGGAAAAGTCCACAGACCCACTCCAAAAGGCTTTCGGAGCCATCATCGACTCAGTGGGTTTTGTCCAACATGTCTCTGGACCCACTCACTGTCACAGTCATACGCTGGACCTAGTTTTGTCCCATGGAATAAATGTTGTGGATCTTAATGTTTTTCCTCATAATCCTGGACTATCGGACCACCATTTTATTACGTTTGCAATTGCAACAAATAATCTGCTCAGACCCCAACCAAGGATCATCAAAAGTCGTGCTAAAAATTCACAGACAACACAAAGATTCCTTGATGTCCTTCCAGATTCCCTCTGTCTACCCAAGGACGCCAGAGGACAAAAATCAGTTAACCACTTAACTGAGGAACTCAACTTAACCTTGCGCAATACCCTAGATGCAGTTGCACCCCTAAAAACTAAAAACATTTCTCATAAGAAACTAGCTCCCTGGTACACAGAAAATACCCGAGCTCTGAAGCAAGCTTCCAGAAAATTGGAACGGAAATGGCGCCACACCAAACTGGAAGTCTTCCGACTAGCTTGGAAAGACAGTACTGTGCAGTACCGAAGAGCCCTTACTGCTGCTCGATCATCCTATTTTTCTAACTTAATTGAGGAAAATAAGAACAATCCGAAATTCCTTTTTGATACTGTCGCAAAGCTAACTAAAAAGCAGCATTCCCCAAGAGAGGATGACTTTCACTTTAGCAGTGATAAATTCATGAACTTCTTTGAGGAAAAGATTATGATTATTAGAAAGCAAATTACGGACTCCTCCTTAAATCTGCGTATTCCTTCAAAGCTCAGTTGTCCTGAGTCTGCACAACTCTGCCAGGACCTAGGATCAAGAGAGACGCTCAAGTGTTTTAGTACTATATCTCTTGACACAATGATGAAAATAATCATGGCCTCTAAACCTTCAAGCTGCATACTGGACCCTATTCCAACTAAACTACTGAAAGAGCTGCTTCCTGTGCTTGGCCCTCCTATGTTGAACATAATAAACGGCTCTCTATCCACCGGATGTGTACCAAACTCACTAAAAGTGGCAGTAATAAAGCCTCTCTTGAAAAAGCCAAACCTTGACCCAGAAAATATAAAAAACTATCGGCCTATATCGAATCTTCCATTCCTCTCAAAAATTTTAGAAAAGGCTGTTGCGCAACAACTCACTGCCTTCCTGAAGACAAACAATGTATACGAAATGCTTCAGTCTGGTTTTAGACCCCATCATAGCACTGAGACGGCACTTGTGAAGGTGGTAAATGACATTTTAATGGCATCGGACCGAGGCTCTGCATCTGTCCTCGTGCTCCCAGACCTTAGTGCTGCTTTTGATACCATCGATCACCACATTCTTTTGGAGAGATTGGAAACCCAAATTGGTCTACACGGACAAGTTCTGGCCTGGTTTAGATCTTATCTGTCGGAAAGATATCAGTTTGTCTCTGTGAATGGTTTGTCCTCTGACAAATCAACTGTAAATTTCGGTGTTCCTCAAGGTTCCGTTTTAGGACCACTATTGTTTTCACTATATATTTTACCTCTTGGGGATGTCATTCGAAAACATAATGTTAACTTTCACTGCTATGCGGATGACACACAGCTGTACATTTCAATTAAACATGGTGAAGCCCCAAAATTGCCCTTGCTAGAAGAATGTGTTTCAGATATAAGGAAGTGGATGGCTGCAAACTTTCTACTTTTAAACTCGGACAAAACAGAGATGCTTGTTCTAGGTCCCAAGAAACAAAGAGATCTTCTGTTGAATCTGACAATTAATCTTAATGGTTGTACAGTCGTCTCAAATAAAACTGTGAAGGACCTCGGCGTTACTCTGGACCCTGATCTCTCTTTTGAAGAACATATCAAGACCATTTCAAGGACAGTAACATTGCAAAAATCAGAAACTTTCTGTCCAAAAATGATGCAGAAAAATTAATCCATGCTTTTGTCACTTCCAGGTTAGACTACTGCAATGCTCTACTTTCCGGCTACCCGGATAAAGCACTAAATAAACTTCAGTTAGTGCTAAATACGGCTGCTAGAATCCTGACTAGAACCAAAAAATTTGATCATATTACTCCAATGCTAGCCTCTCTACACTGGCTTCCTGTCAAAGCAAGGGCTGATTTCAAGGTTTTACTGCTAACCTACAAAGCATTACATGGGCTTGCTCCTACCTATCTCTCTGATTTGGTCCTGCCGTACATACCTACACGTACGCTACGGTCACAAGACGCAGGCCTCCTAATTGCCCCTAGAATTTTTAAGCAAACAGCTGGAGGCAGGGCTTTCTCCTATAGAGCTCCATTTTTATGGAACGGTCTGCCTACCCATGTCAGAGACGCAAACTCGGTCTCAACCTTTAAGTCTCTACTGAAGACTCATCTCTTCAGTGGGTCATATGATTGAGTGTAGTCTGGCCCAGGAGTGGGAGGGTGAACGGAAAGGCTCTGGAGCAACGAACCGCCCTTGCTGTCTCTGCCTGGCCGGTTCCCCTCTTTCCACTGGGATTCTCTGCCTCTAACCCTATTCAGGGGCTGAGTCACTGGCTTTACTGGGGCTCTCTCATGCCGTCCCTGGAGGGGGTGCGTCACCTGAGTGGGCTGAGTCACTGATGTGGTCATCCTGTCTGGGTTGGCGCCCCCCCCCCCCCCCCTTGGGTTGTGCCGTGGCGGAGGTCTTTGTGGGCTATACTCAGCCTTGTCTCAGGATGGTAAGTTGGTGGTTGAAGATATCCCTCTAGTGTTGTGGGGGCTGTGCTTTGGCAAAGTGGGTGGGGTTATATCCTTCCTGTTTGGCCCTGTCCGGGGGTGTCCTCGGATGGGGCCACAGTGTCTCCTGACCCCTCCTGTCTCAGCCTCCAGTATTTATGCTGCAGTAGTTTATGTGTCGGGGGGCTAGGGTCAGTTTGTTATATCTGGAGTACTTCTCCTGTCCTATTCGGTGTCCTGTGTGAATCTAAGTGTGCGTTCTCTAATTCTCTCCTTCTCTCTTTCTCTCTCTCGGAGGACCTGAGCCCTAGGACCATGCCCCAGGACTACCTGACATGATGACTCCTTGCTGTCCCCAGTCCACCTGGCTGTGCTGCTGCTCCAGTTTCAACTGTTCTGCCTTATTATTATTCGACCATGCTGGTCATTTATGAACATTTGAACATCTTGGCCATGTTCTGTTATAATCTCCACCCGGCACAGCCAGAAGAGGACTGGCCACCCCACATAGCCTGGTTCCTCTCTAGGTTTCTTCCTAGGTTTTGGCCTTTCTAGGGAGTTTTTCCTAGCCACCGTGCTTCTACACCTGCATTGCTTGCTGTTTGGGGTTTTAGGCTGGGTTTATGTACAGCACTTTGAGATATCAGCTGATGTACGAAGGGCTATATAAAAAATAAAACATTTTTGATTTGATTTGATTTGGTGTAGACACACAAAGACTGAAAACAACCACCCACAAAACACAATCGAAAACAGGCTACCTAAGTATGGTTCTCAATCAGGGACAACGATTGAAAGCTGCCTGTGATTGAGAACCATACCAGGCCAAACACAGAAATAGGAAGTCATAGAAAAACTAACATAGACAACCCACCCAACTCACGCCCTGACCATACTAAAACAAAGGAACTAAGGTCAGAACGTGACATCTTTAGGATGCTTTTATCATAAAGCTTCAATAATGTTCCAACTGGAAAATTCCTTTGACTGTAGAAAAGCAATGGAACGCGAGGTAACTCTCACATGAACGCACGTCACAAGCCCATGGCACTCTGCCAGACACCTGGCTCATTCCCCTCTCTTTCAGCCCCCCTTCACAGTAAAAGCATCAAACAAGGTTCTAAAGACTGTTAGCATCTAGTGGAAGCATTAGGAAGTGCAAAATGACCCCACAGACACCACAAGGTTGCGTGCTCAGCACCCTCCTGTACTCCCTGTTGTTAAAGGAATTGTATTCCTATATGTTAACCAATTCAATTAAAACACTCTGTCCGTTTCTAAGAATGTGTAAGATACTTATTTGCATAAAATGGACAGAGATCAGTCTCAAAATCAATTAATAGCGTTTATTCTCGAGAGTACTGAACGTAATCACAAAGTACATCAGTTTTATATATCCCACATTACATCATGTCTTACGAAAATGTCTATCCTCTTCCTGGACCATGACAAAGCTGTTTTTCAAATCCGTTCCAACACATACCTTCTGCTACCATATGTTACACAATCTACTGCACACCCAATGGTTTCTCCCCACCCTGGTTGGGGACCAGACATATTTCCTGTTGTTAGTTTCACTGTGGTCACGAGTTGTCTGTTGACCCTTCCTCTTTGCCTATGTACCAACATATTCCTTAACAGACAACATATAACTCTGTGAGTTATAACTCTATGCCTAATGTATACATTATTTAGTCAATATTGACAAAATTCCTTCAACACCTGTTCACCCATGACTGCGTGGCCATGCATGCCTCCAAATCAATCATCAAGTTTGCAGACGACACAACAGCAGTAGGCTTGATTACCAACAACGACGAGATAGCCTACAGGAAGGAGGTGAGTGCTCTGGGAGTGTGGTGTCAGGAAAATAACCTCTCACTCAACATCAACAAAACAAAGGAAATTATCGTGGACTTCAAAAAACAGCAATGGAAGCACCCCCCTATCCACATCGATGGGACAGTAGTGGAGAAGTTGGAAAGTTTTAAGTTCCTCTGTGTATATATCACTGAGAAACTGAAATGGTCCACCCACACCGACAGTGTAGTGAAGAAAGCGCAACAGCGCCTCTTCAACCTCAGGAGGCTGAAGAAATTTGGCTTGTAGGCTAAAACCCTCACAAACATTTACAGATGCACAATTGAGAGCATCCTGTTGGGCTGTTTCACTGGCTGGTACGGCAACTGCTCCGCCCTCAACCGTAAGGCTCTCTAGAGGGTAGTGAGGTCTGCACAACGCATCACCGGGGGCAAACTACCTGCCCTCCAGGACACCTACACCACCCGATGTCACAGGAAGGCCATAAAGATCATCAAGGACATCAACCACCCGAGCCACTGCCTGTTCACCCCGCTATCATCCAGAAGGCGAGGTCAGTACAGGTGCATCAAAGCTGGGACCGAGAGACTGAAAAACAGCTTCTATCTCAAGGCCATGAGACTGTTAAACAGCCACCACTAACATTGAGTGGCTGCTGCCAACACACTGACACTGACTCAACTCCAGCCACTTTAATAATGGGAATTGATGGGAAATGATGTAAATATATCACTAGCCACTTTAAACAATGCTACCTTATATAATGTTACTTACCCTACATTATTCATCTCATATGCATACGTATATACTGTACTCTATCATCGACTGTATCCTTATGTAATACATGTATCACTAGCCACTTTAACTATGCCACTTTGTTTACATACTCATCTCATATGTATATACTGTACTCGATACCATCTACTGTATCTTGCCTATGCTGCTCTGTACCATCACTCATTCATATATCCTTGTGTACATATTCTTATCCCCTTACACTGTGTACAAGACAGTAGTTTTGGAATTGTTAGTTAGATTACTTGTTGGTTATTACTGCATTGTCGGAACTAGAAGCACAAGCATTTCGCTGCACTCGCATTAACATCTGCTATCCATGTGTATGTGACAAATAAAATTTGATTTGATTTGAACATTACACAAACACACCCCTTTTCTGCTAAGAGCCAGTTGAAAGCTTGTCTATTCTGCCATGTCATCTTACTGGTAGCCTGTACCTCTTCTCCCAATGCAGTTAAAGCAGAGTCAGTATAGTTAATGAACCTCTGTTGATTATACTAAATATAATGAATCCACTCTAAATTCTTGTTAGGTGTTATCCACAAGAATATAGATTCAAATCCTGATCTAATCTCATCTCTGGCCATAAACTCATTAGGTACTCCTCTAGGTTGTCCAATTGCATCAAGGATAGGATCTGATTCATAAGCCCTTCTAACTCTAGTTTTAACATAGTCATCCTGTTGTGATTTAATAATGGTAGCCTGTTGAATTGCTCTGACTAAAGCACAAAGACCAGTCCAACCTTCAGGTAAAACATTCAAGACTCTGTTTTTCCCACACATCCAAAAACTATCAGCGATACCTCTGTGTCCTGATTTTTCAACATAGTGAGAGATGGTGCAACCTGAGTTATGTGCCCACACAAACCTTTCCTATTCTCAAACAAACCTTTCTCATCAAATGTGCGAACTCCTGCAGATTCTAACACCCAAATAGTGGCACACTTGACAGTAGTGTTTCCTACATCAATTCCATCAGTACCATAGCTATAGAAACATTCATATTTTCCTTTAACAATAGTACTTTTGTCCAGTTGAGATCCAGACAAAATGAGAAACAAAATCCAGAAAATCACATTGTAGGATTGTTAATGAATTTATTTGCAAATTATGGTGGAAAATAAGTATTTGGTCACCTACAAACAAGCAAGATTTCTGGCTCTCACAGACCTGTAACTTATTCTTTAAGAGGCTCCTCTGTCCTCTACTCGTTACCTGTATTAATGGCAACTGTTTGAACTTGTTATTAGTATAAAAGACACCTGTCCACAACCTCAAACAGTCACACTCCAAACTCCACTATGGCCAAGACCAAAGAGCTGTCAAAGGTCACCAGAAACAAAATTGTAGACCTGCACCAGGCTGGGAAGACTGAATCTGCAATAAGTAAGCAGCTTGGTTTGAAGAAATCAACTCTGGGAAAAATTATTAGGAAATGGAAGACATACAAGACCACTGATAATCTCCCTCGATCTGGGGCAAGATCTCACCCCGTGGGGTCAAAATGATCACAAGAACGGTGAGCAAAACCCCAGAACCACACGGGGGGACCTAGTGAATGACCTGCAGAGAGCTGGGACCAAAGTAACAAAGCCTACCATCAGTAACACACTACGCCGCCAGGGACTCAAATCCTGCAGTGCCAGACGTGTCCCCCTGCTTAAGCCAGTACATGTCCAGGCCCGTCTGAAGTTTGCTGGAGAGCATTTGGATGATCCAGAAGAAGATTGGGAGAATGTCATATGGTCAGATGAAATCAAAATATAACTTTTTGGTAAAAACTCAACTCGTCGTGTTTGGAGGACAAAGAACACTATACCTACTGTGAAGCATGGGGGTGGAAACATCATGCTTTGGGGCTGTTTTTCTGCAAAGGGACCAGGACGACTGATCCGTGTAAAGGAAAGAATGAATGGGGCCATGTATCGTGAGATTTTGAGTGAAAACCTTCTTCCATCAGAAAGGGCATTGAAGATGAAACGTGGCTGGGTCTTTCAGCATGACAATGATCCCAAACACACCGCCCGGGCAACGAAGGAGTGGCTTCGTAAGAAGCATTTCAAGGTCCTGTAGTGGCCTAGCCAGTCTCCAAATCTGTTGAAAGTTTGTGTTGCCCAGCAGCAGCACCAAAACATCACTGCTCTAGAGGAGATCTGCATGAAGGAATGGGCCAAAATGCCAGCAACAGTGTGTGAAAACCTTGTGAAGACTGGTGGAAAACGTTTGACCTCTGTCATTGCCAACAAAGGGTATATAACTTCTTGATCCTACCCATCCCGCATGCGGGAGCGTAATCATAGCCTCAAACTAATTAGCATAACGCAGCTGACATAAATCTTCCGAGAACATTTTCCTATTCATGAAAATCACAAATGAAATATATTGAGACACACCTTAGCCTTTTGTTAATCACACTGTCATCTCAGATTTTTAAATTTGCTTTACAGCCAACGCTAGACAAGCATTTGTGTAAGTTTATCATGGCATAATGCTATGGCTAGGCTCTGCTAGCATCAGGCAACATTTTCATGAAAATAAGAAAAGCAATCAAATTAAATAATTTACCTTTGAAGAACTTCAGATGTTTTCACTCAGGAGACTCCCAGTTAGATAGCAAATGTTCCTTTTTTTGAAAAATGTTATTTTTGTAGGCAAAATAGCTCCATTTGTTCTTCACGTTTTGCTGAGAAATCGACCGGAATTTTTTTTCCAAATTAGTTCCATAATATCGATAGAAACATGGCAAACGTTGTTTAGAATCAATCCTCAAGGTGTTTTTCACATATATATTCGATAATATATCCGTCGGGACAATTGGTTTCTCATAAGAAGCGATTGGAAAGATGGCTACTTGTGTACTTTACACAAGATTTTCTGCCGGGGGCCATCAAGTGACCACTTGCTAAATGTGGTCCCTTACGGCTATTCTTCAACATAAATGCGTAAAAGACTTCACAATGCTATAGACACCTCTGGGAATATGTAGAAAATGTAAGCTCATTCGTAGCTCATTCACAGCCATATAAGGAGTCATTGGCATGAGGCGGTTTTAAAAAATGCGGCACTTCCTGATTGGATTTTTATCTGGGTTTCGCAGGTAACATCAGTTCTGTTGCACTCACAGACAATATCTTTGCAGTTTTGCATAATCGAGCATCTTGTCGTGACAAAATATCCCGTTTAAAACGGAAAGGTTTTTTATCCAAAAATGAAAATACTGCCCCCTAGTTATAAAAGGATAACAAAGTATTGAGATAAACTTTTGTTATTGACCAAATACTTATTTCCCACCATAATTTGTAAATAAATTCATAAAAACCCTACAATGTGATTTTCTGAAAAAAAATCTCATTTTGTCTGTCATAGTTGAAGTGTACCTATGATGAAAATTACAGGCCTCTCTCATCTTTTTAAGTGGGAGAACTTGCACAATTGGTGGCTGACTAAATACTTTTTTGTCCCCCCCCCCAACTCTGGACTCTCTGGCCCTTCAGGAGAGAATATCCGTTGTTTGCGGCATTGTCTCGCTTTCGTCCTCCTCTTGGTGCATTAGGCGGTGCATCAGTCGTATCCTGGCTTCCACCTGGTCTGCTGACTCCTCCCCAGCGTCTCAATTTCCTCCGCTGTTCCTGGTCTTTCCGGGCTCCCGCCTGGTGAATCAGCATCCTCTGTGTCCTCATCCCTAGGTGGTTGTCTACGACGAGACTCTGAGTCTGTTCCAACATATGCTAAGGAGTCCACTTTGTTTTCGTTTGGCACACACATGCATTCCTCTCTTCCCCCCCCCCCCCCCCCCCCTCCAACCTAGTTGGAGATATGTTTTTTTTTTTAATTACTCCTTGTTCATGCTACATCAACTCTAATCCCTAATGGTTAAGTTTCTTGGTAGAATTATTTAATCATTTATCTTAAACCTTGATAAAATATCTTAACAGGTTTTTATCACTCTTCAGCATTTTTCTTGCTGTATTCATGCTTTTCAACAGACCAACTCCTTCTTCCTTGAACATTCTTAGTAATTCATTATCTCTCTCTCGCTTATATTTCCTTTTCTGTTTCTTGTCATTTGGTTTGTGATTCTTTATCAGAGTCTCCATTTCCTCACACACAGGGACATCCAATGTCCCTGCCGCTGGCCATTTAGTGTTCAATTTCTTTGTGCGTTTTTCCCATTTTATAGAAGTCTTTATTATTTCTTCTTTGCTTAGGGGTGTCTAGCCTCTAAGATCTCTACTGGTGTTCTGTTCATTGTATCAGTTGACTTATTTTATTATCTTAACTTTATTCAGTGTTATATTCTATTTAATACCTTTCTATTTTTATTTCAGCTGTTTATAATGTTTGTACTTTATTTATTCACTTATTATATTATATCCTACTGTTACTTATTGTTTTTTATTCCTATTTGATATTTTCTCTGCACTACTTCCTATTTTACTGATTTTTCTCAAAACCCACTCTCTCTTCTAGTTTCTGTAACCTTACACGTCTGTCCTCTCCTTAGGCTAGATTCCCTAAAGGTTCTGCTGCAACAGAGTACTTAATTACCCACTGTTTCCTCCTATCGTCCTTCACGGAGCTATAGTATCTCTAGTAGGTACTATAAACTATGCCACGGTACTGTTCTTTATGTGTTCGTTATTACTATTTATTTTAACCATATAGTATAGCTTATGCTCATCTGTATGTTTTATCTTTCCACTTCATACAATGTCATGTACTATATATGCCTTGTTTAATACTTTATTTAACACATTCTATGTATGACAAAATAGTCACTTAACACACTATTATGTCAATGTCCTATCTTTACACAGTTCCTTTTATCCAACATCTATTGATTTTATTCCCTCTTCCCAGTGAGAGCTAGACGCACTCCTCTCAACTTAATTCAATTAACTGTCACAGAGAGGCTGCGTAATCCTTTCTCTGGACCAACGACACTTAGTCCTCACAAATGCACATACAAAATGATGTTTAACAACCCCCAAAGCTTAAGCATGCAGTTTACTGAATTCAAAAGCTCTAAGCATTACTAGGTTTTTTAGAAATGTAAGGAGAGACCTACATGACACCGTTCCCGCTGAGACAGAATCCCTGAAGCAATTTACACAAACATTCAACTATGTAAGAACAAGCTTATCTGATATAGCTGGGTGGCCACACATTTGTGAGATTGCCCAGAAAAACCGTTGCCAGCCAAAAACGCCACTGTCCTATGGTCCCTTCAACTCCTGGCACAATATGGTGTGGAATATTGCCTCAGAATATAACACTCTTACTTAGAACTCAAAATTGACTTTCTTACAAAGTAGCAAAGCTGTGCTGATCCGTGGAACAACCAACCTCTCTGAGCACAGAGCTTTGCCTTTATAGCTTTTCATCCTTACATCCTTACATCCTGGTACATCCCATATGTAAATGAAATCCCTCCCCTCGTCCTCTCGCCACCATTATCTTTGAGTCCAAGTTCTTTGCTTGTTCACGCCCAATAATGCCCACATCTGCTTCGGGTTAGATTATAATGGTGGCGGGACCCCTTATGTCATACAAAATAATAATACATGTATTGCACACTTATGTTTCAGATGTTGGTCATTTTGCTACCATCCTCTCTCCACGTACTCCTGACATTAGTATGTCCAGGTGTAACAAATGCACTCATGTACATTAGCTTAATGTAATCTTTGGCATGTTATCCTACGGTAAATGCACTAGGTGTCACCATTTCTCCATCTGGCCAATGTAATTATTGTCCTTACTACTTCCTGTTAATTTAATTATTGTTAATATGTTTCCTCAGCATGGCAGCTGCACCTAGTTACATTCCATTAACTCCCACACAGCCTGGATTCAAACCAGGGACTGTAATGACTCCTCTTGCATTGAGATGCAGTGCCTTAGACCGCTGCGTCCATGTGTATGTTAACTATTTAACTGTACTAGAATGCTTAAAAGTCCGCAACAAATCTTTATATCGCTTACCAGTGTAGTTTGGTATCGGCCAGAAATGTCATATCGGTGCATCACTAGTTTCCACCACGATCCCATTAAACTTTGCTGCATGTAGCATGGCCAGACACAGACCTTTGGGGATGCAGGTTCTCAAAATGAAAAATGCAGCCAGAAAATTCACAACTCAAAATTCATAATTTACAAACTGTTTCTGTATCAAATTGTTTTTTGTTTTGTTGCAATGACCTATTTATCTAATGCAACAACACACTCATGCCAGTGACTCCTAGTAGGGTAATAACTAGAGACGTCCCACTGGGCACAGACGTCAATTCAACGTCTATTCCACATTAGTTCAAAATAATTTCATTCAAATGACGTGTAAACAATGTTATTTGAACCACTGTGTGCCCAGTGGGATAAAGAGTGACATTGGGAAAAGAGGCTATCAGCTGATCATTATGATGTAAATCTGCTAGTTAGCTAGCTAGTTAGCTATGCTGTCAAACCAAACAATGTTTTACTTGATTTGAGTTTGCATCTGCCGCTTACTAACAAACAAGTGAATTGCCCCCTTCTCTGTCCATAACAGTACAAGACATACATGACAGGGCCAACTCAAAGGTAGCCTACCAATATTCAAACTCACCACCGGATAGCCAATTACTGTACATCGCACTACATGCAGAAGTCAGGCAAGTGCACACTTGAGGTGGGAGTGTGGGGGAGGAGATATTTTTCAAGATTCACAAATATTAAATGCGATAGTTTGTGCAATTCGTTACATATCAAGTCTATATTTTTAAAGACACTATAAAGTAATTAATCAACTAAAAAAAAATTACGAGCTGATAGAAGGGCAAAAGGGCCCTTACTCATAGTATGGGCAAAAGGCTTGAGCACTGGTGGAGCCCTATCTGTGCACATGCCTGGCATGTAGAGATCATGGATGTCAGACAAGGATGTCCCCTGTCTCTCCTGCTGTATACTTTGATATCGAAATCCCTGGCCCAGATGATAAGAGAGGACCTTAGCTCTGGTCGCTGCTTCATACCGCTCAACCTAGATTCTAGAACAAGTCACTTTCTATTTTGTGACACTCTCACACAAAAAAAACTGAAACGGAAGGGTTGATGCTTGCAGTTTACTAAGGAGCTACTATTGAAAAGGACATAGCCAGTAAGTCATTGAACATTTTTTTTTTTTACAACAGACCTGGGTTCAAATACATGTTTATTAAAGTATTTATATTTTAAATATGTATTTTCTGTATATTTTCTAATCATTTTCTATACATTATATTTTAAACTATTTTCAATTACTTGTTTCCAAATCATTTACAAATACCCCTGTGTTCAAACAGACCTGGTTTCAAATGCATAGAGTACTTAAATATTTCAAATAAATATTTCAAATACAGATTCAACATCTTGTATTTTCAAGGAAGAGTTGACTAAATACTTTGAAATATATTGGAAAATAATTTAAAGGTCTGGTAAAGAATAAAACCACAAAGTAATTCACAATCAATACCAATATCTTGTCATTTTAAATCACTTCCAGCTGCATCTCAAGTAAGGACTTTGGCTCAATAGGGAACTGAAGAGAAAGGGAAGACAGAGCGAGAGGGGGATATGGACTGTAAAACAGACAGTGTTTCATGGTGACCTAGGCCTCAGCAGAAGCCTGTCTGTCTGAGGTTATAGTCTCGCTGATGAAGTCCATGTAGCGTTTCACACGGGTGTAGACTCCAGGGAAGCCTTTCAAAGCACAGCCATTGATATCCCCAAAACTCACGATTCCCACCTGGACCAACACACCAGATGAGGGACAAACCAACGGCCCACCAGAGTCCCCCTGTAGAACCAAGAAAACAACACAAACATACATTTACAACATTCAAATAAGTGTGCGTGTGTATGTGAGAGAGAACGATAGAGAGAGAGAAAGAGCGTGTGTGTGTGTGTCAGTGATGTGGGTCAGCTGTTTGTTCACCTGCACCTACCCACAATTGCTTATAACCCATCCACAACCAGCTGATAATGTGATAAAGTGAAAAATCTAAGAACCTTACCCAAAAATATAGAGAATGCTCTGTACAGTTCCTTTTTTTCCCTCTTGAACATTTGTTGAATAATTAACAATATTTCATGACCCTAAACCCGCCCGCCTCACGGGGACTGGCGCATCACTAGTGTGTGTGCCCACGTGTGTGTGTGTGTGTGTGTGAGAGAGAGAGGGTGTCACGTTCTGACCATCGTTCGTGTGTTTTCCTTGTTTTAGTGTTGGTCAGGACGTGAGCTGGGTGGGCATTCTATGTTGTGTGTCTGGTTTGTCTATTTCTATGTTTGGCCTGATATGGTTCTCAATCAGAGGCTGGTGTTAGTCATTGTCTCTGATTGGGAACCATATTTAGGTAGCCTGTTTTGTGTTGGGTTTTGTGGGTGATTGTTCCTGTCTTTGTGTTACCAGATAGGCTCAGTCACTTTGGTTTTTTCTTTTTTCCTTGTTTTGGAAGAGAAGAGAACGAGCGCCACTCTCCTTGCGGAGATGGTGCAAAATACACGGTCGGTCCCTGGGATTTGGCTGGCCAACACGATTCGGTTTGCTTGGAAGGAAAAGGAGTTGGAGCCTTTAGGACGGGAAACTTTTGGAAGGATAATATTGATGGGGATTCTAAAGCTGACGGTGAAGGACGTGTTTTGTTTCCAAGGCAACTCGTTGGATGGAGCATACGACGTGGCACTATATACAGAGGAGAAACACGATGATATCCTGAGAAGGGCAAGAGCAGTGGGAGGTGAGAGGCCGATGAGCCACTATGAAATAACAAGCCTGGCGAGGAACAACTTTAGGGTTGTAACTGTCAACATATACAACCCATACGTTAAGGACGAAGAGGTGAGGGCCTTTCTGGGGAGATACATGGATAACGTCTCCTCAGCAAGGCACCTCAAAGACTCCCTTGGGTTTTGGAATGGGAGGAGAGGCTTCCAGGCCCTCCTCAGGGAGGACCCAAAGGGACATGGTGGCTACCTCCATCCTCCTGCTATGTTCTCCCTGGGGGCTGACAGGGGGACATTGTTTTATGCACGTCAGCCTCCATTTCGCAGGCGCTGTATGGCCTATGGCCACATTTTCGCCTCGTGCAGCGCAAGAAAATGCAGATTTTGTGGATCTGGGGAGCACGAGGCGAAGGATTGTGACGAGCCTAAGGCGTGCCACGGGTGTGGCTCGTTAGCACACCTGTGGCGGGGGTGTCCGGCTCGTCAGAGGTCATACGCGTCTGTGGCTGGGGGGGAGCAGGAGCGGGGGATGGGGGAAGAAGAGGAGGGGAAGGAAGAATGCCTCATGACCAGAGTACAGGTCCAGAGGGGAGGGTCGCAAGGAAGGAGGAGGAGCAAGAAGTGGCGGATGGAAGAGAGAAGGAAACGGAAGACACGGGAGTAGGAGAACCAGGAAAAGCGGCGAAGGCAAGCGAGTGGAGGAGCATGAGAGAGAAGAAAGCGAGGGAGGAGTGGTGGAGAAGGAGATGGTGGAAGAGCAAGTGGAGTGGGGGGAAAGTGCCCTGGTGGAAGAGATGAGGGGTATGGTGGAGGAACTGGCGGGGGGGGGGGGGGGGTGGTATCTCTCCACTGCCGCCATCACCAAAGAAGAGAATGAAGAGGAGGGTGCATTTGGCCGACAGTGAGAGGGAGGGGATGGTCAAGAGAGTGATGGGGGTGGGAGAAACCTCTGGGTTGCTGCTGGTTTCCCCAGGCCCTCAACTTTTGTTGTGTGGGGACACACCTAACAAGTCTCAGGACTGGGTGCAGGAGGAGGTGGGGAGTTTTTTGTTTGGGGACTCAGCCTCCCCTATTTTTTTCCAAAACAGCTGCAGCGCTGGGGAGGGGGAGGAGTGTGGGGGTAGACCCAGGGTGCAGGGCACCCCGGAGCCAAACACTATTCCTGCATCCTGGGTTGGTGAGATGGAGGAAGAGGGGGGGACGTCGGGAGTACGGATGGTGTTATCACCGGTAGATATGAAGCAGGGGAGCATCGGGTGAGTCTCCTGGTTTTTTTTTTTCTGTCTGAGTTTAGTATTTGAGTGTATTACATGTTTCTATTTTATTCTTTCATGGGGTCTAATTTTACTTTTGTTAGTTTAAATGTAAGGGGTTTAAGGGATTATGTTAAGAGGAGGGCGGTTTTTAGTTATTTGGAGGATGTGGGGTTTGATTTTTGTTTTTTACAGGAGGTTCACCTGAGGGATGGAGGGGATGTTAGTAGGTTTAAGAAGGAGTGGGACAAAGGGGAGTCGGTTTGGGGTATTGGGGGGGTGCACTCATCGGGGGTAGGGATTTTGTGTGGGCACAGGGAGGTAAAAGTGGAGGGTTCTTTTGTGGTGATGCAGGTTAGGGTTATAGGGGTGGATGTCACGACAAGGGATTGTAAATTTAGATTAGTGGTGGGTATGGGCCACAGGTGGTGGCAGACAGGAGGGAGATGGTGGACTGTCTGGCGCCCCTGTGTGTCACAAATAGGAAATTAGTGATAGGGGGGGGATTTTAATACAGATTTAGGAATAGGGGGGGATAGCAGTGCAGGCGCCATCACCGGGCTAATGGCTTGCCATGGTCTGGTTGATGGTGGCCTGCACACTACTCCGAAAATGGCCGGTCCTACATGGCGCAACTCCAGGGGGGTTGCGCGGAGGCTCGACTATATTTTTGTACCCAGGTCTTTGGGTAAGTTGTCTGGGCGGCTGTTGCCTGTTTTCTTTTCGGATCACGACGGGGTGCTTCTGCAGGTGGGGTCGCCAGTCTGCCTCTTTGGTAGGGAGTACTGGAAGTTAGATTGGGATGTGCTGGAGGAGCAGGCTTTTGTTGACGGGTTTTTTGGTTTCTTTTGGAGGCTTGAAGGCCTCCGGTCCATGTGCGAGGGGGTGTTAGAGTGGTGGGAATTAGTTAAGGTGAGGATTAGGGCTTTTATAATAGGGTATTGCAAGAGGAAAAAAAGGGAGGAGAGGAGGGAGGTGGATCGTATCCAAAGGTTAATTGAACTCGAGTACGAGGCAGGCAACCTCTGCGGGTCGTTTGACTGGGAGAGATCCGCAACCCTAAAGGCGCAGCTCAGGGAGTTGCAAGAGCAGAAGGCTCGAGCTTTCCTGGAGCGTGCGCATAGTGGCTTTCTAGAACACAATGAGACTTGTTCTGCTATGTTCTTTAAGTCGGTTAGGGCCAGACAGAGTAGGAAGGTAATGCATGGCGTTAGGGAAGAAAATGGTAGTATAGTTAGAGAACCAGAGGATATGGTCAGGGTGACAACTGATCATTTCCAATGTTTATTTAAGGAAAGGGAAATAGATGTAGAGCAGGGAAATGTGTTTTTAGAACACTTGTCCAGGCGGTTGCCGGAGGACATTAGAGAAGTGATGGAGGCCCAGATTTCACTAGAAGAGGTTGAGAGCGCTCTTAGGAGGATGGGAAAAGGGAAGGTGCCTGGGATGGATGGGCTGCCGGCTGAGTTTTATCTCAAGTTTTGGGGTATACTTGGACCAGTGGTCCTCGAAGTCTTGAAGGCCATCCTTGAGACGGGGGTCCCGGGGGGATCAATGGCTGTTGGTGTGCTGTCACTTTTATATAAGAATAGGGAAGTAACAGACCTTGGCAACTGGTGGCCGTTGACCATGCTGTGTGTAGATTACAAGCTACTTGCAAAGGTTTTAGCAGACCGGTTGCGCACAGCCCTTCCCTACGTCGTCCATGAGGATCAGACGTGCGGAGTAGAGGGCCGCTCTATTAGATGGAACCTACAGTTAATCAGGGACTCCATCGCTTGGGTTGAAGATAGAGGACTGCCTTTAATGGTAGCAGCGCTAGATCAGGCGAAAGCCTTTGATCGCGTGAATAGATCATTTTTATTCAGAGTGTTAGGTCGATTAGGATTTGGGGAGAAGTTCATAGGATGGATTCGTACATTATATGTTGGAGCGGGGTGCCGAGTTAGTGTAAATAGTCACTTGGGTGACGTTTTTGACCTCTCGTCTGGGGTCAGGCAGGGGTGCCCACTCTAAGCTCTCCTCTCCTCTTCGTTCTGTACATGGAGCCTCTGGGGGCTGCCATTAGGGCAGACACAGGGGTGGAAGGCTTGTTGATCCCTGGAAGTGGTGGGCTGCGTGTTAAGATGACGCAGTACGCCGACGACACTTCCTTGCTGCTGTGCAAGGACTCGTGCCTGACAAGGTCCCTTGCCATCTTTGGGGATTTCACCCGAGCGTCGGGAGCAGTTCTGAACCATGCAAAGTCTTCCGTCAAGTTTTTCGGAAGATGGCGTGGTAGAACGGATGTGCCCGGGGGGTTATCTCTCTGTGAGGGGGCCCTGAGGATTCTCGGGGTCCATTTTGAGACCTCCAGCTCAGCGACGCTAAACTGGAACATGCGTATCGCAGTGGTACAGAGGAAGCTAGCAATGTGGAAGGCTAGGTATTTGTCTTTTATGGGCAAAGTCCTGGTCCTAAAGGTGGATGTGTTGCCGTCTCATTTGTATTTGGCGTACATCTACCCATTGCCGGCTAGTCTGAGGAGGCCTCTAGTGAGGCTTGTGTTTCAGTTCATGTGGAGTGGCAGGTGCGAGTGGGTCGCCAGGGCACGCATGCTCTGTCCCATCGGGGAGGGAGGTAGGGGGGTACCACATTTCCCCCTCAAGCTGGACGCAATTTTTGTTTCTTTCTTGTTAACGGAGCTTGCTCATCCAGTGATACACCCGTCCGGTTACCTCCTGCGGGTGTTCTTCTCGTATCAGGCGAGAAGCGTAATGGTGTGGTCTAACACGGGTCCTCGGGCGGAACAGCTGCCATGGCACTTTGGTCATGCGGCCAAGTGGCTGCGTGCGCACCCTGAGGTTGAAGTTGCCCGAGTAGGTTTAGATCACAGGCACCTGTACGAGGAGGTCAGAAAGGCAGGGAGTCCGGCGCCTGTAGTGGGCATCTCGGAAGTGGTCTGGGAGGGAGTGCAGGCGCGGGGTCTGGACAACAGGCTCAAGGACCTGAATTGGTTGAGCCTCCATAAGTGCTTGCCGGTACGTTCCATCATGTACCGGTATAGTTTGGTGCAATCCCCCACCTGTCCAAGATCCTCTTGTGGCAGGGAGGAGTCTTTTGGGACTGTGCCTTTGCCGGAGTAGTATGGGCTAGGGGACGGGTGTTGTTAGGTTTGGTAAGGGGGGATTTTGTATTGACGTGGGCCAGGTTAGAGAGAGGTGTAGGGAGAGCGAGAGGGACGGATAGGGACAGGTTTCTGCTCTGGCTTCTCATGAGTCTCTTTAAACGGGGGCTGTGGGAAGCCAGGCAGAACATGGTGAAGACAGGGAGAGATTGGGGGGTGGAAGGGATAGTGAGGAGGGTGGAAGGAGATTTGAAGGGGAGGATGAAGAGGGAGGAGAGGAAGTGGGGGCAGCATGCTGCCCGGGAGAGGTGGAAGGGGGGTTTAGGGCTGGGTGTCATTTAGATTTGTAAGAGGATAGATTAGGGACGGGGAGATAGGGAAAGGTAGTTTGTAGGATGACGGGGAGGGAAGATGCTCCCCTGAGGTTTTGTTTGGGGTTTCTTGTTTAGTTACATTAAAATACCATTATTGAAGTATGAATGAAAATTATGAGTTGTAAAGAATGAATGGTATTGAATGTAATAAATTATTTTTTCAAAAAAAAAAAAAAGATTTTTTTTTTGTAGATTGTTGTACTTTCATCTTTATTAAAGATGTACAAAACTAACCACGCTGCATTTTGGTCCGCCTCTCTTTCCCCAGAAGAAAACCATTGCAGAGGGAGGGTCTGTGTTTGTATAAAACATGTATATGTACCAATCAGGAGACCAGGAAAGAAGACTCACCAGACAGGAGTCTTTCCCTTTTATGGAGCCAGCACACAGCATGTTGACAGTGAGGCCCGGAAACTTTTTCTTACAGGTGCTCTGTTTCACGATGGGCAACTTAAGCTCCTGGAGGGTCCTATTACCAGACAATTCCACTGGAGGGAGGGAAAAGAAGAAACTGGTCTCAATTGGGTTCCTCTGAGTAAATAAAAGTTTATAAATCACACTGCCAGATTATAATTAAGCAATAAAGCACGAAGGGGTGTGATATATGGCCAATATACCCCGGCCATGCACAACGTGGAGTGCTGGGATACAGCCATTAGCTGTGGTATATTAGCCATATACCTCAAACCCCAGAGGTGCCTTATTGCTATTATAAACTGGTTACCAACATAATTAGAAAGGTAAAACATTTTGGGGGGTCATATCCAATCAGCATTTCAGCCAGTCAGCATTCAATGCTGGAACCACCAGCTTTATAATGAGGTTTGTGGTAAATCATTTTACACTACTAAAATGTCGCCCACAGAATTTAATGCTGACATTCAATCAAGACCAAACCAACCAAAGCTATGCTTTAGAACCTGGCACTGTGAGTGTTTGTATATCGGTGTTGCTGTGTGTTTGCTCACCATTGTTCCCGACATCGCCCCAGCCAGCGACGAAGCACTTCGACCCTGGGCCAAAGTTATCACTCGGTTTGGGCAGGGACATGGGCTTCACCAGGGAGGAAAAGGACACCTTTTCTCTCATCTTCACCAAAGCGATGTCATGCAGCAGGTCAAAAGGCTGGTACTGTGGGTGACTGACGATGCGTGAGATGGTTCGATAAAACACTGATGGCTCATTCAGGCTGTGTGTCCCCAGACGAATGAAGGAATTGTCTGGAATAGGGTTGTCATTCCTAATACACATGCAGACAGGTAAAACAGCCTGGTCTCATAGACTAGGTGTAACATAGTACATTTAAATCCAGGACACTGAAATTAGAATATGTTACATTTGATATGGTTACATAAGATATGTTACTTAAGGCAAAAAACGAAAGTAGGATGGTTGTAATGTGAATTAACCCAAAGGTGTGTTTGAATCTTATCACGGATCTTATCACAGACAACGGTAGCATTTTATTTTATTAGCAACTTTGCAACTAGTTACTACTTTTTTAGCTACCTTGCTACTAAACATTTAGAAAATTCATAACATATTGTAAGACTTGCAATTCGTAACATATTGTACGAATTGCAATTCCTAACATGTCATATGAATTGTCATTTGTAACATATCATACAAAATGGATGATGGACATCCACAAATGAATAGATACCATACGAAACGTAACATCATACTAATCGGCATGGTTCAGATTTACGTTTACTCTGTTATGTCTACCCCTGAGTCCAGGTTGGATTGAAACATTACACAGACATTGATATATTTCATACAAATCTTTCGGTTCTATTCCAGCAAGCAAATTTGGCCTTTGAAATTATAATGATGTCATTCTAGTTGGTAAACTGGTTTTCTGCTTGTAGACACGTTAAGAAAATTACAACCATGGAAAAAACGTCATTTTGGCTGCAGACACGATAATGAGTTCAACATGCAAACCTCCTTCACACACAAACACACTTACGGGTCAACACAGTGTGCAGCGGTGAGCACCCATTCCTCAGTAAGGAGGGATCCGCCACAGCTAAAGAAGCCTGTATCATCAGTGATTAAAAGGTAGACTATCCACGGCCAGCTGCCCTTTTGAGCATCCTTTCCCCCCACGATAGAGCTCCGAGCCTGGGGCACAAACGATTCTAGAGAGGGAGGAGATGGAGGGTGGAAAGAATGCCAGACTGTGACACAGTTTCATGTACAAACACTCTGCATTTGATACTTTGCTCCTGTCAGACCTCTGAAATTAGTGCCACCGCACTAGAACATCTGAGCAGTTGAAATAATAACAAAGTGATCCTCCCCACCCCTGTCTCGGTAAAAAGTGGAGGGATTGGGCTGGAGGATTGTAACCACTTTCAAATTCACAGACAGAGCTCTGGATGCAAGGACTGACCATCTATGATATCACAATTACAGTTTTAAACATGATTTGAGGCTATATAATGTTTGTTTACATTTACTTTGCAAAACATTGGAGTAAAATAAGCTTTGGGTTCTGATGGGTCCCAAACTCACCTCATGAGGCATTTATTAAGTGATATTCTTCAAGAATCAGCTTAATTTATACGTCCTAATTGGATGTAGCAACTGCAGATTTCCCCTTTAAGAGGATTTAGTGGTGATATTCGTAGCTCTGAAGAGCTGCACAAAAGTGCAATACATTTTAAGGCAATGTTCCCGCGTTAGCAGAAGCTGCATTCATGCCACGGTAAATGCCGTCTCAGTTGGAAATTACATTTAAATCTGAGCTATAAATATGGTTTGAATAGAGCCCTTAGTGGTCACTAATGCCAAAACAGAGAGATATGCTTGAGGTTCTTTGTTCTAGTGGATGGCAAAACAATTATGTACATGACCAAATATGTAGGCTAATGATGCTCAAATTAAAACACCAGTAAAAAAAATGCTGTCACTATCTGATGAATGTAATAGTTACTGTGGACCAAGCAAGCTAAAAACGAGTTGATGCTCTTTTAATTAATAAATTTCTGTTGACCTCACCTGCAGCATCTTGGACCAGCAAAATTACAGACAGTAGGCCCCAAAAACCCATAGCTTTTCCTGTCAGTATCCAACCAACCAGACGGCTGTTTGATGGATAGACACTGACTGACTGAAGTCCAGCTTTATAGACGTCCATGCTTAGATTACATCAATGTTACACATGTGCAATCTGATTAACAGTTCCAATGATAGCAGGCTGCTCATCTGGGTTGCTGATAAAATCATGTTCTATTTTATTTTCAGAATGCAAATTCTCAAAAAGAGAGATGAGGTGATATTTCTATCTCAAGCTATTCAATTAAAGAAATAGTGTCCACTGACATTTCTAGTTTTCAACCAGAGTTTGTGTTTACTATAGAGAGGAACCAGGCAAGGCCTGGTTACCTTTAAATGGCTCAGCGCTCCATGGACTGAATCCCGGCCTAAGAACAATTAACCTGCATGATTACAATATGTACATTATCAGTCAAAAGTTTGGACACACCTACTCATTACAGGGTTTTTCTTTATTTTGACTATTTACTATAATAGTGAAGACATCAAAACTGTGATATAACACATATGGAATCAAGTAGTAACAAAACAAAGTGTTAAACAAATCCAAATATATTTTTTTGTTGTAGATTCTTCAAAGTAGCCACCCTTTACATTGATGACAGCTTTGCAAACTCGTGGCATTCTCTCAACCAGCTTCATGAGGTTGTCACCTGGAATGCATATCCATTAACAGGTGTGCCTTGTTAAAAGTTAATTTGTGGAATTTCTTTCCTTCTTAATGCATTTGAGCCAATCAGTTGTGTTGTGACAAGGTAGGGGTGGTATACAGAAGATAGCCCTATTTGGTAAAAGACCAAGTCCATGGCAAGAACAGCTCAAATAAGCAAAGGGAAACGACAGTCCATCATTACTTGAAGACATGAAGGTCAGTCAGTCTGGACAATTTCAAGAACTTTGAAAGTTTCTTCAAGTGCTATGATGAAGCTGGCTCTCATGAGGACCGCCACAGGAAAGGAAGACCCAGAGTTACCTCTATGGCAGAGGATAAGTTCATTAGAGTTACCAGCCGCAGAATTTGCAGCCCAAATAAATGCTTCACAGAGTCAAGTAACATACACATCTCAACATCAGCTGTTCAGAGGACACTGTGAATCAGGGCTTCATGGTCAAATGTAACCTTTATTTTAACTAGGCAAGTCAGTTGAGAACAAATTCTTATTTACAATGACGGCCCACACTAGCAATACCCGGACGACACTGGGCCAATTGTGCGCCTCCCTATGGGACTCCCAATCACGGCTAGTTGTGACACAGCCTGGATTCGAACCTGGGTGTCTGTAGTGACACCTCTTGGACTGAGATGCAGTGCCTTCGACCGCTGCACCACTTGGGAGCCTTATTTGCTGAAAAGAAACCACTACTAAACAAAGCCAATAAGAAGAAGAGACTTGCTTGGGCCAAGAAACACAAGCAATGGACATTAGACCAGTGGAAATCTGTCCTTTGGTCTGATGAGTCCAAATTTGAGATTTTTGGTTCCAACCGCCGTGTCTTTGTGAGACGCAGAGTAGGTGAATGGATGATCTCCGCATGTGTAGTTCCCACCGTGAAGCATGGAGGAGGAGGTGTTATGGTGTGGGGGTGCTTTGCTGGTGACACTGTGATGTATTTAGAGTTCAAGGCACACTTAACCAGCATGGCTACCACAACAGTCTGCAGCTATACGCCCTCCCATCTGGTTGAAAAACAAATGATAGGACAATGAACCAACACACCTCCAGGTTGTGTAAGGGCTATTTGACCAAGAAGGGGAGAGATGGAGTGCTGTATCAGATGACCTGGCCTCCACAATCACCTGACCTCAACCAAATTGAGATCATTTGGGATTAGTTGGACCGCAGAGTGAAGGAAAAGCAACCAACAAGTGCTCAGCATATGTGGGAAATCCTTCAATGCAGTTGGAAAAACCTTCCAGGTGAAGCTGGTTGAGAAAATGCCAAGAGTGTGCAAAGCTGTCGTCAAGGCAAAGGGTGGCTACTTTGAAGAATCTCAAATATTGTCAGGCTTCGAAGAGTGATGGGTGTGGAGTCAGGCGCAGAGAGCAGAGGATTCGGGAAAAACATTTATTCCGGAACAATCACAGCGAACAAAAGAGGGTAACGCCGAACACAGGCGTAAAACACACTAAAATGTACAACACCGGTACATACGCTGTACAGCAGAAAATCAATGACAGGACACTCCTGAACCAAAAACAGCAAACAAGCCCGCACGAACACAGGCGGGCTAACTGAACTTAAATAACCCCAACCCAAAACCCCAAACAAGGAACATGTGAAACCAATTAGACCAAACAAAACGAAAAGGGGACAAGGGATCGGTAGCAGCTAGGAGACCGGTGACGACGACCGCCCGAGTGCCACCCGAACGGGAAGGGGAGCCACCTTCGGTGAAAGTCCTGACAAATAGAACATATATTTTGATTTGTATAGCACGTTTTAGGTTACTACATTATTCCATGTGTTATATCATAGTTTTGATGTCTTCACTATTATCCTACAATGTAGAAAATAGTACAAATAAAGAAAAACCTTTGAATGAGTAGGTGTGTCCGAACTTTTGACTGGTACTGTAAGTCAAAATAATGATTTATTATCTTTTGATAAATAATGTTCTGACCTCACCTGCAGCATCACGGACCAGCAGAATTACAGACAGTAGTCACCAACAACCCATAGCCCTTCCAGTTACCATCCAACCAAATTAGAAAGGACCAAATCCAAATGTGACTACCGTCAGACTTCACTCAATTCAATACTGTACATTTTAACTGCATTTCCTAAAGCAATTCTCACATGTATTTAACAATGTAATTTAGTCCTAGAAAGTGGGCTTGTTGTGTTGTCGATTTTGATTGATGAAGGAATGTAACTTTGAGCCGGATGGAGGAAGTTGACATGGTGGAATCAGAAGTGTTATTTGAAGCTGAAAGTAGGTCGACTACAGTTAGTGAGAAAGATGAGTGAACAGTGAAGTCCAAGAATGAAACAAAAAGTGCTAAAATTGAAGTTCCTTTGGGAAACCCTTTTGAAGTCACTAGGTAAAGAAGGCGCTGGGAGAAGTGGATGCAGTCAAAGTAACCAGGAGCGGTTTGGTGTTAATATAGCAAAAGGAGCGTGCATTATGGCTCACAAAATTATCAACGCATGAATTGAACAGCTGTGATTTTCGGAGCAAAATATATTTCTGGAATCCCGTTGGACATTGAAAATCAATATCTTAGGCAAAAAATTCCAGGGGTAGTTAATGCACATCGCTTGACCTGTGTGGAGAATGAGAAAAAGTAGCTCTATTATTAATGTTTGATGTAGAGTATCTACCAACCTATGTAAAGTTGGATAAACAGTGCATTCGGAAAGTATTCAGACCACTAATAGTGACAAAGAAAAAACAGGTTTAGAAATCTTTGCTAAAAAATAAATAATAGAAATGGAAATCTCATTTAGAATAGTATTCAGACCCTACCCACTTTGTTGAAGCACCTTTGGCAGCGATTACAGCCTTGAGTCTTCTTGGGTATGACGCTACAAGCTTGGCACACCTGTATTTGGGGAGTTTCTCCCGTTCTTCTCTGCAGATCCTCTCAAGCTCTGTCAGGTTGGAAGAGGAGCATCGCAGCACAGCTATTTTCAGGTCTCCCAAGAGATGTTCAATCGGGTTCAAGTTAGGGCTCTGGCTGGGCCAATCAAGGACATTCAAAGACTTGACCCAAAGCCACTGCTTTGTCTTGGCTGTGTGCTTAGGGTCGTTGTCATATTGCAGTACAGAACTCTCTGTACTTTGCCCCGTTCATATTCCCCTTGATCCAGACTAGTCTCCCAGTTCCTTCCACTGAAAAAACATCTCCTCAGGATGCTACCACCACCATGCTTCACCATAGGGATGGTGCCAGGTTTCCTCCAGACGTGACGGTTGGCATTCAGGCCAAAGAGTTCAATCTTGGTTTCATCAGACTGCACACTGCTCTATCCCATCTGGACAAGAGGAATACCTATGTAAGAATGCTGTTCATTGACTATAGCTCAGCATTCAACACCATAGTACCCTCCAAGCTCATCATTAACCTCTCTGGGAAATGTGGGATGGTAGCGTCCCACCCCGCCAACAGCCAGTGAAAGTGCAGGGCGCCAAATTCAAGACAACAAAATTCCTCAAGCATACAAGTATTTTACACCATTTTAAAGATACAATTCTCATTAATCCAGCCACAGTGTCTGATTTCAAAAAGGATTTACAGTGAAACCCCAACAAACGATTATGTTAGGTAAGCACCTAGTCACAGAAAAACACAGCCATTTTTCCAGCCAAAGAGAAGAGTCAACAAAAGCAGAAATATAGATAAAATTAATCACAAACCTTTGATGATCTTCATCAGATGACACTCATAGGACTCCATGTTACACAATACATGTATGTTTTGTTCGATAAAGTGCATATTTATATCCAACAATCTCATTTTACATCGGCGTGTTATGTTCAGTAGTTCCAAAACATGCAGTGATTTTGCAGAGAGCCACATCAATTTATAGCAATACTCATAATAAACATTGATTAAAGATACAACTATTATACATGGAACTTTAGATAAACTTCTCCTTAGTGCAACCGCTGTGTCAGATTTCAAAAGAACTTTACGGAAAAAGCACACCATGCAATAATATGAGTACAGCGCTCAGAGCCCAAACAAGCCATTTAGATATCCGCCATGTTGTGGAGTCAACATTAGTCAGAAATATCATTATAAATATTCACTTACCTTTGATGATCTTCATCAGAATGCTCTCCCAGGAATCCCAGTTCCACAATTTTTTTTGATTTGTTTGATAGAGTTCATCATTTATGTCCAAATACCTCCTTTTGTTAGCGCGTTCAGTTCACAAATCCAAACTCACGAAACGCGGGCAGGTGCAGCCGAAAGGTCGGACGAAAAGTCCAAAAAGTTATATTACACGTCGTAGAAACATGTCAAATGAAGTATACAATCAATCTTTTGTAGTGGCTGTCTTGGGAAGAAGGCGAGGACCAATGCGCAGCGTGGTACGTGTTCATCTTTTTAATAAAGTAAACTGAACACTGAATAACAAAACAACAAAGAAACATCGGAACAGTTCTGTCTGGTGTACACACACAAAGACTGAAAACAACCACCTACAAAACACAATCGAAAACAGGCTACCTAAATATGGTTCTCAATCAGGGACAGCTGCCTGTGATTGAGAACCATACCAGGCCAAACACAGAAATAGAAAATCATAGAAAAACTAACACAGACAACCCACCCAACTCACGCCCTGACCATACTAAAACAAAGACAAAACAAAGGAATTAAGGTCAGAACGTGACATCTTTAGGATGCTTTTATCATAAATCTTCAATAATGTTCCAACTGGAAAATTCCTTTGTCTGTAGAAAAGCAATGGAACGCTCTCACATGAACGCACGTCACAAGCCCATGGCACTCTGCCAGACACCTGGCTCATTCCCCTCTCTTTCAGCCCCCCTTCACAGTAAAAGCCTCAAGCAAGGTTCTAAAGACTGTTGACATCTAGTGGAAGCCTTAGGAAGTGTAAAAGGACCCCACAGACACCACAAGGTTGCGTGCTCAGCACCCTCCTGTACTCCCTGTTGTTAAAGGAATTTTATTCCTATATGTTAATCAATTCAATTAAAACACTCTAAAAACTTTAAAACACGTTTCTAAGAATGTGTAAGATACTTATTTGCATAAAATGGACAGAGACCAGTCTCAAAATCAATTAATAGCGTTTATTCTCAAGAGTACTGAACATAATCACAAAGTACCGTTTTATATATCCCACATTGCGTCATGTCTTACGAAAATGTCTCTCCTCCTCCTGGACCATGACAAAGCTGTTTTTCAATTCCGTTCCAACACATACATTGCTTATCTTCTGCTACCATATGTTACACAATCTACTGCACACCCAACGGTTTCTCCCCACCCTGGTTGGGGACCAGACATATTTCCTGTTGTTAGTTTCACTGTGGTCACGAGTTGTCTGTTGACCCTTCCTCTTTGCCTATGTACCAACATATTCCTTAACAGACAACATATAACTCTGTGAGTTATAACTCTATGCCTAATATATACATTATTTAGTCAATATTGACAAAATTCCTTCAACACCTGTTCACCCATGACTGCGTGGGCATGCATGCCTCCAACTCAATCATCAAGTTTGCAGATGACACAACAGCAGTAGGCTTGATTACCAACAACGACGAGATAGCCTACAGGAAGGAAGTGAGTTTCTGGGAGTGTGGTGTCAGGAAAATAACCTCTCATTCAACATCAACAAAACAAAGGAAATGATCGTGGACTTCAAAAAACAGCAATGGAAGCACCCCCCTATCCACATCGATGGGACAGTAGTGGAGAAGGTGGAACATTTTAAGTTCCTCTGTGTATATATCACTGAGAAACTGAAATGGTCCACCCACACTGACAGTGTAGTGAAGAAAGCGCAACAGCGCCTCTTCAACCTCAGGAGGCTGAAGAAATTTGGCTTGTAAGCTAAAACCCTAACAAACATTTACAGATGCACAATTGAGAGCATCCTGTTGGGCTGTTTCACTGGCTGGTATGGCAACTGCACTGCCCACAACCGCAAAGCTCTCCATAGGGTGGTGCGGTCTGCACAACGCATCACCAGGGGGAAACTACCTGCCCTCCAGGACACCTACAGCACCCGATGTCACAGGAAGGGAAAACATATCAAGGACAACAACCATCAGAGCCACTGCCTGTTCACCCCGATATCATCCAGAAGGCGAGGTCAGTACAGGTGCATCAAAGCTGGGACCGAGAGACTGAAAAAAAAACGTATATCTCAAGGCCTTCAGACTGTTAGCCATCACTAGCACAGAGAGGCTGCTGCCTACATACGCAGACTTGATATCATTGGCCACTTTAATAATGTTTACATGTCTTGTATTACTCATCTCGTATGTATATACTGTATTCTATACTATCTACTGTATCTTAGTCTATGGCGCTCTGACGTTACTCATCCATATATTTATTGTTAATTCCATTCCTTTACTTAGATTTGTGTGAATTTGGTATTTGTTGGGAAATTGTTAGCTATTACTTGTTAGATATTGTTGCACTGTCAGAACTAGAAGCACAAGCATTTTGCTACACCCGCATTAACATCTGCTAAACACGTGTATGTGACCAATAAAATGTTATTTTATTTTATTTGATATGCACTGTCAACTGTGGAACCTTATATAAACAGCTGTGTGCCTTTCCAAATCATGTCCATTCAATTGAATTTACCACAGGTAAATCAAACCAATCAAGTTGAAGAGACCGCTTAAGGATGATCATTGGAAACAGGATGCACCTGAGCTCAATTTCAATTCTCATAGGGAAAGGTGTCACGTTCTGACCTTTATTTCCGTTGTTTTTGTATTTATTTAGTATGGTCAGGGCGTGAGTTGGGTGGGCAGTCTATGTTTGTTTTTCTATGTTTTGGGGCATTTCTATGTTTTCGGCCTAGTATGGTTCTCAATCAGAGGCAGGTGTCATTAGTTGTCTCTGATTGAGAATCATACTTAGGTAGCCTGGGTTGCACTGTTTGTTTGTGGGTGATTGTCTATGTTAGTGGCTTGTGTCAGCACAGGTCTCATTTTGTAGCTTCACGGTCGTATTTGGTTTATTGTTTTCGTTACTTTTTTGCATAGTGTTCAGTCTTTCTTTATTAAAGATTCACCATGGACACTTACCACGCCGCATATTGGTCCTCTGATCCTTCTCGCCTCTCCTCTTCAGACGAAGAGGAGGACGATCGTGACAGAATCACCCACCAACCAAGGACCAAGCGGCGTGGTAGAAAACAGCGACGACAGCAGCAGCAGCAGCGGCAGCAACAACAACAGCGGCCGGCTTCACAGGACTACACAACTTGGGAGGAGATAGACAGATGGGCCATCGACCCAGGGAGAGTGCCGGAGCCCGCCTGGGATTCGATGGAGCAGTGCAAGGAAGGTTACAGGAGAATGAGGTTGGCGAAGGCAGCACGGCAGTGCGACAGGTACGAGAGACAGCCCCAAATTTTTTTGGGGGGGGGGCACACGAGGGGTGGAGCTAAGCCAGGTAGCAGACCTGCGCTCACCCCTCGTGCTTATTATAAGCAGCGCGATACTGGGCAGGCACCGTGTTATGCGGTTAAGCGCACGGTGTCGCCAGTACGTGTCCATAGCCCGGTGCGCTATAGGACAGCCCCCCGAGAGTGTCATGCGAGTGCGGGCATCGAGCCAGGGCGTATGGTGCCTGCTCAGCGGGTCTGGTCGCCGGTACGCAGTTTTGGTCCAGGGTATCCTGCGCCGGCTCTGCGTGCTGTGTCTCCGGGGCGCTGGGAGGGTGCAGTGCGTCCTCTGCCTGCGCTCCGCTCGTGCCGGGCGAATGTGGGAATGGAGCCGAAGGGAGAGGTGCGTGTAGTAAGCACTAGATCTCCCGTGCTTACCCACAGCCCGGTTCAACCTGTGCCTGCACTCCGGACGGTCCGGGCTAGAGTGGTTATCCAGCCTGGGGAGGTGGTGCCAAGGTTGCGCACCAGAGCTCCAGTGCTCCCCCACAGCCCGGTCCTTCAGGTGCCTCCTCTTAACCCCAAGCCTCCTGAAGGTCTTCCCAGCCTGGTGGTTCCTGTGGCAGCCCCACGCACCAGGCTGTCTCTCTGTCTCCTCCCTGCAGGTGGTCCTGTCTGTCCGGCGCCGCTGCCGGAGTCTCCCGCCTGTCCGGCGCCGCTGCCGGAGTCTCCCGCCTGTCCGGCGCCGCTGCCGGAGTCTCCCGCCTGTCCGGCGCCGCTGCCGGAGTCTCCCGCCTGTCCGGCGCCTCTGCCGGAGTCTCCCGCCTGTCCGGCGCCTCTGCCGGAGTCTCCCGCCTGTCCGGCGCCTCTGCCGGAGTCTCCCGCCTGTCCGGCGCCTCTGCCGGAGTCTCCCGCCTGTCCGGCGCCTCTGCCGGAGTCTCCCGCCTGTCCGGCGCCTCTGCCGGAGTCTCCCGCCTATCCGGCGCCTCTGCCGGAGCCTCCCGCCTGTCCGGCGCCTCTGCCGGAGCCTCCCGCCTGTCCGGCGCCTCTGCCGGAGCCTCCCGCCTGTCCGGCGCCTCTGCCGGAGCCTCCCGCCTGTCCGGCGCCTCTGCCGGAGCCTCCCGCCTGTCCGGCGCCTCTGCCGGAGCCTCCCGCCTGTCCGGCGCCTCTGCCGGAGCCTCCCGCCTGTCCGGCGCCTCTGCCGGAGCCTCCCGCCTGTCCGGCGCCTCTGCCGGAGCCTCCCGTCTGTCCGGCGCCGCTGCCGGAGCCTCCCGCCTGTCCGGCGCCGCTGCCGGAGCCCCTCTGCCCAGAGCAGCTGTCTCTCTGTCCCGAGCAGCTGTCTCTCTGTCCCGAGCAGCTGTCTCTCTGTCCCGAGCAGCTGTCTCTCTGTCCCGAGCAGCTGTCTCTGTCCCGAGCAGCTGTCTCTCTGTCCCGAGCAGCTGTCCCTCTGTCCCGAGCAGCTGTCCCTCTGTCCCGAGCTGCCCCTCTGTCCAGTGGGGTCATTGAGAGGGGTGGTCATGCTGAGAAAGCCACGGAGGCGGACAATAAGGCGGACTAAGACAATGATGAGGTGGGGTCCGCGTCCCGCGCCAGAGCCGCCACCGCGGACAGACGCCCACCCAGACCCTCCCCTATAGGTCAAGGTTTTGCGGCCGGAGTCCGCACCTTTGGGGGGGGGTACTGTCACGTTCTGACCTTTATTTCCGTTGTTTTTGTATTTATTTAGTATGGTCAGGGCGTGAGTTGGGTGGGCAGTCTATGTTTGTTTTTCTATGTTTTGGGGCATTTCTATGTTTTCGGCCTAGTATGGTTCTCAATCAGAGGCAGGTGTCATTAGTTGTCTCTGATTGAGAATCATACTTAGGTAGCCTGGGTTGCACTGTTTGTTTGTGGGTGATTGTCTATGTTAGTGGCTTGTGTCAGCACAGGTCTCATTTTGTAGCTTCACGGTCGTATTTGGTTTATTGTTTTCGTTACTTTTTTGCATAGTGTTCAGTCTTTCTTTATTAAAGATTCACCATGGACACTTACCACGCCGCATATTGGTCCTCTGATCCTTCTCGCCTCTCCTCTTCAGACGAAGAGGAGGACGATCGTGACAAAAGATCTGAATTCTTATGTAAATAAGGTATTTCTGTTTTTTATTTGTATTTTTTTATACATGTTAGAATAAGGCTGCAATGTAATAAAATGTGGAAAAAGTCAAGGAGTCTGAATACTGTTCTGAATGCACTGTAAAAGATACTTTGTGAGAGTGTTTGTGCAAAACCCGATGCAATGCAAGAAGTGTAAAACGTTTGGCCACGTGTCAAGTGTTTGCAGACATTATAGAATGTTGCAACTGTGGTGGGGATTATATTCCTGAATTCCCTCAGTGCCCTGTTATGGTGAAAGAGGTTGAGGTGTCAAGGATCAGGGCTGTACAGCAAATCTCGTATGTGGAGATTTTGAAAAGAGTTGATGGGGCAAGAGGCCACAGTGTTGGAGAAGATGTGGCGTTGGATGCACCTCAATCAGTTGCAAATGTTATACGTCAATCAACTGATCTAGATACACTTATTGTGAAGAAGGTGGATTTTGTAGCATTTACAGTTGAAGTCAGAAATTTACATACACATAGGTTGGATTCATTAAAACTCGTTTTTCAACCACTCCACAAATTTCTTGTTAACAAACTATAGTTTTGGCAAGTCGGTTAGGAAATCTACTTTGTGCATGACACAAGTCATTTTTCCAACAATTGTTTACAGACAGATTATTTCACTTATCGGTCACTATCACAATTCCAGGTGGTCAGACGTTTACATACACTAAGTTGACTGTGCCTTTAAACAGCTTGGAACATTCCAGATAATGATGTCATGGATTTAGATGCTTCTGATAGGCTAATTGACATCATTCGAGTCAATTGTAGGTGTATCTGTGGATGTATTTCAAGGCCTACCTTCAAATGCAGTGCCTCTTTTCTTGATATCACGGGAAAATCAAGAGAAATCAGCCAAGACCTCCGAAAAATAATTGTAGACCTCTACCAGTCTGGTTCATCCTTGGGACTAATTTCCAAATGCCTGAAGGTACCACGTTCATCTGTACAAACAATGGTACGCAAGTATAAACACCATGGGACCATGCAGCCATCATACCGCTCAGGAAGGAGACTCATTCTGTCTCCTAGAAATGAACGTACTTTGTTGCGAAAAGTGCAAATCATTCCCAGAACAACAGCAAAGCACCTTGTGGAGATGCTGGAGGAAACGGGTACAAAAGTATCTACTTCCATAGTTAAACGAGTCCTATATCGACATAAACCTGAAAGGCCGCTCAGCAAGGAAGAAACCACTGCTCCAAAACCGCCATAAAAAAGCCAGACTACGGTTTGCAACTGCACATGGGGATCGTACTTTTTGGAGAAATGTCCTCTGGTCTGATGAAACAAAAATAGTATTGTTTGGCCATGATGACCATCGTTATGTTTGGAGGAAAAAGGAGGTAGGCTTGTAAGCCGTAGAACACCTTCCAAACAGTGAAGCACGGGGGTGGCAGCATCATGTTGTGGGGGTGCTTTGCTGCAGGAGGGACTGGTGCACTTCACAAAATAGATGGCATCATGTGGTAGGAAAATGATGTGGATACATTGAAGCAACATCTCAAGACATCAGTCAGGAAGTTAAAGCTTCGTCACAAATGGGTCTTCCAAATGGACGATGATCCCAAGCATACTTCCAAAGCAAAATGGCTTAAGGACAACAAAGTTGAGGTATTGGAGTGGCCATCACAAAGCCCTGACCTCAATCCTGTAGAAGATTTGTGGGCAGAACTGAAAAAGCGTGTGTGAGCAAGGAGGCCTACAAACCTGACTCAGATACACCAGCTCTGTCAGGAGGAATGGGCCAAAATTCACCCAACTGTGAAGGTTGTGGAAGTTTACCTGAAATGTTTGACCCAAGTTAAACAATTTAAAGGCAATGCTACCAAATACTAATTGCGTGTATGTAAACTTCTGACGAACTGGGAATGTGATGAATGAAATAAAAGCTGAAATAAATAATTCTCTCTACTATTTCACATTCTTAAAATAAAGTTGTCATGTCACGGTGTTCAGTCGGTCCAGGGCCACCTCTCTTCCTCCACACCGGTCGTATGATTGTAGTATTGATCTCCTTCCGGGAACCACTCCCCCCCGGGGTAGACTATACTCTCTGTCGGCTCCCGAACGTAAGGCTCTCGAAGATTATTTGTCTGTAGCTCTTGACGCCGGTACCATAGTCCCCTCCTCCTCTCCCGCCGGAGCGGGGTTTTTTTTTGTCAAGAAGAAGGACGGGTCTCTGCGCCCCTGCATAGATTATCGAGGGCTGAATGACATAACAGTGAAGAATCGTTATCCGCTTCCTCTTATGTCTTCAGCCTTCGAGATCCTGCAGGGAGCCAGGTTTTTCACTAAGTTGGACCTTCGTAACGCTTACCATCTCGTGCGCATCAGGGAGGGGGACGAGTGGAAGACGGCGTTTAACACTCCGTTAGGGCACTTTGAATACCGGGTTCTTCCTTTCGGCCTCGCTAACGCTCCAGCTGTCTTTCAGGCATTAGTCAATGATGTCCTGAGAGACATGCTGAACATCTTTGTTTTCGTTTACCTTGACGATATCCTGATTTTTTCACCGTCACTCCAGATTCATGTTCAGCACGTTCGACGTGTCCTCCAGCGCCTTTTAGAGAATTGTCTTTTTGTGAAGGCTGAGAAGTGCACTTTTCATGCCTCCTCCGTCACATTTCTCGGTTCTGTTATTTCCGCTGAAGGCATTAAGATGGATCCCGCTAAGGTCCAAGCTGTCATTGATTGGCCCGTCCCTAAGTCACGCGTCGAGCTGCAGCGCTTTCTCGGCTTCGCGAACTTCTATCGTCGTTTCATCCGTAATTTCGGTCAGGTGGCAGCTCCTCTCACAGCCCTTACTTCTGTCAAGACGTGCTTTAAGTGGTCCAGCCTCCACTGGCGTGTTGTCGGGTTGACTGTCTGGGGAATTGAGAGGCAGGTAAAGCAAGCGCTCACTCACACTCCGTCGCCGCGCGCTTGTCCTAGGAACCTTCTTTTCGTTCCCGTTCCTACTCGTCTGGCCGTTCTTCAGTGGGCTCACTCTGCCAAGTTAGCCGGCCACCCTGGCGTTCGGGGTACGCTTGCTTCCATTCGCCAGCGTTTTTGGTGGCATGACACGCGTCGTTTCGTGGCTGCTTGTTCGGTCTGCGTGCAGACTAAGTCCGGTAACTCCCCTCCTGCCGGCCGTCTCAGGCCGCTTCCCATTCCCTCTCGACCGTGGTCTCACATCGCCTTAGATTTTGTCACCGGACTGCCTTCGTCAGCAGGGAAGACTGTTATTCTTACGGTTGTCGATAGGTTCTCTAAGGCGGCTCATTTCATTCCCCTTGCTAAGCTTCCTTCTGCTAAAGAGACGGCACAAATCATCATCGAGAATGTTTTCAGAATTCATGGCCTTCCGTCAGACGTCGTTTCGGACAGAGGTCCGCAATTCACGTCTCAATTTTGGAGGGAGTTTTGCCGTTTGATTGGGGCTTCCGTCAGTCTCTCTTCCGGCTTTCACCCCCAGTCTAACGGTCAAGCAGAACGGGCCAATCAGACTATTGGTCGCATCTTACGCAGTCTTTCTTTTCGCAACCCTGCGTCTTGGTCAGAACAGCTCCCCTGGGCAGAATACGCCCACAACTCGCTTCCTTCGTCTGCGACCGGGCTATCTCCTTTTCAGAGTAGCCTCGGGTACCAGCCTCCGCTGTTCTCATCTCAGTTCGCCGAGTCCAGCGTCCCCTCCGCTCAGGCTTTTGTCCAACGTTGCGAGCGCACCTGGAAGAGGGTCAGGTCTGCACTTTGCCGTTATAGGACGCAGACTGTGAGGGCTGCTAATAAGCGTAGAACTAAGAGTCCTAGATATTGTCGCGGTCAGAGAGTTTGGCTCTCCACTCAGAACCTTCCCCTTAAGACGGCTTCTCGCAAGTTGACCCCGCGGTTCATTGGTCCGTTCCGTATTTCTCGGGTCATTAATCCTGTCGCAGTTCGACTTCTTCTTCCGCGATACCTTCGTCGCGTCCACCCGGTCTTCCATGTCTCCTGTATCAAGCCCGTTCTTCGCGCCCCCGCTCGTCTTCCCCCCCCCCCCCCCATCCTTGTCGAGGGCGCACCCATCTACAGGGTCCGTAGGATTTTGGACATGCGTCCTCGGGGCCGTGGTCACCAGTACCTCGTAGATTGGGAGGGGTACGGTCCTGAGGAGAGGAGTTGGGTTCCCTCTCGGGACGTGCTGGACCGTGCGCTGATCGAGGATTTCCTCCATTGCCGCCAGGTTTCCTCCTCGAGTGCGCCAGGAGGCGCTCGGTGAGTGGGGGGGTACTGTCATGTATTGTCATGTTGTGTCTTGTTTCTGTCCTTTCCTTTCACCCTGTCTCCCTCTGCTGGTCGTACTAGGTTACCGTTTCTGTCCCTCTTTCCCCCAGCTGTTCCTTGTCTTCTCTGACTACCTCATTCACCCCTTTTCCCACCTGTTCCCTTTTTCCCTCTGATTAGGTCCCTATATCTCTCTCTGTTTCTGCTCCTGTCTTTGTCGGATTCTTGTTTGTGTGTCTCATGCCTGAACCAGACTATCATCGTGTTTGCTGCAACCTTGTCCTGTCCTGTCGGAATCTACCTGTCCATCTGAGCCCACGTGTGTTCATCATTAAAGAAACTCTGTTTGTTAATTCGCTTTTGGGTCCTCATTCACGCACCTGACAAAAGTGGTGGTCCTAACTGACCTAAGACAGTTTTTCACAATTCCTGACATTTAATCCTAGTAAAAATTCCCTGAGTTAAATTGTATTTGGCTGAGGTGTATGTGAACTACAGTCAGTTATTAATTATATTGCACAAGTGTCCAAGAAGCTGGACATCATTACATCTGCAGCTGAGAAGTTTTTTGTAAAAAATAAATGTAACCTTGGCCTAGAGAGATACGCATGGTTATCAAAACGTCATGTCAGGGTAAGTCTACACAAAATATAGCCCTTATTTTAAGTGTTTTAAAATTCCCTATGGAAAAATGAATTGTCGAAAAACGATTGGAACCATTTCCTTGTTTGACCTCTAGGTTTTATGAGTATTATGACTCATACTGTGGTACTCCACTTGTAATATGTGGAACCAGCAGTGCGCTGTAGTATTTTCAAGGGGGGGATATTTCGCTGCTACACGCGATGTTTGTTGTTTTCCTTGAATCAGTCCGAAGTTGCAATGTCGTAAACACCTATGAACTGTTGGTGTTTACATACAGGAGAGGGAATGCAAAACAACGACGCTGGACAGAGTGCAATCAGGTGTATCAAAAAGGCAGTTTATTGAGTCAAATATATCTTGTCCTGCCGTTTATCGTGCACGGACCTAAGCAATATGACTCTGTGAGGAGTCAGAAAAATTAGGCTCCTTCGCCAGAGTTTACAACAGAATGTATACACAGAATAATGTAGGTGGAGTCTCGTCGTGTTGGTCTTCTGACTGGTCCTGAAGAGTTGGAGGCGGGCCTGCTCTAGCCAGAGTAGGAGCCCCATTGGTGCACAGCAAAGTCCTTTGCTCACGTCACCCGACCAGTAGGGGAGGGGTGGAGTGTGAGTGTGCGTTGCTCATGAGATGTATGTGTGTCAAGGAAGCGTGGATTTAGGGACTGGTAATGTCTGCTTTAGGCTCAGGTGTTTCCTGTTTATGCAGGAGTGCATGTAGGGTTCAATGTCAGTGAGATAGTTTGGCACTCTAAGCTCGTTAGTGTTGCAGGCTGTTCTTTGTAGTTACAGGGGAGTATATTTGCGTGATGGCAGCTGTGTGTCCTTCGGATAATCATGTTATTGCACGTAGGCTCTAAACTTGACTGAGGACACTGGGCCCAGAGTTATCTGAGGGCATCCGGTTTAACCAGAGCTTTGGTCTGCTAGTAATGCTTGATATTAGATTATTTATATAACAGAACCAAAATTTAAGCGATAAGAAAAACGTTTTATACTAGTCAGTTATAACATACAACAGCTATAACATTTTTCTGTCTGCCCGAAGTTCTGTAAAACATGCTGTCAAATCTGTGATGTATGGAAATTTGCGGAACACCACAAGATAACTTTGAGGAAGTAGCGCTAGCTACTAGATTGCTAGCTAATCGGACAGCTGTGTAAGAATAACGTTAGATAGCTGTTTATGTAGCTGCTGTTTAATAATCGATTTAATTCGTTTTTAATCATGGACCAAGCAGTCAGCGTCAATGCAGACCCAGATATGCCATCTGACAGTGAAGGTAAATCGTGTGTCACACTTATGATTTGTTTCACCGATCAGACAGATCACACTGCTGTGTGGATGGCTAGCTAGTAGGCTATTTCACTATTTATATTTAATTTGGTTATTTTATTAACACCATGTCTCTCTACTGTCTGTAGGTCGTAGCTCGCGCTGGAGAAATTGGACTGGTTTTTGGTGAGTTTAGTTTTGGGATTATGTTCTACTGTGGTGAATGTGATGTGAAATCAGAAACGAGCCTAGCTACCAGTGTTTCATTTCTTTAAATGTAACGTTATTTGAATCAAACCTATTTAGCTAGCTACAGTAAACACGGTTACAAGCACACAATCTTGCGATTACTGTGGATCGTCAGGTTAATACAATAGTTTGTTTAAAATGTGTTTACATGCTTCGGACACGTGAAATCAGGCTGCTGATGGGACTTTTGATAACTGAAGAAAGTCGCCAATCAAGAAACATTCTACCACAGTGACCATGTTGTTTTTGCGTAGACTATTTGATTCGGATTTTGGACACACTGTATGAAGTTTGTATGTAAAAACAATTTATAAGATGCATATATATGTTTTTCCTAACTCACTTCACTCGCGCAAATGCACCAGTGTATCGCCGATTAAACTGTTAATATGTGCTAATAATTCGAAAGATTGCTCATAAAACCAAGTGTTTTAATCGGCGTATGTTTACGTCGATTATGACCTTACGTCGATATAGATAAACAGAGTAAGGTGTTTACATGACGACTTCCATACTCACCGGCCTTACGCCATAATCAGTTGAATATTGAATAATTGGTGCGCATGTTAAGTACTCGATGGAATAGGGCAGGCAAGCTGCAGGGCCTTCAGAAAGTATTCACACCCCTTGACTTTTTCCCCATTTTGTTCTTACAGCCTGAATTTAAAAGGGATTCATTTGAGATTTGTTGTCACTGGCGTACACACAACACCCCATAATTGTATTTTATTTAACCTTTATTTAACTAGGCAAGTCAGTTAATTAAGAACAAATTCTTATTTACAATGCCGGCCAAACCCTTCCCTAATCCGGACGACACTGGGCCAATTGTGCGCCGCCCTATGGGACTCCCGATCACGGCCGGTTGTGGTACAGCCTGGGATCGAACCAGGGTCGGTCGTGACACCTCTGCGCCACTCATGAGCACCTCCAAAAAATATATATATATTTTTTTTACCAATGTAATTAAAAATGAAAAGCTGAATTGTATTGAGTCAATACGTATTCAACCTCTTTGGTATGGCAAGCCTAAATCATTTCAGGAGTAAAAATTTGCTTAACAAGTCGCATAATAAGTTGCATGGACTCATTGTGTGCAATAGTGTTTAACATTTTTTATGACTACCTCATCTCTGTACCTGACACATACAGATAATTGTAAGATCCCTCAGTTGAGCAGTGAATTTCAAACACAGATTCAACTACGAAGACCAGGGAGGTTTTCCAATGCCTTTCAAGGAAGGGCACCTATTCTTAGATGGGTAAAAAAAAAGGCATCCATTCAATATGTTGAAGTTATTAATTACACTTTGGATGGTGGATCAATACATCCAGTCATTACAACGATACAGGCATCCTTCCTAACTCATTTGCCGGAGAGGAAGGAACCCGCTCAGGGGTTTCACCATGAGGCCAATGGTAACTTAAAAGCAGTTAGTTTAATGGCTGTGATTGGAGACAATTGAGGATGGATGAACAACATTGTAGTTACTCCACAATACTAACCTAATTGACAGAGTAAAAATAAGGAAGCCTGTAAAGAATACAAATGTTCCAAATCATGCATTCTGTTTGCAACAAGGCACTAAAGTAATACTGCAAAAAATGTGGCAAAGCAATTCACTTTTTGTTAATAAAACAAAGTGTTATGTTTGGGGCAAATCCAATACATATTTTTCAAGCATATATTGTTGACAAAAAGGACAATTAAATGTTATGGGTATGCTTGTAATCATTAAGGACTGGGCAGTTTTTCAGGAAAATCTATGGCAAGACCTGAAAATGGTTGTCTAACAACGATCAACAACCAATATGACAGAGCTTGAAGAATTTTGGAAAACAAAATGGGCAAATGTTGCACAATCCAGATTTGGAAAGCTCTTAGACTTAACCGGAAATAAAAAAAAGTATTTTGACACTCCTTCAAATGAGTGGATTTGGCTATTTCAGCCACAGCCGTTGCTGACAGATTTATCAAATAGAACACACATGCAATCTCCATAGACAAACATTTGCAGTATAATGGTTTTACTGAAGAGCTCAGTGACTTTCAACATGGCACCGTCATAGGATTCCACCTTTCCAACAAGTCAGTTTGTCAAATTTCTGTCTTGCTAGAGCTGCCCCGGTCAACTGTAAGTGCTGTTATTGTGAATTGGAAACATCTAGGAGCAATAACGGTTAAGCTGCGAAGTGGTTGGCCACAAGCTCACAGAACGGAACCGCCAAGTGCGAGTTCCAACCTGCCTCTGGAAGCTACATCAGCACAATAACCGTTCGTCGGGAGCTTCATGAAATAGGTTTCCATGGCCAGCCTAAGATCACCTTGCGCAATGCCAAGCGTCAGCTGGAGTGGTGTAAAGCTCACCGCCATTGGACTCTGGAGTGATGAATCACACTTGACCATCTGGCAGTCCGACGGACAACTCTGGGTTTGGCGGATGCCTAGAGAACGCTACCTGCCCCATTGCATAGTGCAAACTGTAAAGTTTGGTGGAGGAGGAATAATGATTTTAGGGCTATTTTTAAAGGTTCGGACTAGGCCCCTTAGTTCCAATGGAGGGAAATCTTATCACAGCATACGTTCTACGCTTCCAACTTTGTGACAACAGTTTCAGCATGACAATGCCGCCATGTGCAAAGTGAGGTCCCATAGGGAAATGGTTTGTCGATCGGTGCGGAAGATCTTGTCTGGCCTGCACAGTCTTGACTCCAACCCCATCGAATACCTTTGGGATGAATTGGAACGCCGACTGCGAGCCAGGCCTATTCACCCAACATCAGTGCCCGACCTCACTAATGCTCTTGTGGATGAATGGATTCAAGTGCCCGCAGCTCCATATTAATGCCCATGATTTTGGAATGAGATGGACGACGAGCAGGTGTCCATATACTTTTGGTTAAGTCGTTTATATCAGTGTCCCCCCCGCTTTGACATGACAGAATACTTTGTGTTTATTGTTGACAAAAAGGACAATTAAATACATTTTAATCCCACTTTGTAACACAACAAAATGTGGAAAAAGTCCAGGGTGTGAATACTTTCTGAAGGCACTATATGTTGTAAAGACTGACTAAACCCCTCCTTGTAGATTCTGTCTGGCCCCAGCTATAAATATGTATGTAGCCACAGCAGCCATTATGGAATTCTAAAATGGCTGCTGTGGCTTCTGCTAGCTAGCATGAGGACAAAAACGGCAGTTTACTTAAAAACTAACAGCCGTTCCTTCTACTTGGTGAAGCAGTTGGGACAATTCGTAGTACAACGCAATTGTCATACCTAGATTGAGGTACGTTTTCCAAGCCATATCTTGCACTGGCTTCGTGGTGTCTTAATCTACATAGGAAGGCTGGCTACATCTTATCCTCAGTTTGCCCTACAACATCATTGCGTAGCCTCAGTGAACTTGCTATCATTCATTGGCCCACTGATACTTATCTCTGCATGCCCCCCCCCCTTGCACTGAATGTTCTGAAATGCAGGTAATAGAAATTAATGATTTGAAATTCAACATTGTGTCTCCCACCTTTCCTCCTGACCCTTGTCTTCAGGTTGCTGGGGTTGTGCAATAACTTTGCGTACGTGGTGATGCTGAGTGCAGCCCATGACATTTTAAAACAACAAGGGTCTCACAACTCCACATCGCCTGTAAGAATGGGTTGTAGAATGCTGTATCACCATAGCATTTGTATCTGTTGTTAGTATCAAAGTACTATATTGGCAATATTCTTTCATTCTCTCTCCATGTCCTTCTTCTTCAGACCCCATCCACAGTTGCCTTGGACGTTGAAGGTGGAAAAATAAGTCGTTACGACTGCAGCCCTGTTTCTACCGCGGTAAATAGAGATGCACTGCAGCTGTGAAAGTGTGTGTGATCAAATGTTATTTTATTCAGCAGATGTTATTGCGGGTGTAGCGAAATTCTCGTGTTCCTAGCTCCAATAGTGCAGAAATATTTTACGATTCACAACAATACACACAAATCTAAAGTAAAATAATGGAGTTAAGAAATATATAAATATTAGGACGAGCAATGTCGGAGTGGCATTGACTAAAATCCAGTGTATATACATATGAAATGAGTAAAGCAGTATGTAAACATGTATTAAAGTGACCAGCCTGATTCTGCCTGGTTAACATGTGTGTGACCTCTCTGTCCACCTCTCCAAAGCTGTTTTGCTGGCTGATATTCTTCCCACTCTCATGATCAAGTTTTCTGCTCCATTCTTCATCCACAGTCTCCCTTATGGGTAAGAGAAGGACAGATGGTGCTTTCCCAGTTGTCTTTGAATACTTTTTCTTACAGTAAAGGAACATTGTAATAAGATGTTGTCAATGGCCGTATCTTAGCTTTTGCTAATCATAACATAATACAGAAACAATATTATCCTACATTACCAGTTTGTTTGAGTTTGCGAAGGTTTGCCAATTTGAGTGCACATGTCAATTTGGAGGTTGTGTTTTTGTCCACAGTTTCCGAGTGTTGGTATGCGTTGCAACAGCGATTGCAAGCTTCCTTGTGGTGTCCTTATCTTCTACCATGTGGATAAGCGTTTTGGGTAATGTGTGTGTGTGTGTGTGTGTGTGTGTAGGCCTATGTTTGTGAATGGGGATGGAAACATTTGAGATATGATCATTGATCACTATTTTAATTCCTAGAACATTGCAGCTCTGACATTTCCCCTGAAACCAGACACTATCTCGCTGATATGGTAACCATGGGGACGCATCTATCAGCCAGTCAGCAGTTATGTTAATAGCTGATTTAGCTGATTAATTAATCATTTTTATTTAACATTTATTTAACTTGGCAAGTCAGTTAAGAACAAATTCTTATTTACAATGACAGCCTAAATCAAATACAATTTTATTGGTCACATACACATGGTTAGCAGATGTTAATGCGAGTGTAGAGAAATGCTTGTGCTTCTAGTTCTGACCATGCAGTAGAATCTAACAAGTAATCTAACAATTTCACAACAACTACACACAAGTGTAAAGTAATTAATAAGAATATGTACATATAAATATATGGATGAGCGATGGCCGAACAGCATAGGCAAGATGCAGTAGATGGTATAGAGTACAGTATATACATATGAGCTGAGTAATTCAGGGTATGAACACATTGTTTAAAGTGACTAGTGATACATTTATTACATCTAATTTTTGTATTATTTAAGTGGCTATAGATTTGAGTCAGTAGCCACTCATTGTTAGTGATGGCTGTTTAACATTCTGATGGCCTTGTGATAGAAGCTGTTTTTCAGTCTCTCGGTCCCCGCTTTGATGCACCTGTACTGACCTCGCCTTCTGGATGATAGCGGGGTGAACAGGCAGTGGCTCGGGTGGTTGTTGTCCTTGATGATCTTGTTCGCCTTCCTGTGACATCGGGTGGTGTAGGTGTCTTGGAGGGCAGGTAGTTTGCTCCCGGTGATGCGTTGTGCAGACCTCACTACCCTCTGGAGAGCCTTGCGGTTGTGGGCGGAGCAGTTGCCGTACCAGGCAGTGATACAGTCCGACAGGATGCTCTCGATTGTGAGTCTGTAAAAGTTTGAGTGTTTTTGGTGACCAAGCCAAATTTCTTCAGCCTCCTGAGATTGAAGAGGCGCTGTTGCGCCTTCTTCACTACGCTGTCTGTGTGGGAGTACCATTTCAGTTTGTCCATGATGTGTTCCCCCTGTAACTTAAAACTTTCCACTTTCTCCGCTACTGTCCCGTCAATGTTGGTAGGGGGGTGATCCCTCTGCTGTTTCCTGAAGTCCACGATCATCTCCTTTGTTTTGTTGAGTGTGAGGTTATTTTCCTGACACCACACTCCGAGGGCCCTCACCTCCTCCCCGTAGGCAGTTGTGTCATGGTTGGTAATCAAGACTACCACTATAGTGTCGTCTGCAAACTTGATGATTGAGTTAGAGAGGTGCATGGCCACGCAATCATGGGTGAACAGGGAGTATAGGAGAGGGCTGAAAACGCACCCTTGTTGGGCCCCAGTGTTGAGGATCAGCGGGGTGGAGATGTTGTTTCCTACCCTCACCACCTAGGAGCGGCCCGTCAAAGTCCAGGACCCAGTTGCACAGGGCGGGGTCGAGACCCAGGGTCTCGAGCTTAATGATGAGTTTGGAGGGTACTATGGTGTTAAATGCTGAGCTGTAGTCGATGAACAGCATTCTTACATAGGTATTCCTCTTGTCCAAATGGGTTTGGGCAGTGTGATTACGATTGCGTCGTCTGTGGACCTATTGGGGCGGTAAGCAAATTGGAGTGGGTCGAGGGTGTCAGGTAGGGTGGAGGTGATATGATTCTTGACCAGTCTCTCAAAACACCTCATGATGACAGAAGTGAGTGCTACGGGGCGATAGTCTTTTAGCTCAGTTACCTTAGCTTTCTTGGGAACAGGAACAATGGTGGTCCTCTTGAAGCATGTGGGAACAGCATACTGGGATAGGGAGATATTGAATATGTCCGTAAACCCACCAGCCAGCTGGTCTGCGCATGCTCTGAGGACGTGCCTAGGGATGCCGTCTTGGCCGGCAGCCTTGTGAGTGTTAACACGTTTAAATGTTTTACTCACATTGGCTGCGGTGAAAGAGAGTCCGCAGGTTTTTTGTAGTGGGCCGTGTCAGTGGCACTGTATTGTCCTCAAAGCGAGCAAATAAGTTGTTTAGTTTGTCTGGGAGCAAGACATTGGGGTCTGTGACGGGGCTGGTTTTCTTTTTGTAGTCCGTGATTGACTGTAGACCCTGCCACATTCCTCTCGTGTCTGAGCCGTTGAATTGCGACTCTACTTTGCCTCTACTGACGCTTAGCTTGTTTGATTGCCTTGCGGAGGGAATAGCTACACTGTTTGTATTCGGTCATGTTTCCAGTCACCTTGCCCTGATTAAAAGCAGTGGTTCCTGGGAACAGTGGGTTAACTGCCTTGTTCAGTGGCAGAACGACACATTTTTTCCTTGTCAGCTCAGGGTTTCAATCCAGCAACCTTTCAGTCATGTGTATATTAACCTCTCTGCGCACGGAAACCACTAGCAGGCTGAAATTCCACAACATACGGTGATCGCTACAGAAATAGTCATATTAAACATTCATGAAAATACAAGTGTCTCACATGTATTGAAAGCCTAGAAACTTGCTAATCCAACTGCGTTGTCAGATTTAAAAAATGATTTACTGCGAAATAATACGATGCAATTATCTGAGCATAGAGCCCCATAATTTTTTTTTTTTTTACCTTTGACGATCTTTGTCTGTTTGCAATTCCAATGCTCATTGTTACACAATGAATGATCTTTTGTTTGATAAAATCCGTTTTTATAGCCTAACACGAAACATTTTGTGAACCACTTGTGTCGTGAATTCCGTCTCATTCCATTTTCGACGACACATTCCAGGTAAATATCCCACACAGAACGTGACTTTTCCAGTCATGTTTGGTTTCACTGCAATCAACTGGTTTGTTTGTAACACAATCAAACGTGATGGGACATTTTTTGCGGGACGTATTGACTGAAAGAAACCGATTTGAAGACAAGTCATGACATCATTGTGCACCAATGATTTGCCTGCTGTTTCGTTGATTGACTGTCTTTTAACCCAATGACCACTGATCGTCTTGAAATCTAGCTGGGTAGATAGCCAATGAGCTGAGCTAAACAGCAATACGCCATGTTTATGTGTTTGCAAGACCAACCCAAGTAGTATGCTCCAGCTTAACGAGAGTCATTCTGTATTGAAGTTTCATAGCGGAAGGAGCTAAGCATATTACGCACTGCATTGTTTGGTAAACGCGCAGATTCAGCTGTTTATATATCAATCATTATGGCGACTAAGTCAGGGAAAGCTAAATCTAAGTCTAGATATACAGATGTACACACAATTTTAGAATAAATTGATTGGGAAAGTGAGACAGAGATTGTTGTAGGACGCTTCATTTAGCGATTGTGGAGGAACATTTTTTGAACGGGAGAGGGCATCGTTTTGGACTGGTAAGTTCTTATCATGCTAATGCCCTTGTTTGAAATTAATAATATAAAATAGTATTTGTGATTGTTTTAAAATTTTAGAAGCAATATATAAACATGTAATGTCATGAAATGTGAGATGCGTGTGTCTGCCGCCCCACCCCAACCCACATGAAATAGCCTATTTGAGGCTGTTGAGGAGAGGGCAGGACCACATCAATGGCAAAAGTGAAATGGAGACAGTAGATACAGCTGGTCTGTTGTAATATAATAAATACAGTAGATCTAGATGGTCTGTCATAATATAATAGAGACAGTAGATATAGCTGAAATGTCATAATATAAAAGAGATATTAGATCAGCAGGTAATAATAATATAATAATATATTCAACCTTCAACCTTCTATATATATCTGTTTATTATACCTGTTGATACAGGGCTCATACAGGGGGGCAAAATAGTATTTAGTCAGCCACCAATTGTGCAAGTTCTCCCACTTAAAAAGATGAGAGGCCTGTAATTTTCCTCATAGGTACACTTCAACTATGACAGATGAAATGAGAAAAAAAAATCCAGAAAATCACATTGTAGGATTTTAAATGAGTTATTTTGCAAATTATGTTGGAAAATAAGTATTTTTTGCCTTTCTAGGGAGTTTTTCCTAGCCACTGTGCTTCTACACCTGCATTGCTTGCTGTTTGGGGTTTTAGGCTAGGGCTATATAAATAGATTTGATTTGATAGAGGACTGAGGGTCTTCCAAATATTGAAAGTGTGTAAATAGTTACCCATGTTATTTTGTAAATGGATATATATATATTTTTAAATATTTTTTAATCAATGCGCTATAGGACAGCCCCCCGAGAGTGTCATGCGAGTGCGGGCATCGAGCCAGGGCGTATGGTGCCTGCTCAGCGGGTCTGGTCGCCGGTACGCAGTTTTGGTCCAGGGTATCCTGCGCCGGCTCTGCGTGCTGTGTCTCCGGGGCGCTGGCAGGGTGCAGTGCGTCCTCTGCCTGCGCTCCGCTCGTGCCGGGCGAATGTGGGAATGGAGCCGAAGGGAGAGGTGCGTGTAGTAAGCACTAGATCTCCCGTGCTTACCCACAGCCCGGTTCAACCTGTGCCTGCACTCCGGACGGTCCGGGCTAGAGTGGTTATCCAGCCTGGGGAGGTGGTGCCAAGGTTGCGCACCAGAGCTCCAGTGCTCCCCCACAGCCCGGTCCTTCAGGTGCCTCCTCTTAACCCCAAGCCTCCTGAAGGTCTTCCCAGCCTGGTGGTTCCTGTGGCAGCCCCACGCACCAGGCTGTCTCTCTGTCTCCTCCCTGCAGGTGGTCCTGTCTGTCCGGCGCCGCTGCCGGAGTCTCCCGCCTGTCCGGCGCCGCTGCCGGAGTCTCCCGCCTGTCCGGCGCCGCTGCCGGAGTCTCCCGCCTGTCCGGCGCCTCTGCCGGAGTCTCCCGCCTGTCCGGCGCCTCTGCCGGAGTCTCCCGCCTGTCCGGCGCCTCTGCCGGAGTCTCCCGCCTGTCCGGCGCCTCTGCCGGAGTCTCCCGCCTGTCCGGCGCCTCTGCCGGAGTCTCCCGCCTGTCCGGCGCCTCTGCCGGAGCCTCCCGCCTGTCCGGCGCCTCTGCCGGAGCCTCCCGCCTGTCCGGCGCCTCTGCCGGAGCCTCCCGCCTGTCCGGCGCCTCTGCCGGAGCCTCCCGCCTGTCCGGCGCCTCTGCCGGAGTCTCCCGCCTGTCCGGCGCCTCTGCCGGAGCCTCCCGCCTGTCCGGCGCCTCTGCCGGAGCCTCCCGCCTGTCCGGCGCCTCTGCCGGAGCCTCCCGCCTGTCCTGCGCCTCTGCCGGAGCCTCCCGCCTGTCCGGCGCCTCCCGCCTGTCCGGCGCCTCCCGTCTGTCCGGCGCCGCTGCCGGAGCCTCCCGCCTGTCCGGCGCCGCTGCCGGAGCCCCTCTGCCCAGAGCAGCTGTCTCTCTGTCCCGAGCAGCTGTCTCTCTGTCCCGAGCAGCTGTCTCTGTCCCGAGCAGCTGTCTCTCTGTCCCGAGCAGCTGTCCCTCTGTCCCGAGCAGCTGTCCCTCTGTCCCGAGCTGCCCCTCTGTCCAGTGGGGTCATTGAGAGGGGTGGTCATGCTGAGAAAGCCACGGAGGCGGACAATAAGGCGGACTAAGACAATGATGAGGTGGGGTCCGCGTCCCGCGCCAGAGCCGCCACCGCGGACAGACGCCCACCCAGACCCTCCCCTATAGGTCAAGGTTTTGCGTCCGGAGTCCGCACCTTTGGGGGGGGGTACTGTCACGTTCTGACCTTTATTTCCGTTGTTTTTGTATTTATTTAGTATGGTCAGGGCGTGAGTTGGGTGGGCAGTCTATGTTTGTTTTTCTATGTTTTGGGGCATTTCTATGTTTTCGGCCTAGTATGGTTCTCAATCAGAGGCAGGTGTCATTAGTTGTCTCTGATTGAGAATCATACTTAGGTAGCCTGGGTTGCACTGTTTGTTTGTGGGTGATTGTCTATGTTAGTGGCTTGTGTCAGCACAGGTCTCATTTTGTAGCTTCACGGTCGTATTTGGTTTATTGTTTTCGTTACTTTTTTGCATAGTGTTCAGTCTTTCTTTATTAAAGATTCACCATGGACACTTACCACGCCGCATATTGGTCCTCTGATCCTTCTCGCCTCTCCTCTTCAGACGAAGAGGAGGACGATCGTGACAAAAGGTCTGAATTCTTATGTAAATAAGGTATTTCTGTTTTTTATTTGTATTTTTTTATACATGTTAGAATAAGGCTGCAATGTAATAAAATGTGGAAAAAGTCAAGGAGTCTGAATACTGTTCTGAATGCACTGTAAAAGATACTTTGTGAGAGTGTTTGTGCAAAACCCGATGCAATGCAAGAAGTGTAAAACGTTTGGCCACGTGTCAAGTGTTTGCAGACATTATAGAATGTTGCAACTGTGGTGGGGATTATATTCCTGAATTCCCTCAGTGCCCTGTTATGGTGAAAGAGGTTGAGGTGTCAAGGATCAGGGCTGTACAGCAAATCTCGTATGTGGAGATTTTGAAAAGAGTTGATGGGGCAAGAGGCCACAGTGTTGGAGAAGATGTGGCGTTGGATGCACCTCAATCAGTTGCAAATGTTATACGTCAATCAACTGATCTAGATACACTTATTGTGAAGAAGGTGGATTTTGTAGCATTTACAGTTGAAGTCAGAAATTTACATACACATAGGTTGGATTCATTAAAACTCGTTTTTCAACTTTCTTGTTAACAAACTATAGTTTTGGCAAGTCGGTTAGGAAATCTACTTTGTGCATGACACAAGTAATTTTTCCAACAATTGTTTTCAGACAGATTATTTCACTTATCGGTCACTATCACAATTCCAGTGGGTCAGAAGTTTACCTACACTAAGTTGATTGTGCCTTTAAACAGCTTGGAACATTCCAGATAATGATGTCATGGATTTAGATGCTTCTGATAGGCTAATTGACATCATTCGAGTCAATTGTAGGTGTATCTGTGGATGTATTTCAAGGCCTACCTTCAAATGCAGTGCCTCTTTTCTTGATATCACGGGAAAATCAAGAGAAATCAGCCAAGACCTCCGAAAAATAATTGTAGACCTCTACCAGTCTGGTTCATCCTTGGGACTAATTTCCAAATGCCTGAAGGTACCACGTTCATCTGTACAAACAATGGTACGCAAGTATAAACACCATGGGACCATGCAGCCATCATACCGCTCAGGAAGGAGACTCATTCTGTCTCCTAGAAATGAACGTACTTTGTTGCGAAAAGTGCAAATCATTCCCAGAACAACAGCAAAGCACCTTGTGGAGATGCTGGAGGAAACGGGTACAAAAGTATCTACTTCCATAGTTAAACGAGTCCTATATCGACATAAACCTGAAAGGCCGCTCAGCAAGGAAGAAACCACTGCTCCAAAACCGCCATAAAAAAGCCAGACTACGGTTTGCAACTGCACATGGGGATCGTACTTTTTGGAGAAATGTCCTCTGGTCTGATGAAACAAAAATAGTATTGTTTGGCCATGATGACCATCGTTATGTTTGGAGGAAAAAGGAGGTAGGCTTGTAAGCCGTAGAACACCTTCCAAACAGTGAAGCACGGGGGTGGCAGCATCATGTTGTGGGGGTGCTTTGCTGCAGGAGGGACTGGTGCACTTCACAAAATAGATGGCATCATGTGGTAGGAAAATGATGTGGATACATTGAAGCAACATCTCAAGACATCAGTCAGGAAGTTAAAGCTTCGTCACAAATGGGTCTTCCAAATGGACGATGATCCCAAGCATACTTCCAAAGCAAAATGGCTTAAGGACAACAAAGTTGAGGTATTGGAGTGGCCATCACAAAGCCCTGACCTCAATCCTGTAGAAGATTTGTGGGCAGAACTGAAAAAGCGTGTGTGAGCAAGGAGGCCTACAAACCTGACTCAGATACACCAGCTCTGTCAGGAGGAATGGGCCAAAATTCACCCAACTGTGAAGGTTGTGGAAGTTTACCTGAAATGTTTGACCCAAGTTAAACAATTTAAAGGCAATGCTACCAAATACTAATTGCGTGTATGTAAACTTCTGACGAACTGGGAATGTGATGAATGAAATAAAAGCTGAAATAAATAATTCTCTCTACTATTTCACATTCTTAAAATAAAGTTGTCATGTCACGGTGTTCAGTCGGTCCAGGGCCACCTCTCTTCCTCCACACCGGTCGTATGATTGTAGTATTGATCTCCTTCCGGGAACCACTCCCCCCCGGGGTAGACTATACTCTCTGTCGGCTCCCGAACGTAAGGCTCTCGAAGATTATTTGTCTGTAGCTCTTGACGCCGGTACCATAGTCCCCTCCTCCTCTCCCGCCGGAGCGGGGTTTTTTTTTGTCAAGAAGAAGGACGGGTCTCTGCGCCCCTGCATAGATTATCGAGGGCTGAATGACATAACAGTGAAGAATCGTTATCCGCTTCCTCTTATGTCTTCAGCCTTCGAGATCCTGCAGGGAGCCAGGTTTTTCACTAAGTTGGACCTTCGTAACGCTTACCATCTCGTGCGCATCAGGGAGGGGGACGAGTGGAAGACGGCGTTTAACACTCCGTTAGGGCACTTTGAATACCGGGTTCTTCCTTTCGGCCTCGCTAACGCTCCAGCTGTCTTTCAGGCATTAGTCAATGATGTCCTGAGAGACATGCTGAACATCTTTGTTTTCGTTTACCTTGACGATATCCTGATTTTTTCACCGTCACTCCAGATTCATGTTCAGCACGTTCGACGTGTCCTCCAGCGCCTTTTAGAGAATTGTCTTTTTGTGAAGGCTGAGAAGTGCACTTTTCATGCCTCCTCCGTCACATTTCTCGGTTCTGTTATTTCCGCTGAAGGCATTAAGATGGATCCCGCTAAGGTCCAAGCTGTCATTGATTGGCCCGTCCCTAAGTCACGCGTCGAGCTGCAGCGCTTTCTCGGCTTCGCAAACTTCTATCGTCGTTTCATCCGTAATTTCGGTCAGGTGGCAGCTCCTCTCACAGCCCTTACTTCTGTCAAGACGTGCTTTAAGTGGTCCGTTTCCGCCCAGGGAGCTTTTGATCTCCTCAAGAATCGTTTTACATCCGCTCCTATCCTTGTTACACCTGACGTCTCTAGACAGTTCGTTGTCGAGGTTGACGCGTCAGAGGTGGGCGTGGGAGCCATTCTTTCTCAGCGCTCCCTCTCTGACGACAAGGTCCACCCATGCGCGTATTTTTCTCATCGCCTGTCGCCGTCGGAACGTAACTATGATGTGGGAAACCGCGAACTGCTCGCCATCCGGTTAGCCCTAGGCGAATGGCGACAGTGGTTGGAGGGGGCGACCGTTCCTTTTGTCGTTTGGACTGACCATAGGAACCTTGAGTACATCCGTTCTGCCAAACGACTTAATGCGCGTCAGGCGCGTTGGGCGCTGTTTTTCGCTCGTTTCGAGTTCGTGATTTCTTATCGTCCGGGCTCTAAGAACACCAAGCCTGATGCTTTATCTCGTCTCTTCAGTTCTTCAGTAGCCTCCACTGGCGTGTTGTCGGGTTGACTGTCTGGGGAATTGAGAGGCAGGTAAAGCAAGCGCTCACTCACACTCCGTCGCCGCGCGCTTGTCCTAGGAACCTTCTTTTCATTCCCGTTCCTACTCGTCTGGCCGTTCTTCAGTGGGCTCACTCTGCCAAGTTAGCCGGCCACCCTGGCGTTCGGGGTACGCTTGCTTCCATTCGCCAGCGTTTTTGGTGGCCCACCCGGGAGCATGACACGCGTCGTTTCGTGGCTGCTTGTTCGGTCTGCGTGCAGACTAAGTCCGGTAACTCCCCTCCTGCCGGCCGTCTCAGGCCGCTTCCCATTCCCTCTCGACCGTGGTCTCACATCGCCTTAGATTTTGTCACCGGACTGCCTTCGTCAGCAGGGAAGACTGTTATTCTTACGGTTGTCGATAGGTTCTCTAAGGCGGCTCATTTCATTCCCCTTGCTAAGCTTCCTTCTGCTAAAGAGACGGCACAAATCATCATCGAGAATGTTTTCAGAATTCATGGCCTTCCGTCAGACGTCGTTTCGGACAGAGGTCCGCAATTCACGTCTCAATTTTGGAGGGAGTTTTGCCGTTTGATTGGGGCTTCCGTCAGTCTCTCTTCCGGCTTTCACCCCCAGTCTAACGGTCAAGCAGAACGGGCCAATCAGACTATTGGTTGCATCTTACGCAGTCTTTCTTTTCGCAACCCTGCGTCTTGGTCAGAACAGCTCCCCTGGGCAGAATACGCCCACAACTCGCTTCCTTCGTCTGCGACCGGGCTATCTCCTTTTCAGAGTAGCCTCGGGTACCAGCCTCCGCTGTTCTCATCTCAGTTCGCCGAGTCCAGCGTCCCCTCCGCTCAGGCTTTTGTCCAACGTTGCGAGCGCACCTGGAAGAGGGTCAGGTCTGCACTTTGCCGTTATAGGACGCAGACTGTGAGGGCTGCTAATAAGCGTAGAACTAAGAGTCCTAGATATTGTCGCGGTCAGAGAGTTTGGCTCTCCACTCAGAACCTTCCCCTTAAGACGGCTTCTCGCAAGTTGACCCCGCGGTTCATTGGTCCGTTCCGTATTTCTCGGGTCATTAATCCTGTCGCAGTTCGACTTCTTCTTCCGCGATACCTTCGTCGCGTCCACCCGGTCTTCCATGTCTCCTGTATCAAGCCCGTTCTTCGCGCCCCCGCTCGTCTTCCCCCCCCCCCCCCATCCTTGTCGAGGGCGCACCCATCTACAGGGTCCGTAGGATTTTGGACATGCGTCCTCGGGGCCGTGGTCACCAGTACCTCGTAGATTGGGAGGGGTACGGTCCTGAGGAGAGGAGTTGGGTTCCCTCTCGGGACGTGCTGGACCGTGCGCTGATCGAGGATTTCCTCCATTGCCGCCAGGTTTCCTCCTCGAGTGCGCCAGGAGGCGCTCGGTGAGTGGGGGGGTACTGTCATGTATTGTCATGTTGTGTCTTGTTTCTGTCCTTTCCTTTCACCCTGTCTCCCTCTGCTGGTCGTACTAGGTTACCGTTTCTGTCCCTCTTTCCCCCAGCTGTTCCTTGTCTTCTCTGACTACCTCATTCACCCCTTTTCCCACCTGTTCCCTTTTTCCCTCTGATTAGGTCCCTATATCTCTCTCTGTTTCTGCTCCTGTCTTTGTCGGATTCTTGTTTGTGTGTCTCATGCCTGAACCAGACTATCATCGTGTTTGCTGCAACCTTGTCCTGTCCTGTCGGAATCTACCTGTCCATCTGAGCCCACGTGTGTTCATCATTAAAGAAACTCTGTTTGTTAATTCGCTTTTGGGTCCTCATTCACGCACCTGACAAAAGTGGTGGTCCTAACTGACCTAAGACAGTTTTTCACAATTCCTGACATTTAATCCTAGTAAAAATTCCCTGAGTTAAATTGTATTTGGCTGAGGTGTATGTGAACTACAGTCAGTTATTAATTATATTGCACAAGTGTCCAAGAAGCTGGACATCATTACATCTGCAGCTGAGAAGTTTTTTGTAAAAAATAAATGTAACCTTGGCCTAGAGAGATACGCATGGTTATCAAAACGTCATGTCAGGGTAAGTCTACACAAAATATAGCCCTTATTTTAAGTGTTTTAAAATTCCCTATGGAAAAATGAATTGTCGAAAAACGATTGGAACCATTTCCTTGTTTGACCTCTAGGTTTTATGAGTATTATGACTCATACTGTGGTACTCCACTTGTAATATGTGGAACCAGCAGTGCGCTGTAGTATTTTCAAGGGGGGGATATTTCGCTGCTACACGCGATGTTTGTTGTTTTCCTTGAATCAGTCCGAAGTTGCAATGTCGTAAACACCTATGAACTGTTGGTGTTTACATACAGGAGAGGGAATGCAAAACAACGACGCTGGACAGAGTGCAATCAGGTGTATCAAAAAGGCAGTTTATTGAGTCAAATATATCTTGTCCTGCCGTTTATCGTGCACGGACCTAAGCAATATGACTCTGTGAGGAGTCAGAAAAATTAGGCTCCTTCGCCAGAGTTTACAACAGAATGTATACACAGAATAATGTAGGTGGAGTCTCGTCGTGTTGGTCTTCTGACTGGTCCTGAAGAGTTGGAGGCGGGCCTGCTCTAGCCAGAGTAGGAGCCCCATTGGTGCACAGCAAAGTCCTTTGCTCACGTCACCCGACCAGTAGGGGAGGGGTGGAGTGTGAGTGTGCGTTGCTCATGAGATGTATGTGTGTCAAGGAAGCGTGGATTTAGGGACTGGTAATGTCTGCTTTAGGCTCAGGTGTTTCCTGTTTATGCAGGAGTGCATGTAGGGTTCAATGTCAGTGAGATAGTTTGGCACTCTAAGCTCGTTAGTGTTGCAGGCTGTTCTTTGTAGTTACAGGGGAGTATATTTGCGTGATGGCAGCTGTGTGTCCTTCGGATAATCATGTTATTGCACGTAGGCTCTAAACTTGACTGAGGACACTGGGCCCAGAGTTATCTGAGGGCATCCGGTTTAACCAGAGCTTTGGTCTGCTAGTAATGCTTGATATTAGATTATTTATATAACAGAACCAAAATTTAAGCGATAAGAAAAACGTTTTATACTAGTCAGTTATAACATACAACAGCTATAACATTTTTCTGTCTGCCCGAAGTTCTGTAAAACATGCTGTCAAATCTGTGATGTATGGAAATTTGCGGAACACCACAAGATAACTTTGAGGAAGTAGCGCTAGCTACTAGATTGCTAGCTAATCGGACAGCTGTGTAAGAATAACTTTAGATAGCTGTTTATGTAGCTGCTGTTTATGCCATCTGACAGTGAAGGTAAATCGTGTGTCACACTTATGATTTGTTTCACCGATCAGACAGATCACACTGCTGTGTGGATGGCTAGCTAGTAGGCTATTTCACTATTTATATTTAATTTGGTTATTTTATTAACACCATGTCTCTCTACTGTCTGTAGGTCGTAGCTCGCGCTGGAGAAATTGGACTGGTTTTTGGTGAGTTTAGTTTTGGGATTATGTTCTACTGTGGTGAATGTGATGTGAAATCAGAAACGAGCCTAGCTACCAGTGTTTCATTTCTTTAAATGTAACGTTATTTGAATCAAACCTATTTAGCTAGCTACAGTAAACACGGTTACAAGCACACAATCTTGCGATTACTGTGGATCGTCAGGTTAATACAATAGTTTGTTTAAAATGTGTTTACATGCTTCGGACACGTGAAATCAGGCTGCTGATGGGACTTTTGATAACTGAAGAAAGTCGCCAATCAAGAAACATTCTACCACAGTGACCATGTTGTTTTTGCGTAGACTATTTGATTCGGATTTTGGACACACTGTATGAAGTTTGTATGTAAAAACAATTTATAAGATGCATATATATGTTTTTCCTAACTCACTTCACTCGCGCAAATGCACCAGTGTATCGCCGATTAAACTGTTAATATGTGCTAATAATTCGAAAGATTGCTCATAAAACCAAGTGTTTTAATCGGCGTATGTTTACGTCGATTATGACCTTACGTCGATATAGATAAACAGAGTAAGGTGTTTACATGACGACTTCCATACTCACCGGCCTTACGCCATAATCAGTTGAATATTGAATAATTGGTGCGCATGTTAAGTACTCGATGGAATAGGGCAGGCAAGCTGCAGGGCCTTCAGAAAGTATTCACACCCCTTGACTTTTTCCCCATTTTGTTCTTACAGCCTGAATTTAAAAGGGATTCATTTGAGATTTGTTGTCACTGGCGTACACACAACACCCCATAATTGTATTTTATTTAACCTTTATTTAACTAGGCAAGTCAGTTAATTAAGAACAAATTCTTATTTACAATGCCGGCCAAACCCTTCCCTAATCCGGACGACACTGGGCCAATTGTGCGCCGCCCTATGGGACTCCCGATCACGGCCGGTTGTGGTACAGCCTGGGATCGAACCAGGGTCGGTCGTGACACCTCTGCGCCACTCATGAGCACCTCCAAAAAATATATATATATTTTTTTTACCAATGTAATTAAAAATGAAAAGCTGAATTGTATTGAGTCAATACGTATTCAACCTCTTTGGTATGGCAAGCCTAAATCATTTCAGGAGTAAAAATTTGCTTAACAAGTCGCATAATAAGTTGCATGGACTCATTGTGTGCAATAGTGTTTAACATTTTTTATGACTACCTCATCTCTGTACCTGACACATACAGATAATTGTAAGATCCCTCAGTTGAGCAGTGAATTTCAAACACAGATTCAACTACGAAGACCAGGGAGGTTTTCCAATGCCTTTCAAGGAAGGGCACCTATTCTTAGATGGGTAAAAAAAAAGGCATCCATTCAATATGTTGAAGTTATTAATTACACTTTGGATGGTGGATCAATACATCCAGTCATTACAACGATACAGGCATCCTTCCTAACTCATTTGCCGGAGAGGAAGGAACCCGCTCAGGGGTTTCACCATGAGGCCAATGGTAACTTAAAAGCAGTTAGTTTAATGGCTGTGATTGGAGACAATTGAGGATGGATGAACAACATTGTAGTTACTCCACAATACTAACCTAATTGACAGAGTAAAAATAAGGAAGCCTGTAAAGAATACAAATGTTCCAAATCATGCATCCTGTTTGCAACAAGGCACTAAAGTAATACTGCAAAAAATGTGGCAAAGCAATTCACTTTTTGTTAATAAAACAAAGTGTTATGTTTGGGGCAAATCCAATACATATTTTTCAAGCATATATTGTTGACAAAAAGGACAATTAAATGTTATGGGTATGCTTGTAATCATTAAGGACTGGGCAGTTTTTCAGGAAAATCTATGGCAAGACCTGAAAATGGTTGTCTAACAACGATCAACAACCAATATGACAGAGCTTGAAGAATTTTGGAAAACAAAATGGGCAAATGTTGCACAATCCAGATTTGGAAAGCTCTTAGACTTAACCGGAAATAAAAAAAAGTATTTTGACACTCCTTCAAATGAGTGGATTTGGCTATTTCAGCCACAGCCGTTGCTGACAGATTTATCAAATAGAACACACATGCAATCTCCATAGACAAACATTTGCAGTATAATGGTTTTACTGAAGAGCTCAGTGACTTTCAACATGGCACCGTCATAGGATTCCACCTTTCCAACAAGTCAGTTTGTCAAATTTCTGTCTTGCTAGAGCTGCCCCGGTCAACTGTAAGTGCTGTTATTGTGAATTGGAAACATCTAGGAGCAATAACGGTTAAGCTGCGAAGTGGTTGGCCACAAGCTCACAGAACGGAACCGCCAAGTGCGAGTTCCAACCTGCCTCTGGAAGCTACATCAGCACAATAACCGTTCGTCGGGAGCTTCATGAAATAGGTTTCCATGGCCAGCCTAAGATCACCTTGCGCAATGCCAAGCGTCAGCTGGAGTGGTGTAAAGCTCACCGCCATTGGACTCTGGAGTGATGAATCACACTTGACCATCTGGCAGTCCGACGGACAACTCTGGGTTTGGCGGATGCCTAGAGAACGCTACCTGCCCCATTGCATAGTGCAAACTGTAAAGTTTGGTGGAGGAGGAATAATGATTTTAGGGCTATTTTTAAAGGTTCGGACTAGGCCCCTTAGTTCCAATGGAGGGAAATCTTATCACAGCATACGTTCTACGCTTCCAACTTTGTGACAACAGTTTCAGCATGACAATGCCGCCATGTGCAAAGTGAGGTCCCATAGGGAAATGGTTTGTCGATCGGTGCGGAAGATCTTGTCTGGCCTGCACAGTCTTGACTCCAACCCCATCGAATACCTTTGGGATGAATTGGAACGCCGACTGCGAGCCAGGCCTATTCACCCAACATCAGTGCCCGACCTCACTAATGCTCTTGTGGATGAATGGATTCAAGTGCCCGCAGCTCCATATTAATGCCCATGATTTTGGAATGAGATGGACGACGAGCAGGTGTCCATATACTTTTGGTTAAGTCGTTTATATCAGTGTCCCCCCCGCTTTGACATGACAGAATACTTTGTGTATATTGTTGACAAAAAGGACAATTAAATACATTTTAATCCCACTTTGTAACACAACAAAATGTGGAAAAAGTCCAGGGTGTGAATACTTTCTGAAGGCACTATATGTTGTAAAGACTGACTAAACCCCTCCTTGTAGATTCTGTCTGGCCCCAGCTATAAATATGTATGTAGCCACAGCAGCCATTATGGAATTCTAAAATGGCTGCTGTGGCTTCTGCTAGCTAGCATGAGGACAAAAACGGCAGTTTACTTAAAAACTAACAGCCGTTCCTTCTACTTGGTGAAGCAGTTGGGACAATTCGTAGTACAACGCAATTGTCATACCTAGATTGAGGTACGTTTTCCAAGCCATATCTTGCACTGGCTTCGTGGTGTCTTAATCTACATAGGAAGGCTGGCTACATCTTATCCTCAGTTTGCCCTACAACATCATTGCGTAGCCTCAGTGAACTTGCTATCATTCATTGGCCCACTGATACTTATCTCTGCATGCCCCCCCCCCTTGCACTGAATGTTCTGAAATGCAGGTAATAGAAATTAATGATTTGAAATTCAACATTGTGTCTCCCACCTTTCCTCCTGACCCTTGTCTTCAGGTTGCTGGGGTTGTGCAATAACTTTGCGTACGTGGTGATGCTGAGTGCAGCCCATGACATTTTAAAACAACAAGGGTCTCACAACTCCACATCGCCTGTAAGAATGGGTTGTAGAATGCTGTATCACCATAGCATTTGTATCTGTTGTTAGTATCAAAGTACTATATTGGCAATATTCTTTCATTCTCTCTCCATGTCCTTCTTCTTCAGACCCCATCCACAGTTGCCTTGGACGTTGAAGGTGGAAAAATAAGTCGTTACGACTGCAGCCCTGTTTCTACCGCGGTAAATAGAGATGCACTGCAGCTGTGAAAGTGTGTGTGATCAAATGTTATTTTATTCAGCAGATGTTATTGCGGGTGTAGCGAAATTCTCGTGTTCCTAGCTCCAATAGTGCAGAAATATTTTACGATTCACAACAATACACACAAATCTAAAGTAAAATAATGGAGTTAAGAAATATATAAATATTAGGACGAGCAATGTCGGAGTGGCATTGACTAAAATCCAGTGTATATACATATGAAATGAGTAAAGCAGTATGTAAACATGTATTAAAGTGACCAGCCTGATTCTGCCTGGTTAACATGTGTGTGACCTCTCTGTCCACCTCTCCAAAGCTGTTTTGCTGGCTGATATTCTTCCCACTCTCATGATCAAGTTTTCTGCTCCATTCTTCATCCACAGTCTCCCTTATGGGTAAGAGAAGGACAGATGGTGCTTTCCCAGTTGTCTTTGAATACTTTTTCTTACAGTAAAGGAACATTGTAATAAGATGTTGTCAATGGCCGTATCTTAGCTTTTGCTAATCATAACATAATACAGAAACAATATTATCCTACATTACCAGTTTGTTTGAGTTTGCGAAGGTTTGCCAATTTGAGTGCACATGTCAATTTGGAGGTTGTGTTTTTGTCCACAGTTTCCGAGTGTTGGTATGCGTTGCAACAGCGATTGCAAGCTTCCTTGTGGTGTCCTTATCTTCTACCATGTGGATAAGCGTTTTGGGTAATGTGTGTGTGTGTGTGTGTGTGTGTGTAGGCCTATGTTTGTGAATGGGGATGGAAACATTTGAGATATGATCATTGATCACTATTTTAATTCCTAGAACATTGCAGCTCTGACATTTCCCCTGAAACCAGACACTATCTCGCTGATATGGTAACCATGGGGACGCATCTATCAGCCAGTCAGCAGTTATGTTAATAGCTGATTTAGCTGATTAATTAATCATTTTTATTTAACATTTATTTAACTTGGCAAGTCAGTTAAGAACAAATTCTTATTTACAATGACAGCCTAAATCAAATACAATTTTATTGGTCACATACACATGGTTAGCAGATGTTAATGCGAGTGTAGAGAAATGCTTGTGCTTCTAGTTCTGACCATGCAGTAGAATCTAACAAGTAATCTAACAATTTCACAACAACTACACACAAGTGTAAAGTAATTAATAAGAATATGTACATATAAATATATGGATGAGCGATGGCCGAACAGCATAGGCAAGATGCAGTAGATGGTATAGAGTACAGTATATACATATGAGCTGAGTAATTCAGGGTATGAACACATTGTTTAAAGTGACTAGTGATACATTTATTACATCTAATTTTTGTATTATTTAAGTGGCTATAGATTTGAGTCAGTAGCCACTCATTGTTAGTGATGGCTGTTTAACATTCTGATGGCCTTGTGATAGAAGCTGTTTTTCAGTCTCTCGGTCCCCGCTTTGATGCACCTGTACTGACCTCGCCTTCTGGATGATAGCGGGGTGAACAGGCAGTGGCTCGGGTGGTTGTTGTCCTTGATGATCTTGTTCGCCTTCCTGTGACATCGGGTGGTGTAGGTGTCTTGGAGGGCAGGTAGTTTGCTCCCGGTGATGCGTTGTGCAGACCTCACTACCCTCTGGAGAGCCTTGCGGTTGTGGGCGGAGCAGTTGCCGTACCAGGCAGTGATACAGTCCGACAGGATGCTCTCGATTGTGAGTCTGTAAAAGTTTGAGTGTTTTTGGTGACCAAGCCAAATTTCTTCAGCCTCCTGAGATTGAAGAGGCGCTGTTGCGCCTTCTTCACTACGCTGTCTGTGTGGGAGTACCATTTCAGTTTGTCCATGATGTGTTCCCCCTGTAACTTAAAACTTTCCACTTTCTCCGCTACTGTCCCGTCAATGTTGGTAGGGGGGTGATCCCTCTGCTGTTTCCTGAAGTCCACGATCATCTCCTTTGTTTTGTTGAGTGTGAGGTTATTTTCCTGACACCACACTCCGAGGGCCCTCACCTCCTCCCCGTAGGCAGTTGTGTCATGGTTGGTAATCAAGACTACCACTATAGTGTCGTCTGCAAACTTGATGATTGAGTTAGAGAGGTGCATGGCCACGCAATCATGGGTGAACAGGGAGTATAGGAGAGGGCTGAAAACGCACCCTTGTTGGGCCCCAGTGTTGAGGATCAGCGGGGTGGAGATGTTGTTTCCTACCCTCACCACCTAGGAGCGGCCCGTCAAAGTCCAGGACCCAGTTGCACAGGGCGGGGTCGAGACCCAGGGTCTCGAGCTTAATGATGAGTTTGGAGGGTACTATGGTGTTAAATGCTGAGCTGTAGTCGATGAACAGCATTCTTACATAGGTATTCCTCTTGTCCAAATGGATTTGGGCAGTGTGATTACGATTGCGTCGTCTGTGGACCTATTGGGGCGGTAAGCAAATTGGAGTGGGTCGAGGGTGTCAGGTAGGGTGGAGGTGATATGATTCTTGACCAGTCTCTCAAAACACCTCATGATGACAGAAGTGAGTGCTACGGGGCGATAGTCTTTTAGCTCAGTTACCTTAGCTTTCTTGGGAACAGGAACAATGGTGGTCCTCTTGAAGCATGTGGGAACAGCATACTGGGATAGGGAGATATTGAATATGTCCGTAAACCCACCAGCCAGCTGGTCTGCGCATGCTCTGAGGACGTGCCTAGGGATGCCGTCTTGGCCGGCAGCCTTGTGAGTGTTAACACGTTTAAATGTTTTACTCACATTGGCTGCGGTGAAAGAGAGTCCGCAGGTTTTTTGTAGTGGGCCGTGTCAGTGGCACTGTATTGTCCTCAAAGCGAGCAAATAAGTTGTTTAGTTTGTCTGGGAGCAAGACATTGGGGTCTGTGACGGGGCTGGTTTTCTTTTTGTAGTCCGTGATTGACTGTAGACCCTGCCACATTCCTCTCGTGTCTGAGCCGTTGAATTGCGACTCTACTTTGCCTCTACTGACGCTTAGCTTGTTTGATTGCCTTGCGGAGGGAATAGCTACACTGTTTGTATTCGGTCATGTTTCCAGTCACCTTGCCCTGATTAAAAGCAGTGGTTCCTGGGAACAGTGGGTTAACTGCCTTGTTCAGTGGCAGAACGACACATTTTTTCCTTGTCAGCTCAGGGTTTCAATCCAGCAACCTTTCAGTCATGTGTATATTAACCTCTCTGCGCACGGAAACCACTAGCAGGCTGAAATTCCACAACATACGGTGATCGCTACAGAAATAGTCATATTAAACATTCATGAAAATACAAGTGTCTCACATGTATTGAAAGCCTAGAAACTTGCTAATCCAACTGCGTTGTCAGATTTAAAAAATGATTTACTGCGAAATAATACGATGCAATTATCTGAGCATAGAGCCCCATAATTTTTTTTTTTTTTACCTTTGACGATCTTTGTCTGTTTGCAATTCCAATGCTCATTGTTACACAATGAATGATCTTTTGTTTGATAAAATCCGTTTTTATAGCCTAACACGAAACATTTTGTGAACCACTTGTGTCGTGAATTCCGTCTCATTCCATTTTCGACGACACATTCCAGGTAAATATCCCACACAGAACGTGACTTTTCCAGTCATGTTTGGTTTCACTGCAATCAACTGGTTTGTTTGTAACACAATCAAACGTGATGGGACATTTTTTGCGGGACGTATTGACTGAAAGAAACCGATTTGAAGACAAGTCATGACATCATTGTGCACCAATGATTTGCCTGCTGTTTCGTTGATTGACTGTCTTTTAACCCAATGACCACTGATCGTCTTGAAATCTAGCTGGGTAGATAGCCAATGAGCTGAGCTAAACAGCAATACGCCATGTTTATGTGTTTGCAAGACCAACCCAAGTAGTATGCTCCAGCTTAACGAGAGTCATTCTGTATTGAAGTTTCATAGCGGAAGGAGCTAAGCATATTACGCACTGCATTGTTTGGTAAACGCGCAGATTCAGCTGTTTATATATCAATCATTATGGCGACTAAGTCAGGGAAAGCTAAATCTAAGTCTAGATATACAGATGTACACACAATTTTAGAATAAATTGATTGGGAAAGTGAGACAGAGATTGTTGTAGGACGCTTCATTTAGCGATTGTGGAGGAACATTTTTTGAACGGGAGAGGGCATCGTTTATCATGCTTTTATAATGTTTATCATTATCATGCTAATGCCCTTGTTTGAAATTAATAATATAAAATAGTATTTGTGATTGTTTTAAAATTTTAGAAGCAATATATAAACATGTAATGTCATGAAATGTGAGATGCGTGTGTCTGCCGCCCCACCCCAACCCACATGAAATAGCCTATTTGAGGCTGTTGAGGAGAGGGCAGGACCACATCAATGGCAAAAGTGAAATGGAGACAGTAGATACAGCTGGTCTGTTGTAATATAATAAATACAGTAGATCTAGATGGTCTGTCATAATATAATAGAGACAGTAGATATAGCTGAAATGTCATAATATAAAAGAGATATTAGATCAGCAGGTAATAATAATATAATATATTCAACCTTCAACCTTCTATATATATCTGTTTATTATACCTGTTGATACAGGGCTCATACAGGGGGGCAAAATAGTATTTAGTCAGCCACCAATTGTGCAAGTTCTCCCACTTAAAAAGATGAGAGGCCTGTAATTTTCCTCATAGGTACACTTCAACTATGACAGATGAAATGAGAAAAAAAAATCCAGAAAATCACATTGTAGGATTTTAAATGAGTTATTTTGCAAATTATGTTGGAAAATAAGTATTTTTTGCCTTTCTAGGGAGTTTTTCCTAGCCACTGTGCTTCTACACCTGCATTGCTTGCTGTTTGGGGTTTTAGGCTAGGGCTATATAAATAGATTTGATTTGATAGAGGACTGAGGGTCTTCCAAATATTGAAAGTTAAATATTTTTTAATCAATAAAAAAATTAATCCATATTTTGTTGTCATTTTTTTTCTCCATTTTTTTGGGGGGGGGGGTGTGTTAGAATACCATTTTGGTATTTTGTATATAGTTATTAATTTCAAAATGTATACCTTCACCAATTTGGCCACTTGGGTACATTTGGGCTACTTGTGTGGGACACCTGGGTAACTTCATGATAAATGTCATGTAGCACACTCATTTGGAAGTTATCATTCTGAAACTTTGCACAAGTACTGTTGCCCTCTTATATTTTTCACTGAAATTGTCCCCATCATCCTATGTGGGGAGAAATGTAAATGTTAATTCATAGACAGTTGTGAGTCCATGAGATCAAAATGATACATTGTCGTCAGAATGTATCCATACACCTTAGCTGTGTTCGAAAACCCGTACTAACATACTGTATACTACATACTTAATGAGTATATACCATTTACTATTAGTTCATTTTATTTTACTGTAAACAAACAGTATCGTAGCTTGTTAGCGTAACAAATTACTAGCTAAACATTTTGCGATTTCAGGTGTGTTCGTAAATTCAATCTGCAGTGCCAGAGTGCGCACTGGGCGTTTGTAAATCCAGAGCATTGTCAGATTGCAAATTCAGAGCGTTTCGCTCTCAGAGCGTTCAGAGCACACGCTGGACGCTCTGGCCGAGGAGTTGGGTTGATCCAAGTGTTCAACTGCAGTCAAGAACCCAAGCTAACTGGCTAATATTGGCTAGCTACTTCCAGACACAAATGAGAGAACACCTCACTCTGACCATTTTATTCGCCATAGCAGAGCTGGTTATCCAGAGTGTTGGTGACTGTAACTGTGCTGCTGGCAACAATTTATTATGTTTTTTTTTGCCAATGTTTACTGAGAGTGAGAGTGCTCTGAAATCGTAGTAGTTAGCCAAAATTAAAAATGTTCATGGAATCGCACAACGACTATACCACTTAGCTAAGAATGATGTGAATAATCAAGTCTATAAACGTTGGTTAGTTAGTTAATATACTGCCTGACAAGTTCGATGTATTAGTATCCAACAAACGTTAGGTAACTAGCTAACATACCGGTACATACTGCTGTAATGCTATGCGTAACTTATTTGTCAAGTCATTACTTTATTACATTGCTCAACATTTTCTTAACATTTGTCATTAATTAGTTCAATGAATTTGTATTGGCTCTCGTCGGTCTTCGGCTTCATATTTTCCGCCATTTGCTTCAAATTTGAAAATGTTGTGAAGCCACACCCATTTTCTGAAGAATTGCATTTTGGGCCCTAAAAGTACAGAAATAGTGTCCTCTGTGTGTATACTTCGTATTTTGGAGAATTTAGTCCAACATCCGGGAACCTTTTGGCTTACAAACTATATCCATACTATGACCAATAAGCATACTATATATAGTCAATTCACATCACAAATAGTGCGGTCAGTATGAGTATTCGAACACAGCTCTGGACTTTTTCCACATTTTGTTGTGGATTCACATCTTTCCATTTTGAATAAAAAATGGATTAAATATAATATTTTCTCACCCATCTAATGACAAAGTGAAAACATGTTTTAAGAATTTATTGAAAATGAAATGCAGAAATGTATTTTACATAAATAATTCACACCCCTGAGTCAATACTTTTACATTTATTTGTGGGGGTAGATCAGCTTTAATATTGCAGATTGTGGCTTGCATCAATATAATTGTCAGCATAATTTCCAATCCCCATATATATATATATATATATATATATATATATATATATATATATATATATATATATATATATATATATATGTATATATAAATATTTATACATACACAGTACCAGTGAAAAGTTTAGACACACCTACTCATTCAAGGGTTTTTATTTTTCTTATTTTCTACATTTTATAATAATAGTGAAGAGATCAAAACTATGAAATAACACATGAAATCAAGTAGTAACTTAAAACGTGTTATACAAATCAAAATATTTCATATTTGAGATTCTTCAAAGTAGCCACCCTTTGCCTTGATGACAGCTTTGCACACTCTTGGCATTCTCTCAACCAGCTTCACCTGGAATGCTTTTCCAACAGTCTTGAAGCATTTCCCATATATGCTGAGCACTTGTTGGTTGCTTGCAGTCCAACTCATCCCAACCCATGTCAATTGGGTTGAGGTCGGGTGATTGTGGAGGCCAGGTCACCTGATGCAGCACTCCATCACTCTCCTTGGTCAAATAGCCCTTACATAGACTGGAGATGTGTTTTGGGTCATTGTCCTGTTGAAAAACAAATGATAGTCACATTAAGTGGAAACCAGATGGGATAGTGTATCGCTGCTAAATGCTGTGGTAGCCATGCTGGTTAGTTGTGCCTTGAATTCGAAATTAATCACAGACAGTGTCAATAGCAAAGGACCCCACACCCTCATACCTCCTCCGTGCTTCACGGTGGGAACCACACATGCGGAGTTCATCCGTTCACCTACTTTGCGTCTGAAAAAAGACACGGCGGTTGGAACAAAAAATCTCACATTTGGACTCATCAGACCAAAGGACAGATTTCCACCAGTCTAATGTTGATTGCTCGTGTTTCTTGCCCCAAGCAAGTCTCTTCTTATTGGTGACTTTTAGTAGTAGTTTCTCTGCAGCAATTTGACCATGAAGGCCTGATTCAGAGGTAGCTCTGTCTTCCTTTTCCTGTGACGGTCCTCATGAGGGCCAGTTTCATCATAGCGCTTGATAGTTTTTGCGACTGCACTTGAAAAAACGTTCAAAGTTCTTGATATTTTCCACGTTGACTGACCTTCGTGTCTTAAAGTAATGGACTGTCATTTCTCTTTGCTTATTTCAGCGGTTCTTGCCATAATATGGACGTGGTCTTTTACCAAATAGGGCTATCTTCTGTATACCACCCCTACCTTGTCACAACACAACTGATTGGCTCAAACGCATTAAGAAGGAAATAAATTCCACAAATGAACTTTTAACAAGTCACACCTGCTAATGGAAATGTATTCCAGGTGACTATCTCATGAAGCTGGTTGAGAGAATGCCAAGTGTGTGCAAAACTGTCAAGGCAAAGGGTGGGTACTTAAAAAAATTTAAAGATTAGATTTTTTTTTAAACACTTGTGGTTACTAAGTGATTCCATATGTGTGTTATTTCATAGTGTTGATGTCTTCACTATTATTCTACAATGTAGAAAATAGTTCAAATAAAAACCCTGGAATGAGTAGGTGTGTCAACTTTTGACTGGTAGTGTGTGTGTGTGTGTGTGGTGCCTTCGGTAAGTATTCAGACCCCTTGACTTTTTCCACATTTTGTTACGTTACAGACTTATTCTAAAATGTATTAAATACATTTTTTTTTAAATCCTCAGCAATCTACAGACAACACCCCATAATGACAAAGCGAAAACAGGTTTTTAGACATTTTAGCACATTTATTTCAACTTAAAAACGGATACCTTATCTACATAAGTATTCAGACCCTTTGCTATGAGACAAGAAATTGAGTTCAAGTGCATCCTGTTTCTGTTGATCATCTTTGATATATTTCTAGGATTTGATTGGAGTCCACCTGTGGTAAATTCAATTGATTGGACATGATTTGGAAAGGCGCACACACCTCTCTATATAAGGTTCCACAGTTGACAGTGTATGTCAGAGCAAAAACCCAGCCTTGAGGTTAAAGGAATTGTTCGTAGAGCGCAGAAACAGTATTGTGTCAAGGAAAAGATCTGGGGAATTGTACCATAAAATGTCTGCAGCATTGAAGGTCCCCAAGAACAGTGTCTTCCATCATTCAAAAATGGACGAAGTTTAGAACCACCAAGAATCTTCCTAGCGCTGTCCGCCCGGCCAAACTGAGTAATCTGGAGAGAAGGGCCTTGGTCAGGGAGGTGACCAAGAACCCGATGGTCACTCAGACAGAGAGCTAGAGTTCGTCTGTGGAGATGGGAGAACCTTCCAGAAGGACAACCATCTCTGCAGCACTCCCAATCTGGTGTTAATGGTGGAGTGGCCAGACGGATGCCACTCCTTTAGTAAAAGGCACATGGCTACCCGCTTGGAGTTTTCCAAAAAGCATCTAAAGACTATGAGAAACAAGATTCTCGGGTCTGATGAAACCAAAATTGAACCCTCTGGCCTGAATGCCAAGCATCACGTCTGGATGAAACCTTGCAACATCCCTACGTTGAAGCGTGATAGTGGCAGAATCATGCTGTGGGGATGTTGTTCAGCGGCAGGAGTTGGGAGTCTTGTCAGGATTGAGGGTAAGATTAACTGAAAAGAAATACAGAGAGATCCTTGATGAAAACCTGTTCCAGAGCTCTCAGGACCTCAGACTGGGGTGAAGGTTCACCTTCCAACAGGAGAACAACCCTAAGCACAGGAGTGGCCTCAGGACAAGTTTCTGAATGTCTTTGATTGACCCAGCCAGAGCCCGGACTTAAACCTGAGGGGATCTGCAGAGAAAAATGGGTGAAACTCCCCAGATACAGGTGTTCCAAGCTTTTAGCAGTTCGTTTTATTTTTTATAATATATTACACTTGATCTTCCTTGAATAAGTTCCTCTATTTGTTTTTGTTTTCCACATATTCTGTGCCTCTATGGTACATTTTTTATTGCTATCTATCTGTACTGTTGTCCTGCTAAATCCTTTGTTAATATGAACTCTTGACCTGAATTGCTATTTTTTTAAAGATGAGTGTTGAATTGCATGTCCTCTAAAGGAACATTTTAAAAGTGTCCCATACAATAAGGGGATCTGCAGTACCTATGTTATGTTGGAAAAAGTCAGTTCTTTCTTGGTTAAAAACAAGTTGTCATCCAATTTCAAATATCCTTTTCTCAAGACATGTTGCTTTGCATTCAGTCCAAAGAGTACATTCTTTGTCTCATCAGACCACAGAATCCTTTACTTTATGATCTGAGTCTTTCATGTCTTTTTGCAAACTCCAGGTGTGCTGTCGTGCCTTTTTCTAAGTAGTGGCTTCTGTCTGGCCACTCTCTTATAAAGCCCAGATTGGTGAAGTGCTCTAGAGACCGTTGTCCTTCTGGCAGGTTCTCCTATTTATGACAAGGAACTCTGTAGTTCTGTCAGAGTGGTCATTTGGGTTCTTGGTCACCTCCCTGACCAAGGTCCTTCTTGCCTGGTTGCTCAGTTTGGTCAGACGGCCACCTCTAGGCAGAGTGGGTGGTTCCATATTTTTTCAATTTCGCAATGATGGAGACCACTGTGCTCTTGGAAACTTTCAACACTCTAGAAATAGTTGTATACCCTTCCCCAGATGTATGCCTCATCACGAATCTCGACGATCTATGGACAGTTCCTTGGACTTCATGGTATAGTTCCTGCTCTGACATGAGCTGTCAACTGTGGGACCTTTTTATATCGTTTTTTTATTTTGTAAATCATGTCCAAACAACTGAGTTGGCCACTGGTGGACTCCAATCAAGTTGTTGTGACATATCAAGGATGTTCAAGTGAAATTGGATGCACCAGAGCTCAATTTGGAGTGTCATAGCAAAGGGGTGTGAATACTTATGTAAATTAGATGCATCTGTATTTCATTTTCAATATATTTGCAAAAATGTCAAAACATATTTTCACTTTAGCATTATGAGGTAGATGGGTGAGAAACATTTTGAATGCAGGCTGTAACACAAATGTGGTATAAGTCGAGGGGTTTGAATACTTTCTGAAGGCGCTGTAGTTTTAACCATGTTTTGAATCTTAACCTTATTTGTTTACAATGATATTGTTTACCAATAATGGAGTAAAACAGACTTACATTTGGGGTTTTGATGGGTTAGGACAGTTGAACTAAGCTCATGAAGCATTTATAAGTATTCTTCAAGAATCCATGGCTATATACTGTATATAGTTTAAAAATAATGTACCAATCCCAGATAGACCCTTTCAACTCACAAGAAAGGCAGAACTTACAGTGACTTCAGAAAGTATTCACACCCCTTTTCCATTTTGTTGTATTACAGCCTGAATTTAAAATGTATTGAATTGAGAATTTGTCACTGGCCTACAAACAATACCCTAAAATGTCAAAGTGGAATTATGTTCATTACAAATTAGAAGCTGAAATGTCATGTGTCATGAGTCAATAACTATTCAACCCATTTGTTATGGCAAGTTCAGGAGTAAACATTTGCTTAACAAGTTACATGGGCTCACTCTGTGTGCAATAATAGTGTTAACATTATTTTTTAATGACTACCTCGTCTCTGTACCCCACACATACAGATAATTGTAAGATCCCTCAGTCAAGCAGTGAATTACAACCACAAAGACCAGGGAGGTTTTCCAATGCCTCGCAAAGAAGGGGACCTATTGGTAGATAGGTACAAAAAGAAGCAGACATTGAATATCCCTTTGAGCATGGTGATGTTATTCATTACACTTTGGATGGTGTATCAATACACCCAGTCACTACTAAAAACATGTTTTCAGTTTGTCATTATGGGGTATTACTTATTTTATTTAATCCATTTTGAATTCAGGCTGTAACAACAGAATGTGGAATAATTCAAGGGAAATTAATACTTTCATAAGGCACTGTATTACAATTGTTTCACCCTTACTCGATATACTGTGAGACGGTATTTTAACCATTCATTTTTGAAACCCTATTATTATGTGTATCGTATTAGAGTACATATTTGCATCCATATTAAAGTACTGTGTATCTTTTAGGTGTGATCTTTGCCAGTGTGAGCGCTGGACTGGGAGAGCTCTCCTTCCTCTCTCTCACTGTCTTCTTTAGCAGGTAGACTATCTCCCTGATTTACTAACAGTTCTGTAAGTTGTTTACTTTGCAGCTCTTTTTTTTACATAAAAGGTATTCTCACTCAAAACCCTCTCAATAGTTTTTTTCCGACACTCTCACCCCGTGTCTCTTTCTATCCGCCTTCTTAGAGATGTGTTGGGGGGCTGGGGCTCGGGCACCGGTGGAGCAGGTGTGGCCGGGGCTCTGCTGTACTCTGGTCTCACGCAGGCTGGCCTCTCACCCAGGAACACGCTGCTCATCATGCTGGTCGTCCCTGTAGCCATGGTGACCAGGTCAGTCCCAGAGGTGAAAGTAAGGTAGTTGGGTACGGCGTACTGGCAAAATAAATAGTGGGGGTACGCTGTACCAGAAACATGAGCCTATCACAATAATTCAAGCAAATGTAAATGAAACTTTAGGCTTTTATGCCATTATTTATCATTACCGTACGTCAGAGGCATGAAACATTTGCTCAAAACTGCGATGTGGTTCCACGAGAACACTAACATTTTGCCAAGGCAGAGATGAGTGGCTGAGACGCGCGAGGACAGCAGTGGGTGCATCAATTCTCAAATCGCCAAATGTCATTATTTTTTTGCCGTTTTGTGTAACCGATGTCTCTTTCCATTCACCAGTTTGGAGGCTGGAAATATGTTGTGAGTGGATGAGCGTGTGTCGGTAGTCTAGTAAAGGAGCCCTTTTAAGTGATAGTTTGACAAGCGCATGCACACACAGGAGGTCCCATACCGGGAAGAAATGAGTTCTATACTGAACAAAAATATAAACGCAACATGTAAAGTGTTGGTCCTATGTTTCATGGGCTGAAAGTAATAGATCCCAGACATTTTCCATACGCACAAAAAGCGTATTTCTCTAAAAGGTTGTGCACAATTTGGAAGTATGTCCAACCAGCCTCACAACCGCCGACAATGTGTAACCATGCCAGCCATTGCCCAGGACCTCCACATCCGGCTTTTTCACCTGCGGGATCTTCTGAGACTAGCCATCCGGGCAGCTGATGAAACTGAGGAGTATTTATGTCTGTAATAAAGCCATTGTGTGGGGAGAAACACATTCTGATTGGGTGGGCCTTGCTTCCATGTGGGTGGCCCTCCCAAGCCCACCTATGGCTTCACCCCTGCCCAGTCATGTGAAATCCATAGATTAGGGCCTTATGAATTTATTTCAATTGACTGATTTCCTTATATGAACAATAACTCAGTAAAATCGTTGAAATTGCATGTTGCGTTTATATTTTTGTTCGGTATGCTTTCATCCCTGGTCAGTCCCATGTGATAAGTTAATGTGTTGTTAGGTGAGTGGGAAAGGATCAATCCTTTTCTGTCAGTTTATCTGAACCGTTCACCCCCTTTTTGTCTCTTCCTTTTCCCCCACTTTCCCCTCAGCTATTTTTTTCCTGCTAGTCTTCCCCTCTTCCTTCCCACAGTGGAAGTGCAGGGAGGTGGAGTCTGTGAGGGGCAGAGACTCACAGAGCAGGCAGCCCCTATTGGATGACACTGATGAAGAGGAGGAGCGGGAGAAAGGTGCTGAAGGTGTGTTTATCATGTCAGCATGTGGTAAGGTAAAGAATTTTGAGGAAAGTGATTTGTGGTAATATGGATGTTTAACACAATATATTTTAAGTAATGAAATATTACATTTTAATTGTAAAATATTTTGTAGGACATTGATTAACCAAACAGCCCATCTTCACTTCCTTCCTTCTGAATATAACAGAAGACAAGGTCACTGGACCACTGACATGTATTGAGAAACTACACATCATTAAAGTGAGTTTGAAGTCACTTTAGAAAAGTGGACTTGGTCTGTACCATTTTCAGATTAAAAAGTTATATTCTCTCAAAGTTGGCCCAGACCAGGGTAAGCCAGGCCAAAATCTCATAAATATCATTTTTTCCCAGTCGATACAAACTCAATTCCCCAATGCGATAGACACAGAACAGTTTTACTTAAATTTCATTTTCACATGTGCTAAATAATCAGTTTAACCCTGGCCTAGTAAGTTTTACTCAGTCTTGATTTGCTCCAGTACTATATGTGTTATTGCCAATCTGCTAATATCAATTCTACCGCCTCCCCTCAGGGTCTGTTGAGGTTTGTGGTTCCGTGAGGAGTTGTCTACTTCGCGGAGTACTTCATCAACCAGGGCCTGGTGAGTAGGCCTCTGTCGCCCCTTGGCAGTTTATAGTGTCACTGCAATTAGTTGATATTCTCACCATCACTTCTATTCTCATTGTATAGTATGGATGACCCCCAAACTTCTTGTTACAGTTGAACTCATTTCCTAATTTTTCAAATTTCTTTACAGTTGGAACTCCTATATTTCCCAAACTTCTATCTCTCCCATGCAGAGCAGTATCGCTGCTAAGTACCATTCAGAATATATACAGTTGAAGTTGGAAGTTTACATGCGCTTAGGTTGGAGTCATTAAAACTCATTTTTCAACCACTCCACAAATTTCTTGTTAACAAACTATAGTTTTGGCAAGTCGGTTAGGACATCTACTTTGTGCATGACACAAGTAATTTTTCCAACAATTGTTTACAGACAGATTATTTCACTTAGTCACTGTATCACAATTCCAGTGGGTCAGAAGTTTACATACACTAAGTTGACTGTGCCTTTTAAACAGCTTGGAAAATTCCAGAAAATGTCATGGCTTTAGAAGCTTCTGATAGGATAATTGACATAATTTGAGTCAATTGGAGGTGTACATGTGGATGTATTTCAAGGCCTACCTTCAAACTCAGTGCCTCTTTGCTTGACATCATGGGAAAATCAAAAGAAATCAGCCAAGACCTCAGAAAAGAATTGTAGACTTCCACAAGTCTGGTTCATCCTTGGAAGCAATTTCCAAACGCCTGAAGGTAACACGTTCGTCCGAACAAGTAATAGTACGCAAGTATAAACACCATGGGACCACACAGCCGTCATACCGCTCAGGAAGGAGACGCGTTCTGTCTCCTAGAGATGAACGTACTTTGGTGCGAAAAGTGCAAATCAATCCCAGAACAACAGCAAAGGACCTTGCTAAGATGCTGGAGGAAACGGGTACAAAAGTATCTATATCCACAGTAAAACGAGTCCTATATCGACATAACCTGAAAGGCCACTCAGCAAGGAATAAAAAAGCCAGACTACGGTTTGCAACTGCACATGGGGACGAAGATTGTACTTTTTGGGGAAATGTCCTCTGGTCTGATGAAACAAAAATATAACTGTTTAGCCATAATGACCATCGATATGTTTGGAGGAGAAAGGGGGAGGCTTGCAAGCAAAAGAACACCATCCCAACCGTGAAGCACGGGGGTGGCAGCATCATGTTGTGGGGGTGCTTTGCTGCTGGAGGGACTGGTGCACTTCACAAAATAATTTTCCTCCCTCATGATGATATCTATCTGGATATATCGAAGCAACATTTCAAGACATCAGTCAGGAAGTTAAAGCTTGGATGGAAATGGATCTTCCAAATGGACAATGACCCCAAGCATACTTCCAAAGTTGTGGCAAAATGGCTTAACCTTTCTGATCTCCCCATCCCGGATCCGGGTTCGTGAATACAGACTCAAGCTCATTACCATAACGCAACGTTAACTATTCATGAAAATCGCAAATCAAATGAAATAAATATGCTAGCTCTCAAGCTTAGCCTTTTGTTAACAACACTGTCATCTCAGATTTTCAAAATATGCTTCTCAACCATTGCAAAACAATCATTTGTGTAACAGTATTGATGGCTAACGTAGCATTTAGCATTAGCATTCAGCTGGCAACATTTACACAAAAAAACAGAAAAGCATTCAAAAAAATCATTTACCTTTGAAGAACTTCAGATGTTTTCATTGAGGAGACTCTCAGATAGCAAATGTTCAGTTTTTCCTGAAAGATTATTTGTTTAGGACAAATCGCTCCGTTTTCTGCGTCACGTTTAGCTATGAAAAAACCCCTGTATCCAGGATTGTGTAAATCTATCAGCAAGCTCATTAGCATAACACAACGTTAACTATTTATGAAATGAAATAAATATGCCATCTCTCAAGCTTAGCCTTTTGTAAACAACACTGTCATCTCAGATTTTCAAAATATGCTTCTCAACCATAGGAAAACAATCATTTGTGTAAAAGTAGCTAGCTAGAGTTAGCATTTCGCGTTAGCATTTCGCGTTAGCATTAGCGTTAGCATCCAGCACGCAACATTAACAAAAACATAAAAGCCTTCAAATAAAATCATTTACCTTTTGAAGAACTTCTGATGTTTTCAATGAGGATACTCTCAGTTAGATAGCAGATGCTCAGTTTTTCCAAAAAGATTCCTTGTGTATTAGAAATAGCTCCGTTTTATACATCACATTTGGCTACCAAAAAAAATCCATAAATTCAGTCCTCAAAACGCAAACTTTTTTCCAAATTAACTCCATAATATCGACTGAAAACATGGCAGACGTTGTTTAGAATCAATCCTCAAGGTGTTTTTCACATATCTCTTCATTGATACATCGTTCTTGGAAACATGCTTTCTCTCCTGAATCCCAGGAGAAAATGCCTGCACCTGAAGATTACGCACAAATTTAGACAAAGGACACCGGGCGGACCTCTGGAAAATGTAGTCTCTTATGGCCAATCTTCCAATGATATGCCTACAAATACGTCACAATGCTGCTAAGACCTTGGGCGAACGACAGAAAGTGTAGGCTCATTCGTTGCGCAATCACAGCCATATAAGGAGAGAATGGAAAACAGAGCTTCAGAAATTCTGCTAATTCCTGGGTGATGCATCATCTTGGTTTCGCCTGTAGAATGAGTTTTGGGGCACTTACAGACAAAATCTTTGCAGATTCTGAAACTTCAGAGTGTTTTCTTTCCAAAACTGTCAAGAATATGCATAGTCGAGCATCTTTTCGTGACAAAATATCGCGCTTAAAACGGGAACGTTTTTTATCCAAAAATGAAATAGCGCCCCTAGAGCTCTAAGAGGTTAACCAAATACATTTTAACCCAGTTTCACAATTCCTGACATTTAATCCTTGTAAAAAATCCCTGTCTTAGGTCAGTTAGGATCACCACTTTATTTTAAGAATGTGAAATGTCAGAATAATAGTAGAGAATGATTTATTTCAGCTTTTATTTCTTTCATCTCATTCCCAGTGGGTCAGAAGTTTACATACACTCAATTAGTATTTGTCATTATTGCCTTTAAATTGTTTAACTTGGGTCAAATGTTTTGGGTAGCCTTTCACAAGCTTCTCACAATAAATTGGGTGAATTTTGGCCCATTCCTCCTGACAGAGCTGGTGTAACTGAGTCAGGTTTGTAGGGCTCCTTGCTCACACACGCTTTTTCAGTTCTGCCCACACATTTTGTTTAGGATTGAGGCCAGGGCTTTGTGATGGCCACTCCAATACCTCGACTTTGTTGTCCTTAACATTTTTGGGATAGGGGGCAGCATTTTCACTTTTGGATGAATAGCGTGCCCAGAGTGAACTGCCTCCTACTCTGTCCCAGATGTTAATATATGCATATTATGATTAGTATTGGATAGAAAACACTTTGAAGTTTCTAAAACTGTTTGAGTATAACATAACTCCTATCGCAGGCAAAACCCTGAGAAAAATCCAACCAGGAAGTGGGAAATCTGAGGTTTGTAGTTTTAACTCATTGCCATTCCAATATAGTGTCTGTGGGGTCATTTTGCACTTCTTAAGGCTTCCACTAGATGTCAACAGTCTTTAGAACCTTGTTTGAGGCTTCTACTGTGAAGTGGGGCTGAATGAGCGAGGTGTGTGGCAGAGTGCCATGGGCTTGTGACTTCGCGTTCATGTGAGAGGTACCTCGCGTTCCATTGCTTTTCTACGTTAATAAAGATTTATGTTAAACATCCTAAAGATTGATTCTATACTTCGTTTGTCATGTTTCATACGACCTGTAACCTTTCAAGTTTTTGTCTGGACGTGGTGCTCGTGCCTCATGAAGATGGATTACTGGGCTGAACATGCTAACAACAAGTGGCTATTTGGACATAAATAATGGACTTCATGGAACAAATCAGTCATTTCTTGTCGAACTGGGATTCATGGGAGTGCCTTCTGATGAAGATCATCAAAGGTAAGTGAATATTTATAATGTTATTTCTAACTTCTGATGACTCCAACATGGCGGATATTTCTTTGGCTGGATTGGGCTCTGAGCACCGTACTCAGATTATGCTTTTTCCATGAAGTAAAAAAAAATATCTGACACAGCGGTTGCATTAAGGTGTATGCAAACTTCTGACTTCAACTGTATAATTAATTTAAAAGTCAAAATGGATGTAGCAACTAAGGATTCTAGCTTTATTTTTATGCAATGTATCATATTTAATAACAAAGTAGGCCTACAGAACAATAAACCACACATTTGATTCAAAATCTTTTTTTTTTAAATCAATTGTAGAATCTCAGGTCATTTTTTGAACATTGATCATACAAGCCCACCACATGTAAACACTGTTAGTAGAGCTAAGTTAGAGCATTCACAATTTTATAACAGTAACTCAACAATAGCAGCAAAGAAAAAGTTAGTGGTTACATTTAAAACAAATATTAGCAGGATACTAGACATTGGAATGTAGTGAAAAGATAAATATATTAAAACATACAATCCTGATATTTATCAAAGGCACATTGACAAATGTCCTTGGTGATGGCAGAAATATTAAAGTTACAGTTGGCTAGTGACCACACACCCAGCAAGGTTGCTAAGGTGCAGGAAGATGCCTGAACAGACCTCTAATTTAAGCATAACAATAATTATCAGCAATTTCCATCCACCCCAGCTGCAGAGAGTCTCTTCTTCAGACCTCCAAGGAAATATCAAGCACTTCAAAACATGATACTACCTCTTTTGCACTTCCCACCAGTCTTTCTCCCTCTACTATCTCTCATAGTGAGCAGAAGTATCTGTGGACTGGGAAAGCTATGAGGCCGGAGATGGCGATGCCCAGACTGTCTCCTACACTGGCGGCCACCATGGCAAACTCCCTCTGTCTGTCTCCAGTCTGCAGGGAGAGAGGGGAAAGGTAAGGGGTGTGGCACGCAAACACACACAAACATGTCCGATGGCTGACCCTCCAGCTAATGTTATATATTGACATAAACACAACCTTATATGCAGGCTGACAAACAAACAAACACACACACACACACACACACACACACACACACACACCCATGTGACTGACCTCCTTGCTGATGAAGTAGAATGTGTTGACGTATGCAGATCTCCCCAGCAACCCCTCGTAGAGGACTATCACAAACACCAGCCATGCACTGGGCAGGAACTGGTAGTACACTGACAATAACAGCAACACCGCGTTCACACACTGAGGGAGACAGAGCAACACCGCGTTCACACACTGAGGGACCAGGGCCCGTATTCACAAAGCATCTTAGAGTAGGAGTGCTGATCTAGGACGATAAAATGACATGGACAGGGGGGACCCGATCCTAGATCAACACGCCTACACTGAGACGCTTTATGAACAAGGGTACAAAAGGTAGTGGTGGGGATGGTGGGGGAGATAGAGGGGAGGAAGAAGAAAATATAAAGCCAGGTGGAGAGAGAGAAAGATCAGAGAAAGTTATAGCTCCACCACTAGGTCTGTTACGCTGACCGTATTACCACCACACCTGCAATCACGAGTCATGACCGCAGTCAAATTCCACATGACAGTTGAGTCACGGTAACTATGCTTCTCCAAAACTGCACTCTGATGTTGCCGATGGTCATTAGTAGCCTACCAAACTTGCTAACAGCCAGTCGCTAATGACCTGGTACTCAGCGCTCTATTGTCCCTCTATTTCAATGCAAATGCATTCCAAACATCTAATCAAACACTTAATTTTTTATTTCACCTTTATTTAACCAGGTAGGCAAGTTGAGAACAAGTTCTCATTTACAATTGCGACCTGGCCAAGATAAAGCAGTTCGACACATACAACGACAAAGTTACACATGGAGTAAAACAAACATACAGTCAATAATACAGTATAAACAAGTCTATATACGATGTGAGCAAATGAGGTGAGATAAGGGAGGTAAAGGCAAAAAAAGGCCATGGTGGCAAAGTAAATACAATATAGCAAGTAAAACACTGGAATGGTAGATTTGCAGTGGAAGAATGTGCAAAGTAGAAATAAAAATAATGGAGTGCAAAGGAGCTAAATAAATTAATTAATTAATTAAATACAGTTGGGAAAGAGGTAGTTGTTTGGGCTAAATTATAGGTGGGCTAAGTACAGGTGCAGTAGTCTGTGAGCTGCTCTGACAGTGAGATGAGACTGACTAATATCTCAGTAGCTTTAAATGGCATATCTGTCCAAATGAATATATTTCCATGGCTGAGTTCAATGCTTCCCCTTCTGGCTATTTGGATAAAATCATAATGCAGTTTCTAAATATATATGGCAGGATAAGCGAGCCCGGATCAAATGAAAAAAACTAAGAGGGAAAGACGTAGGAGGACTATCCGTACCGAACTTTAAATTGTATTTCCAGGCACTAGCATTTCGTTCCATCCTAAATTGGTTTAGACATGAATCTTCTGCCCCGTTGCGGAGTATAGAGTGAAATATGGTGTCTCCTATTGCCCTGGAAGAGGTGGTCTTCACTGATATAACCCTTAAACAAATGTAAACTACGCTTTGGTCCTTTATTGATCACACAATTTCTATATGGTGTCAAATTGAAAATCGATATAACTGGGATTCAAAATGACATGCCTATACTCCAATATTTTACAATAATGCCTTGTGATCTGGAGGGTGGCCTTTTGCATCCCTCCCAATGGTCCAAATGTGAAATCCATACCCTTGCTGATGTCATGGATAGTAATGGTTCGTGAACATTCCAAGAATTGAAAGACAGACCAGGCAAATCTTTTTTCTATATTTACAATTTAGTTCAGCTTTGCTGGCCTATGGAGTCCCCTGGGAAACCCAACTACCGAACCATCCAATGCTGGGATTTATAAATACATTATCTGGGCTCCTGAAAAGGACTGATCTCTATAATATAGAAAACTTTTGGAAAGCTCATTCTGAGCAGAACATTGAAAAACATGACTTTGGCATCCCGTAATCTGAACCATCAATTTATACATTGTCTGTTCACACACTGTATTTAACACCGAGGAATCGTTTTACGATTAAATTGACCCCAACTCCTAAAATCAGGTAAGCACACTCCGCCATATGTGGGTGTACCCTGCAGTTAAATGCTTCTTGGCAAAGATACAAAATTAATTCAGAAGTGCATGAATGTAAATTCAATGCTTTTCATCTGTTACTTAATAACGATGATAGCTCCTTGAATCTCTCAATCAGAGATGATTAATGCTGACAGGCAACACTGCCGCAAAATATTATGTTGGATCTTACACGGCAATCACCTCTCTCTCCCAATTTGCCAGTGGATACAGTTACTTTTAGAAGTTAGAACATAATTTGTATTTATTATGGATCCCCATTAGCTGCTGCCTTGGCATTGGAAAACCTTTGTGGTTAAATCTGTTTGAAATTCACTGCTTGACTGAGGGATCTTACAATTGTCTGTATGTGTGGGGTACAGAGATGAGGTAGTCGTTAAACACTTATTGTACACAGAGTGAGTCCATGCAACTTGTGTGACTTGTTCAGCAAATGTTTACTTCTGAACTTATCTATGCTTACAAATGGGTTGAATACTTAACTCAAGACATTTCAGCTTTTGATTTTTAATTAATTTGTAAAAATTTCTAAACATAATTCAATTTTTACATTATGGGGTATTGTGTGTAGGCCAGTGACAATCTCAATTTAATCCATTTTAAATTCAGGCTGTAACACAATAAAAACGTAGAAAAATCTAAGGGGTGTGAATACTTTTTCAAGGCATAGTACCAAATAAAAATGGCCTGAAAGGCCAGCATCCCGGAGTCGCCTTTTCACTGTTGATGTTGAGACTGGTGTTTTGCGGGTACTATTTAATGAAGCTGCCAGTTCAGGACTTGTGAGGCTTCTTTCTCAAACTAGACACTAAATGTACTTGTCCTCTTGATCAGTTGGGCACCGGGGCCTCCCACTCTTTCTATTCTGGTTAGAGCCAGTTGCCACATGTCTCAAATTTTTAGGGAGAATGCAATTGGCATGATGACTGCAGGAATGTTCACCAGAGCGGTTGTCAAATAATTAAAATGTTAATTTCCGTACCATAAGCCACCGCCATTGTTTTAGAGAATTTGGCAATACGTCCAACCGACCTCACAACCGCAGTCCATGTGTATGGCGTCGTGTGGGCGAGCGGTTTACTGATATCAACGTTGTGAACAGAGTGCCCCATGGTGGGGTTATGGTATGGGGAGGCATAAGCTACGGACAACAAACACAAGTGCATTTTATCGATGGCAATTTGAATGCAGAGATACCGTGACGAGATCCTGAGGCCCATTGTCGTGCACGGCTCCATGCCGCAAGGATCTGTACACAATTACTGTAAGCTGAAAATATCCCAGTTCTTCCGTGGCCTGCATAGTCAGACATGTTACCTGTTGAGCATGTTTGGGATGCTCTGGATCGACGTGTACAATAGCGTGTTCCAGTCCCCGCCAATATCAAACAACTTTGCACTGCCATTGAAGAGGAGTTGGACATCATTCCACAGGCCACAATCAACAGCCTGATTGACTCTATGCAAAGTAGATGTGTCACGCTGCATGAGGCAAATGGTGGTCACACCAGATACTGACTGGTTTTCTGATCCAGCCTCTTTTTTTTAAAGGTATCTGTGACCAACAGATGCATATCTGTATTCTCAGTCATGTGAACTCATTTCAATTGACTGATTTCCTTACATGAACTGTAACTCAGTAAAATCTTTGAAATTGTTGCATTTTGTGTTTATTTTCGTTCAGTATATTATTTAGTATGTAAAGACAACATTAAATTGAGAATAGTCTAATGGGTGAGAATATTATCACTTGTGAATGATGCCCAGTGTGTGCAGTCTAAAGAAAAACAGCGCATGCATTATTTTAAAACTTTTTCAGCTCATAAGCCTATACGTTTTGATAAGGTTTGTATCACAGTTTGTATCATGGCCAAATTACTCAAAGCGTAGCCTATAAGCCTAGGACCCCTGGAACAGGGTTGGAGAGCCCATAGCCAACAGAACTTGGTGAACCGTGTTCTTATAAGCCCAGTCATTGCGCCATGGCGTGTGAACAGAGTTTTGTCTGGCCACCATTTAAAAGAGGATCCCAGCTTTCTTGTGATGCTATTTTTATTGCTCAATTCTTAAAATAATCCTCTTTATGACCCGTGTAGCCTACCTGGCATATAAAAAATGTAATCGCACGTAACGTTCTTTCTATTTGAGTGCAGGCTACGGATTTTTTTTGTGTGGGCCATTCTAAAAATTTAAAAAATGCACATATGTAAACACCAGATTACATTGAGAATAGTCAGATGGGTGAGAATATTATCAAGTACTTGTCAAATTGTGAATGACAGACTGATGAAGTGTGTGCAACCTGAGCAAGAAACAGCAGAGCGCATGCCTTTCATCCAACTCTTTTCAAATCATCATTAGTCGCACAACTAAAGTTGCATACATAACTACATATTCAGCATATAGAAGGACCTGTTTCAAATGATCACTTTGTTAACCACAACACAGAATAGCCATTTGTGGGCACACCCTCTGAAGTCAATATCCTTTCTATTATATTCTTCTTCCTATCAAATAATGCCACGGAATTCTAAGAAAATCCTGTAAAAATAATTAGTGTAGCCCACAGCCATATGGCAGAGCCAGATCAGGGCCTAACATGAGGACAACTCAAAATATGCTGTTCTGTTCTTCGGTATAGGTTACATTTTCTTCATATAATGGTTCTTTAGATCTACTTAAAATAATACATTTATTGTGATGGTGTAGGCTATATTAAATGGATTTATTATACTTTTTAAAATGCAGATGTTCCGAAGATCTGCATCAGAGTTGCTTGTAGGCTATGCGTGGAAGCCCAAAGATGCTAAACGTTTTGATATTTAAAAGGGTATTACCGTGAGACAGGCAGTTATTTGCATAACAGTTACCGGCTGATAAAATGTCATGACCGACAATTTCATCACCGCTTGCTGGTGACACTGATTTATTTAGAATTCAAGGCACACGTAACCAGCATGGCTACCACAGCATTCTGCAGCGATACGCCATTCCATCTGGTTTGGGACTGTCATTTTTCAAGGGCTATTTGACCAAGAAGGAGAGTGATGGAGTGCTGCATCAGATGATCTGGCCTCCACAATCACCCGACCTCAACCCAATTGAGATGGTTTGGGATGAGTTGGACCTCAGAGTGAAGGAAAATCAGCCAACAAGTGCTTAGTATATGTGGGAACTACTTCAAGACTGTTGGAAAATCATTCCAGGTGAAGCTAGTTCAGAGAATGCTAAGAGTGTGCAAAGCTGTCATCAAGGTGGCTACTTAGAAGATTATCAAATATAAAACATATATTTGTATAACACTTTTGTTTACTACATGATTCCATGTGTTATTTCATAGTTTTGAACTCTTCACTATAATTCTACAATGTAGAAAATAGTAAAAAGAAAAGAAAAACCCTGGAATGAGTAGGTGTCCAAACTTCTGACAGGTACTGTATCTCATCTATTGTTCACTCACCTGAAGCAGAGAGAGAGCCCAGATTCTCCTGAACTTCACACAGCAGAGAGGATCGCAAGACCAACACCCCCACCTGGTACAGTGTCTGGTACCTGAACACACACACACACACACACACACACACACACACACACACACACACACAAAGAATGTGAGTTAATAGCTTTACACCACTTAATCAGAGAAGTTTACATTCACCTTAGCCAAATACATTTTAACTCAGATTTTCATAATTCCTGACATTTAATCATAGTAAAAATTCCCTGTTTTAGGTCAGTTAGGATCACCACTTTATTTTAAGAATGTGAAATGTCAGAATAATAGTACAGTGATTTATTTAAACTTGTATTTCTTTCATCACATTCCCAGTGAGTCAGAAGTTTATATACACTCAATTAGTATTTGGTAGCATTGCCTTTAAATTGTTTAACTTGGGTCAAACGTTTTGGGTAGCCTTCCACAAGCTTCCCACAATAAGTTGGGTGAATTGTGGCCCATTCCTCCTGACAGAGCTGGTGTAACTGAGTCAGGTTTGTAGGTCTCCTTGCTCGCACACGGTTCTTCAGTTCTGCCCACAAATTTTCTATAGGGTTTTGAGGTCAGGGATTTGTGATGGCCACTCCAATACCTCGACTTTGTTGTCCTTAACATTTTTGGGATAGGGGGCAGCATTTTTGGATGAATAGCGTGCCCAGAGTGAACTGCCTCCTACTCTGTCCCAGATGTTAATATATGCATATTATTATTAGTATTGGATAGAAAACACTCTGAAGTTTCTAAAACTGTTTGAGTGATGTCTGAGTATAACAGTACTCCTATGGCAGGCAAAAATCTGAGAAAAATCCAACCAGGAAGTGGGAAATCTGAGGTTTGTAGTTTTTCCAATATACAGTGTCTGTGGAGTCATTTTGCACTTCTTAAGGCTTCCACTAGATGTCAACAGTCTTTAGAACCTTGTTTGAGGCTTCTACTGTGAAGGGGGGCTGAATGAGCGAGGTGTGTGGCAGAGTGCCATGGGCTTGTGACTTCGCGTTCATGTGAGAGTTACCTCGCGTTCCATTGCTTTTCTACAGACAAAGGAATTCTCCAGTTGGAACATTAATAAAGATTTATGTTAAAAACATCCTAAAGATTGATTCTATACTTCGTTTGACATGTTTCATACGACCTGTAACGTAACCTTTAGAGTTTTTGTCTGGACGTGGTGCTCGTGCCTCATGAAGATGGATTACTGGGCTGAACATGCTAACAACAATTGGCTATTTGGACATAAATAATGGACTTCATGGAACAAATCAGTCATTGATTGTCGAACTGGAATTCCTGGGAGTGCCTTCTGATGAAGATCAAAGGTAAGTGAATATTTATAATGTTATTTCTAACTTCTGTTGACTCCAACATGGCGGATATTTCTTTGGCTGGATTGGGCTCTGAGCGCCGTACTCAGATTATGCTTTTTCCATAAACATTTTTGAAATCTGACACAGCGGTTGCATTAAGGATAAGTCTATCTTTAATTCTGTGAGTAACACGTATCTTTTATCAATGTTTATTGAGTATTTCTGCAAAATCACCGGATGTTTTGGAATCAAAACATTACTTCACGTAACGCGCCAATGTAAACTGAGATTTTTGGATATAAATATGCACATTATCGAACAAAACATACATGTATTGTGTAACATGATGTCCTATGATGTAGATCAAAGGTTAGTGATTCATTTTATCTATATTTCTGCTTTTTGTGACTCCTATCTTTGGCTGGAAAAATTGCTGTTTTTTTTTACTTGGCTATGCCCTAACAATCATATGTTGTGCTTTCGCTGTAAAGCCTTTTTGAAATCGGACACGATGGGTAGATTAACAAGAAGCTTCTTTCATTTGCTGTAATGGACTTGTTAATGTGTGAAAGTTACATATTTCCCTCAAAAATATAGAATTTTGCCCGCTGCCTTTTCAGCGCTAGCGGAACGCCTGCCCTAGAAAGGTTAAGCCATTTTGCCATAACTTTGGAAGTATGCTTGGGGTCATTGTCCATTTGGAAGATCCACTTGCATCCAAGCTTTAACTTCCTGAATGAAGTCTTCAAATGTTGCTTCGATATATCCAGATAATTTTCCTCCCTCATGATGACATCTATTTTGTGAAGTGCACCAGTCCCTCCAGCAGCAAAGCACCCCCACAACATGATGCTGCCACCCCCGTGCTTCACGGTTGGGATGGTGTTCTTTTGCTTGCAAGCCTCCCCCTTTCTCCTCCAAACATATCGATGGTCATTATGGCCAAACAGTTATATTTTTGTTTCATCAGACCATAGGACATTTCCCCAAAAAGTACAATCTTCGTCCCCATGTGCAGTTGCAAACCGTAGTCTGGCTTTTTTATTCCTTGCTGAGTGGCCTTTCAGGTTATGTCGATATAGGACTCGTTTTACTGTGGATATAGATACTTTTGTACCCGTTTCCTCCAGCATCTTAACAAGGTCCTTTGCTGTTGTTCTGATATTGATTTGCACTTTTCGCACCAAAGTACGTTCATCTCTAGGAGACAGAACGCGTCTCCTTCCTGAGCGGTATGACGGCTGTGTGGTCCCATGGTGTTTATACTTGCGTACTATTACTTGTTCGGACGAACATGTTACCTTCAGGCATTTGGAAATTGCTTCCAAGGATGAACCAGACTTGTGGAAGTCTACAATTCTTTTCTGAGGTCTTGGCTGATTTCTTTTGATTTTCCCATGATGTCAAGCAAAGAGGCACTGAGTTTGAAGGTAGGCCTTGAAATACATCCACATGTACACCTCCAATTTTCTAAGCTGTTTAAAGGCACAGTCAACTTAGTGTATGTAAACTTCTGACCCACTGGAATTGTGATACAGTGACTAAGTGAAATAATCTGTCTGTAAACAATTGTTGGAAAAATTACTTGTGTCATGCACAAAGTAGATGTCCTAACCGACTTGCCAAAACTATAGTTTGTTAACAAGAAATTTGTGGAGTGGTTGAAAAATGAGTTTTAATGACTCCAACCTAAGCGCATGTAAACTTCCAACTTCAACTGTATATATTCTGAATGGTACTGACCAGCGATACTGCTCTGCATGGGAGAGATAGAAGTTTGGGAAATATAGGAGTTCCAACTGTAAAGAAAGTTGAAAAATTAGGAAATTAGTTCTACTGTAACAAGAAGTTTGGGGGTCATCCATACTATACAATGAGAATGGAAGTGATGTGAGAATATCAACTAATTGCAGTGACACTATAAACTGCCAAGGGGCGACAGAGGCCTACTCACCAGGCCCTGGTTGATGAAGTACTCCGAAGTAGACAACTCCTAACGGAACCACAAACCTCAGCAGACCCTGAGGAGGCGGTAGAATTGATATTAGCAGATTGGCAATAACACATATAGTACTGGAGCACATCAAGACTGAGTAAAACTTACTAGGCCAGGGTTAAACTGATTATTTAGCACATGTGAAAATGAAATTAAAGTAAAACTGTTCTGTGTCTATCACATTGGGGAATTGAGTTTGTATCGACTGGGAAAAAATGATATTTATGAGATTTTGGCCTGGCTTACCCTGGTCTGGGCCAACTTTGAGAGAATATAACTTTTTAATCTGAAAATGGTACAGACCAAGTCCACTTTTCTAAAGTGACTTCAAACTCACTTTAATGATGTGTAGTTTCTCAATACATGTCAGTGGTCCAGTGACCTTGTCTTCTGTTATATTCAGAAGGAAGTAAGTGAAGATGGGCTGTTTGGTTAATCAATGTCCTACAAAATATTTTACAATTAAAATGTAATATTTCATTACTTAAAATATATTGTGTTAAACATCCATATTACCACACATCACTTTCCTCAAAATTCTTTACCTTACCACATGCTGACATGATAAACACACCTTCAGCACCTTTCTCCCGCTCCTCCTCTTCATCAGTGTCATCCAATAGGGGCTGCCTGCTCTGTGAGTCTCTGCCCCACAGACTCCCTTCCCACAGTGGAAGTGCAGGGAGGTTATGGGGGGAAGTCTAGTGGGGGAAAAGGAAGAGACAAAAAGGGGGTGAGGGTTTCAGATAAACTGACAGAAAAGGAGTGATCCTTTCCCACTCACCTAACAACAACACATTAACTTATCACTTCAACATTGTTTATGGGACCGACCAGGGGTGAAAGTGAACAGAACACAAATATAAACGCAACATGCAATTTCAGCGATTTGGCAATTTGAGAATTGATGCATCCACTGCTGTCCTCTCGCATCTCAGCCACTCATCTCGGCCTTGGCAAAATGTTAGTGTTCTCGTGGAACCACGTCGCAGTTTTGAGCGTAGGTTATACCACCATTCGCACATTTTTCATGCCTCTGACGTACGGTAATGATAAATAATGGCATAAAATCCTAAAGTTTAATTTACATTTGCTTGAATTATTGTGATAGGCTCATGTTTCTGGTACAGCGTACCCCCACTATTTATTTTGCCAGTACGCCGTACCCAACTACCTTACATTCACCCCTGGACTGACCTGATCACCATGGCTACAGGGACGACCAGCATGATGAGCAGTGTGTTCCTGGGTGAGAGGCCAGCCTGCGTGAGACCAGAGTACAGCAGAGCCCCGGCCACACCTGCTCCACCGGTGCCCGAGCCCCAGCCCCCCAACACATCTCTAAGAAGGCGGACAGAAAGAGACACGGGGTGAGAGTGTCGGAAAAAAACTATTGAGAGGGGTTTGAGTGAGAATACCTTTTATGTAAAAAAAAGAGCTGCAAAGTAAACAACTTACAGAACTGTTAGTAAATCAGGGAGATAGTCTACCTGCTAAAGAAGACAGTGAGAGAGAGGAAGGAGAGCTCTCCCAGTCCAGCGCTCACACTGGCAAAGATCACACCTAAAAGATACACAGTACTTTAATATGGATGCAAATATGTACTCTAATACGATACACATAATAATAGGGTTTCAAAAATGAATGGTTAAAATACCGTCTCACAGTATATCGAGTAAGGGTGAAACAATTGTAATACAGTGCCTTATGAAAGTATTAATTTCCCTTGAATTATTCCACATTCTGTTGTTACAGCCTGAATTCAAAATGGATTAAATAAAATAAGTAATACCCCATAATGACAAACTGAAAACATGTTTTTAGTAGTGACTGGGTGTATTGATACACCATCCAAAGTGTAATGAATAACATCACCATGCTCAAAGGGATATTCATATTTTGTTAATTTATTGAAAATGAAATACAGTGTTACGGTGCGTGAATGAGGACCCAAAAGCGAATTAACGTAAACAGAGCTTCTTTAATGACAAAACATAGGTAGGCTCAGATGGACCGGCAGATTCCGACAGGACAGGACAAGGTTGCAGCAAACATGACGATAGTCTGGTTCAGGCATGAATAACACAAACAAGAATCCGACAAAGACAGAAACAAAAACAGAGAGAGATATAGAGGACTAATCAGAGGGAAAAAGGGAACAGGTGGGAAAAGGGGTGACGAGGTAGTTAGGAGGAGACAAGGAACAGCTGGGGGAAAGAGGGGGAGAAAAGGTAACCTAATAACGACCAGCAGAGGGAGACAGGGTGAAGGGAAAGGACAGAAACAAGACACAACATGACAATACATGACAGTACCCCCCCACTCACCGAGCGCCTCCTGGCGCACTCGAGGAGGAAACCTGCGGCAACGGAGGAAATCATCGATCAGCGCACGGTCCAGCACGTCCCGAGAGGGAACCCAACTCCTCTCCTCAGGACCGTACCCCTCCCAATCTACTAGGTACTGATGACCACGGCCCCGAGGACGCATGTCCAAAATCCTACGGACCCTGTAGATGGGTGCGCCCTCGACAAGGATGGGGGGGGGGGGGGGGGAGACGAGCGGGGGCGCGAAGAACGGGCTTGACACAGGAGACATGGAAGACCGGGTGGACGCGACGAAGATATCGCGGAAGAAGAAGTCGAACAGCGACAGGATTAATGATCTGGGAAATACGGAACGGACCAATGAACCGCGGGGTCAACTTGCGAGAAGCGGTCTTAAGGGGAAGGTTCTGAGTGGAGAGCCAAACTCTCTGACCGCGACAATATCTAGGACTCTTAGTTCTACGCTTATTAGCAGCCCTCACAGTCTGCGCCCTATAACGGCAAAGTGCAGACCTGACCCTCTTCCAGGTGCGCTCGCAACGTTGGACAAAAGCCTGAGCGGAGGGGACGCTGGACTCGGCGAACTGAGATGAGAACAGCGGAGGCTGGTACCCGAGGCTACTCTGAAAAGGAGATAGCCCGGTCGCAGACGAAGGAAGCGAGTTGTGGGCGTATTCTGCCCAGGGGAGCTGTTCTGACCAAGACGCAGGGTTGCGAAAAGAAAGACTGCGTAAGATGCGACCAATAGTCTGATTGGCCCGTTCTGCTTGACCGTTAGACTGGGGGTGAAAGCCGGAAGAGAGACTGACGGAAGCCCCAATCAAACGGCAAAACTCCCTCCAAAATTGAGACGTGAATTGCGGACCTCTGTCGGAAACGACGTCTGACGGAAGGCCATGAATTCTGAAAACATTCTCGATGATGATTTGTGCCGTCTCTTTAGCAGAAGGAAGCTTAGCAAGGGGAATAAAATGAGCCGCCTTAGAGAACCTGTCGACAACCGTAAGAATAACAGTCTTCCCCGCTGACGAAGGCAGTCCGGTGACAAAATCTAAGGCGATGTGAGACCACGGTCGAGAGGGAATGGGAAGCGGCCTGAGACGGCCGGCAGGAGGGGAGTTACCGGACTTAGTCTGCGCGCAGACCGAACAAGCAGCCACGAAGCGACGCGTGTCATGCTCCCGGGTGGGCCACCAAAAACGCTGGCGAATGGAAGCAAGCGTACCCCGAACGCCAGGGTGGCCGGCTAACTTGGCAGAGTGAGCCCACTGAAGAACGGCCAGACGAGTAGGAACGGGAACGAAAAGAAGGTTCCTGGGACAAGCGCGCGGCGACGGAGTTTGAGTGAGTGCTTGCTTTACCTGCCTCTCAATTCCCCAGACAGTCAACCCGACAACACGCCCCTCAGGGAGAATCCCCTCGGGGTCAGTGGAGGCTACTGAAGAACTGAAGAGACGAGATAAAGCATCAGGCTTGGTGTTCTTAGAGCCCGGACGATAAGAAATCACGAACTCGAAACGAGCGAAAAACAGCGCCCAGCGCGCCTGACGCGCATTAAGTCGTTTGGCAGAACGGATGTACTCAAGGTTCCTATGGTCAGTCCAAACGACAAAAGGAACGGTCGCCCCCTCCAACCACTGTCGCCATTCGCCTAGGGCTAAGCGGATGGCGAGCAGTTCGCGGTTTCCCACATCATAGTTACGTTCCGACGGCGACAGGCGATGAGAAAAATACGCGCAAGGGTGGACCTTGTCGTCAGAGAGGGAGCGCTGAGAAAGAATGGCTCCCACGCCCACCTCTGACGCGTCAACCTCGACCACGAACTGTCTAGAGACGTCAGGTGTAACAAGGATAGGAGCGGATGTAAAACGATTCTTGAGGAGATCAAAAGCTCCCTGGGCGGAAACGGACCACTTAAAGCACGTCTTGACAGAAGTAAGGGCTGTGAGAGGAGCTGCCACCTGACCGAAATTACGGATGAAACGACGATAGAAGTTCGCGAAGCCGAGAAAGCGCTGCAGCTTGACGCGTGACTTAGGGACGGGCCAATCAATGACAGCCTGGACCTTAGCGGGATCCATCTTAATGCCTTCAGCGGAAATAACAGAACCGAGAAATGTGACGGAGGAGGCATGAAAAGTGCACTTCTCAGCCTTCACAAAAAGACAATTCTCTAAAAGGCGCTGGAGGACACGTCGAACGTGCTGAACATGAATCTGGAGTGACGGTGAAAAAATCAGGATATCGTCAAGGTAAACGAAAACAAAGATGTTCAGCATGTCTCTCAGGACATCATTGACTAATGCCTGAAAGACAGCTGGAGCGTTAGCGAGGCCGAAAGGAAGAACCCGGTATTCAAAGTGCCCTAACGGAGTGTTAAACGCCGTCTTCCACTCGTCCCCCTCCCTGATGCGCACGAGATGGTAAGCGTTACGAAGGTCCAACTTAGTGAAAAACCTGGCTCCCTGCAGGATCTCGAAGGCTGAAGACATAAGTGGAAGCGGATAACGATTCTTCACTGTTATGTCATTCAGCCCTCGATAATCTATGCAGGGGCGCAGGGACCCGTCCTTCTTCTTAACAAAAAAAAACCCCGCTCCGGCGGGAGAGGAGGAGGGGACTATGGTACCGGCGGCAAGAGCTACAGACAAATCATCTTCGAGAGCCTTACGTTCGGGAGCCGACAGAGAGTATAGTCTACCCCGGGGGGGAGTGGTTCCCGGAAGGAGATCAATACTACAATCATACGACCGGTGTGGAGGAAGAGAGGTGGCCCTGGACCGACTGAACACCGTGCGCAGATCGTGATATTCCTCCGGCACCCCTGTCAAATCACCAGGCTCCTCCTGTGAAGAAGAGACAGAGGAAACAGGAGGGATAGCAGACATTAAACATTTCACATGACAAGAGACGTTCCAGGAGAGGATAGAATTACTAGACCAATTAATAGAAGGATTATGACAAACTAGCCAGGGATGGCCCAAAACAACAGGTGTAAAAGGTGAACGAAAAATTAAAAAAGAAATGGTTTCGCTATGATTACCAGAGACAGTGAGGGTTAAAGGTAGCGTCTCACGCTGAATCCTGGGGAGAGGACTACCATCCAAGGCGAACAAGGCCGTGGGCTCCCTTAACTGTCTGAGAGGAATGTCATGTTCCCGAGCCCAGGTCTCGTCCATAAAACAGCCCTCCGCCCCAGAGTCTATTAAGGCACTGCAGGAAGCTGACGAACCGGTCCAGCGTAGATGGACCGACAAGGTAGTGCAGGATCTTGAAGGAGAGACAGGAGTAGTAGCGCTCACCAGTAGCCCTCCGCTTACTGATGAGCTCTGGCTTTTACTGGACATGAAGTGACAAAATGACCAGCGGAACCGCAATAGAGACAGAGGCGGTTGGTGATTCTCCGTTCCCTCTCTTTAGTCGAGATGCGGATACCTCCCAGCTGCATAGGCTCAGCACCCGAGCCGGCAGAGGAAGATGGTAGTGATGCGGAGAGGGGGGCAACGGAGAACGCGAGCTCCTTTCCACGAGCTCGGTGACGAAGATCAACCCGTCGCTCAATGCGAATAGCGAGTTCAATCAAGGAATCCACGCTGGAAGGAACCTCCCGGGAGAGAATCTCATCCTTTACCTCTGCGCGGAGACCCTCCAGAAAACGAGCGAGCAAAGCCGGCTCGTTCCAGCCACTGGAGGCAGCAAGAGTGCGAAACTCAATAGAGTAGTCTGTTATGGATCGATTACCTTGACATAGGGAAGACAGGGCCCTGGAAGCCTCCTCCCCAAAAACAGATCGATCAAAAACCCGTATCATCTCCTCCTTAAAGTCCTGATACTGGTTAGTACACTCAGCCCTTGCCTCCCAGATTGCCGTGCCCCACTCACGAGCCCGTCCAGTAAGGAGAGATATGACGTAGGCGATACGAGCAGTGCTCCTGGAGTAAGTGTTGGGCTGGAGAGAAAACACAATATCACACTGGGTGAGGAACGAGCGGCATTCAGTGGGCTCCCCAGAGTAACACTGCGGGTTATTGATTCTGGGCTCCGGAGATTCGAAAGCCCTGGAAGTGGCCGGTGGATCGAGGCGGAGATGGTGAACCTGTTCTGTGAGGTTGGAGACTTGGGTGGCCAGGGTCTCAACGGCATGTCGAGCAGCAGACAATTCCTGCTCGTGTCTGCCTAGCATCGCTCCCTGGATCTCGACGGCTGAGTGGAGAGGATCCGAAGTCGCTGGGTCCATTCTTGGTCGGATTCTTCTGTTACGGTGCGTGAATGAGGACCCAAAAGCGAATTAACGTAAACAGAGCTTCTTTAATGACAAAACATAGGTAGGCTCAGATGGACCGGCAGATTCCGACAGGACAGGACAAGGTTGCAGCAAACATGACGATAGTCTGGTTCAGGCATGAATAACACAAACAAGAATCCGACAAAGACAGAAACAAAAACAGAGAGAGATATAGAGGACTAATCAGAGGGAAAAAGGGAACAGGTGGGAAAAGGGGTGACGAGGTAGTTAGGAGGAGACAAGGAACAGCTGGGGGAAAGAGGGGGAAAAAAGGTAACCTAATAACGACCAGCAGAGGGAGACAGGGTGAAGGGAAAGGACAGAAACAAGACACAACATGACAATACATGACATACAGAAATCTCATTTCCTTTTCCTCTAGGATTTTGTCTGTGCTTAGTTCCATCCCGTTTATTTTTTATCCTAAAGTACTCCCCAGTCCTTAACGATTACATGTCTACCCATTACATGATGCAGCCAACACTATTCTCAAAAATATAGAATGAGGTACTCAGAACTGTGTTGTATTGGATTTGTCCAAAACACAATACATTGTATTAAGGACAAAAAAGTAATTGCATTGTCATTTTGTTTGTTGCAGTATTACTTTAGTGCCTTGTTGTAAACAGGATGCATGTTTTGTAATATTTGTATTCTGTACAGGCTTCCTTCTTTTCACTCTGTCAATTAGGTTAGTATTGTGGAGTAACTACAATGTTGTTGATCCATCCTCGGTTTTCCACTATGTCAGCCATTAAACGCTTTAACTGTTTAAAAAAAGTCACAATTGGCCTAATGGTGAAATCCCTGAGCTGTTTCCTTCTTCTCTGGCAACGGAGATAGACATTCTTCCTATGTTTGTAGTGACTGGATGTATTGGTACACCATCCAAAGTGTAATGAATAACATCACCATGCTCAAAGGGATATTCAATGTCTGCTTCTTTTTTTTACCATCTACCAATAGGTCCCCTTCTTTGCGAGGCATTGGAAAACCTCCCTGGTCTTTGTGGTTGTAATTCACTGCTTGACTGAGGGATCTTACAATTATCTGTATGTGTGGGGTACAGAGATGAGGTAGTCATTAAAAAAATCATGTTAAACACTATTATTGCACACAGTGAGCCCATGTAACTTGTGACTTGTTAAGCAAATGTTTACTTCTGAACTTGCCATAACAAATGGGTTGAATACTTATTGACTCATGACATTTCGGCTTCTAATTTGTAATGAACATAATTCCACTTTGACATTATAGGGTATTGTTTGTAGGCCAGTGACAAATTCTCAATTCAATACATTTTAAATTCAGGCTGTAATGCAACAACATGGAAAAGGGGTGTGAATACTTTCTGAAGTCACTGTAAGTTCTGCCTTTCTTGTGAGTTGAAAGGGTCTATCTGGGATTGGTACATTATTTTTAAACTATATACAGTATATAGCCATGGATTCTTGAAGAATACTTATAAATGCTTCATGAGCTTAGTTCAACTGTCCTAACCCATCAAAACCCCAAATGTAAGTCTGTTTTACTCCATTGTTGGTAAACAATATCATTGTAAATAAATAAGGTTAAGATTCAAAACATGGTTAAAACTATAGCGCCTTCAGAAAGTATTCAAACCCCTCGTCTTATAGCACATTTTTGTTGTGTTACAGCCTGCATTCAAAATGTTTCTCACCCATCTACCTCATAATGCCAAAGTGAAAATATGTTTTGAAATTTTTGCAAATATATTGAAAATGAAATACAGATACATCTAATTTACATAAGTATTCACACCCCTTTGCTATGACACTCCAAATTGAGCTCTGGTGCATCCAATTTCACTTGAACATCCTTGATATGTCACAACAACTTGATTGGAGTCCACCAGTGGCCAACTCAGTTGTTTGGACATGATTTACAAAATAAAAAAACTATATAAAAAGGTCCCACAGTTGACAGCTCATGTCAGAGCAGGAACTATACCATGAAGTCCAAGGAACTGTCCATAGATCGTCGAGATTCGTGATGAGGCATACATCTGGGGAAGGGTATACAACTATTTCTAGAGTGTTGAAAGTTTCCAAGAGCACAGTGGTCTCCATCATTGCGAAATTGGAAAAATATGGAACCACCCACTCTGCCTAGAGGTGGCTGTCTGACCAAACTGAGCAACCAGGCAAGAAGGACCTTGGTCAGGGAGGTGACCAAGAACCCAAATGACCACTCTGACAGAACTACAGAGTTCCTTGTCATAAATAGGAGAACCTGCCAGAAGGACAACGGTCTCTAGAGCACTTCACCAATCTGGGCTTTATAAGAGAGTGGCCAGACAGAAGCCACTACTTAGAAAAAAGCACGACAGCACACCTGGAGTTTGCAAAAAGACATGAAAGACTCAGATCATAAAGTAAAGGATTCTGTGGTCTGATGAGACAAAGAATGTACTCTTTGGCCTGAATGCAAAGCACCATGTCTTGAGAAAAGGATATTTGAAATTGGATGACAACTTGTTCTTAACCAAGAAAGAATCATTTATAACTGACTTTTTCCAACATAACATAGGTTATGCAGATCCCCTTATTGTATGGGACGCTTTTAAAATGTTCCTTTAGAGGACATGCAATTCAACACTCATCTTTAAAAAAAATATCAATTTAGGTCAGGAGTTCATATTAACAAAGGAAATAGCAGGACTAACAGTACAGATAGATAGCAATAAAAACTGTACCATAGAGGCACAGAATATGTGGAAAATAAAAACAAATAGAGGAACTTATTCAAGGAAGATCAAGTGTAATATATTATAAAAAAATAAAGCGAACTGCTAAAAGCTTGGAACACCTGTATTTGGGGAGTTTCACCCATTTTTCTCTGCAGATCCCCTCAGGTTTAAGTCCGGGCTCTGGCTGGGCCAATCAAAGACATTCAGAAACTTGTCCTGAGGCCACTCCTGTGTTGTCTTAGCTGTGTGCTTAGGGTTGTTCTCCTGTTGGAAGGTGAACCTTCGCCCCAGTCTGAGGTCCTGAGAGCTCTGGAACAGGTTTTCATCAAGGATCGCTCTGTACTTTATTCCGTTAATCTTACCCTCAAACCTGACAAGACTCCCAACCCCTGCTGCTGAAAAACATCCCCACAGCATGATTCCTGCCACTATCACGCTTCAACGTAGGGATGGTGCCAGGTTTCATCTAGGTCACCTCCTTGACCAAGGCCCTTCTGTCCCGATTACTCAGTTTGGCTGGGCCGACAGCGCTAGGAAGATTCTTGGTGGATCTAAACTTCGTCCATTTTTTAATGATGGAAGACACTGTGTTCTTGGGGACCTTCAATGCTGCAGACATTTTATGGTACCCTTCCCCAGATCTTTTCCTTGACACAATACTGTTTCAGCGCTCTACGAACAATTCCTTTAACCTCAAGGCTTGGTTTTTGCTCTGACATACACTGTCAACTGTGGGACCTTATATAGAGTGTTGTGTGCGCCTTTCCAAATCATGTCCAAACAATTGTATTTACCACAGGTGGACTCCAATCAAATTCTAGAAATATATCAACGATGATCAACAGAAACAGGATGCACCTGAGCTCAATTTCTTGTCTCATAGCAAAGGGTCTGAATACTTATGTAGATAAGTTATCCGTTTTTAAGTTGAAATAAATGTGCTAAAATGTCTAAAAACCTGTTTTCGCTTTGTCAATATGGGGTGTTGTCTGTAGATTGCTGAGGATTTTAAAAAATGTATTTAATCAATTTTAGAATAAGGCTGTAACGTAACAAAATGTGGAAAAAGTCAAGGGGTCTGAATACCTACCGAAAACACACACACACACAGACACACACACACACACACACACTACCAGTCAAAAGTTGACACACCTACTCATTCCAGGGTTTTTATTTGAACTATTTTCTACATTGTAGAATAATAGTGAAGACATCAACACTATGAAATAACACACACATGGAATCACTTAGTAACCACAAGTGTTTAAAAAAAATTGAATCTTTAAAAATCTTTAAGTACCCACCCTTTGCCTTGACAGTTTTGCACACACTTGGCATTCTCTCAACCAGCTTCATGAGATAGTCACCTGGAATAAATTTCCATTAGCAGGTGTGCCTTGTTAAAAGTTCATTTGTGGAATTTATTTCCTTCTTAATGCGTTTGAGCCAATCAGTTGTGTTGTGACAAGGTAGGGGTGGTATACAGAAGATAGCCCTATTTGGTAAAAGACCACGTTCATATTATGGCAAGAACCGCTGAAATAAGCAAAGAGAAATGACAGTCCATTACTTTAAGACATGAAGGTCAGTCAACGTGGAAAATTTCAAGAACTTTGAAAGTTTCTTCAAGTGCCGCCACAGGAAAAGGAAGAAAGAGTTACCTCTGAATCAGGCCTTCATGGTCAAATTGCTGCAGAGAAACTACTACTAAAAGTCACCAATAAGAAGAGACTTGCTTGGGGCAAGAAACATGAGCAATCAACATTAGACTGGTGGAAATCTGTCCTTTGGTCTGATGAGTCCAAATGTGACATTTTTTGTTCCAACCGCCGTGTCTTTTTTCAGATGCAAAGTAGGTGAACGGATGAACTCCGCATGTGTGGTTCCCACCGTGAAGCACGGAGGAGGAGGTATGAGGGTGTGGGGTCCTTTGCTATTGACACTGTCTGTAATTAATTTCGAATTCAAGGCAGAACTAACCAGCATGGCTACCACAGCATTTAGCAGCGATACGCCATCCCATCTGGTTTGCACTTAATGGGACTATCATTTGTTTTTCAACAGGACAATGACCCAAAACACACCTCCAGTCTATGTAAGGGCTATTTGACCAAGGAGAGTGATGGAGTGCTGCATCAGATGACCTGGCCTCCACAATCACCCGACCTCAACCCAATTGACATGGGTTGGGATGAGTTGGACTGCAAGCAACCAACAAGTGCTCAGCATATATGGGAAATGCTTCAAGACTGTTGGAAAAGCATTCCAGGTGAAGCTGGTTGAGAGAATGCCAAGAGTGTGCAAAGCTGTCATCAAGGCAAAGGGTGGCTACTTTGAAGAATCTCAAATATAAAATATTTTGATTTGTATAACACGTTTTAAGTTACTACTTGATTTCATGTGTTATTTCATAGTTTTGATCTCTTCACTATTATTCTACAATGTAGAAAATAGGAAAAATAAAAACCCTTGAATGAGTAGGTGTGTCAAAACTTTTCACTGGTACTGTGTATGTATAAATGGGCTAGTTACAGTGGGGCAAAAAAGTATTTAGTCAGCCACCAATTGTGCAAGTTCTCCCACTTAAAAAGATGAGAGAGGCCTGTAATTTTCATCATAGGTACACTTCAACTATGACAGACAAAATGAGAAGAAAAAAATACAGAAAATCACATTGTAGGATTTTTAATACATTTATTTGCAAATTATGGTGGAAAATAAGTATTTGGTCACCTACAAACAAGCAAGATTTCTGGCTCTCACAGACCTGTAACTTCTTCTTTAAGAGGCTCCTCTGTCCTCCACTCGTTAACTGTATTAATGGCATCTGTTTGAACTTGTTATCAGTATAAAAGACACCTGTCCACAACCTCAAACAGTCACACTCCAAACTCCACTATGACCAAGACCAAAGAGCTGTCAAAGGACACCAGAAACAAAATTGTAGACCTGCACCAGGCGCTGCAGGATTTGAGTCCCTGGCGTCGTAGTGTGTTACTGATGGTAGGCTTTGTTACTTTGGTCCCAGCTCTCTGCAGGTCATTCACTAGGTCCCCCCGTGTGGTTCTGGGATTTTTGCTCACCGTTCTTGTGATCATTTTGACCCCACGGGGTGAGATCTTGCGTGGAGCCCCAGATCGAGGGAGATTATCAGTGGTCTTGTATGTCTTCCATTTCCTAATAATTGCTCCCACAGTTGATTTCTTCAAACCAAGCTGCTTACCTATTGCAGATGCAGTCTTCCCAGCCTGATGCAGGTCTACAATTTTGTTTCTGGTGTCCTTTGACAGCTCTTTGGTCTTGGCCATAGTGGAGTTTAGCGTGTGACTGTTTGAGGTTGTGGACAGGTTTAGATTTAGCTTTCCCTGACTTAGTCGCCATAATGATTGATATATATACAGCTAAATCTGCGCGTTTACCAAACAATGCAGTGCGTAATATGTGGTCTTGCAACACATAAACATGGCATATTGCTGTTTAGCTCAGCTCATTGGCTATCTACCCAGCTAGATTTCAAGACGATCAGTGGTCATTGGGTTAAAATACAGTCAATCAACGAAACAGCAGGCAAATCATTGGTGCACAATGATGTAATGACTTGTTGTCTTCAAATCAGTTTCTTTCAGTCAATACGTCCCGTGAAATGGCCCATCACGTTTGATTGTGTTACAAACAAACCAGTTGATTGCAGTGAAACCAAACATGACTGTAAAAGTCACGTTTTGTGTGGGTTATTTACCTGGAATGTGTCGTCGAAAATGGAATGAGACGGAATTCACGACACGGTTCACAAAATTTTATCAAACAAAAGATCATTCATTGTGTAACAATGAGCATTGGAATTGCAAACAGACGAAGATCGTCAAAGGTAAACAATTTATTTTAATGCAGTTTGTGATTATGTTACGCCTGTGCTGGTTAAAATGTTTTTTTTTTTATGGGGCTCTATGCTCAGATAATCGCATCGTATTCTTTCACAGTAAATCCTTTTTTAAATCTGACAACGCAGTTTGGATTAGCAAGATTCTAGGCTTTCGATACATGTGAGACACTTGTATTTTCATGAATGTTTAATATGACTATTTATCTACCGATCACCCTATGTTGTGGAATTTCAGCCTAGAGAGGTTAATATACACATGACTGAAAGGTTGCTGGATTGAAACCCTGAGCTGACAAGGAAAAACATGTGTCGTTCTGAACCACAAGGCAGTTAACCCACTGTTCCCAGGAACCACTGCTTTTAATCAGGGCAAGGTGACTGGAAACAGTGTAGCTATTCCCTCCGCAAGGCAATCAAACAAGCTAAGCGTCAGTAGAGACAAAGTAGAGTCGCAATTCAACGGCTCAGACACGAGAGGAATGTGGCAGGGTCTACAGTCAATCACGGACTACAAAAAGAAAACCAGCCCCGTCACATACCCCAATGTCTTGCTCCCAGACAAACTAAACAACTTCTTTGCTTGCTTTGAGGACAATACAGTGCCACCGACAGTGCCAATACAGTGCCACGCTACCAAAACCTGTGGACTCTCCTTCACCGCAGCCAATGTGAGTAAAACATTTAAACGTGTTAACACTCGCAAGGCTGCCGGCCAAGACGGCATCCCTAGGCACGTCCTCAAAGCATGCGCAGATCAGCTGGCTGGTGTGTTTACGGACATATTCAATCTCTCCCTATCCCAGTATGCTGTTCCCACATGCTTCAAGAGGGCCACCATTGTTCCTGTTCCCAAGAAAGCTAAGGTAACTGAGCTAAAAGACTATCGCCCCGTAGCACTCACTTCTGTCATCATTGAGAGACTGGTCAAGGATCATATCACCTCCACCCTACCTGACGCCATAGACCCACGCCAATTTGCTTACCGCCCCAATAGGTCCACAGACGACGCAATCGTAATCACACTGCCCAAACCCATTTGGACAAGAGGAATACCTATGTAAGAATGCTGTTCATCGACTACAGCTCAGCATTTCACACCATAGTACCCTCCAAACTCATCATTAAGCTCGAGACCCTGGGTCTCGACTCCGCCCTGTGCAACTGGATCCTGGACTTTGACGTGCCGCTCCTAGGTGTTGAGGGTAGGAAACAACATCTCCACCCCGCTGATCCTCAACACTGGGGCCCAACAAGGGTGCGTTTTCAGCCCTCTCCTGTACTCCCTGTTCACCCATGACTGCATGGCCATGCACGCCTCCAACTTAATCATCAAGTTTGCAGACGACACTACAGTGGTAGTCTTGATTACCAACCATGACACGACTGCCTACAGGGAGGAGGTGAGGGCCCTTGGAGTGTGGTGTCAGGAAAATAACCTCACACTCAACAAAACAAAGGAGATGATCGTGGACTTCAGGAAACAGCAGAGGGATCACCCCCCTACCAACATTGACGGGACAGTAGCGGAGAAAGTGGAAAGTTTTAAGTTACAGGGGGGAACACATCATGGACAAACTGAAATGGTACACCCACACAGACAGTGTAGTGAAGAAGGCGCAACAGCGCCTCTTCAATCTCAGGAGGCTGAAGAAATTTGGCCTGGTCACCAAAAACACTCAAACTTTTACAGACGCACAATCGAGAGCATCCTGTCGGCCTGTATCACTGCCTGGTACGGCAACTGCTCCGCCCACAACCGCAAGGCTCTCCAGAGGGTAGTGAGGTCTGCACAACGCATCACCGGGAGCAAACTACCTGCCCTCCAAGACACCTACACCACCCGATGTCACAGGAAGGCGAACAAGATCATCAAGGACAACAACCACCCGAGCCACTGCCTGTTCACCCCGCTATCATCCAGAAGGCGAGGTCAGTACAGGTGCATCAAAGCGGGGACCGAGAGACTGAAAAACAGCTTCTATCACAAGGCCATCAGAATGTTAAACAGCCATCACTAACAATGAGTGGCTACTGACTTAAATCTCTAGCCACTTAAATAATACAAAAAATTAGATGTAATAAATGTATCACTAGTCACTTTAAACAATGTTTTCATACCCTGAATTACTCAGCTCATATGTATATACTGTACTCTATACCATCTACTGCATCTTGCCTATGCTGTTCAGCCATCGCTCATCCATATATTTATATGTACATATTCTTATTAATTACTTTACACTTGTGTGTATAAGGTAGTTGTTGTGAAATTGTTAGATTACTTGTTAGATTCTACTGCATGGTCAGAACTAGAAGCACAAGCATTTCTCTACACTCGCATTAACATCTGCTAACCGTGTGTATGTGACCACAAAATTGTATTTGATTTAGGCTGTCATTGTAAATAAGAATTTGTTCTTAACTGACTTGCCTAGTTAAATAGACGTTAAATAAAAATGATTAATTAATCAGCTAAATCAGCTATTAACAGAACTGCTGACTGGCTGATAGATGCGTCCCCATGGTTACCATATCAGCGAGATAGTGTCTGGTTTCAGGGGAAATGTCAGAGCTGCAATGTTCTAGGAATTAAAATAGTGATCAATGATCATATCTCAAACGTTTCCATCCCCATTCACAAACATAGGCCTAAACACACACACATTACCCAAAACGCTTATCCACATGGTAGAAGAGAAGGACACCACAAGGAAGCTTGCAATCGCTGTTGCAACGCATACCAACACTCGGAAACTGTGGACAAAAACACAACCTCCAAATTGACATGTGCACTCAAATTGGCAAACATTTGCAAACTCAAACAAACTGGTAATGCAGGATAATATTGTTTCTGTATTATGTTATGATTAGCAAAAGCTAAGATACGGCCATTGACAACATTCTTACATTTACTGTAAGAAAAAGTATTCAAAGACAACTGGGAAAGCACCATCTGTCCTTCTCTTACCCATAAGGGAGATTGTGGACGAAGAATGGAAAAGAAAACTTGATCATGAGAGTGGGAAGAATATCAGCCAACAAAACAGCCTTGGAGAGGGGGACAGAGAAGTCACACACATGTTAACCAGGCAGGATCAGGCTGGTCACATACATTTTTACATACTGCTTTACTCATTTCATATGTATATACACTGGATTATAGTCAATGCCACTCCGACATTGCTCGTCCTAATATTTACAGTGCCTTGCGAAAGTATTTGGCCCCCTTGAACTTCGCGACCTTTTGCCACATTTCAGGCTTCAAACATAAAGATATAAAACTGTATTTTTTTTGTGAAGAATCAACAACAAGTGGGACACAATCATGAAGTGGAGACTATCACATCTATCTGAGACTATCACAGTGCAGGTGCATTTATACGGAGACTTGATTACACACAGGTGGATTGTATTTATCATCATTAGTAATTTAGGTCAACATTGGATCATTCAGAGATCCTCACTGAACTTCTGGAGAGAGTTTGCTGCACTGAAAGTAAAGGGGCTGAATAATTTTGCACGCCCAATTTTTCAGTTTTTGATTTGTTAAAAAAGTTTGAAATATCCAATAAATGTCGTTCCACTTCATGATTGTGTCCCACTTGTTGTTGATTCTTCACAAAAAAATACAGTTTTATATCTTTATGTTTGAAGCCTGAAATGTGGCAAAAGGTCGCAAAGTTCAAGGGGGCCGAATACTTTCGCAAGGCACTGTATATATTTCTTAACTCCATTATTTTCCTTTAGATTTGTGTGTATTGTTGTAAATCGTAAAATATTTCTGCACTATTGGAGCTAGGAACACGAGAATTTCGCTACACCCGCAATAACATCTGCTGAATAAAATAACATTTGATCACACACACTTTCACAGCTGCAGTGCATCTCTATTTACCGCGGTAGAAACAGGGCTGCAGTCGTAACGACTTCTTTTTCCACCTTCAACGTCCAATGCAACTGTGGATGGGTTCTGAAGAAGGAGGACAAGGAGAGAGAATGAAAGAATATTGCCAATATAGTACTTTGATACTAACAACAGATACAAATGCTATGGTGATACAGCATTCTACAACCCATTCTTACTGGCGATGTGGAGTTGTGAGACCCTTGTTGTTTTAAGATGTCATGGGCTGCACTCAGCATCACCACGTACGCAAAGTTATTGCACAACCCCAGCAACCTGAAGACAAGGGTCAGGAGGAAAGGTGGGAGACACAATGTTGAATTTCAAATCATTCATTTCTATTGCCTGCATTTCAGAACATTCAGTGCAGGGGGGGGGTGGGGCATGCAGAGATGATGATAAGTATCAGTGGGCCAATAAATGATCGCAAGTTCACTGAGGCTACGCAATGGTGTTGTAAGGCAAACTGAGGATAAGATGTAGCCAGCCTTCCTATGTAGATTAAGACACCGTGAAGCCATTGCAAGACATGGCTTGGAAAACGTACCTCAATCTAGGTATGACAATTGCGTTGTACTTCGAATTGTCCCAACTGCTACACCGAGTAGAAGGAACAACTGCTAGTTTTTGTCCTCATGCTAGCTAGCAGAAGCCACAGCAGCCATTTTAGAATTCCATAATGGCTGCTGTGGCTACATACATACTTATTGCTGGGGCCAGACAGAATCTACAAGGATTAGTTTAGTCAGTCTTTACAACATATAGTGCCTTCAGAAAGTATTCACACCCCTGGACTTTTTCCACATTTTGTTGTGTTACAAAGTGGGATTAAAATGTATTTAATTGTCCTTTTTGTCAACAATATAGACAAAGTATTATGTAATGTCAAAGTGGGGGACACACAGACTAATGTGGCGGCAGGGTAGCCTAGTGGTTAGCGCATTGGACTAGTAACCGGAAGGTTGCAAGTTCAAGCCCCATAGCTGACAAGGTACAAATCTGTCGTACTGCCCCTGAACAGGCAGTTAACCCACTGTTCCTAGGCCGTCATTGAAATTAAGAATTTGTTCTTAACTGACTTGCCTGGTTAAATTTTTTTTTTTTTTAAACACTCATATAAACTACCCTACCAAAAGTATATGGACACCTGCTCGTCGAACATCTCATTCCAAAATCATGGGCATTAATATGGAGCTGCGGGGACTTGCTTCCATTCATCTGTGACGACCCTCCCACTCTGTCTGCCGTATTCTCTCTTTGCGCTCGTTTTCCTTATTAGGATGCCGGTGGGCGGATTTGGGAGGTTCATCAGCTACATGGGAAACACCTGGGCCCGGTGTGTCCCAGGATAAATACACCACTTCCCCATTCATGAAGGAGACTCTCTCCATGCAGACACCTTTCTAGATTTTGTTGTGTTTCTTGGTGGCCTTTTGGTTGTTTGCTTTAGCACCTTTCAACACCCTGCATTATCACATTCATGCATGTAAAACACTCACTTACACTACTGATTACACACACCATTGTATATTGTACCTAGTTACTTATTTAATAAATATATGTTTTGTCACTCCTTATCTCCACGTTGTCTCCCTTTTGTTACGGGCTTTGAGCCGGTTCGTGACACAGTCACAAGAGCATTAGTGAGGTCGGGTACTGATGTTGGGTGAATAGGCCTGGCTCGCAGTCGGCGTTCCAATTCATCCCAAAGGTATTCGATGGGGTTGAAGTCAAGACTGTGCAGGCCAGACAAGATCTTCCGCACCGATCGACAAACCATTTCCCTATGGGACCTCACTTTGCACATGGGGGCATTGTCATGCTGAAACTGTTATCACAAAGTTGGAAGCGTAGAACGTATGCTGTGATAAGATTTCCCTCCATTGGAACTAAGGGGCCTAGACCGAACCTTTAAAAATAGCCATAAAACCATTATTCCTCCTCCACCAAACTTTACAGTTTGCACTATGCAATGGGGCAGGTAGCGTTCTCTAGGCATCCGCCAAACCCAGAGTTGTCCGTCGGACTGCCAGATGGTCAAGTGTGATTCATCACTCCAGAGTCCAATGGCGGTGAGCTTTACACCACTCCAGCTGACGCTTGGCATTGCGCAAGGTGATCTTAGGCTGGCCATGGAAACCTATTTCATGAAGCTCCCGACGAACTGATGTAGCTTCCAGAGGCAGGTTGGAACTCGCACTTGGCGGTTCCGTTCTGTGAGCTTGTGGCCTACCACTTCGCAGCTTAGCCGTTGTTGCTCCTAGATGTTTGCAATTCACAATAACAGCACTTACAGTTGACCGGGGCAGCTCTAGCAAGACAGAAATTTGACAAACTGACTTGTTGGAAAGGTGGAATCCTATGACGGTGCCATGTTGAAAGTCACTGAGCTCTTCAGTAAAACCATTATACTGCAAATCTTTGTCTATGGAGATTGCATAGTAGTGTGTTTTATTTTATACATCTGTCAGCAACGGGTGTGGCTGAAATAGCCAAATCCACTAATTTGAAGGAGTGTCAAAATACTTTTTTTTATTTCCGGTTAAGTCTAAGAGCTTTCCAAATCTGGATTGTGCAACATTTGCCCATTTTGTTTTCCAAAATTCTTCAAGCTCTGTCAAATTGGTTGTTGATCATTGTTAGACATCCATTTTCAGGTCTTGCCATAGATTTTCCTGAAACTGCCCAGTCCTTAATGATTACAAGCATACCCATAACATGATGCAGCCACTATGCTTGAAAAATATGTATTGGATTTGCCCCAAACATAACACTTTGTTTTATCAACAAAAAGTGAATTGCTTTGCCACATTTTTTGCAGTATTACTTTAGTGCCTTGTTGCAAACAGAATGCATGATTTGGAACATTTGTATTCTTTACAGGCTTCCTTATTTTTACTCTGTCAATTAGGTTAGTTGTGGATTAACTACAATGTTGTTGATCCATCCTCAGTTGTCTCCAATCACAGCCATTAAACTAACTGCTTTTAAGTTACCATTGGCCTCATGGTGAAACCCCTGAGCGGGTTCCTTCCTCTCCGGCAAATGAGTTAGGAAGGATGCCTGTATCGTTGTAATGACTGGATGTATTGATCCACCATCCAAAGTGTAATTAATAACTTCAACATATTGAATGGATGCTTTTTTTTTACCCATCTAAGAATAGGTGCCCTTCCTTGAAAGGCATTGGAAAACCTCCCTGGTCTTCGTAGTTGAATCTGTGTTTGAAATTCACTGCTCAACTGAGGGATCTTACAATTATCTGTATGTGTCAGGTACAGAGATGAGGTAGTCATAAAAAATGTTAAACACTATTGCACACAATGAGTCCATGCAACTTATTATGCGACTTGTTAAGCAAATTTTTACTCCTGAAATGATTTAGGCTTGCCATAACAAAGAGGTTGAATACGTATTGACTCAACACAATTCAGCTTTTCATTTTTAATTACATTTGTTCAATTTTTTTTTGAAAACATAGCACTTTGGAGGTGCTCATGAGTGGCGCAGAGGTGTCACGACCGACCCTGGTTCGATCCCAGGCTGTACCACAACCGGCCGTGATCGGGAGTCCCATAGGGCGGCGCACAATTGGCCCAGCGTCGTCCGGGTTAGGGGAGGGTTTGGCCGGCATTGTAAATAAGAATTTGTTCTTAACTGACTTGCCTAGTTAAATAAAGGTTAAATACAATTATGGGGTGTTGTGTGTAGGCCAGTGACAACAAATCCCAAATGAATCCCTTTTAAATTCAGTCTGTAAGAACAAAATGGGGAAAAAGCCAAGGGGTGTGAATACTTTCTGAAGGCCCTGCAGCTTGCCTGCCCTATTCCATCGAGTACTTAACATGCGCACCAATTATTCAATATTCAACTGATTATGGCGTAAGGCCGGCGAGTATGGAAGTCGTCATGTAAACACCTTACTCTGTTTATCTATATCGGCGTAAGGTCATAATCGACGTAAACATACGCTGATTAAAACACTTGGTTTTATGAGCAATCTTTCGAATTATTAGCACATATTAACAGTTTAATCGGCGATACACTGGTGCATTTGCGCGAGTGAAGTGAGTTAGGAAAAACATATATATGCATCTTATAAATAGTTTTTACATACAAACTTCATACAGTGTGTCCGAAATCCGAATCAAATAGTCTAAGCAAAAACAACATGGTCACTGTGGTAGAATGTTTCTTGATTGGCGACTTTCTGCATTTATCAAAAGTCCCATCAGCAGCCTGATTTCACGTGTCGAAGCATGTAAACACATTTTAAACAAACTATTGTATTAACCTGACTATCCACAGTAATCGCAAGATTGTGAGCATGTAACCGTGTTCACTGTAGCTAGCTAAATAGGTTTGATTCAAATAACGTTACATTTAAAGAAATGAAACACTGGTAGCTAGGTTCGTTTCTGATTTCACATCACATTCACCACAGTAGAACATAATCCCAAAACTAAATTTACCAAAAACCAGTCCAATTTCTCCAGCGCGAGCTACGACCTACAGACAGTAGAGAGACATGGTGTTAACAAAATAACCAAATTAAATATAAATAGTGAAATAGCCTACTAGCTAGCCATCCACACAGCAGTGTGATCTGTCTGATCGGTGAGACAAATCATAAGTGTGACACACGATTTACCTTCACTGTCAGATGGCATATCTGGGTCTGCATTGACACTGACTGCTTGGTCAATGATTAAAAACAAATTAAATCGATTATTAAACAGCAGCTACATAAACAGCTATCTAACGTTATTCTTACACAGCTGTCCGTTTAGCTAGCAATCTAGCTAGCTACTTCCTCAATGTTATCTTGTGGTGTTCCGCAAATTTCCATACGTCACAGATTTGACAGCATGTTTTACAGAACTTCGGGCAGACATGAAAATGTTATAGCTAACTGACTAGTATAAAACATTTTTCTTATCGCTTTAATTTTGGTTCATAGGTGTTTGCGACATTGCAACTTCGGACCGATTCAAGCAAACAACAAACATCGCGTGTAGCAGCAAAATATCCCCCCCTTGAATTTTTTAAATTTTTTAAAATAATTTATTACCTTCAATACCATTCATTCTTTACAACTCATAATTTTCATACATACTCCAATAATGGTATTTTAATTTAACTAAACAAAACAAAGCAAAAACCCCAAACAAAACATCAGGGGAGCATCTTCCCTCCCCGTCATCCTACAAACTACCTTTCCCTATCTCCCCGTCCCTAATCTATCCCCTTACAAATCTAAATGACACCCAGCCCTAAATCCCCCTTCCACCTCTCCCGAGCAGCATGCTGCCCCCACTTCCTCTCCTCCCTCTTCATCCTCCCCCTCAAATCTCCTTCCACTCTCCTCACTATCCCTTCCACCCCCCAATCTCTCCCTGTCTTCACCATGTTCTGCCTGGCTTCCCACAGAAGCCAGAGCAGAAACCTGTCCCTATCCGTCCCTCTCGCTCTCCCTACACCTCTCTCTAACCTGGCCCACGTCAATACAAAATCCCCCCTTACCAAACGTAACAACACCCGTGCCCTAGCCCATACTACTCCGGCAAAGGCACAGTCCCAAAAGACATGGCGCACAGTCTCCTCCCTGCCACAAGAGGATCTTGGACAGGTGGGGGATTGCACCAAACTATGCTGGTACATGATGGAACGTACCAACCAATTCAGGTCCTTGAGCCTGTTGTCCAGACTACTGCCGAGATGCCCACTACAGGCGCCGGACTCCCTGCCTGTCTGACCTCCTCGTACAGGTGCCTGTGATCTAAACCTACTCGGGCAACTTCAACCTCAGGGTGCGCACGCAGCCACTTGGCCGCATGACCAAAGTGCCATGGCAGCTGTTCCGCCCGAGGACCCGTGTTAGACCACACCATTACGCTTCTCGCCTGATACGAGAAGAACACACGCAGGAGGTAACCGGATGGGTGTATCACTGGATGAGCAAGCTCCGTTAACAAGAAAGAAACAAAAATTGCGTCCAGCTTGAGGGGGAGATGTGGTACCCCCCTACCTCCCTCCCCGATGGGACAGAACATGCGTGCCCTGGCGACCCACTCGTACCTGCCACTCCACATGAACTGAAACACAAGCCTCACTAGAGGCCTCCTTAGACAAGCCGGCAATGGGTAGATGTACGCCAAATACAAAAGAGACGGCAACACATTCACCTTTAGGACCAGGACTTTGCCTATAAAAGACAAATACCTAGCCTTCCACATTGCTAGCTTCCTCTGTACCACTGCGATACGCATGTTCCAGTTTAGCGTCGCTGAGCCGGAGGTTTCAAAATGGACCCCGAGAATCCTCAGGGCCCCCTCACAGAGAGATAACCCCCCTGGGCACATCCGTTCTACCACGCCATCTTCCGAAAAACTTGACGGAAGACTTTGCGTGGTTCAGAACCGCTCCCGACGCTTGGGTGAAATCCCCAAAGATGGCAAGGGACCTTGTCAGGCACGAGTCCTTGCACAGCAGCAAGGAAGTGTCGTCGGCGTACTGCGTCATCTTAACACGCAGCCCACCACTTCCAGGGATCAACAAGCCTTCCACCCCTGTGTCTGCCCTAATGGCAGCCCCCAGAGTTTCCATGTACAGAACGAAGAGGAGAGCCGAGAGTGGGCACCCCTGCCTGACCCCAGACGAGAGGTCAAAAACGTCATCCAAGTGACTATTTACACTAACTCGGCACCCCGCTCCGACATATAATGTACGGATCCATCCTATGAACTTCTCCCCAAATCCTAATCGACTTAACACTCTGAATAAAAAGGATCTATTCACGCAATCAAAGGCTTTCTGATCTAGCGCTGCTACCATTAAAGGCAGTCCTCTATCTTCAACCCAAGCGATGGAGTCCCTGATTAACTGTAGGTTCCATCTAATAGAGCGGCCCTCTACCCCGCATGTCTGATCCTCATGGACGACGTAGGGAAGGGCTGTGCGCAACCGGTCTGCTAAAGTAGTTTGCAAGTAGCTGGTAATCTACACACAGCATGGTCAATGGCCGCCAGTTACCAAGTTCTGTTACTTCCCCCTTCTTATATAAAAGTGACAGCACACCAACAGCCATTGATCCCCCCGGGACCCCCGTCTCAAGGATGGCCTTCAAGACTTCGAGGACCACTGGTCCAAGTATACCCCAAAACTTTAGAAAAAACTCAGCCGGCAGCCCATTAATTCCAGGCACCTTCCCTTTTCCCATCCTCCAAAGAGCGCTCTCAACCTCTTCTAGTGAGATCTGGGCCTCCATCACTTCTCTAATGTCCTCCGGCAACCGCCTGGACAAGTGTTCTAAAAACACATTTCCCTGCTCTACATCTATTTCCCTTTCCTTAAATAAACCTTGGAAATGATCAGTTGTCACCCTGACCATTTCCTCTGGTTTTCTAACTATACTACCATTTTCTTCCCTAACGCCATGCATTACCTTCCTACTCTGTCTGGCCCTAACCGACTTAAAGAACATAGCAGAACAAGTCTCATTGTGTTCTAGAAAGCCACTATGCGCACGCTCCAGGAAAGCTCGAGCCTTTCGCTCCTGCAACTCCCTGAGCTGCGCCTTTAGGGTTGCGGATCTCTGCCAGTCAAACGACCCACCGAGGTTGCCTGCCTCGGACTCGAGTTCAATTAACCTTTGGATACGATCCACCTCCCTCCTCTCCTCCCTTTTTTTCCTCTTGCAATACCCTATTATAAAAGCCCTAATCCTCACCTTAACAAATTCCCACCACTCTAACACCCCCTCGCACATGGACCTGAGGCCTTCAAGCCTCCAAAAGAAACCAAAAAAAACGTCAACAAAAGCCTGCTCCTCCAGCACATTTTCGGAGTAGTGTGCAGGCCACCATCAACTAGATCATGGCAAGCCATTAACCCAGTGATGGCACCTGCACTGCTATCCCCCCTATTCCTAAATCTGTATTAAAATCTCCCCCTATCACTAATTTCCTATTTGTGACACACAGGGGCGCCAGACAGTCCACTATCTCCCTCCTGCCTGCCACCACCTGTGGCCCATACACCACCACTAATCTAAATTTACAATCCCTTATCGTGACATCCACCCCCATAACCCTCCCCTGCATCACCACAAAAGAACCCTCCACTTTTACCTCCCTGTGCCCACACAAAATCCCTACCCCCGATGAGTGCACCCCCCCAACACCCCAAACCGACTCCCCCTTGTCCCACTCCCTCTTAAACCTACTAACATCCCCTCCATCCCTCAGGTGAACCTCCTGTAAAAAACACAAATCAAACCCCACACCCTCCAAATAACTAAATACCTTAAACCCCTTACATTTAAACTAACAAAAGTAAAATTAGACCCCATGAAAGAATAAAATAAAAACATGTAATACACTCAAATACTAAACCCAAACAGAAAAAAAAACAAAAACAGGAGACTCACCCGATGCTCCCCTGCTCCATATCTGCCTGTGATAACACCATCCGTACTCCCAACGTCCCCCCCTCTTCCTCCATCTCACCAACCCAGGATGCAGGAATAGTGTTTGGCTCCAGGGTGCCCTGCACCCTGGGTCTACCCCCACACTCCTCCCCCTCCCCAGCGCTGCAGCTGGTTTGGAAAAAAATAGGGGAGTCCCCAAACAAAAAACTCCCCACCTCCTCCTGCACCCAGTCCTGAGTCTTGTTAGGTTTGTCCCCACCCAACAGAAGTTGAGGGCCTGGGGAAACCAGCAGCAACCCAGAGGTTTCTCCCACCCCCATCACTCTCTTGGCCATCCCCTCCCTCTCACTGTCGGCCAATCGCACCCTCCTCTTCATTCTCTTCTTTGGTGATGGCGGCAGTGGAGAGATACCACCCTCCCCCCCACCAGCTCCTCCACCATACCCCTCATCTCTTCCACCAGGGCACTTTCCCCCCACTCCACTTGCTCTTCCACCGTCTCCTTCTCCACCACCCCTCCCTCGCTTTCTTCTCTCTCATGCTCCTCCACTTGCTTGCCTTCTTCCGCCGCTTTCTTCCGCCGCTTTCACACCCGTGGCACGCCTTAGGCTCGTCACAATCTTTCGCCTCGTGCTCCCCAGATCCACAAAATCTGCATTTTCTTGCGCTGCACGAGGCGAAGATGTGGCCATAGGCCATACAGCGCCTGCAAAATGGAGACTGACGTGCATAAAACAACGTCCCCCTGTCAGCCCCCAGGGAGAACATAGCAGGAGGATGGAGGTAGCCACCATGTCCCTTTGGGTCCTCCCTGAGGAGGGCCTGGAAGCCTCTCCTCCCATTCCAAAACCCAAGGGAGTTTTTGAGGTGCCTTGCTGAGGAGACGTTATCCATGTATCTCCCCAGAAAGGCCCTCACCTCTTCGTCCTTAACGTATGGGTTGTAAATGTTGACAGTTACAACCCTAAAGTTGTTCCTCGCCAGGCTTGTTATTTCATAGTGGCTCATCGGCCTCTCACCTCCCACTGCTCTTGCCCTTCTCAGGATATCATCGTGTTTCTCCTCTGTATGCAAAACACGTCCTTCACCGTCAGCTTTAGAATCGCCATTAAAATTGTCTTTACAAAAGTTTCCCGTCCTAAAGGCTCAACCTCTTTTCCTTCCAAGCAAACCGAATCGTGTTAGCCAGCCCAATCCCAGGGACCGACCGTGTTGATGGATTTTGCACCATCTCCACAAGGGGAATGGCGCACCCGGCTCACATTCTCTTCCAAAACAAGGAAAAAAGAAAATCCAAAGTGACCGAGAAACTGAAGCTAAATATATAGTGCAGACACAGGCAACTAACACATAGACAATAACCCACCAACAAACATCGTGTGTAGCAGCGAAATATCCCCCCCTTGAAAATACTACAGCGCACTGCTGGTTCCACATATTGCAAGTGGAGTACCACAGTATGATTCATAATACTCATAAAACCTAGAGGTCAAACAAGGAAATGGTTCCAATCGTTTTTCCACAATTAATTTTTCCATAGGGAATTTTAAAACACTTAAAATAAGGGCTACATTTTGTATAGACTTACCCTGACATGACGTTTTGATAACCATGCATATCTCTCTAGGCCAAGGTTACTTTTTTTGACAAAAAACTTCTCAGCTGCAGATGTAATGATGTCCAGCTTCTTGGACACTTGTGCAATATAATTAATAACTGTGGCTATACAGTTGAAGACAGAAGTTCACATACACCTTAGCCAAATACATTTAAACTCAGAGAATTTTTACTAGGATTAAATGTCAGGAATTGTGAAAAACTGTCTTAGGTCAGTTAGGACCACCACTGTATTTTAAGAATGTGAAATGTCAGAATAATAGTAGAGAGAATGATGTATTTCAGCTTTTATTTAGTTCATCACATTCCCAGTTCGTCAGAGGTTTACATACACTCAATTAGTATTTGGTAGCATTGCCTTTAAATTGTTTAACTTGGGTCAAACGTTTCGGGTAGCCTTCCACAACCTTCACAGTTGGGTGAATTTTGGCCCATTCCTCCTGACAGAGCTGGTGTATCTGAGTCAGGTTTGTAGGCCTCCTTGCTCGCACACGCTTTTTCATTTCTGCTCACAAATCTTCTATAGGATTGAGGTCAGGGCTTTGTGATGGCCACTCCAATACCTCAACTTTGTTGTCCTTAAGCCATTTTGCTTTCGAAGTATGCTTGGGGTCATCGTCCATTTGGAAGACCCATTTGCGACCAAGCTTTAACTTCCTGACTGATGTCTTGAGATGTTGCTTCAATATATCCACATCATTTTCCTACCGCATGATGCCATCTATTTTGTGAAGTGCACCAGTCCCTCCTGCAACATAGCACCCCCACAACATGATGCTGCCACCCCCGTGCTTCACGGTTTGGAAGATTTGGATGGTGTTCTACGGCTTACAAGCCTACCTCCTTTTTCCTCCAAACATAACGATGGTCATTATGGCCAAACAATACTATTTTTGTTTCATCAGACCAGAGGACATTTCTCCTAAAAGTACGATCCCCATGTGCAGTTGCAAACCGTAGTCTGGCTTTTTTATGGCGGTTTTGGAGCAGTGGTTTCTTCCTTGCTGAGCGGCCTTTAAGGTTATGTCGATATAGGACTCGTTTAACTATGGATGTAGATACTTTTGAACCCGTTTCCTCCAGCATCTCCACAAGGTACTTTGCTGTTGTTCTGGGAATGATTTGCACTTTTCACAACAAAGTACTTTCATCTCTAGGAGACAGAACGAGTCTCCTTCCTGAGCGGTATGACGGCTGCATGGTCCCATGGTGTTTATACTTGTGTACCATTGTTTGTACAGATGAACGTGGTACCTTCAGGCATTTGGAAATTGGTCGCAAGGATGAACCAGACTGGTAGAGGTCTACAATAATTTTTCTGAGGTCTTGGCTGATTTCTCTTGATTTTCCAGTGATGTCAAGAAAAGAGGCACTGCGTTTGAAGGTAGGCCTTGAAATACATCCACAGATACACCTACAATTGACTCGAATGATGTCAATTAGCCTATCAGAAGCATCTAAATCCATGACATCATTATCTGGAATGTTCCAAGCTGTTTAAAGGCACAATCAACTTAGTGTAGGTAAACTTCTGACCCACTGGAATTGTGATAGTGACCGATAAGTGAAATAATCTGTCTGAAAACAATTGTTGGAAAAATTACTTGTGTCATGCACAAAGTAGATTTCCTAACCGACTTGCCAAAACTATAGTTTGTTAACAAGAAATTTGTGGAGTGGTTGAAAAACGAGTTTTAACCAGTTGCATCTCTAGGGGCGCTATTTCATTTTTGGATAAAAAACGTTCCCGTTTTAAGCGCGATATTTTGTCACGAAAAGATGCTCGACTATGCATTTCTCTGAAACACTCTGAAGTTTCAGAATCTGCAAAGATTTTGTCTGTAAGTGCCCCAGAACTCATTCTACAGGCGAAACCAAGATGATACATCAAACAGGAAATTAGCAGAATTTCTGAAGCTCTGTTTTCTAATGTCTCCTTATATGGCTGTGAATGCGACAGGAATAAGCTTAGACCTTCTGCCGTTTCCCCAAGATTTCGGCAGCATTGTGACGTATTTGTAGGCATATCATTGGAAGATTGGCCATAAGAGACTACATTTTCCAGGGGTCCGCCCGGTGTCCTTTGTCTAAATTTGTGCGTAATCTTCAGGTGCGGGCATTTTCTCCTGGGATTCAGGAGAGAAAGCACACTTCCATGAACGATATATCATCGAAGAGATATGTGAAAAACACCTTGAGGATTGATTCTAAACAACGTTTGCCATGTTTTCAGTCGATATTATGGAGTTAATTTGGAAAAAAGTTCGCGTTTTGAGGACTGAATTTTCGGGTTTTTTTGGTAGCCAAATGTGATGTACAAAACGGAGCTATTTCTAATACACAAAGAATATTTTTGGAAAAACTGAGCATCTGCTATCTAACTGAGTCTCCTCATTGAAAACATCTGAAGTTCTTCAAAGGTAAATTATTGTATTTGAAGGCTTTTATGTTTTTGTTGAAATGTTGCGTGCTGGATGCTAACGCTAAATGCTAACGCTAAATGCTAACGCTAAATGCTAACGCTAAATGCTAACGCTAAATGCTAACGCTAGCTAGCTACTTTTACACAAATGATTGTTTTCCTATGGTTGAGAAGCATATTTTGAAAATCTGAGATGACAGTGTTGTTTACAAAAGGCTAAGCTTGAGAGATGGCATATTTATTTCATTTCATTTGCGATTTTCATGAATAGTTAACGTTGTGTTATGCTAATGAGCTTGCTGATAGATTTACACAATCCTAGATACAGGGGTTTTTTCATAGCTAAACGTGACGCAGAAAACGGAGCGATTTGTCCTAAACAAATAATCTTTCAGGAAAAACTGAACATTTGCTATCTGAGAGTCTCCTCATTGAAAACATCTGAAGTTCTTCAAAGGTAAATGATTTCATTTGAATGCTTTTCTGTTTTTTTGTGTAAATGTTGCCAGCTGAATGCTAATGCTAAATGCTACGCTAAATGCTACGTTAGCCATCAATACTGTTACACAAATGCTTGTTTTGCAATGGTTGAGAAGCATATTTTGAAAATCTGAGATGACAGTGTTGTTAACAAAAGGCTAAGCTTGAGAGCTAGCATATTTATTTCATTTCATTTGCGATTTTCATGAATAGTTAACGTTGCGTTATGGTAATGAGCTTGAGTCTGTATTCACGATCCCGGATCCGGGATGGGGAGATCAGAAAGGTTAATGAATCCAACCTATGTGTATGTACATTTCTGACTTCAACTGTAAATGCTACAAAATCCACCTTCTTCACAATAAGTGTATCTAGATCAGTTGATTGACGTATACCATTTGCAACTGATTGAGGTGCATCCAACGCCACATCTTCTCCAACACTGTGGCCTCTTGCCCCTTGACACCTCAACCTCTTTCACCATAACAGGGCACTGAGGGAATTCAGGAATATAATCCCCACCACAGTTGCAACATTCAATAATGTCTGCATACACTTGACACGTGGCCAAACGTTTTACACTTCTTGCATTGCATCGGGTTTTGCACAAACACTCTCACAAAGTATCTTTTACAGTGCATTCGGAAAAGTATTCAGACTCCTTGACTTTTTCCACATTTTATTACATTGCAGCCTTAATCTAACATGTATAAAAAAATATTCCCTCATCAATCTACACACAATACCCCATAATGACAAAGTGAAAACATGTTTTTAGAAATTGTAGCAAATTTATTACAAATAAAAAACAGAAATACCTTATTTACATAAGAATTCAGACCTTTCCCTATGAGAATTGAAATTGAGCTCAGGTGCATCCTGTTTCCAATGATCATCCTTAAGCGGTCTCTTCAACTTGATTGGAGTCCACCTGTGGTAAATTCAATTGAATGGACATGATTTGGAAAGGCACACACCTGTTTATATAAGTTTCCACAGTTGACAGTGCATATCAAATCAAATGTTATTGGTCACATACACGTGTTTAGCAGATGTTAATGCAGGTGTAGCAAAATGCTTGTGCTTCTAGTTCTGACAGTGCAACAATATCTAACAAATAATAGCTAACAATTTCCCAACAAATACCAAATTCACACAAATCTAAGTAAAGGAATGGAATTAACAATATATAAATATATGGATGAGTAATGTCAGAGCGGCATAGACTAAGATACAGTAGATAGTATAGAATACAGTATATACATACGAGATGAGTAATACAAGACATGTAAACATTATTAAAGTGGCCAATGATATCAAGTCTGTGTATGTAGGCAGCAGCCTCTCTGTGCTAGTGATGGCTAACAGTCTGAATGCCTTGAGATATATGTTTTTTTTCAGTCTCTCGGTCCCAGCTTTGATGCACCTGTACTGACCTCGCCTTCTGGATGATATTGGGGTGAACAGGCAGTGGCTCTGGTGGTTATTGTCCTTGATTATCTTTTTTCCCTTCCTGTGACATCGGGTGCTGTAGGTGTCCTGGAGGGCAGGTAGTTTGTCCCCGGTGATGCGTTGTGCAGACCGCACCACCCTATGGAGAGCTTTGCGGTTGTGGGCAGTGCAGTTGCCGTACCAGCCAGTGAAACAGCCCAACAGGATGCTCTCAATTGTGCATCTGTAAATGTTTGTAAGGGTTTTAGCCTACAAGCCAAATTTCTTCAGCCTCCTGAGGTTGAAGAGGCGCTATTGCGCTTTCTTCACTACACTGTCCGTGTGGGTGGACCATTTCAGTTTCTCAGTGATATATACACAGAGGAACTTAAAACTTTCCACCTTCTCCACTACTGTCCCATCGATGTGGATAGGGGGGTGCTTCCATTACAATTTTCTGAAGTCCACGATTATTTCCTTTGTTTTGTTGATGTTGAGTGAGAGGTTATTTTCCTGACACCACACTCCCAGAACACTCACCTCCTTCCTGTAGGCTATCTCGTCGTTGTTGGTTATCAAGCCTACTGCTGTTGTGTCGTCTGCAAACTTGATGATTGAGTTGGATGCATGCATGGCCACGCAGTCATGGGTGAACAGGGGTTGAAGGAATTTTGTCAATATTGGTCAGACCAGTGTTGAATAGTCCTTAGCACGGGTACTTCCTGTTTGAGTTTCTGCATATAGGAAGGGAGGAGTGAAATGGAGTGGTGGTCAGATTTGACGAAAGGAGGGTGGGGGAGGGCAATGTATGAATCCCGGAAGTTGGAATAACAATGGTTGAGTTTTTCCAGCGTGAGTACTACAGTCGATATGCTGATAGAATTTAGGTGTCCTTTTCCTCAAATTTGCTTTGTTATTATCCCCAACTACAGTAAATGCATCCTCAGGATATATGGTTTCCAGTTTGCATAAAGTCCAGTGAAGTTCCTTGAGGACAGTTGTGGTATCAGCTTGAGGGGGGATATACGCTGCTGTGACAATAACCAAAGATAATTTTATTGGGAGATAATATGGTCGGCATTTGATTGTGAGGTATTCTAGGTTGGGTGAACAAAAGGACTTGAGGTCCTATATGTTATTACAATCATACCTGTCGGCGGGATGAACTTTGTATCCAGATGGCTGGACCGACTCCGACAGTATTTCCCGAGAGAGCCATGTTTCCGTGAAACAGAGTATGTTACAATCCCTGATGTCGCTCTGGAAAGAAACCCTGCCCTGATCTTCTCAACTTTGTTATCCAGGGACTGAACATTAGCGATTAATATACTCGGAAGCAGTGGGTGGTGTGCGCGCCTCCTAAGTCAGACTAGAAGACCTATTCGAGTCCCTCTTTTTCACCGGCGTTGTTTTGGTCAGTCCCTGGAATCAGTTCAATTGCCCTGGGTGGTGGGAACAAAGGATCAGCTTCGGGAAAGTCGTATTCCTGATCGTAATACTGGTAGTGCTGGTGAGTTACCGCTGCTTTTATATCCCAAAATTCTTCCCAGCTGTATAATAACACATAACATTTTCTTGGCTAACAATGTAAGAAATAATACATAAATTTACAAAATACTGCAAAGTTTCCTAAGAACTAGAAGCGAGGCAGCCCTCTCGGAACCATCTTATCTCAATATCAGAGCAAAAACCAAGCCATGAAGTCAAAGGAATTGTCCGTAGAGCTCCGAGGAAGGATTTTGTCGAGGCACAGGTCTGGGGAAGGGTACCCAAAACAGTTCTGCAGCATTGAAGGTCCCCAAGAACACAGTGGCCTTTATCGTTCTTAAATGGAAGAAGTTTAGAACCACCAAGGCAGGAAGGACAACCATTTCTGCAGCACTCCACCAATTAGGCCTTTATGGTAGAGTAGCTACAGACGGAAGCCACTCCTCAGTAAAATACACATGACAGTCCGCTTGGAGTTTGCCAAAGGGCACCTAAACGACTCTCAGACTATCATAAATACGATCTGGTCTGATGAAACCAAGATTGAACTCTTTGGCCTGAATGCCAACCGTCACGTCTGGAGGAAACCTGGCACCATCCCTACGGTGAAGCATGGTGGTGGCAGCATCATCCTGTGGAGATGTTTTTTCAGTGGAAGGAACTGGGAGACTAGTCTGGATCAAGTGGAATATGAACGGGGCAAAGTACGGAGAGTTCCTTGATGAAAACCTGCAATAGGACAACGACCCTAAGCACACAGCCAAGACAAAGCAGTGGCTTTGGGTCAAGTCTTTGAATGTCCTTGATTGGCCCAGCCAGAGCCCTAACTTGAACCCGATTGAACATCTCTTGGGAGACCTGAAAATAGCTGTGCTGCTCCTCTTCCAACCTGACAGAGCTTGAGAGGATCTGCAGAGAAGAACGGGAGAAACTCCCCAAATACAGGTGTGCCAACCTTGTAGCGTCATACCCAAGAAGACTCAAGGCTGTAATCGCTGCCAAAGGTGCTTCAACAAAGTGCTGAGTATATGGTCTGAATACTATTCTAAATGAGATTTCCATTTCTATTATTTATTTTTTAGCAAAGATTTCTAAAAACCTGTTTTTTCTTTGTCACTATAGTGGTCTGAATACTTTCCGAATGCACTGTATATCCAACTTTACATAGGTTGGTAGATACTCTACATCAAACATCAATAATAGAGCTAATTTTTCTCATTCTCCACACAGGTCAAGCGATGTGCATTAACTACCCCTGGAATTTTTTGCCTAAGATATTGATTTTCAATGTCCAACGGGATTCCAGAAATATATTTTGCTCCGAAAATCACAGCTGTTCAATTCATGCGTTGCTAATTTTGTGAGCCATAATGCACGCTCCTTTTGCTATATTAACACCAAACCGCTCCTGGTTACTGCATCCACTTCTCCCAGCGCCTTCTTTACCTAGTGACTTCAAAAGGGTTTCCCAAAGGAACTTCAATTGTTGTGGCACTTTTTGTTTCATTCTTGGACTTCACTGTTCACTCATCTTTCTCACTAACTGTAGTCGACGTGCTTTCAGCTTCAAATAACACTTCTGATTCCACCATGTCAACTTCCTCCATCCGGCTCAAAGTTACATTCCTTCATCAATCAAAATCGACAAAAAACACAACAACAGCCCAATTTCTAGGACTAAATTAAATAAATTACATTGTTAAATACATGTGAGAATTGCTTTAGGAAATGCAGTTCAAATGTACAGTATTGAATTGAGTGAAGTCTGACGGTAGTCACATTTGGATTTGGTCCTTTCTAATTTGCCCATCTAGCGATTATTACCCCCTGGCCTCCACATAAAGCAACCATTAACATACAAAATGGAGGTGAAAAGAATAGTGTGTGTGTGTGCAAATTGTAAGCTACACACAAGTCATTGTGTCTGTCATTTGGTTGGATGGTAACTGGAAGGGCTATGGGTTGTTGGTGACTACTGTCTGTAGTTCTGCTCGTCCGTGATGCTGCAGGTGAGGTCAGAACATTATTTATCAAAAGATAATAAATCAATAAATAACTAATTCAAAGGTTTTTCTTTATTTGTACTATTTTCTACATTGTAGGATAATAGTGAAGACATCAAAACTATGATATAACACATGGAATAATGTAGTAACCTAAAACGTGTTATACAAATCAAAATACATGTTCTATTTGTCACGACTATCACCGAAGGTGGCTCCCCTTCCCGTTCGGGTGGCATTGGGCGGTCGTCGTCACCGGTCTCCTAGCTGCTACCGATCCCTTGTCCCCTTTTCGTTTTGTTTGGTCTAATTGGTTTCACCTGTTCCTTGTTTGGGGTTTTGGGTTGGGGTTATTTAAGTTCAGTTAGCCCGCCTGTGTTCGTGCGGGCTTGTTTGCTGTTTTTGGTTCAGGAGTGTCCTGTCATTGATTTTCCGCTGTACAGCATATGTACCGGTGTTGTACATTTTGGAGTGTTTTACGCCTGTGTTCGGCGTTACCCTCTTTTGTTCGCTGTGATTGTTCCGGAATAAATGTTTTTTTCCGAATCCTCTGCTCTCTGCGCCTGACTCCACATCCATCACTCTTCAAAGCCTGACAATATTTGAGATTCCACCCTTTGCCTTGACGACAGCTTTGCACACTCTTGGCATTCTCTCAACCAGCTTCACCTGGAAGGCTTTTCCAACTGTATTGAAGGATTTCCCACATATGCTGAGCACTTGTTGGTTGCTTTTCCTTCACTCTGCGGTCCAACTCATCCCAAACGATCTCAATTTGGTTGAGGTCAGGTGATTGTGGAGGCCAGGTCATCTGATACAGCACTCCATCTCTCCCCTTCTTGGTCAAATAGCCCTTACACAGCCTAGAGGTGTGTTCGTTCATTGTCCTATCATTTGTTTTTCGACCAGATGGGATGGCGTATAGCTGCAGACTGTTGTGGTAGCCATGCTGGTTAAGTGTGCCTTGAACTCTAAATACATCACAGACAGTGTCACCAGCAAAGCACCCCCACACCATAACACCTCCTCCTCCATGCTTCACGGAGGGAACTACACATGCAGAGATCATCCATTCACCTACTCTGCGTCTCACAAAGACACGGCGGTTGGAATCAAAAATCTCAAATTTGGACTCATCAGACCAAAGGACAGATTTCCACTGGTCTAATGTCCATTGCTCGTGTTTCTTGGCCCAAGCAAGTCTCTTCTTCTTATTGGCTTCGTTTAGTAGTGGTTTCTTTTCAGCAAATAAGGCTCCCAAGTGGTGCAGCGGTCTAAGGCACTGCATCTCAGTCCAAGAGGTGTCACTACAGACACCCAGGTTCGAATCCAGGCTGTGTCACAACTAGCCGTGATTGGGAGTCCCATAGGGCGGCGCACAATTGGCTTAGTGTCGTCCGGGTATGGCTAGTGTGGGCCGTCATTGTAAATAAGAATTTGTTCTCAATTGACTTGCCTAGTTAAAATAAAGGTTACATTTGACCATGAAGCCCTGATTCACAGTGTCCTCTGAACATCTGATGTTGACATGTGTCTGTTACTTGACTCTGTGAAGCATTTATTTATTTGGGCTGCAAATTATTTGGGCTGCAAATTCTGCGGCTGGCAAACTCTAATGAACTTATCCTCTGCCGTAGAGGTAACTCTGGGCCTTCCTTTCCTGTGGCGGTCCTCATGAGAGCCAGTTTCATCATAGCACTTGAAGAAACTTTCAAAGTTCTTGAAATTTTCCAGACTGACTGACCTTCATGTCTTCAAGTAATGATGGACTGTCGTTTCCCTTTGCTTATTTGAGCTGTTCTTGCTATCTTCTGTATACCACCCCTACCTTGTCACAACACAACTGATTGGCTCAAATGCATTAAGAAGGAAAGAAATCACACAAATTAACTTTTAACAAGGCACACCTGTTAATGGATATGTATTCCAGGTGACAAACTCGTGAAGCTGGTTGAGAGAATGCCAAGATTTTGCAAAGCTGTCATCAATGCAAACGGTGGCTACTTTGAAGAATCTACAACAATAAAATATATTTGGATTTGTTTAACACTTTTTTGGTTACTACATGATTCCATATGTGTTATATCACAGTTTTCATGTCTTCACTATTATAGTAAATAGTAAAAATAAAGAAAAACCCTGGAATGAGTAGGTGTGTCCAATCTTTTGACTGATAATGTACATATAATAATGCGGGTTAATTGTTCTTAGGCCGGGATTCAGTCCATGGAGCGCTGAGCCATTTAAAGGTAATTTTAGCCTTGCATGGTTCCTCCATATAGTAAACACAAACTCTGGTTGAAAACTAGAAATGTCAGTGGACACTGTTTCTTTAATTGAATAGCTTGAGATAGAAATATCACCTCATCTCTCTTTTTGAGAATTTGCATTCTGAAAATAAAAGAAAACATGATTTTATCAGCAACCCAGATGAGCAGCCTGCTATCATTGGAACTGTTAATCAGATTGCACATGTGTAACATTGATGTAATCTAAGCATGGACGTCTATAAAGCTGGACATCAGTCAGTCAGTGTCTATCCATCAAACAGCCGTCTGGTTGGTTGGATACTGACAGGAAAAGCTATGGGTTTTTGGGGACTACTGTCTGTAATTTTGCTGGTCCAAGATGCTGCAGGTGAGGTCAACAGAAATGTATTAATTAAAAGAGCATCAACTCGTTTTTAGCTTGCTTGGTCCACAGTAACTATTACATTCATCAGATAGTGACAGCATTTTTTTTACTGGTGTTTTAATTTGAGCATCATTAGCCTACATATTTGGGCATGTACATAATTGTTTTGCCATCCACTAGAACAAAGAACTTCAAGCATATCTCTCTGTTTTGGCATTAGTGACCACTAAGGGCTTGATTCAAACCATATGCATAGCTCAGATTTAAATGTAATTTCCAACTGAGACGACATATGTAGCATTTACCGTGGCATGAATGCAGCTTCTGCTAACGCGGGAACATTGCCTTAAAATGTATTGCACTTTTGTGCAGCTCTTCAGCGCTACGAATATCACCACTACATATAAATACATATCACCACTAAATCCTCTTAAAGGGGAAATCTGCAGTTGCTACATCCAATTAGGACTTATAAATTAAGCGGATTCTTGAGTTTGTAACCCATCAGAACCCAAAGCTTATTTTACTCCAATGTTTTGCAAAGTAAATGTAAACAAACATTATATAGCCTCAAAACATGTTTAAAACTGTAATTGTGATATCATGTATGGTCAGTCCTTGCATCCAGAGCTCTGTCTGTGAATTTGAAAGTGGTTACAATCCTCCTGCCCAATCCCTCCACTTTTTACCGAGACAGGGGTGGGGAGGATCACTTTGTTATTACTTCAACTGCTCAGATGTTCTGGTGCGGTGGCACTAATTTCAGAGTTCTGACAGGAGCAAAGTAATCAAATGCAGAGTGTTTGTACATGAAACAGTGTCACAGTCTGGCATTCTTTCCACCCTCCAACACCTCCCTCTCTAGAGTCGTTTGTGCCCCAGGCTCGGAGCTCTATCGCGGGGGGAAAGGATGCTCAAAAGGGCAGCTGGCCGTGGATAGTCTACCTTTCAATCACGGATGATACAGGCTCCTTTAGCTGTGGCGGATCCCTCCTTACTGAGGAATGGGTGCTCACCGCTGCACACTGTGTTGACCCGTAAGTGTGTTTGTGTGTGAAGGAGGTTTGCATGTTGAACTCATTATCGTGTCTGCAACCAAAATGACGTTTTTTCCATGGTTGTAATTTTCTTAACGTGTCTGCAAGCAGAAAACCAGTTTACCAACTAGAATGACATCATTATAATTTCAAAGGCCAAATTTGCTTGCTGGAATAGAACCGAAAGATCTGTATGAAATATATCAATGTCTGTGTAATGTTTCTATCCAACCTGGACTCAGGGGTAGACATAACAGAGTAAACGTAAATCTGAACCATGCCGATTAGTATGATGTTACGTTTCGTATGGTATCTATTCATTTGTGGATGTCCATCATCCATTTTGTATGATATGTTACAAATGACAATTCATATGATATGTTAGGAATTGCAATTCGTACAATATGTTACGAATTGCAAGTCCTACAATATGTTATGAATTTTCTAAATGTTTAGTAGCAAGGTAGCTAAAAAAGTAGTAACTAGTTGCAAAGTTGCTAATAAGATAAAATGCTAAAGTTGTCCGTGATAAGATTAAAACACGCAACCTTTGGGTTAATAGACATTCACATTACAACCATCCTACTTTCGTTTTTTGCCTTAAGTAACCTATCTTATGTAACCATATCAAATGTAACATATTCTAATTTCAGTGTCCTGGATTTAAATGTACTATGTTACACCTAGTCTATGAGACCAGGCTGTTTTACCTGTCTGCATGTGTATTAGGAATGACAACCCTATTCCAGACCGTTTCTCCATTAGTCTGGGGACACACAACCTGAATGAGCCATCAGTGTTTTATCGATCCATCTCACGCATCGTCAGTCACCCACAGTACCAGCGTTTTGACCTGCTGCACGACATCGCTTTGGTGAAGATGAGAGAAAAGGTGTCCTTTTCCCCCCTGGTGAAAAACATATCCCTGCCCAAACCGAGTGATAACTTTGGCTCAGGGTCGAAGTGCTTCGTCGCTGGCTGGTGCAATGTCGGGAACAATGGTGAGCAAACACACAGCAACACCGATATACAAACACTCACAGTGCCAGGTTCTAAAGCATAGCTTTGGTTGGTTTGGTCTTGACTGAATGACAGCATTCAATTCTGGGGGCGACATTTTAGTAGTGTAAAATGATTTACCACAAACCTCATTATAAAGCTGGTGGTTCCAGCATTGAATGCTGACTGGTTGAAATGCTGATTGGATATGACCCTCCAAAATGTTTTACCTTTCTAATTATGTTGGTAACCAGTAGCAATAGCAATAAGGCACCTCTGGGGTTTGAGGTATATGGCTAATATACCACATCTAATGGCTGTATCCCAGCACTCCACGTTGTGCATGGCCGGGGTATATTGGCCATATTTCACACTCCCTCGTGCTTTATTGCTTAATTATAATCTGGCAGTGTGATTTATAACCTTTTATTTACTCAGGGGAACACAATTGAGACCAGTTTCTCATTTACCATGGTGCCCTGAGGACCCCCAAAAAACACAATCAATACAACAACAAAAAAGATAAAAACAAGTTATAATAAAGTTATAATAAGCAATTGAAACATTTGCACATTGTTAAAGAAAGATTTCAAAATTAAATCAGAATGCCAGATTATAATAAGATATACTGTATTTTGTGCACTTTACACAATGTATTTTGTTTTCATCCAGCTTCTGTTTGTAGTTAGTGAGTATTTCTCCCATAAATTCTCCCTCTCCCTGCCCGTTCACTTCCTCCCCACCAGTTTCTATCCTACATTTTACTCTTCTTCTTTTTCCCTCCCTCCAGGGAAATTGTCTGGTAATTGGACCCTCCAGGAGCTGAAGGTAACCATCGAGAAACGGAGAACCTGTAAGAAATTTTTTTCGCCCTTCACTGACAACATGCTGTGTGTTAGCTCCATGGAAGGAAGGAAAGGCTCCTGTCAGGTGAGTCTTCTTTCCTGGTCTCCTGATTGGTACGTATACATGTTTTATACAAACACGGACCCTCCCTCTCACACACTAGTGATGCGCCAGTCCCCGTGGGGCGGGTGGGTTTAGGTCATGAAATATTGTTAATTGTTCAATAAATGTTCAAGAGGGGAAAAAAAGAAACTGTACAGAGCATTTTCTATATTTTTGGGTAAGACTCAGGTAAGGGTCTTAGATTTTCGCTTTATCACATAATCAGCTGGTTGTGGATGGGTGCAGGTGAACAAACAGCTGACCCACACACACTCTCTTTCTCTCTATCGTTCTCTCTCACGTACACACACACTTACTTGAATGTTGTAAATGTATGTTTGTGTTGTTTTTCTTTGTTCTACAGGGGTACTCTGGTGGGCCGTTGGTTTGTCCCTCATGTGGTGAGATTGTCCAGGTGGGAATCGTGAGTTTTGGGGATATCAATGGCTGTGCTTTGAAAGGCTTCCCTGAAGTCTACACCCGTGTGGAACGCTACATGGACTTCATCAGCGAGACTATAACCTCAGACAGACAGGCTTCTGCTGAGGCCTAGGTCACCATGAAACACTGTCTGTTTACAGTCCATATCCCCCTCTCGCTCTGTCTTCCCTTTCTCTTCAGTTCCCTATTGAGCCAAAGTCCTTACTTGAGATGCAGCTGGAAGTGATTTAAAATGACAAGATATTGGTATTGATTGTGAATTACTTTGTGGTTTTATTCTTTACCAGACCTTTAAATTATTTTCCAATATATTTCGAAGTATTTAGTCAACTCTTCCTTGAAAATACAAGATGTTGAATCTGTATTTGAAATATTTAAGTACTCTATGCATTTGAAACCAGGTCTGTTTGAAAACAGGGGTATTTGGAAATGATTTGGAAACAAGTATTTGAAAATAGTTTAAAATATAATGTATAGAAAATGATTAGAAAATATACAGAAAATACATCTTTAAAATATAAATACTTTAATAAACATGTATTTGAACCCAGGTCTGTTGTAAAAAAAAAAAATGTTCAATGACTTACTGGCTATGTCCTTTTCAATAGTAGCTCCTTAGTAAACTGCAAGCATCAACCCTTCCGTTTCAGTTTTTTTTGTGTGAGAGTGTCACAAAATAAAAAGTGACTGGTTCTAGAATCTAGGTTGAGCGGTGTGAAGCAGCGACCAGAGCTAAGGTCCTCTCTTATCATCTGGGCCAGGGATTTCGATATCAAAGTATACAGCAGGAGAGACAGGGGACATCCTTGTCTGACATCCATGATCTCTACATGCCAGGCATGTGCACAGATAGGGCTCCACCAGTGCTCAAGCCTTTTGCCCATACTATGAGTAAGGGCCCTTTTGCCCTTCTATCAGCTCGTAATTTTTTGTTTGTTGATTAATTACTTTATAGTGTCTTTAAAAATATAGATTTGATATGTAACGAATTGCACAAACTATCGCATTTAATATTTGTGAATCTTGAAAAATATCTCCTCCCCCACACTCCCACCTCAAGTGTGCACTTGCCTGACTTCTGCATGTAGTGCGATGTACAGTAATTGGCTACCCGGTGGTGAGTTTGAATACTGGTAGGCTACTTTTGAGTTGGCCCTGTCATGTATGTCTTGTACTGTTATGGACAGAGAAGGGGGCAATTCACTTGTTTGTTAGTAAGCGGCAGATGCAAACTCAAATCAAGTAAAACATTGTTTGGTTTGACAGCATAGCTAACTAGCTAGCTAACTAGCAGATTTACATCATAATGATCAGCTGATAGCCTCTTTTCCCAATGTCACTCTTTATCCCACTGGGCACACAGTGGTTCAAATAACATTGTTTACACGTCATTTGAATGAAATTATTTTGAACTAATGTGGAATAGACGTTGAATTGACGTCTGTGCCCAGTGGGACGTCTCTAGTTATTACCCTACTAGGAGTCACTGGCATGAGTGTGTTGTTGCATTAGATAAATAGGTCATTGCAACAAAACAAAAAACAATTTGATACAGAAACAGTTTGTAAATTATGAATTTTGAGTTGTGAATTTTCTGGCTGCATTTTTCATTTTGAGAACCTGCATCCCCAAAGGTCTGTGTCTGGCCATGCTACATGCAGCAAAGTTTAATGGGATCGTGGTGGAAACTAGTGATGCACCGATATGACATTTCTGGCCGATACCAAACTACACTGGTAAGCGATATAAAGATTTGTTGCGGCCTTTTAAGCATTCTAGTACAGTTAAATAGTTAACATACACATGGACGCAGCGGTCTAAGGCACTGCATCTCAATGCAAGAGGAGTCATTACAGTCCCTGGTTTGAATCCAGGCTGTGTGGGAGTTAATGGAATGTAACTAGGTGCAGCTGCCATGCTGAGGAAACATATTAACAATAATTAAATTAACAGGAAGTAGTAAGGACAATAATTACATTGGCCAGATGGAGAAATGGTGACACCTAGTGCATTTACCGTAGGTTAACATGCCAAAGATTACATTAAGCTAATGTACATGAGTGCATTTGTTACACCTGGACATACTAATGTCAGGAGTACGTGGAGAGAGGATGGTAGCAAAATGACCAACATCTGAAACATAAGTGTGCAATACATGTATTATTATTTTGTATGACATAAGGGGTCCCGCCACCATTATAATCTAACCCGAAGCAGATGTGGGCATTATTGGGCGTGAACAAGCAAAGAACTTGGACTCAAAGATAATGGTGGCGAGAGGACGAGGGGAGTGATTTCATTTACATATGGGATGTACCAGGATGTAAGGATGTAAGGATGAAAAGCTATAAAGGCAAAGCTCTGTGCTCAGAGAGGTTGGTTGTTCCACGGATCAGCACAGCTTTGCTACTTTGTAAGAAAGTCAATTTTGAGTTCTAAGTAAGAGTGTTATATTCTGAGGCAATATTCCACACCATATTGTGCCAGGAGTTGAAGGGACCATAGGACAGTGGCATTTTTGGCTGGCGACGGTTTTTCTGGGCAATCTCACAAATGTGTGGCCACCCAGCTATATCAGATAAGCTTGTTCTTACATAGTTGAATGTTTGTGTAAATTGCTTCAGGGATTCTGTCTCAGCGGGAACGGTGTCATGTAGGTCTCTCCTTACATTTCTTAAAAACCTAGTAATGCTTAAAGCTTTTGAATTCAGTAAACTGCATGCTTAAGCTTTGGGGGTTGTTAAACATCATTTTGTATGTGCATTTGTGAGGACTAAGTGTCGTTGGTCCAGAGAAGGATTACACAGCCTCTCTGTGACAGTTAATTGAATTAAGTTGAGAGGAGTGCGTCTAGCTCTCACTGGGAAGAGGGAATAAAATCAATAGATGTTGGATAAAAGGAACTGTGTAAAGATAGGACATTGACATAATAGTGTGTTAAGTGACTATTTTGTCTTACATAGAACGTGTTAAAGTATTAAACAAGGCTTATATAGTACATGACATTGTATGAAGTGGAAAGATAAAGCATACGGATGAGCATAAGCTATACTATATGGTTAAAATAAATAGTAATAACGAATACATAAAGAACAGTACCGTGGCATAGTTTATAGTACCTACTAGAGATACTATAGCACCGTGAAGGACGGTAGGAGGAAACAGTGGGTAATTAAGTACTCTGTAGCAGCAGAACCTTTAGGGAATCTAGCCTAAGGAGAGGACAGACGTGTAAGGTTACAGAAACTAGAAGAGAGAGTGGGTTTTGAGTAAATTCAGTAAAATAGGAAGTAGTGCAGAGAAAAGATCAAATAGGAATAAAAAAACAATAAGTAACAGTAGGATAGAATAAAATAAGTGAATAAATAAAGATAAGAAAGTACAAACATTATAAACAGCTGAAATAAAAATAGAAAGGTATTAAATAGGATATAACACTGAATAAAGTTAAGATAATAAAATAAGTCAACTGATGAAGACAGCAAGAAAAATGCTGAAGAGTGATGAAAAACATGCAAAGGAAAGACAGAGTGGGTGACTGTTAAGATATTTTATCAAGGTTTAAGATAAATGATTAAATAATTCTACCAAGAAACTTAACCATTAGGGATTAGAGTTGATGTAGCATGAACAAGGAGTAATTTAAAAAAATAAACATAGCTCCAACTAGGTTGGAGGGGGGAAGAGAGGAATGCATGTGTGTGCCTAACGAAAACAAAGAGGATCCTTAACCTATGTTGGAACCGACCCAGCTATAACTCTGGAGAGATAAGATAGGACAGGGAGAGCCCCTGAGCTTTGTTACAATTGAATTGGTTAATGAACATATTATAATTAAATTCCTCTAACAGTGACTAACCATCCACCTTATTCCAATGGACAGTATCCAATGATAACTGGACGTATGGAAATAACGGGGCTGTCACACCCGGTGCATCATGTGCACCCGCTCACTCAACAGACAATGGCAAGAAAAGGACTGTGAAACACACAAGAACGAAAGAAGCGGTTTCAATTGCTATGGGGGCCTGAGAAAAGCCCTGACAGCAATGGAAACAGAAATGGAAGAAGGGGAGCCATCAGAGCCATATACAAGGAAAAACAAAAGACAAAAGGAAAGAAAGCTTTAGGAAAGGCCTAGAACTACTAGCAGGACAACAAGCAGAATAGTCTCAGTGAATCAGAAGGGGAAGAGGAAGATAATAACAGATACTTTAGGGATAAACTAGAAAGAGAAAGTCAATTATTGAACCATGAGATAGAAAAGTTGGAATGGGTAAACTCAAAGCTAGAAGAAAGCCAGAGAAGACAAGAAAAGCTAGAAGAAAGCCAGCGAAGACCAGAAAGACAAGATGAGGCTTTGGCCCGCAACATGCATGAAAACATGAGGAACGAGCCTGTAGGAAAGCAGACAAGGGCTCGTAGAGAAGGGTCAAGGAAAAAATCTGGCTATTATGTGGGCCAGTGCCCAATCCTGATAAAAAGAGATCAAGGACACTATGAACCGTGGGCTGCACAGGACCTGGAGGGGTTGGTTGCCCGCTTGCCAGATCCCCGTGAGGGTGCTGGAAAGTGAATCAGAACCTTTGAAGAATACACAATGGGGAAATTGCTGGCAGTTGGTGATATAAGGGCATTGTTAGCAAGGGTAACGATCGTGCCCAAAATGGGAGAGTTTATGCAGGACGGTGGCATTAATGGCACAGAAGGGGAAGTGATGATGGATGGACTGATGCTCAACAGATATTGACCTACTGTCTGGCGTGCATTAAGGACAGCATACCCAACGAAAGTTGACCCCAAGGCTCTGAGAGGTGAAGCTATTGGGGCCACAGAAAACCCAGCCACATACCTACATGGACAATTGAAAAGATGGAGGATGGAAACAGAACAAGATCCAGAGGGAAACAAACTAATAACAACTATGTTCCGGAATTCAGTGATGGAAGCCATGCCCCAGCCAGTGAGGAGCCGTCTGGAGGATGTGGTGGGACTTACTTTAAAACCTTACAAGGAATTCTGTGACTATATGATTCATACTGTGATGATTGGTGATCCTAGGGAGATAGAGGTTAGTGCAGGCCAACAGGTATTGTTAGGTGAGGGAATAGGACAGATCAGTGAACTCAGAGTTGAAATGGAGAAAATCATACCGTCCGAGGTGTCGTAACAACATGATACAGATGTTGGGTTGGTAAAGTCAGCAAGTCCTGTTAACATCAAAGTAAAACCTGATGCTAAACCTCCTTGGAAAGCTCAATATCATATGAAGCCTGAAGCTGAAGAAGGGATAAGTTCAACAATTAAAGGTTTGCTCAGGGCAGGTGAATTGATAGAGATGCCCAGCCTTTGCAATACACCTTTACAACCTGTTCTTAAAGCCGATGGTAAAATGGAGACTGGTACATGATTTTTAGAGCTGTCAATGACATTGCACAGGATTGCCTTGCAGAAGTCCCAAATCCTCACACACAGCTGACTAATGTTCCCCCTGATGCCAAGTACTTTACAGTGATTGAATTGTGTGGAGCGTTTTTTACTGTACCCCGGGCGGAATAATGTAGGCGTTTGTTTGCATTTAGATATAGAGGAAGACAACTCTGTCTTACACCAAACTTCCCCAGGGATTTCGTCACAGCCCTCATTTATTCAATCAAATACTGGCAGCTGATTTGGAAGAACTAATGCTTGATGGCACTCTGATCCAATATGTGGATGACCTGTTAATCTGTGCCTCAACAGTGGAACAGTGCCACGCTGATTCATTAAAGGTACTGCAGCGATTAGCAGAAGGAGGACATAAAGTCTCTAAGACAAAACTTCAGTACTGTCAACCTCAGGTTGAGTACTTAGGAAGAACAATAGCTCATGGGACTAAAGCGATAGCTCCAGGACAGCTAGAGGGTATTAGCAAAGCACCGTTGCCACAAACGGTAGCTCAAATGATGACCTTATTAGGAATGACAAGATTTAGCTCAGACTGGATATAAGAGTATGTAGTCAAGACAGCTCCTTTACGAGAAATAATGAAGGAAGCAGGACAGCTCAATCTGAGGGCACAACTAGATTGGAACACTGATGCTCTGATTGCATTTGAAACACTTAAAAAATAAATGCAAACAGTACCAGCTTTAGCAGCCCCAGACTACGCTAAACCATTTTTGTTATACGTAGCAAATAGGTGTGATAATTATGCAGCAGCTGTCCTTATGCAGGAAACATGTAGTGGTAGGAAGAAACAACCTATCGCTTACTATAGTTCTAAACTGGATCCAGTAGCTCAGGGTTACCCACCATGTTATAAAGGGTTGGCCGCATAACATTTTGCTTACGACAAGGCGTCAACCATAACCATGGGATATCCTGTGATTATAAGCACCCATCATAAAATAGTGGAGCTGATAGAACAGGGTAAATTTGTGTTAACTAATGCTAGAACTTGACTGGACTATATGACTTTACGTACTTATCCTGACGTCTTCATTAAAATATATAACACTGTCAATCCAGCTGAAAGACTTCCATTTCATTTTGAAGGTGAAGCTCATGATTGTGTTGAAGAAGCCTTGACATTTTCCAAATTGCGTCCAGATCTTGAATCCATTCCATTGATAAATAGAGAGGGATGTAACATAGAGAACTACTTTGTAGATGGTTATTGTTGCAAGGACTACACAGGTAATCATGCAGGGTTTGCAGTAGCTAAACAACAGGGAAGGCTTTCACTGAGGAAATATTAAAACATTGTCCTCAACCTTGTTCAGCCCAGCTGGCTGAACTACAAGCACTGACTGCAGCATGTGTGCTAGGGAAGGGAAAGACAGTCAACATCTATACTGATTCAGCTTACGGACATGGTGTATGTCATTTGTTTGGCGCAGTTTGGAAACAGAGAGGATTTAAAAAGAGTGATGGTACATCCAGCATCACGTGCAAATTGTCAAATTAATGACAGCTTTAATGTATCCTCGGAAGTTAGCAATCATCAAATGTCAAGCACACAAAAAAGGTAACGACTTTGTTGTTAGGGGTAATAATGCAGGTGATGAAGCTACCAAAAAGGCCTCTAGATGTGGTGTCCCAATTCTAACCGCACCTTTGATGGATATTGTTGGCGTTGTGGCAATTCCAACTCCTGCTGAGCTAGTCCAAATTCAGTCTTGTGCTGGAATTTATGAACAAAATACTTGGCTGCAGAGTGGAGCCTCTGTGGACAGACATGGAGTATGGAGAACACATGACAGTGCCATACTTGCTACCACTACCTTATTGACTTCACTTATAAATGATGCACATGATCTAGATCATTGTGCAAGGGGGAGGTAATAAGAAAAATCACCTTATTTACAGGCAACCTAGATGAAATCTTGTCAAAATGTTAAATATGTGGGGAAAACAACATACATAAATGTATAACTACGCCCATAGGTCACACACCAGTTCCAGAAGGTCCATTTCGACACATTGTGATGGACTACGTAGACATGATAAAACCTATACGTGGTAAAAGTTACATGTTAGTCATCATAGACAGATTTAGCAGATGGATAGAAGCAATACCATCAGCTGATCAGGGATCACGTACAGTGCTAAAATTCCTGACAAAAGAAGTAATACCGAGGTTTGGTATTACGTCCAAAATAAGTTCAGACAATGGCTCAGCGTTTATACAAAAAGTTGTAAAAACAATAATACAGCAGTTGAGCATGAAACAGAGATTGGGATGTGTTTATCATCCCCAATCGCGAGGTTTAGTTGAGAGAGCCAACGGTACCATAAATGGTAAAATAATAATGAGTTGTCGCATGGAAAATAACAGAAGCACGTATTTATCACTGCATTAAATGCTTACGGGTCAACCCATGCCTATACCAATGTTAGGAGGATTCTATAAAGGTCCCTCCTTAGATATATTGCATAATGAGTTAAAAGCACATGTATAGCAACTAACTAAGATACACAAAGCTATATTTTCACAGGAGAAAAAAGAAGGTGCCTGAGCCAGGACCGGAGGGGCCTTGCCCGGTGATACCAGGGGATCTGGTCTACATCTGAGTGTTCCGGAGGAAGTGGAATCAGCCGAGGAGAGAAAGACCCTACTAGGTGGCCAATGAAACGCCAACTGCCATCCAGATGAAAGAAAGCAAAACGTGGTACCATCTAAACCACTGCACCAGAGTCCCGTCGGAGACAACCGCCTAGGGATGAGGATACAGAGGATGCTGATGCACCAAGCGGGAGCCCGGGAGGAGTCAAGAAGTCAGCAGATCAGGTAGAAGCCAGGATACAACTGATGCACCGCCTAATGCACCAAGAGGAGGACGAAAGAGAGACAATGCTGCAAACAACGGATATTCTCTCCTGAAGGGCCAGAGAGTCATGCCTGCTACTCCTAATGACATACCTATTGTGGCAGATCTCCCTGATGGAAACCTTCTACAGTGGGACCCCGGAATATCACCTACAGAATGGGAGCGACTCTTCCCTGAAATTGATGCCTTTCCAGATGGAAGCCCAGTCTGGTCAGAGGAGGGAACTACACAGGAAGGAGAAGTCCCACAGGAAAGAGGAGAGGGAGAAACCTCACAGGGAGGAGGAGAGGGAGAAGTTCCACAGGCTGAGGGGGAGAAGGATTTCCCCACAATTGACTTTTCAGCCCTTGGTTGGTCCCCTTAACAGACAATTGAAGTTAGAACAACAGAAGAACAATGACATTGACATGACAAGAGCAACAGTGAACATTGGTAAAGGAACAGCAAGCTCACGTACAATCAAGCAGTATGTTGAAAGCAGAAAGAGAAGAGAGGAACCTACTGAACAACCCGAGGACAATGATAAGGTTAGCATTTCTGTTCCACCTCAAATCATAACAGAAGCAGAAATTCAGAGGTCCCTCTCAATCAGGAGAATCAGACCTCCACCAGAAATAGCACTCTGTGGATGGACACCTCATCAGACATTGGGAGAGAGTCGTTTGGGGCACAAAAGGATGCAACTTGACAATATCTAAAGGAGAAGACACTTGGCTGATCACCATGGACAAACATGACCAAGAGGAAGGTGAAGAATATATAGTAGAAATAGTGAGTACTAAATGGACTCAAGGGAATAGAGTAACTATCATCTGAATTGACCCCACACTGGCACCAGGCCAGGAAAGGACCGTGACAACAGGAAAGACAACAAAAGTAACAGCTGCCTTGAACACCACAGCTGTTACCACTAGGTTACCTACCATCTAATGCTCTTATCAGGCAGTCAGTCCACTGCAACTACAAAGAAACCTGAAGCATCAGATTCAGGAGGGTTCTTTACTGACATTTGGAACTTTCTGACAAACTCTAACAATCTACCTCGAGACAAGAACACTGTATCTGTAACTAACGTCTTAGAATCAGAAACACTCAAGGACAATTTGTTGGAAGAAAGAGTGAAGAATGACTGGTATAAATGGGCTAGTTACAGTGGGACAAAAAAGTATTTAGTCAGCCACCAATTGTGCAAGTTCTCCCACTTAAAAAGATAAGAGAGGCCTGTAATTTTCATCATAGGTACACTTCAACTATGACAGACAAAATGAGGAAAAAAAATCCAGACAATCACATTGTAGGATTATTAATGAATTTATTTGCAAATTATGGTGGAAAATAAGTATTTGGTCAATAACAAAAGTTATCTCAATACTTTGTTATATACCCTTTCTTGGCAATGACAGAGTCATACGTTTTCTGTAAGTCTTCACAAGGTTTTCACACACTGTTGCTGGTATTTTGGCCCATTCCTTCATGCAGATCTCCTCTAGAGCAGTGATGTTTTGGGGCTGTTGCTGGGCAACACGGACTTTCAACTCCCTCCAAAAATGTTCTATGGGGTTGAGATCTGGAGACTGGCTAGGCCACTCTATGACCTTGAAATGCTTCTTACGAAGCCACTCCTTCATTGCCCGGGCGGTGTGTTTGGGATCATTGTCATGCTGAAAGACCCAGCCACGTTTCATCTTCAATGCCCTTGCTGATGGAAGGAGGTTTTCACTCAAAATCTCACGATACATGGCCCCATTCATTCTTTCCATTACACGGATCAGTCGTCCTGGTCCCTTTGCAGAAAAACAGCCCCAAAGCATGATGTTTCCACCCCCATGCTTCACAGTAGGTATGGTGTTCTTTGGATGCAACTCAGCATTCTTTGTCCTCCAAACACGACGAGTTGAGTTTTTACCAAAAAGTTATATTTTGATTTCATCTGACCATATGACATTCTCCCAATCTTCTTCTGGATCATCCAAATGCTCTCCAGCAAACTTCAGACGGGCCTGGAAATGTACTGGCTTAAGCAGGGGGACACGTCTGGCACTGCAGGATTTGAGTCCCTGGCGGCGTAGTGTGTTACTGAGGCTTTGTTACTTTGGTCCCAGCTCTCTGCAGGTCATTCACTAGGTCCCCCCGTGTGGTTCTGGGATTTTTGCTCACCGTTCTTGTAATCATTTTGACCCCACGGGGTGAGATCTTGCGTGGAGCCCCAGATCGAGGGAGATTATCAGTGGTCTTGTATGTCTTCCATTTCCTAATAATTTTTCCCAGAGTTGATTTCTTCAAACCAAGCTGCTTACCTATTGCAGATTTAGTCTTCCCAGCCTGGTGCAGGTCTACAATTTTGTTTCTGGTGTCCTTTGACAGCTCTTTGGTCTTGGCCATAGTGGAGTTTGGAGTGTGACTGTTTGAGGTTGTGGACATGTGTCTTTTATACTAATAACAAGTTCAAACAGTTGCCATTAATACAGGTAACGAGTAGAGGACAGAGGAACCTCTTAAAGAATAAGTTACAGGTCTGTGAGAGCCAGAAATCTTGCTTGTTTGTAGGTGACCAAATACTTATTTTCCACCATAATTTGCAAATAAATTCATTAACAATCCTACAATGTGATTTTCTGGATTTTGTTTCTCATTTTGTCTGGATCTCAACTGGACAAAAGTACTATTGTTAAAGGAAAATATGAATGTTTCTATAGCTATGGTACTGATGGAATTGATGTAGGAAACACTACTGTCAAGTGTGCCACTATTTGGGTGTTAGAATCTGCAGGAGTTCGCACATTTGATGAGAAAGGTTTGTTTGAGAATAGGAAAGGTTTGTGTGGGCACATAACTCAGGTTGCACCATCTCTCACTATGTTGAAAAATCAGGACACAGAGGTATCGCTGATAGTTTTTGGATGTGTGGGAAAAACAGAGTCTTGAATGTTTTACCTGAAGGTTGGACTGGTCTTTGTGCTTTAGTCAGAGCAATTCAACAGGTTACCATTATTAAATCACAACAGGATGACTATGTTAAAACTAAAGTTAGAAGGGCTTATGAATCAGATCCTAGAGTATACCTTGATGCAATTGGACAACCTAGAGGAGTACCTAATGAGTTTATGGCCAGAGATGAGATTAGATCAGGATTTGAATCTATATTCTTGTGGATAACACCTAACAAGAATTTAGAGTGGATTCATTATATTTACTATAATCAACAGAGGTTCATTAACTATACTGACTCTGCTTTAACTGCATTGGGAGAAGAGGTACAGGCTACCAGTAAGATGACATGGCAGAATAGACAAGCTTTCAACTGGCTCTTAGCAGAAAAGGGGTGTGTTTGTGTAATGTTCAAATCAAATCAAATTTTATTTGTCACATACACATGGTTAGCAGATGTTAATGCGAGTGTAGCGAAATGCTTGTGCTTCTAGTTCCGACAATGCAGTAATAACCAACAAGTAATCTAACTAACAATTCCAAAACTACTGTCTTGTACACAGTGTAAGGGGATAAGAATATGTACACAAGGATATATGAATGAGTGATGGTACAGAGCAGCATAGGCAAGATACAGTAGATGGTATCGAGTACAGTATATACATATGAGATGAGTATGTAAACAAAGTGGCATAGTTAAAGTGGCTAGTGATACATGTATTACATAAGGATACAGTCGATGATAGAGTACAGTATATACGTATGCATATGAGATGAATAATGTAGGGTAAGTAACATTATATAAGGTAGCATTGTTTAAAGTGGCTAGTGATATATTTACATCATTTCCCATCAATTCCCATTATTAAAGTGGCTGGAGTTGAGTCAGTGTCAGTGTGTTGGCAGCAGCCACTCAATGTTAGTGGTGGCTGTTTAACAGTCTGATGGCCTTGAGATAGAAGCTGTTTTTCAGTCTCTCGGTCCCAGCTTTGATGCACCTGTACTGACCTCGCCTTCTGGATGATAGCGGGGTGAACAGGCAGTGGCTCGGGTGGTTGATGTCCTTGATGATCTTTATGGCCTTCCTGTGACATCGGGTGGTGTAGGTGTCCTGGAGGGCAGGTAGTTTGCCCCCGGTGATGCGTTGTGCAGACCCCACTACCCTCTAGAGAGCCTTACGGTTGAGGGCGGAGCAGTTGCCGTACCAGGCGGTGATACAGCCCGCCAGGATGCTCTCGATTGTGCATCTGTAGAAGTTTGTGAGTGCTTTTGGTGACAAGCCGAATTTCTTCAGCCTCCTGAGGTTGAAGAGGCGCTGCTGCGCCTTCTTCACAATGCTGTCTGTGTGAGTGGACCAATTCAGTTTGTCTGTGATGTGTATGCCGAGGAACTTAAAACTTGCTACCGTCTCCACTACTGTTCCATCGATGTGGATAGGGGGGTGTTCCCTCTGCTGTTTCCTGAAGTCCACAATCATCTCCTTAGTTTTGTTGACGTTGAGTGTGAGGTTATTTTCCTGACACCACACTCCGAGGGCCCTCACCTCCTCCCTGTAGGCCGTCTCGTCGTTGTTGGTAATCAAGCCTACCACTGTTGTGTCGTCCGCAAACTTGATGATTGAGTTGGAGGCGTGCGTGGCCACGCAGTCGTGGGTGAACAGGGAGTACAGGAGAGGGCTCAGAACGCACCCTTGTGGGGCCCCAGTGTTGAGGATCAGCGGGGAGGAGATGTTGTTGCCTACCCTCACCACCTGGGGGCGGCCCGTCAGGAAGTCCAGTACCCAGTTGCACAGGGCGGGATCGAGACCCAGGGTCTCGAGCTTGATGACGAGCTTGGAGGGTATTATGGTGTTGAATGCCGAGCTGTAGTCAATGAACAGCATTCTCACATAGGTATTCCTCTTGTCCAGATGGGTTAGGGCAGTGTGCAGTGTGGTTGAGATTGCATCGTCTGTGGACCTATTTGGGCGGTAAGCAAATTGGAGTGGGTCTAGGGTGTCAGGTAGGGTGGAGGTGATATGGTCCTTGACTAGTCTCTCAAAGCACTTCATGATGACGGAAGTGAGTGCTACGGGGGCGGTAGTCGTTTAGCTCAGTTACCTTAGCTTTCTTGGGAACAGGAACAATGGTGGCCCTCTTGAAGCATGTGGGAACAGCAGACTGGTATAGGGATTGATTGAATATGTCCGTAAACACACCGGCCAGCTGGTCTGCGCATGCTCTGAGGGCGCGGCTGGGGATGCCGTCTGGGCCTGCAGCCTTGCGAGGGTTAACACGTTTAAATGTCTTACTCACCTCGGCTGCAGTGAAGGAGAGACCGCATGTTTTCGTTGCAGGCCGTGTCAGTGGCACTGTATTGTCCTCAAAGCGGGCAAAAAAGTTATTTAGTCTGCCTGGGAGCAGGACATCCTGGTCCGTGACTGGGCTGGATTTCTTCCTGTAGTCCGTGATTGACTGTAGACCCTGCCACATGCCTCTTGTGTCTGAGCCGTTGAATTGAGATTCTATTTTGTCTCTGTACTGACGCTTAGCTTGTTTGATAGCCTTGCGGAGGGAATAGCTGCACTGTTTGTATTCGGTCATGTTACCAGACACCTTGCCCTGATTAAAAGCAGTGGTTCGCGCTTTCAGTTTCACGCGAATGCTGCCATCAATCCACGGTTTCTGGTTAGGGAATGTTTTAATTAATCGTTGCTATGGGAACGACATCTTCAACGCACGTTCTAATGAACTCGCACACCGAATCAGCGTATTTGTCAATGTTGTTGCCTGACGCAATACGAAACATGTCCCAGTCCACGTGATGGAAGCAGTCTTGGAGTGTGGAGTCAGCTTGGTCGGACCAGCGTTGGACAGACCTCAGCGTGGGAGCCTCTTGTTTTAGTTTCTGTCTGTAGGCAGGGATCAACAAAATGGAGTCGTGGTCAGCTTTTCCGAAAGGGGGGCGGGGCAGGGCTTTATATGCGTCGCGGAAGTTAGAGTAACAATGATCCAAGGTCTTTCCACCCCTGGTTGCGCAATCGATATGCTGATCAAATTTAGGGAGTCTTGTTTTCAGATTAGCCTTGTTAAAATCCCCAGCTACAATGAATGCAGCCTCCGGATAAATTGTTTCCAGTTTGCAAAGAGTCAAATAAAGTTCATTCAGAGCCATCGATGTGTCTGCTTGGGTGGGGATATATACGGCTGTGATTATAATCGAAGAGAATTCTCTTGGTAGATAATGCGGTCTACATTTGATTGTGAGGAATTCTAAATCAGGTGAACAGAAGGATTTGAGTTCCTGTATGTTTCTTTCATCACACCATGTCACGTTAGCCATAAGGCATACGCCCCCGCCCCTCTTCTTACCAGAAAGATGTTTGTTTCTGTCTGCGCGATGCGTGGAGAAACCCGTTGTCTGCACCGCCTCGGATAGCGTCTCTCCAGTGAGCCACGTTTCCGTGAAGCAAAGAACGTTACAGTCTCTGATGTCCCTCTGGAATGCTACCCTTGCTCGGATTTCATCAACCTTGTTGTCAAGAGACTGGACATTGGCAAGAAGAATGCTAGGGAGTGGTGCACGGTGTGCCCGTCTGCGGAGTCTGACCAGAAGACCGCCTCGTTTCCCTCTTTTTCGGAGTCGTTTTTTTGGGTCGCTGCATGGGATCCACTCCGTTGTCCTGTTTGTAAGGCAGAACACAGGATCCGCGTCGCGAAAAACATATTCTTGGTCGTACTGATGGTGAGTTGACGCTAATCTTATATTCAGTAGTTCTTCTCGACTGTATGTAATGAAACCTAAGATGACCTGGGGTACTAATGTAAGAAATAACACGTAAAAAAACAAAAAACTGCATAGTTTCCTAGGAACGCGAAGCGAGGCGGCCATCTCTGTCGGCGCCAGCAGGAATGAATGTTTGGAGATGAATGTTGCACTTTCGTTCCCAATACACTGCACCTAATGGATCTTTCTCTATTGCTATGGCCAAACTTAAAGGATTAAGAGCAGACGTTAAGGCTAATGCTGGGTTTGATACTCATGCTTGGGATTGGTTGGACCTAGCTTTGGGAAAGTGGGGTGCTATGTTTTCTAGAATGGCTATTATGCTGGGTGGGGTTCTATTGGCGCTGGGTATTGTGTTTTGTTGTGTTTTACCCTTGGTGAAATCTCTTGTGGTTCATACAACAGTTAAGCAGATGTCGTTACGTAGAGCTAAACCAAGGGATTTGAGTGGTTTGAGGGGTTATGTGTTACGGTGAGTGAATGAGGACCCAAAAGCGAACTAACTTAAACAGAGCTTCTTTAATAACCAAACTGTGGTAGGCTCAGATAGACCGGCAGATTCCGACAGGACAGGACAAGGTTACAGCAAACATGACGATAGTCTGGCTCAGGCATGAAACACAACAAACAAGAATCCGACAAGGACAGGAACAAAAACAGAGAGAGATATAGGGACCTAATCAGAGGGAAAAAGGGAACAGGTGGGAAACGGGGTGAATGGGTAGTTAGGAGGAGACAAGGAACAGCTGGGGGAAAGCGGGGGAGAAAAGGTAACCTAATAACGACCAGCAGAGGGAGACAGGGTGAAGGGAAAGGACAGAGACAAGACACAACATGACAGTACATGACAGTACCCCCCCACTCACCGAGCGCCTCCTGGCGCACTCGAGGAGGAAACCTGGCGGCAACGGAGGAAATCCTCGATCAGCGCACGGTCCAGCACGTCCCGAGAGGGAACCCAACTCCTCTCCTCAGGACCGTACCCCTCCCAATCTACGAGGTACTGGTGACCACGGCCCCGAATGGGTCCGTGGTCCAAAATTCTACGGACCCTGTAGATGGGTGCGCCCTCGACAAGGATGGGGGGGGGGGGGGGGAAGACGAGCGGGGGCGCGAAGGACGGGCTTGATGCAGGAGACATGGAAGACCGGGTGGACGCGATGAAGGTATCGCGGAAGAAGAAGTCGAACTGCGACAGGATTAATGACCCGAGAAATACGGAACGGACCAATGAACCGCGGGGTCAACTTGCGAGAAGCCGTCTTAAGGGGAAGGTTCTGAGTGGAGAGCCAAACTCTCTGACCGCGACAATATCTAGGACTCTTAGTTCTACGCTTATTAGCAGCCCTCACAGTCTGCGTCCTATAACGGCAAAGTGCAGACCTGACCCTCTTCCAGGTGCGCTCGCAACGTTGGACAAAAGCCTGAGCGGAGGGGACGCTGGACTCGGCGAACTGAGATGAGAACAGCGGAGGCTGGTACCCGAGGCTACTCTGAAAAGGAGATAGCCCGGTCGCAGACGAAGGAAGCGAGTTGTGGGCGTATTCTGCCCAGGGGAGCTGTTCTGACCAAGACGCAGGGTTACGAAAAGAAAGACTGCGTAAGATGCGACCAATAGTCTGATTGGCCCGTTCTGCTTGACCGTTAGACTGGGGGTGAAAGCCGGAAGAGAGACTGACGGAAGCCCCAATCAAACGGCAAAACTCCCTCCAAAATTGAGACGTGAATTGCGGACCTCTGTCCGAAACGACGTCCGACGGAAGGCCATGAATTCTGAAAACATTCTCGATGATGATTTGTGCCGTCTCTTTAGCAGAAGGAAGCTTAGCAAGGGGAATGAAATGAGCCGCCTTAGAGAACCTATCGACAACCGTAAGAATAACAGTCTTCCCCGCTGACGAAGGCAGTCCGGTGACAAAATCTAAGGCGATGTGAGACCACGGTCGAGAGGGAATAGGAAGCGGCCTGAGACGGCCGGCAGGAGGAGAGTTACCGGACTTAGTCTGCGCGCAGACCGAACAAGCAGCCACGAAACGACGCGTGTCATGCTCCCGGGTGGGCCACCAAAAACGCTGGCGAATGGAAGCAAGCGTACCCCGAACGCCAGGGTGGCCGGCTAACTTGGCAGAGTGAGCCCACTGAAGAACGGCCAGACGAGTAGGAACGGGAACGAAAAGAAGGTTCCTAGGACAAGCGCGCGGCGACGGAGTGTGAGTGAGCGCTTGTTTTACCTGCCTCTCAATTCCCCAGACAGTCAACCCGACAACACGCCCCTCAGGGAGAATCCCCTCGGGGTCAGTGGAGGCTACTGAAGAACTGAAGAGACGAGACAAAGCATCAGGCTTGGTGTTCTTAGAGCCCGGACGATAAGAAATCACGAACTCGAAACGAGCGAAAAACAGCGCCCAACGCGCCTGACGCGCATTAAGTCGTTTGGCAGAACGGATGTACTCAAGGTTCCTATGGTCAGTCCAAATGACAAAAGGAACGGTCGCCCCCTCCAACCACTGTCGCCATTCGCCTAGGGCTAACCGGATGGCGAGCAGTTCGCGGTTACCCACATCATAGTTACGTTCCGACGGCGACAGGCGATGAGAAAAATACGCGCATGGGTGGACCTTGTCGTCAGAGAGGGAGCGCTGAGAAAGAATGGCTCCCACGCCCACCTCTGACGCGTCAACCTCGACAACGAACTGTCTAGAGACGTCAGGTGTAACAAGGATAGGAGCGGATGTAAAACGATTCTTGAGGAGATCAAAAGCTCCCTGGGCGGAAACGGACCACTTAAAGCACGTCTTGACAGAAGTAAGGGCTGTGAGAGGAGCTGCCACCTGACCGAAATTACGGATGAAACGACGATAGAAGTTCGCGAAGCCGAGAAAGCGCTGCAGCTCGACGCGTGACTTAGGGACGGGCCAATCAATGACAGCTTGGACCTTAGCGGGATCCATCTTAATGCCTTCAGCGGAAATAACAGAACCGAGAAATGTGACGGAGGAGGCATGAAAAGTGCACTTCTCAGCCTTCACAAAAAGACAATTCTCTAAAAGGCGCTGGAGGACACGTCGAACGTGCTGAACATGAATCTGGAGTGACCGTGAAAAAATCAGGATATCGTCAAGGTAAACGAAAACAAAGATGTTCAGCATGTCTCTCAGGACATCATTGACTAATGCCTGAAAGACAGCTGGAGCGTTAGCGAGGCCGAAAGGAAGAACCCGGTATTCAAAGTGCCCTAACGGAGTGTTAAACGCCGTCTTCCACTCGTCCCCCTCCCTGATGCGCACGAGATGGTAAGCGTTACGAAGGTCCAACTTAGTGAAAAACCTGGCTCCCTGCAGGATCTCGAAGGCTGAAGACATAAGAGGAAGCGGATAACGATTCTTCACTGTTATGTCATTCAGCCCTCGATAATCTATGCAGGGGCGCAGAGACCCGTCCTTCTTCTTGACAAAAAAAAACCCCGCTCCGGCGGGAGAGGAGGAGGGGACTATGGTACCGGCGTCAAGAGCTACAGACAAATAATCTTCGAGAGCCTTACGTTCGGGAGCCGACAGAGAGTATAGTCTACCCCGGGGGGGGGGGGGGTGGTTCCCGGAAGGAGATCAATACTACAATCATACGACCGGTGTGGAGGAAGAGAGGTGGCCCTGGACCGACTGAACACCGTGCGCAGATCGTGATATTCCTCCGGCACCCCTGTCAAATCACCAGGCTCCTCCTGTGAAGAAGAGACAGAGGAAACAGGAGGGATAGCAGACATTAAACATTTCACATGACAAGAGACGTTCCAGGAGAGGATAGAATTACTAGACCAATTAATGGAAGGATTATGACAAACTAGCCAGGGATGGCCCAAAACAACAGGTGTAAAAGGTGAACGAAAAATTAAAAAAGAAATGGTTTCACTATGATTACCAGAAACAGTGAGGGTTAAAGGTAGCGTCTCACGCTGAATCCTGGGGAGAGGACTACCATCCAGGGCGAACAAGGCCGTGGGCTCCTTTAACTGTCTGAGAGGAATGTCATGTTCCCGAGCCCAGGTCTCGTCCATAAAACAGCCCTCCGCCCCAGAGTCTATTAAGGCACTGCAGGAAGCTGACGAACCGGTCCAGCGTAGATGGACCGACAAGGTAGTGCAGGATCTTGAAGGAGAGACAGGAGTAGTAGCGCTCACCAGTAGCCCTCCGCTTACTGACGAGCTCTGGCCTTTTACTGGACATGAAGTGACAAAATGACCAGCGGAACCGCAATAGAGACAGAGGCGGTTGGTGATTCTCCGTTCCCTCTCCTTAGTCGAGATGCGGATACCTCCCAGCTGCATGGGCTCAGCACCCGAGCCGGCAGAGGAAGATGGTAGTGATGCGGAGAGGGGGGCGACGGAGAGCGCGAGCTCCTTTCCACGAGCTCGGTGACGAAGATCAACCCGTCGCTCAATGCGAATAGCGAGTTCAATCAAGGAATCCACGCTGGAAGGAACCTCCCGGGAGAGAATCTCATCCTTTACCTCTGCGCGGAGACCCTCCAGAAGACGAGCGAGCAAGGCCGGCTCGTTCCAGCCACTGGAGACAGCAAGAGTGCGAAACTCAATAGAGTAGTCTGTTATGGATCGATTGCCTTGACATAGGGAAGACAGGGCCCTGGAAGCCTCCTCCCCAAAAACAGATCGATCAAAAACCCGTATCATCTCCTCCTTAAAGTCCTGATACTGGTTAGTACACTCAGCCCTTGCCTCCCAGATTGCCGTGCCCCACTCACGAGCCCGTCCAATAAGGAGAGATATGACGTAGGCGACACGAGCAGTGCTCCTGGAGTAAGTGTTGGGCTGGAGAGAAAACACAATATCACACTGGGTGAGGAACGAGCGGCATTCAGTGGGCTCCCCAGAGTAACACGGCGGGTTATTGATTCTGGGCTCCGGAGATTCGAAAGCCCTGGAAGTGGCCGGTGGATCGAGGCGGAGATGGTGAACCTGTTCTGTGAGGTTGGAGACTTGGGTGGCCAGGGTCTCAACGGCATGTCGAGCAGCAGACACTTCCTGCTCGTGTCTGCCTAGCATCGCTCCCTGGATCCCGACGGCTGAGTGGAGAGGATCCGAAGTCGCTGGGTCCATTCTTGGTCGGATTCTTCTGTTACGGTGAGTGAATGAGGACCCAAAAGCGAACTAACTTAAACAGAGCTTCTTTAATAACCAAACTGTGGTAGGCTCAGATAGACCGGCAGATTCCGACAGGACAGGACAAGGTTACAGCAAACATGACGATAGTCTGGCTCAGGCATGAAACACAACAAACAAGAATCCGACAAGGACAGGAACAAAAACAGAGAGAGATATAGGGACCTAATCAGAGGGAAAAAGGGAACAGGTGGGAAACGGGGTGAATGGGTAGTTAGGAGGAGACAAGGAACAGCTGGGGGAAAGCGGGGGAGAAAAGGTAACCTAATAACGACCAGCAGAGGGAGACAGGGTGAAGGGAAAGGACAGAGACAAGACACAACATGACAGTACATGACATTATGTGCCTGATAGCTGGTTTGATAAGTATGGTATAATGCATCGCCTGTTGTAATTAACCCCGTGCCTGAGAAACCTGGACATTATATTAATGGGTTTGGAGAGCCTTGCAATACTTTTGGAGGACCTCTTGATTGCCCTTTTGGTAATCCTAATTGTCTCCATGGGGTGACTCCGGGAGGTGGTTATGCTTGCCATGACTTTCGTAAGGATGGTTTTCCTGTTTACGCTAAAATACCAAATTCTAATGACTATGTACTTGTGCATGTCCACAGAAAATGTCATATGCGTGGTCGTTGCAAGTGGTGCTCCAAGGATAATAATGAAGGACATCTCCATCATACTGATCCTTTGTTCTGTGCCATGTGTTAAAGATGGGATTGTCCTATCTGTCAGGATGAGGAATGTGCTAAAATGGTATATTTTCTAGTATATCTTTGTGTATCCTTATATTCTGTATTGTATTGTGTTTGTTTGATTTATATATATACACACACATATCTTTTGTTTTCAATTACATTTTAATTAAAGCTAGTTTTGCCTTCTAAAATAAGGATCACTTACAACATGTTAGGTAACACAGGGTATTCCAGTTATGAGTGTCTACGGACCATGTCCTTAATACTTTAACAGGTTTTGTTGTGAATTACATAACTTTTGATCGATAGGTGTCTGCGAGGGAGGATTGTGTTAAAGTGTTTAATTTTAGAATGATGTCATATTACTTTTATTTTGTAACTCTAAATGTATTTTATTGATTTTCTTTTACTGAGTATCCTATTCATTGTTTTATTCTCTTTATATTCTACATAACTGTGTAATGGATCTCGTCCTCCTCTTCCGAGGAGTAGCGAGAAGGATCGGAGGATCAATGCGCAGCGTGGTAAGTGTCCATAATGTTTAATCAAAAATGAACACTGAAATACAAAAACAATAAACGTGACTAAATGACACAAACAAAACAGTCCCGTGTAGCACAAACACTGACACGGAAAATAAACACCCACAACTCAAATGTGAAACTAGGCTACCTAAGTATGATTCTCAATCAGGGACAACGATTGCCAGCTGCCTCTGATTGAGAACCATACTAGGCCGAGCGCAGAAATCCCAAATTATAGAAAAACGAACATAGACAACCCACCCAAAGGTGCGGAATCCGGACGCAAAACCTAAACCTATAGGGAGGGTCTGGGCGGGTGTCTGTCTGCGGTGGCGGCTCTGGCGCGGGACGTGGACCCCACTCCACCATAGTCCTTCTCCGCCTCTTCAACTACCTCCGTGGCCTCTTTAGAGCGGCCTCGGACTGGGGACCCAAGCCATGGCTCCCGAATGGAGGGGAGATTCCGGCGGTGCAGGACAGGTGGGAGGTGCCGGACAGGCGGGATTCTCCGGAGAGACGGAAGACTCCGGCAGCGCCGGACAGCGGGACACTCCGGCAGCTCCTGAGTGAAGGGCATTTCTGGCAGCTCCTGGCTGACTGCCGGCTCTGGCAGCTCCTGGCTGAGTGGCGACTCTGGCAGCTCAGGACAGACGGGCGACTCTGGCAGCTAAAGACAGACGGGCGACTCTGGCAGCTCAGGACAGACGGGCGACTCTGGCAGCTCAGGACAGACGGGCGACTCTGGCAGCTCAGGACAGACGGGCGACTCTGGCAGCTCAGGACAGACGGGCGACTCTGGCAGCTCAGGACAGACGGGCGACTCTGGCAGCTCAGGACAGACGGGCGACTCTGGCAGCTCAGGACAGATGGGCGACTCTGGCAGCTCATGACAGACGGGCGACTCTGGCAGCGCCGGACAGACGGGCGACTCTGGCAGCGCCGGACAGACGGGCGACTCTGGCAGCGCCGGACAGACGGGCGACTCTGGCAGCGCCGGACAGACGGGCGACTCTGGCAGCTCAGGACAGACGGGAGACTCTGGCAGCTCAGGACAGACGGGCGACTCTGGCAGCTCAGGACAGACGGGCGACTCTGGCAGCTCAGAACAGACGGGCGACTCTGGCAGCTCCGGACAGCGGGACAATCCGGCAGCTCCAGAGTGAAGGGCAATTCTGGCAGCTCCTGGTTGACTGGCGGCTCTGGCAGCTCCTGGCTGACTGGCGGCTCTGGCGACTCTGGCAGCTCAGGACAGACGGGCGACTCTGGCAGCTCAGAACAGACGGGCGACTCTGGCAGCGCCGGACAGACGGGCGACTCTGGCAGCGCCGGACAGACGGGCGACTCTGGCAGCGCCGGACAGACGGGCGACTCTGGCAGCGCCGGACAGACGGGCGACTCTGGCAGCTCAGGACAGACGGGAGACTCTGGCAGCTCAGGACAGACGGGCGACTCTGGCAGCTCAGGACAGACGGGCGACTCTGGCAGCTCAGAACAGACGGGCGACTCTGGCAGCTCCGGACAGCGGGACAATCCGGCAGCTCCAGAGTGAAGGGCAATTCTGGCAGCTCCTGGTTGACTGGCGGCTCTGGCAGCTCCTGGCTGACTGGCGGCTCTGGCGACTCTGGCAGCTCAGGACAGACGGGCGACTCTGGCAGCTCAGGACAGACGGGCGACTCTGGCAGCTCAGGACAGACAGGCGACTCTGGCAGCTCAGGACAGACGGGCGACTCTGGCAGCTCAGGACAGACGGGCGACTCTGGCAGCTCAGGACAGACGGGGGACTCTGGCAGCTCAGGACAGACGGGCGACTCTGGCAGCTCAGGACAGACGGGCGACTCTGGCAGCTCAGGACAGATGGGAGACTCTGGCAGCTCAGGACAGACGGGAGACTCTGGCAGCTCAGGACAGACGGAGACTCTGGCAGCTCAGGAGAGACGGGCGACTCTGGCAGCTCAGGACAGATGGGAGCACCTGTAGGGAGGAGACGGTGAGACAGCTTGTTGCAGGAGGCTGCCACCGGAGGGCTGGTGCGTGGAGGTGGCACCGGATAAACCAGACCGTGAAGGCGCACTGGAGGTCTCGAGCACCGAGCCTGCCCAACCCTACCTGGCTGAATGCTCCCCATAGCCAGGCCAGTGCAGCGAGGTGGGCTGTGCTGGCGAACTGGGGACACCATGCCTAGGGATGGTGCCATGTGCCCCGGCCCGAGGAGATGCACTGCAGACCAGATGCGCTCAGCCGGCTTCATGGCACCTGGCTCGATGCCCACTCTAGCCCGGCCGATACGAGGCGCTGCTATGTACCGCACCGGGGACACCGTGCGCCTCACGGCATAACACGGTGCCATCCCGTTCCCCCTCTCCACGGTAAGCACGGGGAGTTGGCTCAGGTCTCCTACCTGACTTAGCCACACTCCCCGTGTGCCTCCCCACCAATCAATTTTTTGGGCTGCCTCTCGGGCTTCCAACCACGCTGCCGTGCTGCCTCCTCATACCACCGCTTCTCGGCTTTCGCTGCCTCCAGCTCTGCCTTGGGGCGGCGATACTCACCAGCCTGTGCCCAGCGTCCCTTGCCGTCCAGAATCTCCTCCCATGTCCAGGGGTCCTGAGATCGCTGCTGCTGCCCGTTACCACGCTGCTTGGTCCTTTGGTGGTGGGTGATTCTGTAACGATTGTCCTCTTCTTCTGACGAGGAGTAAGAGAGGTTGGACTAATGTGCAGCGTGGTAAGTGTCCATTTTAATATATAAAACTGAACACTACAAAAATACAAAATAACAACGTGAATGAACAAACGAAAATCGAAACAGTCCCATATGGTACAAACACAGACACACGAAATAATCACCCACAACTCAAAAGTGAAACCAGGCTACCTAAGTATGGTTCTCAATCAGGGACAACGCTTGACAGCTGCCTCTGATTGAGAATCATACCAGGCCAAACACAGAAATCCCAAATCATAGAAAAAGGAACATAGACAACCCACCCAACTCACACCCTGACCATACTAAACAAAGACATAGCAAAAGAACTAAGGTCAGAAAGTGACATGAAGTATGATTCCCAATCAGAGACAACGATAGACAGCTGCCTCTGATTGTGCACCACACTCGGCCATAAACAAAGAAATAGACAACATAAAATGCCCACCCCAAATCACACCCTGACCTAACCAAATAGAGAAAAGCATCTCTCTACGGTCACGGCGTGACAGTACCCTCCCCCCAAAGGTGCGGACTCCCGGCCGCAAACCTGAACCTATAGGGGAGGGTCCGGGTGGGCAACTACCCTTGGTGGCGGCTCCGGTTCGGGACGTAGCCCCCGCTCCCTACACTGATCCCTCCGCTTCTGTGGAACCGGACCGTGTATCATCGACGGAAACTACGGACCATGAATCGTTGCCAGAGGAACCGGGCCGTGGATCATAGCTGGAGACCCCGGACTGGGGACCGTCACTGGAGACCCTGGACAAGGGACCGTCATTGGAGACCCCGGACTGGGGACAGTTCTGGAGGCCCCGAAGATGGAAGGAGATGGACGAAACTCATTTACATGCATACTTTGAGGTTCTTATCCTTACTGGTGTTTTCAGATCCAATGGGGAATCCACAGAATCCCTGTGGGATGCAGAAACTGTCAGAGAACTTTTCTGTGCAACAATGTCTCTGGAAAACTTCCCCATTCTTTCCAGGATCATCTGCTTCGATAACCGAGACACCAGACCAGCTCTGCAGCAAAGAGACAAGCTTGCTGCAATCAGGTCAGTGTGGGACAAGTGGCTTGACCTCCTTCCCCTGTTTTACAACCCTGGGCCCAATGTTACTGTTGATGAGCAATTTATACAATTTATGGGCCGCTGCCCCTTCAGGCAGTACATACTGTCTAAACCCTCAAAATATGGATGCTGCTGCTTCATCAAATGCGTGGAACTTGCATGTTTATACGTGGAAGCCAGGAGGAGGAGCCCCTGAGAAGAACTAAGGGATGCGGGTTGTCCTGGACGTGGTCACAACATCCCATGTGCTAACTTTTTTACTTCGCACAAGCTGGGACAGGAGCTGCTCAAGAGGAAGCTGACGATGGTAGGAACAGTACAAGAAAAAAGCCAGAGCTCCCACCCCAGCTGATGAATACACAGAACAGGCCTATCAACTCCTCTAAGTTTGATCACGGCTGACACATCCCTAGTGTCCTACATACCAAAGAAATGCAAAAATGTGCTACTCATGAGTACACTGCATAGGGATGGGAGAATCTGTGGCCAGGAACATCAGAAAATAGAAATTATAATGGGTTACAATTCCACAAAAGGGGGGGGGGTGGATAATTTAGACACGCCTGTGACTGGCTACAAAAGAGGAACCCTACGCTGGCTACTGATATTCTTCAATATTTTGGACATCTCAGCGTACAACACATATGTCATCTGGATGGCGTTGAACACAGATTGGAATAGAGGGATTCTCCAGAGTAGACAGCTCTTTCTCGAGGAGCTATGCAAGGTATTGGTAAGACCTCAAAATCAGACGAGGCAACATATCACAAGGACCCCAACTTCTGCAGCGATTGTGATTTGTTAAAGATAAACATGATTTATTCCACCTATATCTTCATTATAATAAAAAAAAATCACAAAAAAAAACGAAGAGCGCTTTTATTGATGAACGTGATATAGCAGAGGAACATGGCAAATATTAACCATGTCTACATTGCTTGTAATTGATATAAGTCAACATCTAAGTATTAAGTATTTTTACGTAAATTGTTATTGCTGTATTGTTTAAAAAAAACAATAATGTTGTGGGTCCATCAGACCAGCGAACATTGGGTGAATAACAAAAACATGAACACCACACAAGTGTTAATAAACCCTGTCTGGTCGTGATGCACTAGTGTAGTCATGGGCTGAGAGAACTTTAGCATACAATTTAACCAGGGATCAACATCAGGGGAAATTTCATAGTGACAACTAAAAATACAACTTCGTAACATTAAACATTCTTGAAAATGCAAGTGTCTTACATCCTTCAAAAGATTAGAATATTGGTAATCAAACTACGTTTTCCAATTTAAAATAGCTATTACAGAGAACAATTACCATGCTTTTGTTTGAGAAGAGCAATCAACAACAGAAACATTTTCCGCCATGACAGTTTTTACACATTCACATCTGAAGGTAAAATTATGACTTACATTTTGATATCTTGCTCTTATTTCTCTTCCTGAGGGTTCCAGTGATCAAATGAAGTGCCGTTTTCTTTGATAAAATCAATTTTTAAAGCCTAAATCGAAACATTTTGTAAACCGTTTGTGCCGTGAATTCCATCTCTATCAATTTTTTACAGAGCATTCGACGTGATTACACACTGTAAACAATTGTTTATCTAGTCATGGTTGGTTTCAGTGCATTCCTCTGGATGTTTGCAACACAGCCAAACATCATTGTTTTTTTTGCGGGGAGTATTGACCGAAGTGAACTAATTTGGAGACAAAGAGCAATGACTACCTTACGGACCAATAATTTTAGCGAAGCTTCATTGATTGACTATATTTCTGCCCAATGACCACTGATCTTCTTGAAATCTAGCTGGGTAGATAGCCAATGAGCTGAGGTAAACGGCAGTATGTAATGGTTTGGGTTGGACCACAATTCCTTGTTTGTAATCGCAAGCGCATGGAACTCCATTCTCGCCTTGACGATCAAAGGAGTTGCTGTAAGGCTTTTTACGCGCAGCTGTATTTCGGAAAGTTGTAGTTTCAACGATTTCATTGAAGATATCATGGCGAATAAATCAGGAAAAGCGAAGTCAAAGTCTAAAGTGAAAGTGAAAAAGTGAAAGTGAGACAGATTTTTTGTTTGAGGAATCTTGGAGTGTTATGATTCAAACGAACTGAGGAGCTGTTTCTGCAAGGACAGGACGTACTTCTGGACGGGTAAGTGCTAATGCTAATATATATATATATATATATATATATATATATATATATATATATATATATATATATATATATATATATATATATATATATATATATATATATATAAATCAAACAAACACAATACAATACAGAATATAAGGATACACAAAGATATACTAGAAAACATACAATTTTAGCACATTCCTCATCCTGACAGATAGGACAATCCCCTCTTTGAAACATGGCACAGAACAAAGGATCAGTATGATGGAGATGTCCTTCACTATTATCCTTGGAGACCACTTGCAACGACCACGCATATGACATTTTTTGTGGACATGCACAAGTACATAGTCATTAGAATTTGGTATTTTAGCGTAAACAGGAAAACCATCCTTACGAAAGTCATGGCAAGCATAACCACCTCCCGGAGTCACCCCATGGAGACAATTAGGATTACCAAAAGGGCAATCAAGAGGTCCTCCAAAAGTATTGCAAGGCTCTCCAAACCCATTAGTATAATGTCCAGGTTTCTCAGGCACGGGGTTAATTACAACAGGCGATGCATTATACCATACTTATCAAACCAGCTAAGAGGCTCCTCTGTCCTCTACTCGTTACCTGTATTAATGGCAACTGTTTGAACTTGTTATTAGTATAAAAGACACCTGTCCACAACCTCAAACAGTCACACTCCAAACTCCACTATGGCCAAGACCAAAGAGCTGTCAAAGGACACCAGAAACAAAATTGTAGACCTGCACCAGGCTGGGAAGACTGAATCTGCAATAAGTAAGCAGCTTGGTTTGAAGAAATCAACTCTGGGAAAAATTATTAGGAAATGGAAGACATACAAGACCACTGATAATCTCCCTCGATCTGGGGCTCCACGCAAGATCTCACCCCGTGGGGTCAAAATGATCACAAGAACGGTGAGCAAAACCCCAGAACCACACGGGGGGACCTAGTGAATGACCTGCAGAGAGCTGGGACCAAAGTAACAAAGCCTACCATCAGTAACACACTACGCCGCCAGGGACTCAAATCCTGCAGTGCCAGACGTGTCCCCCTGCTTAAGCCAGTACATGTCCAGGCCCGTCTGAAGTTTGCTAGAGAGCATTTGGATGATCCAGAAGAAGATTGGGAGAATGTCATATGGTCAGATGAAATCAAAATATAACTTTTTGGTAAAAACTCAACTCGTCGTGTTTGGAGGACAAAGAACACCATACCTACTGTGAAGCATGGGGGTGGAAACATCATGCTTTGGGGCTGTTTTTCTGCAAAGGGACCAGGACGACTGATCCGTGTAAAGGAAAGAATGAATGGGGCCATGTATCGTGAGATTTTGAGTGAAAACCTTCTTCCATCAGCAAGGGCATTGAAGATGAAACGTGGCTGGGTCTTTCAGCATGACAATGATCCCAAACACACCGCCCGGGCAACGAAGGAGTGGCTTCGTAAGAAGCATTTCAAGGTCCTGTAGTGGCCTAGCCAGTCTCCAAATCTGTTGAAAGTTTGTGTTGCCCAGCAGCAGCACCAAAACATCACTGCTCTAGAGGAGATCTGCATGAAGGAATGGGCCAAAATGCCAGCAACAGTGTGTGAAAACCTTGTGAAGACTGGTGGAAAACGTTTGACCTCTGTCATTGCCAACAAACGGTATATAACTTCTTGATCCTACCCATCCCGCATGCGGGAGCGTAATCATAGCCTCAAACTAATTAGCATAACGCAGCGGACATAAATCTTCCGAGAACATTTTCCTATTCATGAAAATCACAAATGAAATATATTGAGACACACCTTAGCCTTTTGTTAATCACACTGTCATCTCAGATTTTTAAATTTGCTTTACAGCCAACGCTAGACAAGCATTTGTGTAAGTTTATCATGGCATAATGCTATGGCTAGGCTCTGCTAGCATCAGGCAACATTTTCATGAAAATAAGAAAAGCAATCAAATTAAATAATTTACCTTTGAAGAACTTCAGATGTTTTCACTCAGGAGACTCCCAGTTAGATAGCAAATGTTCCTTTTTTTGAAAAATGTTATTTTTGTAGGCAAAATAGCTCCATTTGTTCTTCACGTTTTGCTGAGAAATCGACCGGAATTTTTTTTCCAAATTAGTTCCATAATATCGATAGAAACATGGCAAACGTTGTTTAGAATCAATCCTCAAGGTGTTTTTCCACATATATATTCGATAATATATCCGTCGGGACAATTGGTTTCTCATAAGAAGCGATTGGAAAGATGGCTACTTGTGTACTTTACACAAGATTTTCTGCCGGAGCCATCAAGTGACCACTTGCTAAATGTGGTCCCTTACGGCTATTCTTCAACATAAATGCGTAAAAGACTTCACAATGCTATAGACACCTCTGGGAATACGTAGAAAATGTAAGCTCATTCGTAGCTCATTCACAGCCATATAAGGAGTCATTGGCATGAGGCGGTTTCAAAAAATGCGGCACTTCCTGATTGGATTTTTATCTGGGTTTCGCAGGTAACATCAGTTCTGTTGCACTCACAGACAATATCTTTGCAGTTTTGGAAACATCAGAGTGTTTTCTATCCAAAGCTGTCAATTATATGCATAATCGAGCATCTTGTCGTGACAAAATATCCTGTTTAAAACGGAAAGGTTTTTTATCCAAAAATGAAAATACTGCCCCCTAGTTATAAAAGGATAACAAAGTATTGAGATAAACTTTTGTTATTGACCAAATACTTATTTCCCACCATAATTTGTAAATAAATTCATAAAAACCCTACAATGTGATTTTCTGAAAAAAAATCTCATTTTGTCTGTCATAGTTGAAGTGTACCTATGATGAAAATTACAGGCCTCTCTCATCTTTTTAAGTGGGAGAACTTGCACAATTGGTGGCTGACTAAATACTTTTTTGCCCCCCCCCCAACTCTGGACTCTCTGGCCCTTCAGGAGAGAATATCCATTGTTTGCGGCATTGTCTCGCTTTCGTCCTCCTCTTGGTGCATTAGGCGGTGCATCAGTCGTATCCTGGCTTCCACCTGGTCTGCTGACTCCTCCCCAGCGTCTCAATTTCCTCCGCTGTTCCTGGTCTTTCCGGGCTCCCGCCTGGTGAATCAGCATCTTCTGTGTCCTCATCCCTAGGTGGTTGTCTACGACGAGACTCTGAGTCTGTTCCAACATATGCTAAGGAGTCCACTTTGTTTTCGTTTGGCACACACATGCATTCCTCTCCCCCCCCCCCCCCCCCCCCCTCCAACCTAGTTGGAGATATGTTTTTTTTTTAAATTACTCCTTGTTCATGCTACATCAACTCTAATCCCTAATGGTTAAGTTTCTTGGTAGAATTATTTAATCATTTGTCTTAAACCTTGATAAAATATCTTAACAGTCACCCACTCTGTCTTTCCTTTGCATGTTTTCATCACTCTTCAGCATTTTTCTTGCTGTCTTCATGCTTTTCAACAGACCAACTCCTTCTTCCTTGAACATTCTTAGTAATTCATTATCTCTCTCTCGCTTATATTTCCTTTTCTGTTTCTTGTCATTTGGTTTGTGATTCTTTATCAGAGTCTCCATTTCCTCACACACAGAGACATCCAATGTCCCTGCCGCTGGCCATTTAGTGTTCAATTTCTTTGTGCGTTTTTCCCATTTTATAGAAGTCTTTATTATTTCTTCTTTGCTTAGGGGTGTCTAGCCTCTAAGATCTCTACTGGTGTTCTGTTCATTGTATCAGTTGACTTATTTTATTATCTTAACTTTATTCAGTGTTATATTCTATTTAATACCTTTCTATTTTTATTTCAGCTGTTTATAATGTTTGTACTTTATTTATTCACTTATTATATTATATCCTACTGTTACTTATTGTTTTTTATTCCTATTTGATCTTTTCTCTGCACTACTTCCTATTTTACTGATTTTTCTCAAAACCCACTCTCTCTTCTAGTTTCTGTAACCTTACACGTCTGTCCTCTCCTTAGGCTAGATTCCCTAAAGGTTCTGCTGCAACAGAGTACTTAATTACCCACTGTTTCCTCCTATCGTCCTTCACGGAGCTATAGTATCTCTAGTAGGTACTATAAACTATGCCACGGTACTGTTCTTTATGTGTTCGTTATTACTATTTATTTTAACCATATAGTATAGCTTATGCTCATCTGTATGTTTTATCTTTCCACTTCATACAATGTCATGTACTATATATGCCTTGTTTAATACTTTATTTAACACATTCTATGTATGACAAAATAGTCACTTAACACACTATTATGTCAATGTCCTATCTTTACACAGTTCCTTTTATCCAACATCTATTGATTTTATTCCCTCTTCCCAGTGAGAGCTAGACGCACTCCTCTCAACTTAATTCAATTAACTGTCACAGAGAGGCTGCGTAATCCTTTCTCTGGACCAACGACACTTAGTCCTCACAAATGCACATACAAAATGATGTTTAACAACCCCCAAAGCTTAAGCATGCAGTTTACTGAATTCAAAAGCTCTAAGCATTACTAGGTTTTTAAGAAATGTAAGGAGAGACCTACATGACACCGTTCCCGCTGAGAAGAATCCCTGAAGCAATTTACACAAACATTCAACTATGTAAGAACAAGCTTATCTGATATAGCTGGGTGGCCACACATTTGTGAGATTGCCCAGAAAAACCGTCGCCAGCCAAAAACGCCACTGTCCTATGGTCCCTTCAACTCCTGGCACAATATGGTGTGGAATATTGCCTCAGAATATAACACTCTTACTTAGAACTCAAAATGGACTTTCTTACAAAGTAGCAAAGCTGTGCTGATCCGTGGAACAACCAACCTCTCTGAGCACAGAGCTTTGCCTTTATAGCTTTTCATCCTTACATCCTTACATCCTGGTACATCCCATATGTAAATGAAATCACTCCCCTCCTCCTCTCGCCACCATTATCTTTGAGTCCAAGTTCTTTGCTTGTTCACGCCCAATAATGCCCACATCTGCTTCGGGTTAGATTATAATGGTGGCGGGACCCCTTATGTCATACAAAATAATAATACATGTATTGCACACTTATGTTTCAGATGTTGGTCATTTTGCTACCATCCTCTCTCCACGTACTCCTGACATTAGTATGTCCAGGTGTAACAAATGCACTCATGTACATTAGCTTAATGTAATCTTTGGCATGTTATCCTACGGTAAATGCACTAGGTGTCACCATTTCTCCATCTGGCCAATGTAATTATTGTCCTTACTACTTCCTGTCAAGTTAATTATTGTTAATATGTTTCCTCAGCATGGCAGCTGCACCTAGTTACATTCCATTAACTCCCACACAGCCTGGATTCAAACCAGGGACTGTAATGACTCCTCTTGCATTGAGATGCAGTGCCTTAGACCGCTGCGTCCATGTGTATGTTAACTATTTAACTGTACTAGAATGCTTAAAAGGCCGCAACAAATCTTTATATCGCTTACCAGTGTAGTTTGGTATCGGCCAGAAATGTCATATCGGTGCATCACTAGTTTCCACCACGATCCCATTAAACTTTGCTGCATGTAGCATGGCCAGACACAGACCTTTGGGGATGCAGGTTCTCAAAATGAAAAATGCAGCCAGAAAATTCACAACTCAAAATTCATCATTTACAAACTGTTTCTGTATCAAATTGTTTTTTGTTTTGTTGCAATGACCTATTTATCTAATGCAACAACACACTCATGCCAGTGACTCCTAGTAGGGTAATAACTAGAGACGTCCCACTGGGCACAGACGTCAATTCAACGTCTATTCCACATTAGTTCAAAATAATTTCATTCAAATGACGTGTAAACAATGTTATTTGAACCACTGTGTGCCCAGTGGGATAAAGAGTGACATTGGGAAAAGAGGCTATCAGCTGATCATTATGATGTAAATCTGCTAGTTAGCTAGCTAGTTAGCTATGCTGTCAAACCAAACAATGTTTTACTTGATTTGAGTTTGCATCTGCCGCTTACTAACAAACAAGTGAATTGCCCCCTTCTCTGTCCATAACAGTACAAGACATACATGACAGGGCCAACTCAAAAGTAGCCTACCAGTATTCAAACTCACCACCGGATAGCCAATTACTGTACATCGCACTACATGCAGAAGTCAGGCAAGTGCACACTTGAGGTGGGAGTGTGGGGGAGGAGATATTTTTCAAGATTCACAAATAAGATTCACAAATGCGATAGTTTGTGCAATTCGTTACATATCAAATCTATATTTTTAAAGACACTATAAAGTAATGAATCAACTAAAAAAAAATTACGAGCTGATAGAAGGGCAAAAGGGCCCTTACTCATAGTATGGGCAAAAGGCTTGAGCACTGGTGGAGCCCTATCTGTGCACATGCCTGGCATGTAGAGATCATGGATGTCAGACAAGGATGTCCCCTGTCTCTCCTGCTGTATACTTTGATATCGAAATCCCTGGCCCAGATGATAAGAGAGGACCTTAGCTCTGGTCGCTGCTTCATACCGCTCAACCTAGATTCTAGAACAAGTCACTTTCTATTTTGTGACACTCTCACACAAAAAAAACTGAAACGGAAGGGTTGATGCTTGCAGTTTACTAAGGAGCTACTATTGAAAAGGACATAGCCAGTAAGTCATTGAACTTTTTTTTTTTTTACAACAGACCTGGGTTCAAATACATGTTTATTAAAGTATTTATATTTTAAAGATGTATTTTCTGTATATTTTCTAATCATTTTCTATACATTATATTTTAAACTATTTTCAATTACTTGTTTCCAAACATTTACAAATACCCCTGTGTTCAAACAGACCTGGTTTCAAATGCATAGAGTACTTAAATATTTCAAATAAATATTTCAAATACAGATTCAACATCTTGTATTTTCAAGGAAGAGTTGACTAAATACTTTGAAATATATTGGAAAATAATTTAAAGGTCTGGTAAAGAATAAAACCACAAAGTAATTCACAATCAATACCAATATCTTGTCATTTTAAATCACTTCCATCTGCATCTCAAGTAAGGACTTTGGCTCAATAGGGAACTGAAGAGAAAGGGAAGACAGAGCGAGAGGGGGATATGGACTGTAAAACAGACAGTGTTTCATGGTGACCTAGGCCTCAGCAGAAGCCTGTCTGTCTGAGGTTATAGTCTCGCTGATGAAGTCCATGTAGCGTTTCACACGGGTGTAGACTCCAGGGAAGCCTTTCAAAGCACAGCCATTGATATCCCCAAAACTCACGATTCCCACCTGGACCAACACACCAGATGAGCGACAAACCAACGGCCCACCAGAGTCCCCCTGTAGAACCAAGAAAACAACACAAACATACATTTACAACATTCAAGTAAGTGTGCGTGTGTATGTGAGAGAGAACGATAGAGAGAGAGAAAGAGCGTGTGTGTGTGTGTCAGTGATGTGGGTCAGCTGTTTGTTCACCTGCACCTACCCACAATTGCTTATAACCCATCCACAACCAGCTGATAATGTGATAAAGTGAAAAATCTAAGAACCTTACCCAAAAATATAGAGAATGCTCTGTACAGTTCCTTTTTTTCCCTCTTGAACATTTGTTGAATAATTAACAATATTTCATGACCCTAAACCCGCCCGCCTCACGGGGACTGGCGCATCCCTAGTGTGTGTGCCCACGTGTGTGTGTGTGTGTGTGAGAGAGAGAGAGGGTGTCACGTTCTGACCATCGTTCGTGTGTTTTCCTTGTTTTAGTGTTGGTCAGGACGTGAGCTGGGTGGGCATTCTATGTTGTGTGTCTGGTTTGTCTATTTCTATGTTTGGCCTGATATGGTTCTCAATCAGAGGCAGGTGTTAGTCATTGTCTCTGATTGGGAACCATATTTAGGTAGCCTGTTTTGTGTTGGGTTTTGTGGGTGATTGTTCCTGTCTTTGTGTTTGTGGCACCAGATAGGCTCAGTCACTTTGGTTTTTTCTTTTTTCCTTGTTTTGGAAGAGAAGAGAACGAGCGCCACTCTCCTTGCGGAGATGGTGCAAAATACACGGTCGGTCCCTGGGATTTGGCTGGCCAACACGATTCGGTTTGCTTGGAAGGAAAAGGAGTTGGAGCCTTTAGGACGGGAAACTTTTGGAAGGATAATATTGATGGGGATTCTAAAGCTGACGGTGAAGGACGTGTTTTGTTTCCAAGGCAACTCGTTGGATGGAGCATACGACGTGGCACTATATACAGAGGAGAAACACGATGATATCCTGAGAAGGGCAAGAGCAGTGGGAGGTGAGAGGCCGATGAGCCACTATGAAATAACAAGCCTGGCGAGGAACAACTTTAGGGTTGTAACTGTCAACATATACAACCCATACGTTAAGGACGAAGAGGTGAGGGCCTTTCTGGGGAGATACATGGATAACGTCTCCTCAGCAAGGCACCTCAAAGACTCCCTTGGGTTTTGGAATGGGAGGAGAGGCTTCCAGGCCCTCCTCAGGGAGGACCCAAAGGGACATGGTGGCTACCTCCATCCTCCTGCTATGTTCTCCCTGGGGGCTGACAGGGGGACATTGTTTTATGCACGTCAGCCTCCATTTCGCAGGCGCTGTATGGCCTATGGCCACATCTTCGCCTCGTGCAGCCCAAGAAAATGCAGATTTTGTGGATCTGGGGAGCACGAGGCGAAGGATTGTGACGAGCCTAAGGCGTGCCACGGGTGTGGCTCGTTAGCACACCTGTGGCGGGGGTGTCCGGCTCGTCAGAGGTCATACGCGTCTGTGGCTGGGGGGAGCAGGAGCGGGGGATGGGGGAAGAAGAGGAGGGGAAGGAAGAATGCCTCATGACCAGAGTACAGGTCCAGAGGGGAGGGTCGCAAGGAAGGAGGAGGAGCAAGAAGTGGCGGATGGAAGAGAGAAGGAAACGGAAGACACGGGAGTAGGAGAACCAGGAAAAGCGGCGAAGGCAAGCGAGTGGAGGAGCATGAGAGAGAAGAAAGCGAGGGAGGAGTGGTGGAGAAGGAGATGGTGGAAGAGCAAGTGGAGTGGGGGGAAAGTGCCCTGGTGGAAGAGATGAGGGGTATGGTGGAGGAACTGGCGGGGGGGGGGGGGGGGGGGGGGGGGTGGTATCTCTCCACTGCCGCCATCACCAAAGAAGAGAATGAAGAGGAGGGTGCATTTGGCCGACAGTGAGAGGGAGGGGATGGTCAAGAGAGTGATGGGGGTGGGAGAAACCTCTGGGTTGCTGCTGGTTTCCCCAGGCCCTCAACTTTTGTTGTGTGGGGACACACCTAACAAGTCTCAGGACTGGGTGCAGGAGGAGGTGGGGAGTTTTTTGTTTGGGGACTCAGCCTCCCCTATTTTTTTCCAAAACAGCTGCAGCGCTGGGGAGGGGGAGGAGTGTGGGGGTAGACCCAGGGTGCAGGGCACCCCGGAGCCAAACACTATTCCTGCATCCTGGGTTGGTGAGATGGAGGAAGAGGGGGGGACGTCGGGAGTACGGATGGTGTTATCACCGGTAGATATGAAGCAGGGGAGCATCGGGTGAGTCTCCTGTTTTTGTTTTTTTTCTGTCTGGGTTTAGTATTTGAGTGTATTACATGTTTCTATTTTATTCTTTCATGGGGTCTAATTTTACTTTTGTTAGTTTAAATGTAAGGGGTTTAAGGGATTATGTTAATAGGAGGGCGGTTTTTAGTTATTTGGAGGGTGTGGGGTTTGATTTTTGTTTTTTACAGGAGGTTCACCTGAGGGATGGAGGGGATGTTAGTAGGTTTAAGAAGGAGTGGGACAAAGGGGAGTCGGTTTGGGGTATTGGGGGGGTGCACTCATCGGGGGTAGGGATTTTGTGTGGGCACAGGGAGGTAAAAGTGGAGGGTTCTTTTGTGGTGATGCAGGTTAGGGTTATAGGGGTGGATGTCACAACAAGGGATTGTAAATTTAGATTAGTGGTGGGTATGGGCCACAGGTGGTGGCAGACAGGAGGGAGATGGTGGACTGTCTGGCGCCCCTGTGTGTCACAAATAGGAAATTAGTGATAGGGGGGGATTTTAATACAGATTTAGGAATAGGGGGGGATAGCAGTGCAGGCGCCATCACCGGGCTAATGGCTTGCCATGGTCTGGTTGATGGTGGCCTGCACACTACTCCGAAAATGGCCGGTCCTACATGGCGCAACTCCAGGGGGGTTGCGCGGAGGCTCGACTATATTTTTGTACCCAGGTCTTTGGGTAAGTTGTCTGGGCGGCTGTTGCCTGTTTTCTTTTCGGATCACGACGGGGTGCTTCTGCAGGTGGGGTCGCCAGTCTGCCTCTTTGGTAGGGAGTACTGGAAGTTAGATTGGGATGTGCTGGAGGAGCAGGCTTTTGTTGACGGGTTTTTTGGTTTCTTTTGGAGGCTTGAAGGCCTCCGGTCCATGTGCGAGGGGGTGTTAGAGTGGTGGGAATTAGTTAAGGTGAGGATTAGGGCTTTTATAATAGGGTATTGCAAGAGGGAAAAAAGGGAGGAGAGGAGGGAGGTGGATCGTATCCAAAGGTTAATTGAACTCGAGTACGAGGCAGGCAACCTCTGCGGGTCGTTTGACTGGGAGAGATCCGCAACCCTAAAGGCGCAGCTCAGGGAGTTGCAAGAGCAGAAGGCTCGAGCTTTCCTGGAGCGTGCGCATAGTGGCTTTCTAGAACACAATGAGACTTGTTCTGCTATGTTCTTTAAGTCGGTTAGGGCCAGACAGAGTAGGAAGGTAATGCATGGCGTTAGGGAAGAAAATGGTAGTATAGTTAGAGAACCAGAGGATATGGTCAGGGTGACAACTGATCATTTCCAATGTTTATTTAAGGAAAGGGAAATAGATGTAGAGCAGGGAAATGTGTTTTTAGAACACTTGTCCAGGCGGTTGCCGGAGGACATTAGAGAAGTGATGGAGGCCCAGATTTCACTAGAAGAGGTTGAGAGCGCTCTTAGGAGGATGGGAAAAGGGAAGGTGCCTGGGATGGATGGGCTGCCGGCTGAGTTTTATCTCAAGTTTTGGGGTATACTTGGACCAGTGGTCCTCGAAGTCTTGAAGGCCATCCTTGAGACGGGGGTCCCGGGGGGATCAATGGCTGTTGGTGTGCTGTCACTTTTATATAAGAATAGGGAAGTAACAGACCTTGGCAACTGGCGGCCGTTGACCATGCTGTGTGTAGATTACAAGCTACTTGCAAAGGTTTTAGCAGACCGGTTGCGCACAGCCCTTCCCTACGTCGTCCATGAGGATCAGACGTGCGGAGTAGAGGGCCGCTCTATTAGATGGAACCTACAGTTAATCATGGACTCCATCGCTTGGGTTGAAGATAGAGGACTGCCTTTAATGGTAGCAGCGCTAGATCAGGCGAAAGCCTTTGATCGCGTGAATAGATCCTTTTTATTCAGAGTGTTAGGTCGATTAGGATTTGGGGAGAAGTTCATAGGATGGATTCGTACATTATATGTTGGAGCGGGGTGCTGAGTTAGTGTAAATAGTCACTTGGGTGACGTTTTTGACCTCTCGTCTGGGGTCAGGCAGGGGTGCCCACTCTCGGCTCTCCTCTTCGTTCTGTACATGGAGCCTCTGGGGGCTGCCATTAGGGCAGACACAGGGGTGGAAGGCTTGTTGATCCCTGGAAGTGGTGGGCTGCGTGTTAAGATGACGCAGTACGCCGACGACACTTCCTTGCTGCTGTGCAAGGACTCGTGCCTGACAAGGTCCCTTGCCATCTTTGGGGATTTCACCCGAGCGTCGGGAGCAGTTCTGAACCATGCAAAGTCTTCCGTCAAGTTTTTCGGAAGATGGCGTGGTAGAACGGATGTGCCCGGGGGGTTATCTCTCTGTGAGGGGGCCCTGAGGATTCTCGGGGTCCATTTTGAGACCTCCAGCTCAGCGACGCTAAACTGGAACATGCGTATCGCAGTGGTACAGAGGAAGCTAGCAATGTGGAAGGCTAGGTATTTGTCTTTTATGGGCAAAGTCCTGGTCCTAAAGGTGGATGTGTTGCCGTCTCATTTGTATTTGGCGTACATCTACCCATTGCCGGCTAGTCTGAGGAGGCCTCTAGTGAGGCTTGTGTTTCAGTTCATGTGGAGTGGCAGGTGCGAGTGGGTCGCCAGGGCACGCATGCTCTGTCCCATCGGGGAGGGAGGTAGGGGGGTACCACATTTCCCCCTCAAGCTGGACGCAATTTTTGTTTCTTTCTTGTTAACGGAGCTTGCTCATCCAGTGATACACCCGTCCGGTTACCTCCTGCGGGTGTTCTTCTCGTATCAGGCGAGAAGCGTAATGGTGTGGTCTAACACGGGTCCTCGGGCGGAACAGCTGCCATGGCACTTTGGTCATGCGGCCAAGTGGCTGCGTGCGCACCCTGAGGTTGAAGTTGCCCGAGTAGGTTTAGATCACAGGCACCTGTACGAGGAGGTCAGAAAGGCAGGGAGTCTGGCGCCTGTAGTGGGCATCTCGGAAGTGGTCTGGGAGGGAGTGCAGGTGCGGGGTCTGGACAACAGGCTCAAGGACCTGAATTGGTTGAGCCTCCATAAGTGCTTGCCGGTACGTTCCATCATGTACCGGTATAGTTTGGTGCAATCCCCCACCTGTCCAAGATCCTCTTGTGGCAGGGAGGAGTCTTTTGGGACTGTGCCTTTGCCGGAGTAGTATGGGCTAGGGCACGGGTGTTGTTAGGTTTGGTAAGGGGGGATTTTGTATTGACGTGGGCCAGGTTAGAGAGAGGTGTAGGGAGAGCGAGAGGGACGGATAGGGACAGGTTTCTGCTCTGGCTTCTCATGAGTCTCTTTAAACGGGGGCTGTGGGAAGCCAGGCAGAACATGGTGAAGACAGGGAGAGATTGGGGGGTGGAAGGGATAGTGAGGAGGGTGGAAGGAGATTTGAAGGGGAGGATGAAGAGGGAGGAGAGGAAGTGGGGGCAGCATGCTGCCCGGGAGAGGTGGAAGGGGGGGTTTAGGGCTGGGTGTCATTTAGATTTGTAAGAGGATAGATTAGGGACGGGGAGATAGGGAAAGGTAGTTTGTAGGATGACGGGGAGGGAAGATGCTCCCCTGAGGTTTTGTTTGGGGTTTCTTGTTTAGTTACATTAAAATACCATTATTGAAGTATGAATGAAAATTATGAGTTGTAAAGAATGAATGGTATTGAATGTAATAAATTATTTTTTCAAAAAAAAAAAAAGATAGGACTGTTTTGGTTTTTCCACGTTTCTTGTTTTGTAGATTGTTGTACTTTCATCTTTATTAAAGATGTACAAAACTAACCACGCTGCATTTTGGTTTGCCTCTCTTTCCCCAGAAGAAAACCATTGCAGAGGGAGGGTCTGTGTTTGTATAAAACATGTATATGTACCAATCAGGAGACCAGGAAAGAAGACTCACCAGACAGGAGTCTTTCCTTTTTATGGAGCCAGCACACAGCATGTTGTCAGTGAGGTCCGGAAACTTTTTCTTACAGGTGCTTCGTTTCACGATGGGCAACTTCAGCTCCTGGAGGGTCCTATTACCAGACAATTTCACTGGAGGGAGGGAAAAGAAGAAACTGGTCTCAATTGGGTTCCTCTGAGTAAATAAAAGTTTATAAATCACACTGCCAGATTATAATTAAGCAATAAAGCACGAAGGGGTGTGATATATGGCCAATATACCCCGGCCATGCACAACGTGGAGTGCTGGGATACAGCCATTACCTGTGGTATATTAGCCATATACCTCAAACCCCAGAGGTGCCTTATTGCTATTATAAACTGGTTACCAACATAATTAGAAAGGTAAAACATTTTGGGGGGTCATATCCAATCAGCATTTCAGCCAGTCAGCATTCAATGCTGGAACCACCAGCTTTATAATGAGGTTTGTGGTAAATCATTTTACACTACTAAAATGTCGCCCACAGAATTTAATGCTGACATTCAATCAAGACCAAACCAACCAAAGCTATGCTTTAGAACCTGGCACTGTGAGTGTTTGTATATCGGTGTTGCTGTGTGTTTGCTCACCATTGTTCCCGACATCGCCCCAGCCAGCGACGAAGCACTTCGACCCTGGGCCAAAGTTATCACTCGGTTTGGGCAGGGACATGGGCTTCACCAGGGAGGAAAAGGACACCTTTTCTCTCATCTTCACCAAAGCAATGTCGTGCAGCAGGTCAAAAGGCTGGTACTGTGGGTGACTGACGATGCGTGAGATGGTTCGATAAAACACTGATGGCTCATTCAGGCTGTGTGTCCCCAGACGAATGAAGGAATTGTCTGGAATAGGGTTGTCATTCCTAATACACATGCAGACAGGTAAAACAGCCTGGTCTCATAGACTAGGTGTAACATAGTACATTTAAATCCAGGACACTGAAATTAGAATATGTTACATTTGATATGGTTACATAAGATATGTTACTTAAGGCAAAAAACGAAAGTAGGATGGTTGTAATGTGAATTAACCCAAAGGTGTGTTTGAATCTTATCACGGATCTTATCACAGACAACGGTAGCATTTTATTTTATTAGCAACTTTGCAACTAGTTACTACTTTTTTAGCTACCTTGCTACTAAACATTTAGAAAATTCATAACATATTGTAGGACTTGCAATTCGTAACATATTGTACGAATTGCAATTCCTAACATATCATATGAATTGTCATTTGTAACATATCATACAAAATGGATGATGGACATCCACAAATGAATAGATACCATACGAAACGTAACATCATACTAATCGGCATGGTTCAGATTTACGTTTACTCTGTTATGTCTACCCCTGAGTCCAGGTTGGATTGAAACATTACACAGACATTGATATATTTCATACAAATCTTTCGGTTCTATTCCAGCAAGCAAATTTGGCCTTTGAAATTATAATGATGTCATTCTAGTTGGTAAACTGGTTTTCTGCTTGTAGACACGTTAAGAAAATTACAACCATGGAAAAAACGTCATTTTGGCTGCAGACACGATAATGAGTTCAACATGCAAACCTCCTTCACACACAAACACACTTACGGGTCAACACAGTGTGCAGCGGTGAGCACCCATTCCTCAGTAAGGAGGGATCCGCCACAGCTAAAGATGCCTGTATCATCAGTGATTAAAAGGTAGACTATCCACGGCCAGCTGCCCTTTTGAGCATCCTTTCCCCCCGCGATAGAGCTCCGAGCCTGGGGCACAAACGATTCTAGAGAGGGAGGAGATGGAGGGTGGAAAGAATGCCAGACTGTGACACTGTTTCATGTACAAACACTCTGCATTTGATACTTTGCTCCTGTCAGAACTCTGAAATTAGTGCCACCGCACTAGAACATCTGAGCAGTTGAAATAATAACAAAGTGATCCTCCCCACCCCTGTCTCGGTAAAAAGTGGAGGGATTGGGCTGGAGGATTGTAACCACTTTCAAATTCACAGACAGAGCTCTGGATGCAAGGACTGACCATCTATGATATCACAATTACGGTTTTAAACATGATTTGAGGCTATATAATGTTTGTTTACATTTACTTTGCAAAACATTGGAGTAAAATAAGCTTTGGGTTCTGATGGGTCCCAAACTCACCTCATGAGGCATTTATTAAGTGATATTCTTCAAGAATCAGCTTAAGTTATACGTCCTAATTGGATGTAGCAACTGCAGATTTCCCCTTTAAAAGGATATAGTGGTGATAAGTATTTATATGTAGTGGTGATATTCGAAGCGCTGAAGAGCTGCACAAAAGTGCAATACATTTTAAGGCAATATTCCCGCGTTAGCAGAAGCTGCATTCATGCCACGGTAAATGCTACACATGTCGTCTCAGTTGGAAATTACATTTAAATCTGAGCTATAAATATGGTTTGAATCGAGCCCTTAGTGGTCACTAATGCCAAAACAGAGAGATATGCTTGAAGTTCTTTGTTCTAGTGGATGGCAAAACAATTATGTACATGCCCAAATATGTAGGCTAATGATGCTCAAATTAAAACACCAGTAAAAAAAATGTCGTCACTATCTGATGAATGTAATAGTTACTGTGGACCAAGCAAGCTAAAAACGAGTTGATGCTCTTTTAATTAATACATTTCTGTTGACCTCACCTGCAGCATCTTGGACCAGCAAAATTACAGACAGTAGTCCCCAAAAACCCATAGCTTTTCCTGTCAGTATCCAACCAACCAGACGGCTGTTTGATGGATAGACACTGACTGACTGAAGTCCAGCTTTATAGACGTCCATGCTTAGATTACATCAATGTTACACATGTGCAATCTGATTAACAGTTCCAATGATAGCAGGCTGCTCATCTGGGTTACTGATAAAATCATGTTCTATTTTATTTTCAGAATGCAAATTCTCAAAAAGAGAGATGAGGTGATATTTCTATCTCAAGCTATTCAATTAAAGAAATAGTGTCCACTGACATTTCTAGTTTTCAACCAGAGTTTGTGTTTACTATAGAGAGGAACCAGGCAAGGCCTGGTTACCTTTAAATGGCTCAGCGCTCCATGGACTGAATCCCGGCCTAAGAACAATTAACCTGCATGATTACAATATGTACATTATCAGTCAAAAGTTTGGACACACCTACTCATTACAGGGATTTTCTTTATTTTTACTCTTTACTATAATAGTGAAGACATCAAAACTTTGATATAACACATATGGAATCAAGTAGTAACAAAACAAAGTGTTAAACAAATCCAAATATATTTTCTTGTTGTAGATTCTTCAAAGTAGCCACCCTTTACATTGATGACAGCTTTGCAAACTCGTGGCATTCTCTCAACCAGCTTCATGAGGTTGTCACCTGGAATGCATATCCATTAACAGGTGTGCCTTGTTAAAAGTTAATTTGTGGAATTTCTTTCCTTCTTAATGCATTTGAGCCAATCAGTTGTGTTGTGACAAGGTAGGGGTGGTATACATAAGATAGCCCTATTTGGTAAAAGACCAAGACCATGGCAAGAACAGCTCAAATAAGCAAAGGGAAACGACAGTCCATCATTACTTGAAGACATGAAGGTCAGTCAGTCTGGTCAATTTCAAGAACTTTGAAAGTTTCTTCAAGTGCTATGATGAAACTGGCTCTCATGAGGACCGCCACAGGAAAGGAAGACCCAGAGTTACCTCTACGGCAGAGGATAAGTTCATTCGAGTTACCAGCCGCAGAATTTGCAGCCCAAATAAATGCTTCACAGAGTCAAGTAACATACACATCAGCTGTTCAGAGGACACTGTGAATCAGGGCTTCATGGTCAAATGTAACCTTTATTTTAACTAGGCAAGTCAGTTGAGAACAAATTCTTATTTACAATGACGGCCCACACTAGCAATACCCGGACGACACTGGGCCAATTGTGCGCATCCCTATGGGACTCCCAATCACGGCTAGTTGTGACACAGCCTGGATTCGAACCTGGGTGTCTGTAGTGACACCTCTTGGACTGAGATGCAGTGCCTTAGACCGCTGCACCACTTGGGAGCCTTATTTGCTGAAAAGAAACCACTACTAAACGAAGCCAATAAGAAGAAGAGACTTGCTTGGGCCAAGAAACACAAGCAATGGACATTAGACCAGTGGAAATCTGTCCTTTGGTCTGATGAGTCCAAATTTGAGATTTTTGGTTCCAACCGCCGTGTCTTTGTGAGACGCAGAGTAGGTGAATGGATGATCTCCGCATGTGTAGTTCCCACCGTGAAGCATGGAGGAGGAGGTGTTATGGTGTGGGGGTGCTTTGCTGGTGACACTGTCTGTGATGTATTTAGAGTTCAAGGCACACTTAACCAGCATGGCTACCACAACAGTCTGCAGCTATACGCCCTCCCATCTGGTTGAAAAACAAATGATAGGACAATGAACCAACACACCTCCAGGTTGTGTAAGGGCTATTTGACCAAGAAGGGGAGAGATGGAGTGCTGTATCAGATGACCTGGCGTCCACAATCACCTGACCTCAACCAAATTGAGATCATTTGGGATTAGTTGGACCGCAGAGTGAAGGAAAAGCAACCAACAAGTGCTCAGTATATGCAGCAAAGCCTTCCAGGTGAAGCTGGTTGAGAAAATGCCAAGAGTGTGCAAAGCTGTCGTCAAGGCAAAGGGTGGCTACTTTGAAGAATCTCAAATATTGTCAGGGTTCGAAGAGTGATGGGTGTGGAGTCAGGCGCAGAGAGCAGAGGATTCGGGAAAAACATTTATTCCGGAACAATCACAGCGAACAAAAGAGGGTAACACCGAACACAGGCGTAAAACACACCAAAATGTACAACACCGGTACATATGCTGTACAGCGGAAAATCAATGACAGGACACTCCTGAACCAAAAACAGCAAACAAGCCCGCACGAACACAGGCGGGCTAACTGAACTTAAATAACCCCAACCCAAAACCCCAAACAAGGAACATGTGAAACCAATTAGTCCAAACAAAACGAAAAAGGGACAAGGGATCGGTAGCAGCTAGGAGACCGGTGACGACGACCGCCCGAGTGCCACCCGAACGGGAAGGGGAGCCACCTTCGGTGAAAGTCGTGACAAATAGAACATATATTTTGATTTGTATAACACGTTTTAGGTTACTACATTATTCCATGTGTTATATCATAGTTTTGATGTCTTCACTATTATCCTACAATGTAGAAAATAGTACAAATAAAGAAAAACCTTTGAATTAGTTATTTATTGATTTATTATCTTTTGATAAATAATGTTCTGACCTCACCTGCAGCATCACGGACAAGCAGAACTACAGACAGTAGTCACCAACAACCCATAGCCCTTCCAGTTACCATCCAACCAAATGACAGACACAATGACTTGTAGCTTACTTGTAGCTTACAATTTGCACACACACACACACACACACACACACACACACTATTCTTTTCACCTCCATTTTGTATGTTAATGGTTGCTTTAGGTGGAGGCCAGGGGGTAATAGTCGCTAGATAGGGCAAATTAGAAAGGACCAAATCCAAATGTGACTACCGTCAGACTTCACTCAATTCAATACTGTACATTTGAACTGCATTTCCTAAAGCAATTCTCACATGTATTTAACAATGTAATTTAGTCCTAGAAAGTGGGCTGTTGTGTTGTCGATTTTGATTGATGAAGGAATGTAACTTTGAGCCGGATGGAGGAAGTTGACATGGTGGAATCAGAAGTGTTATTTGAAGCGGAAAGCACGTCGACTACAGTCAGTGAGAAAGATGAGTGAACAGTGAAGTCCAAGAATGAAACACAAAGTGCTAAAATTGAAGTTCCTTTGGGAAACCCTTTTGAAGTCACTAGGTATATTATTAATGTTTGATGTAGAGTATCTACCAACCTATGTAAAGTTGGATATACAGTGCATTCGGAAAGTATTCAGACCACTAATAGTGACAAAGAAAAAACAGGTTTAGAAATCTTTGCTAAAAAATAAATAATAGAAATGGAAATCTCATTTAGAATAGTATTCAGACCATATACTCAGCACTTTGTTGAAGCACCTTTGGCAGCGATTACAGCCTTGAGTCTTCTTGGGTATGACGCTACAAGCTTGGCACACCTGTATTTGGGGAGTTTCTCCCGTTCTTCTCTGCAGATCCTCTCAAGCTCTGTCAGGTTGGAAGAGGAGCATCGCAGCACAGCTATTTTCAGGTCTCCCAAGAGATGTTCAATCGGGTTCAAGTTAGGGCTCTGGCTGGGCCAATCAAGGACATTCAAAGACTTGACCCAAAGCCACTGCTTTGTCTTGGCTGTGTGCTTAGGGTCGTTGTCATATTGCAGGTTTTCATCAAGGAACTCTCTGTACTTTGCCCCGTTCATATTCCCCTTGATCCAGACTAGTCTCCCAGTTCCTTCCACTGAAAAAACATCTCCACAGGATGCTACCACCACCATGCTTCACCATAGGGATGGTGCCAGGTTTCCTCCAGACGTGACGGTTGGCATTCAGGCCAAAGAGTTCAATCTTGGTTTCATCAGACTGCACACTGCTCTATCCCATCTGGACAAGAGGAATACCTATGTAAGAATGCTGTTCATTGACTATAGCTCAGCATTCAACACCATAGTACCCTCCAAGCTCATCATTAACCTCTCTGGGAAATGTGGGATGGTAGCGTCCCACCCCGCCAACAGCCAGTGAAAGTGCAGGGCGCCAAATTCAAGACAACAAAATTCCTCAAGCATACAAGTATTTTACACCATTTTAAAGATACAATTCTCATTAATCCAGCCACAGTGTCTGATTTCAAAAAGGATTTACAGTGAAACCCCAACAAACGATTATGTTAGGTAAGCACCTAGTCACAGAAAAACACAGCCATTTTTCCAGCCAAAGAGAAGAGTCAACAAAAGCAGAAATATAGATAAAATTAATCACAAACCTTTGGATGATCTTCATCAGATGACACTCATAGGACTCCATGTTACACAATACATGTATGTTTTGTTCGATAAAGTGCATATTTATATCCAACAATCTCATTTTACATCGGCGTGTTATGTTCAGTAGTTCCAAAACATGCAGTGATTTTGCAGAGAGCCACATCAATTTATAGCAATACTCATAATAAACATTGATTAAAGATACAACTATTATACATGGAACTTTAGATAAACTTCTCCTTAGTGCAACCGCTGTGTCAGATTTCAAAAGAACTTTACGGAAAAAGCACACCATGCAATAATCTGAGTACAGCGCTCAGAGCCCAAACAAGCCATTTAGATATCCGCCATGTTGTGGAGTCAACATTATTCAGAAATATCATTATAAATATTCACTTACCTTTGATGATCTTCATCAGAATGCTCTCCCAAGAATCCCAGTTCCACAATTGTTTTTGATTTGTTTGATAAAGTTCATCATTTATGTCCAAATACCTCCTTTTGTTAGCGCGTTCAGTTCACAAATCCAAACTCACGAAATGCGGGCAGGTCCAGCCGAAAGGTCGGACGAAAAGTCCAAAAAGTTATATTACACGTCGTAGAAACACGTCAAATGAAGTATACAATCAATCTTTTGTAGCGGCTGTCTTGGGAAGAAGGCGAGGACCAATGCGCAGCGTGGTACGTGTTCATCTTTTTAATAAAGTAAACTGAACACTGAATAACAAAACAACATAGAAACATCGGAACAGTTCTGTCTGGTGTACACACACAAAGACTGAAAACAACCACCTACAAAACACAATCGAAAACAGGCTACCTAAATATGGTTCTCAATCAGGGACAACGATTGACAGCTGCCTGTGATTGAGAACCATACCAGGCCAAACACAGAAATAGAAAATCATAGAAAAACTGACACAGACAACCCACCCAACTCACGCCCTGACCATACTAAAACAAAGACAAAACAAAGGAATTAAGGTCAGAACGTGACATCTTTAGGATGATTTTATCATAAATCTTCAATAAGATTCCAACTGGAAAATTCCTTTGTCTGTAGAAAAGCAATGGAACGCAAGGTAACTCTCACATGAACGCACGTCACAAGCCCATGGCACTCTGCCAGACACCTGGCTCATTCCCCTCTCTTTCAGCCCCCCTTCACAGTAAAAGCCTCAAGCAAGGTTCTAAAGACTGTTGACATCTAGTGGAAGCCTTAGGAAGTGCAAAATGACCCCACAGACACCACAAGGTTGCGTGCTCAGCACCCTCCTGTACTCCCTGTTGTTAAAGGAATTTTATTCCTATATGTTAATCAATTCAATTAAAACACTCTGTCCGTTTCTAAGAATGTGTAAGATACTTATTTGCATAAAATGGACATAGACCAGTCTCAAAATCAATTAATAGCGTTTATTCTCAAGAGTACTGAACATAATCACAAAGTACATCAGTTTTATATATCCCACATTGCGTCATGTCTTACGAAAATGTCTCTCCTCCTCCTGGACCATGACAAAGCTGTTTTTCAATTCCGTTCCAACACATACATTGCTTATCTTCTGCTACCATATGTTACACAATCTACTGCACACCCAACGGTTTCTCCCCACCCTGGTTGGGGACCAGACATATTTCCTGTTGTTAGTTTTCACTGTGGTCACGAGTTGTCTGTTGACCCTTCCTCTTTGCCTATGTACCAACATATTCCTTAATAGACAACATATAACTCTGTGAGTTATAACTCTATGCCTAATGTATACATTATTTAGTCAATATTGACAAAATTCCTTCAACACCTGTTCACCCATGACTGCGTGGCCATGCATGCCTCCAACTCAATCATCAAGTTTGCAGACAACACAACAGCAGTAGGCTTGATTACCAACAACGACGAGATAGCCTACAGGAAGGAGGTGAGTGTTCTGGGAGTGTGGTGTCAGGAAAATAACCTCTCACTCAACATCAACAAAACAAAGTAAATTATCGTGGACATCAACAAAAAAAAAGCAATGGAAGCACCCCCCTATCCACATCGATGGGACAGTAGTGGAGAAGGTGGAAAGTTTTAAGTTCCTCTGTGTATATATCACTGAGAAACTGAAATGGTCCACCCACACCGACAGTGTAGTGAAGAAAGCGCAACAGCGCCTCTTCAACCTCAGGAGGCTGAAGAAATTTGGCTTGTAGGCTAAAACCCTCACAAACATTTACAGATGCACAATTGAGAGCATCCTGTTGGGCTGTTTCACTGGCTGGTACGGCAACTGCACTGCCCACAACCGCAAAGCTCTCCATAGGGTGGTGCGGTCTGCACAACGCATCACCGGGGGCAAACTACCTGCCCTCCAGGACACCTACAGCACCCGATGTCACAGGAAGGGAAAACATATCAAGGACAACAACCATCAGAGCCACTGCCTGTTCACCCCAATATCATCCAGAAGGCGAGGTCAGTACAGGTGCATCAAAGCTGGGACCGAGAGACTGAAAAAAAAAAACGTATATCTCAAGGCCTTCAGACTGTTAGCCATCACTAGCACAGAGAGGCTGCTGCCTACATACGCAGACTTGATATCATTGGCCACTTTAATAATGTTTACATGTCTTGTATTACTCATCTCGTATGTATATACTGTATTCTATACTATCTACTGTATCTTAGTCTATGCCGCTCTGACATTACTCATCCATATATTTATTGTTAATTCCATTCCTTTACTTAGATTTGTGTGAATTTGGTATTTGTTGGGAAATTGTTAGATATTACTTGTTAGATATTGTTGCACTGTAACGGTTTTCCTGTTGTGAAGGAGAAGCGGACCAAAATGCGGCGTGGTGGTTACTCATGTTTAATGAAAAAACGATAAACACGAACACTACAAAACAATAAACGTGGAAAACCAAAAAACAGTCCTATCTGGTGCAAACACAGAGACAGGAACAATCACCCACAAACACACAGTTAAACCCAGGCTACCTAAGTATGATTCTCAATCAGAGACAACTAATGACACCTGCCTCTGATTGAGAACCATACTAGGCCGAAACATAGAAATACCCAAATCATAGAAAAACAAACAGACTGCCCACCCAACTCACGCCCTGACCATACTAAATAAATACAAAACAAAGGAAATAAAGGTCAGAACGTAACAGTACCCCCCCCCCCCCCCACCCCCCAAAGGTGCGGACTCCGGCCGCAAAACCTTGACCTATAGGGGAGGGTCTGGGTGGGCATCTGTCCGCGGTGGCGGCTCTGACGCGGGACGCGGACCCCACTTCACTATTGTCTTAGTCCGCCTCATTGTCCGCCTCCATGGCTCTCTAACCCTGGCAACCCCTCTCAATGACCCCACTGGACAGAGGGGCAGCTCGGGACAGAGGTGCAGCTGCTCGGGACAGAGGTGCAGCTGCTCGGGACAGAGGGGCTCTGGCGCCTCTGGGCTGAGGGGCTCTGGCGCCTCTGGGCTGAGGGGCTCTGGCGCCTCTGGGCTGAGGGGCTCCTGGCTGACTGGCTGACTGGCGGCCCCTGGCTGACTGGCGGCACTGGCGGCCCCTGGCTGACTGGCGGCACTGGCGGCCCCTGGCTGACTGGCGGCCCCTGGCTGACTGGCGGCACTGGCGGCCCCTGGCTGACTGGCGGTCCCTGGCTGACTGGCGGCACTGGCGGCCCCTGGCTGACTGGCGGCACTGGCGGCTCCTGGCAGACTGGCGGCACTGGCGGCTCCTGGCAGACGGGCGGCTCAGGCGGCGCTGGGCAGACGGGCGGCTCAGGCGGCGCTGGGCAGACGGGTTGCTCAGGCGGCGCTGGGCAGACGGGTGGCTCAGGCGGCGCTGGGCAGACGGGTGGCTCAGGCGGCGCTGGGCAGACGGGTGGCTCAGGCGGCGCTGGGCAGACGGGTGGCTCAGGCGGCGCTGGGCAGACGGGTGGCTCAGGCGGCGCTGGGCAGACGGGTGGCTCAGGCGGCGCTGGGCAGACGGGTGGCTCAGGCGGCGCTGGGCAGACGGGCGGCTCAGGCGGCGCTGGGCAGACGGGCGGCTCAGGCGGCGCTGGGCAGACGGGCGGCTCAGGCGGCGCTGGGCAGACGGGCGGCTCAGGCGGCGCTGGGCAGACGGGCGGCTCAGGCGGCGCTGGGCAGACGGGAGGCTCAGGCGGCGCTGGGCAGACGGGAGGCTCAGGCGGCGCTGGGCAGACGGGCGGCTCAGGCGGCGCTGGGCAGACGGGTGGCTCAGGCGGCGCTGGGCAGACGGGCGGCTCAGGCGGCGCTGGGCAGACGGGCGGCTCAGGCGGCGCTGGGCAGACGGGCGGCTCAGGCGGCGCTGGGCAGACGGGAGGCTCAGGCGGCGCTGGGCAGACGGGAGGCTCAGATGGCGCTGCGCAGACAGGAAGCTCAGATGACGCTGGGCAGACGGGAAGCTCCGGCGACGCTGGAGAGGAAGGCTCTGGCAGCGCTGGACTAAGGAGCTCTGGCGCCTCTGGAATGAGGGGCTCTTGCGCCTCTGGACTGAGGGGCGGGAGCTCTGGCAGCGCCGAACAGGCGGGAGGCACTGTAGGCCTGATGCGTGGTGCTGGCACTGGTGGTACTGGGCCGAGGACACGCACAGGAAGCCTGGTGCGGGGAGCTGCCACCGGAGGGCTGGTGTGTGGAGGTGGCACTGGATGGACCAGACATTGAAGGCATACTGGAGATCTTGAGAGCAGGGCTGGCACCAACCGCCCTGGCTGGATCTCCACCCTAGCCCGGCAGATGTGGGGAGCTGGGATGTAGCGCACCGGGCTAAGCACGCGTACTGGGGACACCGTGCGAACCACTGCATAACACGGTGCCTGACCAGCACCACGCCCGCCACGGTTAGCACTGCTAGGAGCACTGTAGTGCTGAGATGGCACAGGACGTGCAAGGCTAGGGAGATGCACAGGAGGCCTGGTGCGTGAGGCTGGCACAGTCTTCACCAGACCCCTCGCACGCACCTCAGGATGAGTATGGAGAGCTGACCCCGGTGCCATTAAATCCCTGACACGCTCCGTCGGGCTAATGTCGTGCCTCGTGCACCTAACCAGCAACTCCCTCATGTCTCTCTCCTCCAATTTCCCCATTAACTCCTTCAGTCTCTGCTTCGCTCACCTCCAGCACCAGCTCTGGTTCTGAGCTCCTCCTTGGCTCCTCACGATAAATGGGGGGAGTTAGCTCAGGTCTGACTCCTGACTCTGCCACACTCCCCCTGTGCCCCCCCCCCCCCCCCCCAATACATTTTTGGGGCTGACTCTCGGGCTTCCGTCCGCGCCGCCGTGCTTGCTTCGCCAACGTCATTCTCCTGTAACCTTCCGCGCACTGTTCCATCGAATCCCAGGCGGGCTCCGGCACTCTCCCTGGGTCGACCGCCCACCTGTCTATCTCCTCCCAAGTTGTGTAGTTCAGATTCTGCTCCCATGTCCCGAAATCCTGACCTCGCTGTTGCTGTTCCTACTGCTGCTGCCTCTGTTCCTTCTCCTGCTGCTGCTGTTGCTGTTGCCCGTTACCACGCCGCTTGGTCCTGTTGTGGTGGGTGATTCTGTAACGGTTTTCCTGTTGTGAAGGAGAAGCGGAACAAAATGCGGCGTGGTGGTTACTCATGTTTAATGAAAAAACGATAAACACGAACACTACAAAACAATAAACGTGGAAAACCAAAAAACAGTCCTATCTGGTGCAAACACAGAGACAGGAACAATCACCCACAAACACACAGTTAAACCCAGGCTACCTAAGTATGATTCTCAATCAGAGACAACTAATGACACCTGCCTCTGATTGAGAACCATACTAGGCCGAAACATAGAAATACCCAAATCATAGAAAAACAAACAGACTACCCACCCAACTCACGCCCTGACCATACTAAATAAATATAAAACAAAGGAAATAAAGGTCAGAACGTGACATGCACTGTCAGAACTAGAAGTACAAGCATTTTGCTACACCCGCATTAACATCTGCTAAACACGTGTATGTGACCAATAAAATGTTATTTTATTTTATTTGATATGCACTGTCAACTGTGAAACTTATATAAACAGCTGTGTGCCTTTCCAAATCATGTCCATTCAATTGAATTTACCACAGGTGGACTCCAATCAAGTTGAAGAGACCGCTTAAGGATGATCATTGGAAACAGGATGGAGGGAAAGGTCTGAATTCTTATGTAAATAAGGTATTTCTGTTTTTTATTTGTAATAAATTTGCTAAAATTTCTAAAAACATGTTTTCACTTTGTCATTATGGGGTATTGTGTGTAGATTGATGAGGGAATATGTTTTTATACATGTTAGAATAAGGCTGCAATGTAATAAAATGTAGAAAAAGTCAAGGAGTCTGAATACTGTTCTGAATGCACTGTAAAATATACTTTGTGAGAGTGTTTGTGCAAAACCCGATGCAATGCAAGAAGTGTAAAACATTTGGCCACGTGTCAAGTGTATGCAGACATTATTGAATGTTGCAATTGTGGTGGGGATTATATTCCTGAATTCCCTCAGTGCCCTGTTATGGTGAAAGAGGTTGAGGTGTCAAGGATCAGGGCTGTACAGCAAATCTCCTATGTGGAGGTTTTGAAAAGAGTTGATGGGGCAAGAGGCCACAGTGTTGGAGAAGATGTGGCGTTGGATGCACCTCAATCAGTTGCAAATGTTATACGTCAATCAACTGATCTAGATACACTTATTGTGAAGAAGGTGGATTTTGTAGCATTTACAGTTGAAGTCAGAAATGTACATACACATAGGTTGGATTCATTAAAACTCGTTTTTCAACCACTCCACAAATTTCTTGTTAACAAACTATAGTTTTGGCAAGTCGGTTAGGAAATCTACTTTGTGCATGACACAAGTAATTTTTCCAACAATTGTTTACAGACAGATTATTTCACTTATCGGTCACTATCACAATTCCAGGTGGTCAGAAGTTTACATACACTAAGTTGACTGTGACTTTAAACAGCTAGGAAAATACAAGATAATGATGTCATGGATTTATGCTTCTGATAGGCTAATTGACAACATTCGAGTCAATTGTAGGTGTATCTGTGGATGTATTTCAAGGCCTACCTTCAAATGCAGTGCCTCTTTTCTTGACATCACGGGAAAATCAAGAGAAATCAGCCAAGACCTCAGAAAAATTATTGTAGACCTCTACCAGTCTGGTTGATCCTTGGGACCAATTTCCAAATGCCTGAAGGTACCACGTTCATATGTACAAACAATGGTACGCAAGTATAAACACCATGGGACCATGCAGCCTTCATACCGCTCAGGAAGGAGACTCATTCTGTCTCCTAGAAATGAACGTACTTTGTTGCGAAAAGTGCAAATCATTCCCAGAACAACAGCAAAGCACCTTGTGGAGATGCTGGAGGAAACGGGTTCAAAAGTATCTACATCCACAGTAAAACGAGTCCTATATCGACATAACCTGAAAGGCCACTCAGCAAGGAAGAAACCACTGCTCCAAAACCGCCATAAAAAAGCCAGACTACGGTTTGCAACTGCTCATGGGGACGAAGATTGTACTTTTTTGGGAAATGTCCTCTGGTCTGATGAAACAAAAATATAACTGTTTGGCCATAATGACCATCGATATGTTTGGAGGAGAAAGGGGGAGGATTCCAACTGTGAAGCACGGGGGTGGCAGCATCATGTTGTGGGGGTGCTTTGCTTCTGGAGGGACTGGTGCACTTCACAAAAAAATGTTCCTCCGTCATGATGACATCTATATAGATATTTCGAAGCAACATTTCAAGACATCATTCAGGAAGTTAAAGCTTGGATGCAAATGGATCTTCCAAATGGACAATGACCCCAAGCATACTTCCAAAGTTTTGGCAAAATGGCTTAACCTTTCTAGGGCAGGCTAGCAGAACCCCCTCGACAACATTCTGCTGAAAAGGCAGTGTGCAAAATTCAAAAATATTTTTGGGAAATATGTAACTTTTACACATTAACAAGTCCAATACAACAAATGAAAGAAGCTTCTTGTTAATCTACCCATCGTGTCTGATTTCAAAAAGGCTTTACAGCGAAAGCACAACATATGATTGTTAGTGCATAGCCAAGTCAAAAAAAAAAACACAGCCATTTTTCCAGCCAAAGATAGGAGTCACAAAAAGCAGAAATATAGATAAAATTAATCACTAACCTTTGATCTTCATCATAGGACATCATGTTACACAATACATGTATGTTTTGTTCAATAATGTGCATATTTATATCCAAAAATCTCAGTTTACATTGGCGCGTTACGTGAAGTAATGTTTTGATTCCAAAACATCCGGTGATTTTGCAGAAGTACTCAATAAACATTGATAAAAGATAGTGTTACTCACAGAATTAAAGATAGACATATCCATAATGCAACCGCTGTGTCAGATTTTTTTTTTTACTTTATGGAAAAAGCATCATCTGAGTACGGCGCTCAGTGCCCAATCCAGCCAAAGAAATATCCGCCATGGAGTCAACAGAAGTTAGAAATAACATTATAAATATTCACTTACCTTTGATGATCTTCATCAGAAGGCACTCCCAGGAATCCCAGTTCAACAATAAATGACTGATTTGTTCCATGAAGTCCATTATTTATGTCCAAATAGAGACTTGTTGTTAGCATATTCAACCCAGTAATCCATCTTCATGAGGCACGAGCACTACGTCCAGACAAAAACTCGAAAGGTTACGTTACAGGTCGTATGAAACATGTCAAACGAAGTATAGAATCAATCTTTAGGATGTTTTTAACATAAAAATGTATTAATGTTCCAACTGGAGAATTCCTTTGTCTGTAGAAAAGCAATGGAACGCGAGGTAACTCTCACATGATCGCAAAGTCACAAGCCCATGGCACTCTGCCACACACCTGGCTCATTCCCCTCTCATTCAGACCCCCTTCACAGTAGAAGCCTCAAACAAGGTTCTAAAGACTGTTGATATCTAGTGGAAGCCTTAGGAAGTGCAAAATGACCCCACAGACACTGTATATTGGAAAAACTACAAACCTCAGATTTCCCACTTCCTGGTTGGATTTTTCCCAGGTTTTTGCCTGCCATAGGAGTTCTGTTATACTCAAACAGTTTTAGAAACTTCAGAGTGTTCTCTATCCAATACTAATAATAATATGCATATGCATATATTAACATCTGGGACAGAGTAGGAGGCAGTTCACTCTGGGCACGCTATTCATCCAAAAGTGAAAATGCCCCCTATCCCAAAAATGTTAAGGACAACAAAGTCGAGGTATTGGAGTGGCCATCACAAATCCCTGACCTCAACCCTATAGAAAATGTGTGGGCAGAACTGAAGAACCGTGTGCGAGCAAGGAGACCTACAAACCTGACTCAGTTACACCAGCTCTGTCAGGAGGAATGGGCCAAAATTCACCCAACTTATTGTGGGAAGCTTATGGAAGGCTACCCAAAACATTTGACCCAAGTTAAACAATTTAAAGGCAATGCTACCAAATACTAATTGAGTGTATATAAACTTCTGACTCACTGGGAATGTGATGAAAGAAATAAAAGTTGAAATAAATCACTGTACTATTATTCTGACATTTCACATTCTTAAAATAAAGTGGTGATCCTAACTGACCTAAAACAGGGAATTTTTACTAGGATTAAATGTCAGGAATTATGAAAATCTGAGTTAAAATGTATTTGGCTAAGGTGAATGTAAACTTCTCTGATTAAGTGGTGTAAAGCTATTAACATTATTCGTGTGTGTGTGTGTGTGTGTGTGTGTGTGTGTGTTTTCAGGTACCAGACACTGTACCAGGTGGGGGTGTTGATCTCGCGATCCTCGCTCTGCTGTGTGAAGTTCAGGAGAATCTGGGCTCTCTCTCTGCTTCAGGTGAGTGAACAATAGATGAGATACAGTACCTGTAAGAAGTTTGGACACCTACTCATTCCAGGGTTTTTCTTTTCTTTTTACTATTTTCTACATTGTAGAATTATAGTGAAGAGATCAAAACTATGAAATAACACATGGAATCATGTAGTAAACAAAAATGTTACACAAATATAGATTTTATATTTGAGAATCTTCTAAGTAGCCACCTTGATGACAGCTTTGCACACTCTTAGCATTCTCTGAACTAGCTTCACCTGGAATGATTTTCCAACCGTCTTGAAGTAGTTCCCACATATACTGAGCACTTGTTTGCTGATTTTCCTTCACTCTGAGGTCCAACTCATCCCAAACCATCTCAATTGGGTTGAGGTCGGGTGATTGTGGAGGCCAGATCATCTGATGCAGCACTCCATCACTCTCCTTCTTGGTCAAATAGCCCTTGAAAAATGACAGTCCCAAACCAGATGGAATGGCGTATCGCTGCAGAATGCCGTTTTAGCCATGCTGGTTAAGTGTGCCTTGAATTCTAAATAAATCAGTGTCGCCAGCAAGCGGTGATGAAATTGTCGGTCATGACATTTTATCAGCCGGTAACTGTTATGCAAATAACTGCCTGTCTCACTGTAATATTCCTTTTAAATAACAAAACATTTAGCATCTTTGGGCTTCCACGCATAGCCTACAAGCAACTCTGATGCAGATCTTTGGAACATCTGCATTTTAAAAAGTCTAATAAATCCATTTAATATAGCCTACACCATCACAATAAATTAATTATTTTAAGTAGATCTAAAGAACCATTATATGAAGAAAATGTAACCTATACCGAAGAACAGAACAGCATATTTTGAGTTGTCCTCATGTTAGGCCCTGATCTGGCTCTGCCATATGGCTGTGGGCTACACTAATTATTTTTACAGGATTTTCTTAGAATTCCGTGGCATTATTTGATAGGAAGAAGAATATAATAGAAAGGATATTGACTTCAGAGGGTGTGCCCACAAATGGCTATTCTGTGTTGTGGTTAACAAAGTGATCATTTGAAACAGGTCCTTCTATATGCTGAATATGTAGTTATGTATGCAACTTTAGTTGTGCGACTAATGATGATTTGAAAAGAGTTCAGGTTGCACACACTTCATCAGTCTCTCATTCACAATTTGACAAGTACTTGATAGTTGAGAATATTATCTGACTATTCTCAATGTAATCTGGTGTTTACATATTTGTGCATTTTTATTTTTAGAATGGCCCACACAAAAAAAATCTGTAGCCTGCACTCAAATAGAAAGAACGTTACGTGCGATTGAATTTTTTGTATATGCCAGGTAGGCTACACTGGTCATAAAGAGGATTAATGTGCTTAATTTTAAGAATTGAGCAATAAATATAGCATCACAAGAAAGCTGGGATCCTCTTTTAAATGGTGGCCAGTCAAAACTCTGTTCACACGCCATGGCGCAATGACTGGGCTTATAAGAACACGGTTCACCAAGTTCTGTTGGCTATGGGCTCTCCAACCCTGTTCCAGGGGTCCTAGGCTTATAGGCTACGCTTTGAGTAATTTGGCCATGATACAAACTGTGATACAAACCTTATCAAAACGTATAGGCTTATGAGCTGAAAAAGTTTTAAAATAATGCATGCGCTGTTTTTCTTTAGACTGCACACACTGGGCATCATTCACAAGTGATAATATTCTCACCCATTAGACTATATTCAATTTAATGTTGTCTTTACATACTAAATAATATACTGAACAAAAATAAACACAAAATGCAACAATTTCAAAGATTTACAGTTCAGTTCATGTAAGGAAATCAGTCAATTGAAATGAGTTCACATGACTGAGAATACAGATATGCATCTGTTGGTCACAGATACCTTTAAAAAAATGAGGCTGGATCAGAAAACCAGTCAGTATCTGGTGTGACCACCATTTGCCTCATGCAGCGTGACACATCTACTTTGCATAGAGGCAATCAGGCTGTTGATTGTGGCCTGTGGAATGATGTCCAACTCCTCTTCAATGGCAGTGCAAAGTTGTTTGATATTGGCGGGGACTGGAACACGCTGTCGTACACGTCGATCCAGAGCATCCCAAACATGCTCAACGGGTAACATGTCTGACTATACAGGCCACGGAAGAACTTGGAACTATGTAGGCCACGGAAGAACTGGGATGTTTTCAGCTTACAGTAATTGTGTACAGATCCTTGCGGCATGGAGCCGTGCACGACAATGGGCCTCGGGATCTCGTCACGGTATCTCTGTTCATTCAAATTGCCATCGATAAAATGCAATTGTATTTGTTGTCCGTAGCTTATGCCTCCCCATACCATAACCCCACCATGGGGCACTCTGTTCACAACGTTGATATCAGTAAACCGCTCGCCCACACGACGCCATACACATGGACTGCGGTTGTGAGGTCGGTTGGACGTATTGCCAAATTCTCTAAAACAATGGCGGTGGCTTATGGTACAGAAATTAACATTTAAATTATTTGACAACCGCTCTGGTGAACATTCCTGCAGTCATCTTGCCAATTACATTCTCCCTAAAAATTTGAGACATGTGGCAACTGGCTCTAACCAGAATAGAAAGAGTGGGAGGCCCCGGTGCCCAACTGATCAAGAGGACAAGTACATTTAGTGTCTAGTTTGAGAAACAGATGCCTCACAAGTCCTCAACTGGCAGCTTCATTAAATAGTACCCGCAAAACACCAGTCTCAACGTCAACAGTGAAAAGGCGACTCCGGGATGCTGGCCTTCTAGGCCATTTTTATTTGGTACTATGCCTTAAATCGAAGGGGTTTGAATACATTTTTCTACATTTTTATTGTGTTACAGCCTGAATTTAAAATGGATTCAATTGAGATTGTCACTGGCCTACACACAATACCCCATAATGTAAAAATTGAATTATGTTTAGAAATTTTTACAAATTAATTAAAAGCTGAAATGTCTTGAGTTAAGTATTCAACCCATTTGGAAGCATAGATAAGTTCAGAAGTAAACATTTGCTGAACAAGTCACACAAGTTGTATGGACTCACTCTGTGTACAATAAGTGTTTAACGACTACCTCATCTCTGTACCCCACACATACAGACAATTGTAAGATCCCTCAGTCAAGCAGTGAATTTCAAACAGATTTAACCACAAAGGTTTTCCAATGCCAAGGCAGCAGCTAATGGGGATCCATAATAAATACAAATTATGTTCTAACTTCTAAAAGTAACTGTATCCACTGGCAAATTGGGAGAGAGTGAGGTGATTGCCGTGTAAGATCCAACATAATATTTTGCGGCAGTGTTGACTGTCAGCATTAATCAACTCTGAGAGATTCAAGGAGCTATCATCGTTAAGTAACATAGATGCAAAGCATTGAATTTACATTCATGCACTTCTAAATTAAATTTGTATCTTTGCCAAGAAGCATTTAACTGCAGGGTACACCCACATATGGCGGAGTGTGCTTACCTGATTTTAGGAGTTGGGGTCAATTTAATCGTAAAACGATTCCTCTGTGTTAAATACAGTGTGTGAACAGACAATTTATAAATTGATGGTTCAGATTACGGGATGCCAAAGTCATGTTTTTCAATGTTCTGTTCCAGTTAAAGGGTTGTTCCGAATTCAATTTGATCTGTGGACCATTTTTGTATGACTAGCTCAGAATGAGCTTTCCAAAAGTTTATATTATAGAGATCAGTCCTTTTCAGGAGCCCAGATCATTTATTTATAAATCCCAGCATTGGATGGTTCGGTAGTTGGGTTTCCCAGGGGACTCCATAGGCCAGCGAAGCTGAACTAAATTGTAAATATAGAAAAAAGATTTGCCTGGTATGTATCTGTCTTTCAATTCTTGGAATGTTCACGAACCATTACTATCCATGACATCAGCAAGGGTATGGATTTCACATTTGGACCATTGGGAGGGATGCAAAAGGCCACCCTCCAGATCACAAGGCATTATTGTGAAATATTGGAGTATAGGCATGTCATTTTGAATCCCAGTTATATCGATTTTCAATTTGACACCATATAGAAATTGTGTGATCAATAAAGGACCAAAGCGTAGTTTACATTTGTTTAAGGGTTATATCAGTGAAGACCACCTCTTCCAGGGCAATAGGAGACACCATATTTCACTCTATACTCCGCAACGGGGCAGAAGATTCATGTCTAAACCAATTTAGGATGGAACGAAATGCTAGTGCCTGGAAATACAATTTAAAGTTCGGTACGGATAGTCCTCCTACGTCTTTCCCTCTTAGTTTTTTTCATTTGATCCGGGCTCGCTTATCCTGCCATATATATTTAGAAACTGCATTATGATTTTATCCAAATAGCCAGAAGGGGAAGCATTGAACTCAGCCATGGAAATATATTCATTTGGACAGATATGCCATTTAAAGCTACTGAGATATTAGTCAGTCTAATCTCACTGTCAGAGCAGCTCACAGATTACTGCACCTGTACTTAGCCCAAACAACTACCTCTTTCCCTACTGTATTTAATTAATTTATTTATTTATTTTGCTCCTTTGCACTCCATAATTTTTATTTCTACTTTGCACATTCTTCCACTGCAAATCTACCATTCCAGTGTTTTACTTGCTATATTGTATTTACTTTGCCACCATGGCCTTTTTTTGCCTTTACCTCCCTTATCTCACCTCATTTGCTCACATCGTATATTGTTTATACTGTATTATTGAATGTATGTTTGTTTTACTCCATGTGTAACTTTGTGTCGTTGTATGTGTCGAACTGCTTTGCTTTATCTTGGCCAGGTCGCAGTTGTAAATGAGAACTTGTTCTCAACTTGCCTACCTGGTTAAATAAAGGTGAAATAAAAACATTTAGTGTTTGATTAGATTTTTGGAATGCATTTGCATTGAAATAGAGGGACAATAGAGCGCTGAGTACCAGGTCATTAGCGACTGGCTGTTAGCAAGTTTGGTAGGCTACTAATGACCATCGGCAACATCAGAGTGCAGTTTTGGAGAAGCATAGTTACCGTGACTCAACTGTCATGTGGAATTTGACTGCGGTCATGACTCGTGATTGCAGGTGTGGTGGTAATACGGTCAGCGTAACAGACCTAGTGGTGGAGCTATAACTTTCTCTGATCTTTCTCTCTCTCCACCTGGCTTTATATTTTCTTCTTCCTCCCCTCTATCTCCCCCACCATCCCCACCACTACCTTTTGTACCCTTATTCATAAAGCGTCTCAGTGTAGGCGTGTTGATCTAGGATCGGGTCCCCCCTGTCCATGTCATTTTATCGTCCTAGATCAGTACTCCTACTCTAAGATGCTTTGTGAATACGGGCCCTGGTCCCTCAGTGTGTGAACGCGGTGTTGCTCTGTCTCCCTCAGTGTGTGAATGCGGTGTTGCTGTTATTGTCGGTGTACTACCAGTTCCTGCCCAGTGCATGGCTGGTGTTTGTGATAGTCCTCTACGAGGGGTTTCTGGGAGGAGCTGCATACGTCAACACATTCTACTTCATCAGCAAGGAGGTCAGTCACCAGTGTGTGTGTGTGTGTGTGTGTGTGTTTGTTTGTTTGTCAGCCTGCATATAAGGTTGTGTTTATGTCAATATATAACATTAGCTTGAGGGTCAGCCATCGGACATGTTTGTGTGTGTTTGCGTGCCACTCCCCTTACCTTTCCCCTCTCTCCCTGCAGACTGGAGACAGACAGAGGGAGTTTGCCATGGTGGCAGCCAGTGTAGGAGACAGTCTGGGCATCGCCATCTCCGGCCTCATAGCTTTCCCAGTCCACAGATAATTCTGCTCACTATGAGAGATAGTAGAGGGAGAAAGACTGGTGGGAAGTGCAAAAGAGGTAGTATCATGTTTTGAAGTGCTTGATATTTCCTTGGAGGTCTGAAGAAGAGACTCTCTGCAGCTGGGGTGGATGGAAATTGCTGATAATTATTGTTATGCTTAAATTAGAGGTCTGTTCAGACATCTTCCTGCACCTTAGCAACCTTGCTGGGTGTGTGGTAGATTCCTCCATTTACTTAGAAATCACATTGTTACGACTGGTACAAGTTTCATATCACTTCGAAAGATAACGGTCACTAGCCAACTGTAACTTTAATATTTCTGACATCACCAAGGACATTTGTCAATGTGCCTTTGATAATTATCAGGATTGTATGTTTTAATATATTTATATTTTCACTACATTCCAATGTCTAGTATCCTGCTAATATTTGTTTTAAATGTAACCACTAACTTTTTCTTTGCTGCTATTGTTGAGTTACTGTTATAAAATTGTGAATGCTCTAACTTAGCTCTACAGTGTTTACATGTGGTGGGCTTGTATGATCAATGTTCAACTTTTGAAAAATGACCTGAGATTCTACAAGTGATTTAAAAAAAAAAAGAAAAGATTTTGAATCAAATGTGTGGTTTATTGTTCTGTAGGCCTACTTTGTTTTTAAATAAGATACATTGCATAAAAATAAAGCTAGAATCCTTAGTTGCTACATCCATTTTGACTTTTAAATTAATTATACAGTTGAAGTCAGAAGTTTGCATACACCTTAACCAAATACATTTTAACCCAGTTTCACAATTCCTGACATTTAATCCTTGTAAAAATTCCCTGTCTTAGGTCAGTTAGGATCACCACTTTATTTTAAGAATGTGAAATGTCAGATTAATAGTAGAGAATGATTTATTTCAGGTTTTATTTCTTTCATCTCAATCCCAGTGGGTCAGAAGTTTACATACACTCAATTAGTATTTGGCAGTATTGCCTTTAAATTGTTTAACTTGGGTCAAATGTTTTGGGTAGCCTTCCACAAGCTTCCCACAATAAGTTGGGTGAATTTTGGCCCATTCCTCCTGACAGAGCTGGTGTAACTGAGTCAGGTTTGTAGGGCTCCTTGCTCACACACGCCTTTTCATTTCTGCCCACACATTTTGTTTAGGATTGAGGTCAGGGCTTTGTGATGGCCACTCCAATACCTCGACTTTGTTGTCCTTAACATTTTTGGGATAGGGGGCAGGATTTTCACTTTTGGATGAATGTGAACTGCCTCCTACTCTGTCCCAGGTGTTAATATATGCATATTATGATTAGTATTGGATAGAAAACACTCTGAAGTTTCTTAAACTGTTTGAGTATAACAGAACTCCTATCGCAGGCAAAACCCTGAGAAAAATCCAACCAGGAAGTGGGAAATCTGAGGTTTGTAGTTTTAACTCATTGCCATTCCAATATAGTGTCTGTGGGGTCATTTTGCACTTCTTAAGGCTTCCACTAGATGTCAACAGTCTTTAGAACCTTGTTTGAGGCTTCTACTGTGAAGGGGGGCTGAATGAGCGAGGTGTGTGGCAGAGTGCCATGGGCTTGTGACTTTGCGTTCATGTGAGAGGTACCTCGCGTTCCATTGCTTTTCTACAGACAAAGGAATTCTCCGGTTGGAACATTAAGCCATTTTGCCACATCTTTGGAAGTATGCTTGGGGACATTGTCCATTTGGAAGATCCATTTCCATCCAAGCTTTAACTTCCTGACTGATGTCTTGAAATGTTGCTTCGATATATCCAGATAGATATCATCATGAGGGAGGAAAATTATTTTGTGAAGTGCACCAGTCCCTCCAGCAGCAAAGCACCCCCACAACATGATGCTGCCACCCCCGTGCTTCACGGTTGGGATGGTGTTCTTTTGCTTGCAAGCCTCCCCCTTTCTCCTCCAAACATATCGATGGTCATTATGGCTAAACAGTTATATTTTTGTTTCATCAGACCAGAGGACATTTCCCCAAAAAGTACAATCTTCGTCCCCATGTTCAGTTGCAAACCGTAGTCTGGCTTTTTTATTCCTTGCTGAGTGGCCTTTCAGGTTATGTCGATATAGGACTCGTTTTACTGTGGATATAGATACTTTTGTACCCGTTTCCTCCAGCATCTTAGCAAGGTCCTTTGCTGTTGTTCTGGGATTGATTTGCACTTTTCGCACCAAAGTACGTTCATCTCTAGGAGACAGAACGCGTCTCCTTCCTGAGCGGTATGACGGCTGTGTGGTCCCATGGTGTTCATACTTGCGTACTATTACTTGTTCGGACGAACGTGTTACCTTCAGGTGTTTGGAAATTGCTTCCAAGAATGAACCAGACTTGTGGAAGTCTACAATTCTTTTCTGAGGTCTTGGCTGATTTCTTTTGATTTTCCCATGATGTCAAGCAAAGAGGCACTGAGTTTAAAGGTAGGCCTTGAAATACATCCACATGTACACCTCCAATTGACTCAAATGATGTCAATTATCCTAACAGAAGCTTCTAAAGCCATTACATTTTCTGGAATTTTCCAAGCTGTTTAAAAGGCACAGTCAACTGTATGTAAACTTCTGACCCACTGGAATTGTGATACAGTGACTAAGTGAAATAATCTGTCTGTAAACAATTGTTGGAAAAATTACTTGTGTCATGCACAAAGTAGATGTCCTAACCGACTTGCCAAAACTATAGTTTGTTAACAAGAAATTTGTGGAGTGGTTGAAAAATGAGTTTTAATGACTCCAACCTAAGCGCATGTAAACTTCCAACTTCAACTGTATATATTCTGAATGGTACTTACCAGCGATACTGCTCTGCATGGAAGAGATAGAAGTTTGGGAAATATAGGAGTTCCAACTGTAAAGAAAGTTGAAAAATTAGGAAATGAGTTCAACTGTAACAAGAAGTTTGGGGGTCATCCATACTATACAATGAGAATAGAAGTGATGGTGAGAATATCAACTAATTGCAGTGACACTATAAACTGCCAAGGGGCGACAGAGGCCTACTCACCAGGCCCTGGTTGATGAAGTACTCCGTGAAGTAGACAACTCCTCACGGAACCACAAACCTCAACAGACCCTGAGGGGAGGAGGTAGAATTGATATTAGCAGATTGGCAATAACACATATAGTACTGGAGCACATCAAGACTGAGTAAAACTTACTAGGCCAGGGTTAAACTCATTATTTAGCACATGTGAAAATGAAATTAAAGTAAAACTGTTCTGTGTCTATCGCATTGGGGAATTGAGTTTGTATCGACTGGGAAAAAATTATATTTATGAGATTTTGGCCTGTCTTACCCTGGTCTTGTTACGGTGAGTGAATGAGGACCCAAAAGCGAATTAACTTAAACAGAGCTTCTTTAATAACCAAACATAGGTAGGCTCAGATAGACCGGCAGATTCCGACAGGACAGGACAAGGTTACAGCAAACATGACGATAGTCTGGTTCAGGCATGAAACACAACAAACAAGAATCCGACAAAGACAGGAGCAGAAACAGAGAGAGATATAGGGACCTAATCAGAGGGAAAAAGGGAACAGGTGGGAAAAGGGGTGGATGAGGTAGTCAGAGGAGACAAGGAACAGCTGGGGGAAAGCGGGGGAGAAAAGGTAACCTAATACGACCAGCAGAGGGAGACAGGGTGAAAGGAAAGGACAGAAAGACACAACATGACAATACATGACAGTACCCCCCCACTCACCGAGCGCCTCCTGGCGCACTCGAGGAGGAAACCTGGCGGCAACGGAGGAAATCCTCGATCAGCGCACGGTCCAGCACGTCCCGAGAGGGAACCCAACTCCTCTCCTCAGGACCGTACCCCTCCCAATCTACGAGGTACTGGTGACCACGGCCCCGAGGACGCATGTCCAAAATCCTGCGGACCCTGTAGATGGGTGCGCCCTCGACAAGGATGGGGGGGGGGGGGAAGACGAGCGGGGGCGCGAAGAACGGGCTTGATACAGGAGACATGGAAGTCCGGGTGGACGCGACGAAGGTATCGCGGAAGAAGAAGTCGAACTGCGACAGGATTAATGACGGAACGGACCAATGAACCGCGGGGTCAACTTGCGAGAAGCCGTCTTAAGGGGAAGGTTCTGAGTGGAGAGCCAAACTCTCTGACCGCGACAATATCTAGGACTCTTAGTTCTACGCTTATTAGCAGCCCTCACAGTCTGCGTCCTATAACGGCAAAGTGCAGACCTGACCCTCTTCCAGGTGCGCTCGCAACGTTGGACAAAAGCCTGAGCGGAGGGGACGCTGGACTCGGCGAACTGAGATGAGAACAGCGGAGGCTGGTACCCGAGGCTACTCTGAAAAGGAGATAGCCCGGTCGCAGACGAAGGAAGCGAGTTGTGGGCGTATTCTGCCCAGGGGAGCTGTTCTGACCAAGACGCAGGGTTGCGAAAAGAAAGACTGCGTAAGATGCGACCAATAGTCTGATTGGCCCGTTCTGCTTGACCGTTAGACTGGGGGTGAAAGCCGGAAGAGAGACTGACGGAAGCCCCAATCAAACGGCAAAACTCCCTCCAAAATTGAGACGTGAATTGCGGACCTCTGTCCGAAACGACGTCTGACGGAAGGCCATGAATTCTGAAAACATTCTCGATGATGATTTGTGCCGTCTCTTTAGCAGAAGGAAGCTTAGCAAGGGGAATGAAATGAGCCGCCTTAGAGAACCTATCGACAACCGTAAGAATAACAGTCTTCCCCGCTGACGAAGGCAGTCCGGTGACAAAATCTAAGGCGATGTGAGACCACGGTCGAGAGGGAATGGGAAGCGGCCTGAGACGGCCGGCAGGAGGAGAGTTACCGGACTTAGTCTGCGCGCAGACCGAACAAGCAGCCACGAAACGACGCGTGTCATGCTCCCGGGTGGGCCACCAAAAACGCTGGCGAATGGAAGCAAGCGTACCCCGAACGCCAGGGTGGCCGGCTAACTTGGCAGAGTGAGCCCACTGAAGAACGGCCAGACGAGTAGGAACGGGAACGAAAAGAAGGTTCCTAGGACAAGCGCGCGGCGACGGAGTGTGAGTGAGCGCTTGCTTTACCTGCCTCTCAATTCCCCAGACAGTCAACCCGACAACACGCCCCTCAGGGAGAATCCCCTCGGGGTCAGTGGAGGCTACTGAAGAACTGAAGAGACGAGATAAAGCATCAGGCTTGGTGTTCTTAGAGCCCGGACGATAAGAAATCACGAACTCGAAACGAGCGAAAAACAGCGCCCAACGCGCCTGACGCGCATTAAGTCGTTTGGCAGAACGGATGTACTCAAGGTTCCTATGGTCAGTCCAAACGACAAAAGGAACGGTCGCCCCCTCCAACCACTGTCGCCATTCGCCTAGGGCTAACCGGATGGCGAGCAGTTCGCGGTTTCCCACATCATAGTTACGTTCCGACGGCGACAGGCGATGAGAAAAATACGCGCATGGGTGGACCTTGTCGTCAGAGAGGGAGCGCTGAGAAAGAATGGCTCCCACGCCCACCTCTGACGCGTCAACCTCGACAACGAACTGTCTAGAGACGTCAGGTGTAACAAGGATAGGAGCGGATGTAAAACGATTCTTGAGGAGATCAAAAGCTCCCTGGGCGGAAACGGACCACTTAAAGCACGTCTTGACAGAAGTAAGGGCTGTGAGAGGAGCTGCCACCTGACCGAAATTACGGATGAAACGACGATAGAAGTTCGCGAAGCCGAGAAAGCGCTGCAGCTCGATGCGTGACTTAGGGGCGGGCCAATCAATGACAGCTTGGACCTTAGCGGGATCCATCTTAATGCCTTCAGCGGAAATAACAGAACCGAGAAATGTGACGGAGGAGGCATGAAAAGTGCACTTCTCAGCCTTCACAAAAAGACAATTCTCTAAAAGGCGCTGGAGGACACGTCGAACGTGCTGAACATGAATCTGGAGTGACGGTGAAAAAATCAGGATATCGTCAAGGTAAACGAAAACAAAGATGTTCAGCATGTCTCTCAGGACATCATTGACTAATGCCTGAAAGACAGCTGGAGCGTTAGCGAGGCCGAAAGGAAGAACCCGGTATTCAAAGTGCCCTAACGGAGTGTTAAACGCCGTCTTCCACTCATCCCCCTCCCTGATGCGCACGAGATGGTAAGCGTTACGAAGGTCCAACTTAGTGAAAAACCTGGCTCCCTGCAGGATCTCGAAGGCTGAAGACATAAGAGGAAGCGGATAACGATTCTTCACTGTTATGTCATTCAGCCCTCGATAATCTATGCAGGGGCGCAGAGACCCGTCCTTCTTCTTGACAAAAAAAAACCCCGCTCCGGCGGGAGAGGAGGAGGGGACTATGGTACCGGCGTCAAGAGCTACAGACAAATAATCCTCGAGAGCCTTACGTTCGGGAGCCGACAGAGAGTATAGTCTACCCCGGGGGGGAGTGGTTCCCGGAAGGAGATCAATACTACAATCATACGACCGGTGTGGAGGAAGAGAGGTGGCCCTGGACCGACTGAACACCGTGCGCAGATCGTGATATTCCTCCGGCACCCCTGTCAAATCACCAGGCTCCTCCTGTGAAGAAGAGACAGAGGAAACAGGAGGGATAGCAGACATTAAACATTTCACATGACAAGAGACGTTCCAGGAGAGGATAGAATTACTAGACCAATTAATGGAAGGATTATGACAAACTAGCCAGGGATGGCCCAAAACAACAGGTGTAAAAGGTGAACGAAAAATTAAAAAAGAAATGGTTTCGCTATGATTACCAGAAACAGTGAGGGTTAAAGGTAGCGTCTCACGCTGAATCCTGGGGAGAGGACTACCATCCAGGGCGAACAAGGCCGTGGACTCCCTTAACTGTCTGAGAGGAATGTCATGTTCCCGAGCCCAGGTCTCGTCCATAAAACAGCCCTCCGCCCCAGAGTCTATTAAGGCACTGCAGGAAGCTGACGAACCGGTCCAGCGTAGATGGACCGACAAGGTAGTGCAGGATCTTGAAGGAGAGACAGGAGTAGTAGCGCTCACCAGTAGCCCTCCGCTTACTGATGAGCTCTGGCTTTTACTGGACATGAAGTGACAAAATGACCAGCAGAACCGCAATAGAGACAGAGGCGGATGGTGATTCTCCGTTCCCTCTCCTTAGTCGAGATGCGGATACCTCCCAGCTGCATAGGCTCAGCTCCCGAGCCGGCAGAGGAAGATGGTAGTGATGCGGAGAGGGGGGCAACGGAGAGCGCGAGCTCCTTTCCACGAGCTCGGTGACGCAGATCAACCCGTCGCTCAATGCGAATAGCGAGTTCAATCAAGGAATCCACGCTGGAAGGAACCTCCCGGGAGAGAATCTCATCCTTTACCTCTGCGCGGAGACCCTCCAGAAGACGAGCGAGCAAGGCCGGCTCGTTCCAGCCACTGGAGGCAGCAAGAGTGCGAAACTCAATAGAGTAGTCTGTTATGGATCGATTGCCTTGACATAGGGAAGACAGGGCCCTGGAAGCCTCCTCCCCAAAAACAGATCGATCAAAAACCCGTATCATCTCCTCCTTAAAGTCCTGATACTGGTTAGTACACTCAGCCCTTGCCTCCCAGATTGCCGTGCCCCACTCACGGGCCCGTCCAGTAAGGAGAGATATGACGTAGGCGACACGAGCAGTGCTCCTGGCGTAAGTGTTGGGCTGGAGAGAAAACACAATATCACACTGGGTGAGGAACGAGCGGCATTCAGTGGGCTCCCCAGAGTAACACGGCGGGTTATTGATTCTGGGCTCCGGAGATTCGAAATCCCTGGAAGTGGCCGGTGGATCGAGGCGGAGATGGTGAACCTGTTCTGTGAGGTTGGAGACTTGGGTGGCCAGGGTCTCAACGGCATGTCGAGCAGCAGACAATTCCTGCTCGTGTCTGCCTAGCATCGCTCCCTGGATCCCGACGGCTGAGTGGAGAGGATCCGAAGTCGCTGGGTCCATTCTTGGTCGGATTCTTCTGTTACGGTGAGTGAATGAGGACCCAAAAGCGAATTAACTTAAACAGAGCTTCTTTAATAACCAAACATAGGTAGGCTCAGATAGACCGGCAGATTCCGACAGGACAGGACAAGGTTACAGCAAACATGACGATAGTCTGGTTCAGGCATGAAACACAACAAACAAGAATCCGACAAAGACAGGAGCAGAAACAGAGAGAGATATAGGGACCTAATCAGAGGGAAAAAGGGAACAGGTGGGAAAAGGGGTGGATGAGGTAGTCAGAGGAGACAAGGAACAGCTGGGGGAAAGCGGGGGAGAAAAGGTAACCTAATACGACCAGCAGAGGGAGACAGGGTGAAAGGAAAGGACAGAAAGACACAACATGACAATACATGACAGGTCTGGGCCAACTTTGAGAGAATATAACTTTTTAATCTGAAAATGGTACAGACCAAGTCCACTTTTCTAAAGTGACTTCAAACTCACTTTAATGATGTGTAGTTTCTCAATACATGTCAGTGGTCCAGTGACCTTGTCTTCTGTTATATTCAGAAGGAAGGATGGGTGAGGATGGGCTGTTTTTTAAAATGTTTAATTTATTTTAACTTTATTTAACTAGGCAAGTCAGTTAAGAACAAATTCTTATTTTCAATGACGGCCTAGGAACAGTGGGTTAACTGCCTGTTTGGTTAATCATGTCCTACAAAATATTTTACAATTAAAATGTAATATTTCATTACTTAAAAATATATTGTGTTAAACATCCATATTACCACACATCACTTTCCTCAAAATTCTTTACCTTACTACATGCTGACATGATAAACACACCTTCAGCACCTTTCTCCCGCTCCTCCTCTTCATCAGTGTCATCCAATAGGGGCTGCCTGCTCTGTGAGTCTCTGCCCCTCACAGACTCCACCTCCCTGCACTTCCACTGTGGGAAGGATGAGGGGAAGACTAGCAGCAAAAAATAGCTGAGAGGAAAGTGGGGGAAAAGGAAGAGACAAAAAGGGGGTGAACGGTTCAGATAAACTGACAGAAAAGGAGAGTGATCCTTTCCCACTCACCTAACAACACATTAACTTATCACATCAACATTGTTTATGGGACCGACCAGGGATGAAAGCATACCGAACAAAAATATAAACGCAACATGCAATTTCAACGATTTTACTGAGTTATTGTTCATATAAGGAAATCAGTCAATTGAAATAAATTCATAAGGCCCTAATCTATGGATTTCACATGACTGGGCAGGGGTGAAGCCATAGGTGGGCTTGGGAGGGCCACCCACATGGAAGCAAGGCCCACCCAATCATAATGTGTTTTTCCCCACAAAATGGCTTTATTACAGACATAAATACTCCTCAGTTTCATCAGCTGCCCGGGTGGCTAGTCTCAGAAGATCCCGCAGGTGAAAAAGCCGGATGTGGAGGTCCTGGGCAATGGCTGGCATGGTTACACATTGTCGGCGGTTGTGAGGCTGGTTGGACGTACTGGCAAATTGTGCACAACCTTTTAGAGAAATAAGCTTTTTGTGCGTATGGAAAATGTCTGGGATCTTTTATTTTCAGCCCATGAAACATAGGACCAACACTTTACATGTTGGGTTTATATTTTTGTTCAGTATAGAACTCATTTCTTCCCGGTATGGGACCTCCTGTGTGTGCATGCGCTTGTCAAACTATCACTTAAAAGGGTTCCTTTACTAGACTACCGACACACGCTCATCCACTCACAACATATTTCCAGCCTCCAAACTGGTGAATGGAAAGAGACATTGGTTACACAAAACGCCCAAAAAATGTAATGACATTTGGCGATTTGAGAATTGATGCACCCACTGCTGTCCTCGCGCGTCTCAGCCACTCATCTCTGCCTTGGCAAAATGTTAGTGTTCTCGTGGAACCACATCGCAGTTTTGAGCAAATGTTTCATGCCTCTGACGTATGGTAATGATAAATAATGGCATAAAAGCCTAAAGTTTCATTTACATTTGCTTGAATTATTGTGATAGGCTCATGTTTCTGGTACAGCGTACCCCCACTATTTATTTTGCCAGTACACCGTACCCAACTACCTTACTTTCACCCCTGGGACTGACCTGATCACCATGGCTACAGGGACGACCAGCATGATGAGCAGCGTGTTCCTGGGCGAGAGGCCAGCCTGCGTGAGCGGCCACACCTGCTCCACCGGTGCCCGAGCCCCAGCCCCCCAACACATCTCTAAGAAGGCGGACAGAAAGAGACACGGGGTGAGAGTGTCGGAAAAAAACTATTGAGAGGGGTTTGAGTGAGAATACCTTTTATGTAAAAAAAAGAGCTGCAAAGTAAACAACTTACAGAACTGTTAGTAAATCAGGGAGATAGTCTACCTGCTAAAGAAGACAGTGAGAGAGAGGAAGGAGAGCTCTCCCAGTCCAGCGCTCACACTGGCAAAGATCACACCTAAAAGATACACAGTACTTTAATATGGATGCAAATATGTACTCTAATACGATACACATAATAATAGGGTTTCAAAAATGAATGGTTAAAATACCGTCTCACAGTATATCGAGTAAGGGTGAAACAATTGTAATACCAGTGCCTTATGAAAGTATTAATTTCCCTTGAATTATTCCACATTCTGTTGTTACAGCCTGAATTCAAAATGGATTAAATAAAATAAGTAATACCCCATAATGACAAACTGAAAACATGTTTTTAGTAGTGACTGGGTGTATTGATACACCATCCAAAGTTCCAAAGAAGGCTTCCTTCTTTTCACTCTGTCAATTAGGTTAGTATTGTGGAATAACTACAATGTTGTTGATCCATTCTCGGTTTTCCACTATGTCAGCCATTAAACGCTTTAACTGTTTAAAAAAAAGTCACAATTGGCCTAATGGTAAAATCCCTGAGCTGTTTCCTTCTTCTCTGGCAACTGAGATAGACATTCTTCCTATGTTTGTAGTGACTGGGTGTATTGATACACTATCCAAAGTGTAATGAATAACATCACCATGCTCAAAGGGATATTCAATGTCTGCTTCTTTTTGTACCTATCTACCAATAGGTCCCCTTCTTTGCGAGGCATTGGAAAACCTCCCTGGTCTTTGTGGTTGTAATTCACTGCTTGACTGAGGGATCTTACAATTATCTGTATGTGTGGGGTACAGAGATGAGGTAGTCATTAAAAAATAATGTTAAACACTATTATTGCACACAGAGTGAGCCCATGTAACTTGTTAAGCAAATGTTTACTCCTGAACTTGCCATAACAAATGGGTTGAATACTTATTGACTCATGACACGTGACATTTCAGCTTCTAATTTGTAATGAACATAATTCCACTTTGACATTATAGGGTATTGTTTGTAGGCCAGTGACAAATTCTCAATTCAATACATTTTAAATTCAGGCTGTAATACAACAAAATGGAAAAGGGGTGTGAATACTTTCTGAAGTCACTGTAAGTTCTGCCTTTCTTGTGAGTTGAAAGGGTCTATCTGGGATTGGTACATTATTTTTAAACTATATACAGTATATAGCCATGGATTCTTGAAGAATACTTATAAATGCTTCATGAGCTTAGTTCAACTGTCCTAACCCATCAAAACCCCAAATGTAAGTCTGTTTTACTCCAGTGTTGGTAAACAATATCATTGTAAACAAATAAGGTTAAGATTCAAAACATGGTTAAAACTACAGCGCCTTCAGAAAGTATTCAAACCCCTCGACTTATACCACATTTGTGTTGTGTTACAGCCTGAATTCAAAACGTTTCTCACCCGTCTACCTCATAATGCCAAAGTGAAAATATGTTTTGACATTTTTGAAAATATATTGAAAATGAAATACAGATACATCTAATTTACATAAGTATTTGCTATGACACTCCAAATTGAGCTCTGGTGCATCCAATTTCACTTGAACATCCTTGATATGTCACAACAACTTGATTGGAGTCCACCTGTGGCCAACTCAGTTGTTTGGACATGATTTACAAAATAAAAAAACTATATAAAAAGGTCCCACAGTTGACAGCTCATGTCAGAGCAGGAACTATACCATGAAGTCCAAGGAACTGTCCATAGATCGTCGAGATTCGTGATGAGGCATACATCTGGGGAAGGGTATACAACTATTTCTAGAGTGTTGAAAGTTTCCAAGAGCACAGTGGTCTCCATCATTGCGAAATTGAAAAAATATGGAACCACCCACTCTGCCTAGAGGTGGCTGTCTGACCAAACTGAGCAACCAGGCAAGAAGGACCTTGGTCAGGGAGGTGACCAATAACCCAATGACCACTCTGACAGAACTACAGAGTTCCTTGTCATAAATAGGAGAACCTGCCAGAAGGACAACGGTCTCTAGAGCACTTCACCAATCTGGGCTTTATAAGAGAGTGGCCAGACAGAAGCCACTACTTAGAAAAAGGCACGACAGCACACCTGGAGTTTGCAAAAAGACATGAAAGACTCAGATCATAAAGTAAAGGATTCTGTGGTCTGATGAGACAAAGAATGTACTCTTTGGCCTGAATGCAAAGCACCATGTCTTGAGAAAAGGATATTTGAAATTGGATGACAACTTGTTTTTAACCAAGAAAGAATAATTTATAACTGACTTTTTCCAACATAACATAGGTTATGCAGATCCCCTTATTGTATGGGACACTTTTAAAATGTTCCTTTAGAGGACATGCAATTCAACACTCATCTTTAAAAAAAATAGCAATTTAGGTCAAGAGTTCATATTAACAAAGGAAATAGCAGGACTAACAGTACAGATAGATAGCAATAACAATTTTACCATAGAGGCACAGAATATGTGGAAAACAAAAACAAATAGGAACTTATTCAAGGAAGATCAAGTGTAATATATTATAAAAAATAAAACAAACTGCTAAAAGCTTGGAACACCTGTATTTGGGGAGTTTCACCCATTTTTCTCTACAGATCCCCTCAGGTTTAAGTCTGGGCTCTGGCTTGGTCAAAGACATCCAGAAACTTGTCCTGAGGCCACTCCTGTGTTGTCTTAGCTGTGTGCTTAGGGTTGTTCTCCTGTTGGAAGGTGAACCATCAAGGATCTCTCTGTATTTTTTTTCAGTTAATCTTACCCTCAATCCTGACATGACTCCCAACTCCTGCCGCTGAACAACATCCCCACAGCATGATTCTGCCACTATCACGCTTCAACGTAGGGATGGTGCCAGGTTTCATCCAGACGTGATGCTTGGCATTCAGGCCAAAGGGTTAAATTTTGGTTTCATCAGACCCGAGAATCTTGTTTCTCATAGTCTTTAGATGCTTTTTGGAAAACTCCAAGCGGGTAGCCATGTGCCTTTTACTAAAGGAGTGGCATCCGTCTGGCCACTCCACCATTAACACCTGATTGGGAGTGCTGCAGAGATGGTTGTCCTTCTGGAATGTTCTCCCATCTCCACAGACGAACTCTAGCTCTCTGTCTGAGTGACCATCGGGTTCTTGGTCACCTCCCTGACCAAGGCCCTTCTCTCCAGATTACTCAGTTTGGCCGGGCGGACAGCGCTAGGAAGATTCTTGGTGGTTCTAAACTTCGTCCATTTTTGAATGATGGAAGACACTGTGTTCTTGGGGACCTTCAATGCTGCAGACATTTTATGGTACCCTTCCCCAGATCTTTTCCTTGACACAATACTGTTTCTGCGCTCTACGAACAATTCCTTTAACCTCAAGGCTTGGTTTTTGCTCTGACATACACTGTCAACTGTGGAACCTTATATAGAGAGGTGTGTGCGCCTTTCCAAATCATGTCCAATCAATTGAATTTACCACAGGTGGACTCCAATCAAATCCTAGAAATATATCAAAGATGATCAACAGAAACAGGATGCACCTGAACTCAATTTCTTGTCTCATAGCAAAGGGTCTGAATACTTATGTAGATAAGGTATCCGTTTTTAAGTTGAAATAAATGTGCTAAAATGTCTAAAAACCTGTTTTCGCTTTGTCATTATGGGGTGTTGTCTGTAGATTGCTGAGGATTTTAAAAAAAATGTATTTAATACATTTTAGAATAAGGCTGTAACGTAACAAAATGTGGAAAAAGTCAAGGGGTCTGAATACTTACCGGAGGCACCACACACACACACACACACACACACACACACACACACACACACACACACACACAGTACCAGTCAAAAGTTGACACACCTACTCATTCCAGGGTTTTTATTTGAACTATTTTCTACATTGTAGAATAATAGTGAAGACATCAACACTATGAAATAACACACATATGGAATCACTTAGTAACCACAAGTGTTTAAAAAAAATTGAATCTTTAAAAATCTTTAAGTACCCACCCTTTGCCTTGACAGTTTTGCACACACTTGGCATTCTCTCAACCGGCTTCATGAGATAGTCACCTGGAATACATTTCCATTAGCAGGTGTGAATTGTTAAAAGTTCATTTGTGGAATGTATTTCCTTCTTAATGCATTTGAGCCAATCAGTTGTGTTGTGACAAGGTAGGGGTGGTATACAGAAGATAGCCCGATTTGGTAAAAGACCACGTCCATATTATGGCAAGAACCGCTGAAATAAGCAAAGAGAAATTAGTCCATTACTTTAAGACATGAAGGTCAGTCAACGTGGAAAATATCAAGAACTTTGAAAGTTTCTTCAAGTGCAGTCGCAAAAACTATCAAGCGCTATGATGAAACTGGCCCTCATGAGGACCGCCACAGGAAAAGGAAGACAGAGCTACCTCTGAATCAGGCCTTCATGGTCAAATTGCTGAAGAGAAACTACTACTAAAAGTCACCAATAAGAAGAGACTTGCTTGGGGCAAGAAACACGAGCAATCAACATTAGACTGGTGGAAATATGTCCTTTGGTCTGATGAGTCCAAATGTGAGATTTTTTGTTCCAACCGCCGTGTCTTTTTTCAGACGCAAAGTAGGTGAACGGATGAACTCCGCATGTGTGGTTCCCACCGTGAAGCACGGAGGAGGTATGAGGGTGTGGGGTCCTTTGCTATTGACACTGTCTGTGATTAATTTCGAATTCAAGGCACAACTAACCAGCATGGCTACCACAGCATTTAGCAGCGATACACCATCCCATCTGGTTTGCACTTAATGGGACTATCATTTGTTTTTCAACAGGACAATGACCCAAAACACATCTCCAGTCTATGTAAGGGCTATTTGACCAAGGAGAGTGATGGAGTGCTGCATCAGGTGACCTGGCCTCCACAATCACCCGAACTCAACCCAATTGACATGGGTTGGGATGAGTTGGACTGCAAGCAATCAACAACATCACTAAGGTTCCCGGATGTCGGAATAAATTCTCCAAAATACGAAGTATACACACAGAGGACACTATTTCTGTACTTTTAGGGCCCAAAATGCAATTCTTCAGAAAATAGGTGTGGCTTCACAACATTTTCAGATTTGAAGCAAATGGCGGAAAATATGAAGCCGAAGACCGACGAGAGCCAATACAAATTCATTGAACTAATTAATGACAAATGTTAAGAAAATGTTGAGCAATGTAATAAAGTAATGACTTGACAAATAAGTTACGCATAGCATTACAGCAGTATGTACCGGTACTGTTAGCTAGTTACCTAACGTTTGTTGGATACTAATACATCGAACTTGTCAGGCAGTATATTAACTAACTAACCAACGTTTATAGACTTGATTATTCACATCATTCTTAGCTAAGTGGTATAGTCGTTGTGCGATTCCATGAACATTTTTAATTTTGGCTAACTACTACGATTTCAGAGCACTCTCACTCTCAGTAAACATTGGCAAAAAAACCATAATAAATTGTTGCCAGCAGCACAGTTACAGTCACCAACACTCTGGATAACCAGCTCTGCTATGGCGAATAAAATGGTCAGAGTGAGGTGTTCTCTCATTTGTGTCTGGAAGTAGCTAGCCAATATTAGCCAGTTAGCTTGGGTTCTTGACTGCAGTTGAACACTTGGATCAACCCAACTCCTCGGCCAGAGCGTCCAGCGTGCGCTCTGAACGCTCTGAGAGCGAAACGCTCTGAATTTGCAATCTGACAATGCTCTGGATTTACAAACGCCCAGTGCGCACTCTGGCACTGCAGATTGAATTTACGAACACACCTGAAATCGCAAAATGTTTAGCTAGTAATTTGTTACGCTAACAAGCTACGATACTGTTTGTTTATAGTAAAATAAAAGGAACTAATAGTAAATGGTATATACTCATTAAGTATGTAGTATACAGTATGTTAGTATGGGTTTTCGAACACAGCTAAGGTGTATGGATACATTCTGACGACAATGTATCATTTTGATCTCATGGACTCACAACTGTCTATGAATTAACATTTACATTTCTCCCCACATAGGATGATGGGGACAATTTCAGTGAAAAATATAAGAGGGCAACAGTACTTGTGCAAAGTTTCAGAATGATAACTTCCAAATGAGTGTGCTACATGACATTTATCATGAAGTTACCCAGGTGTCCCACACAAGTAGCCCAAATGTACCCAAGTGGCCAAATTGGTGAAGGTATACATTTTGAAACAAATAACTGTATACAAAATACCAAAATGGTATTCTAACACACCCCCCCCCAAAAAAAAATGGAGAAAAAAAATGACAAAAACAAATTATGGATGAATTTTTTTATTGATTAAAAAATATAAAAAAATATATATATATACATTTACAAAATAACATGGGTAACTATTTACACACTTTCAATATTTGGAAGACCCTCAGTCCTCTATCATACAAATCTATTTATATAGCCCTAGCCTAAAACCCCAAACAGCAAGCAATGAAGGTGTAGAAGCACGGTGGCTAGGAAAAACTCCCTAGAAAGGCGAAAAAATACTTATTTTCCAACATAATTTGCAAATTAACTCATTTAAAATCCTATAATGTGATTTTCTGGATTTTTTTTCTTCTCATTTCATCTGTCATAGTTGAAGTGTACCTATGATGAAAATTACAGGCCTCTCATCTTTTTAAGTGGGAGAACTTGCACAATTGGTGGCTGACTAAATACTTTTTTGCCCCACTGTATGAGCCCTGTATCAACAGGTATAATAAACAGATATATATAGAAGGTTGCAGGTTGAATATATTATTATATTATTATTACCTGCTAGATCTAATATCTCTTTTATATTATGACATTTCAGCTAGATCTACTGTCTCTATTATATTATGACAGACCAGCTAGATCTACTGTATTTATTATATTACAACAGACCAGCTGTATCTACTGTCTCCATTTCACTTTTGCCATTGATGTGGTCCTGCCCTCTCCTCAACAGCCTCAAATAGGCTATTTCATGTGGGTTGGGGTGGGGCGGCAGACACACGCATCTCACATTTCATGACATTACATGTTTATATATTGCTTCTAAAATTTAAAAACAATCACAAATAATATTTGATATTATTAATTTCAAACAAGGGCATTAGCATGATAAGAACTTACCAGTCCAAAACGATGCCCTCTCCCGTTCAAAAAATATTCCTCCACAATCGCTAAATGAAGCGTCCTACAACAATCTCTGTCTCACTTTCCCAATTTATTCTAAAATTGTGTGTACATCTGTATATCTAGACTTATATTTAGCTTTCCCTGACTTAGTCGCCATAATGATTGATATATAAACAGCTGAATCTGCGCGTTTACCAAACAATGCAGTGCGTAATATGCTTAGCTCCTTCCGCTATGAAACTTCAATACAGAATGACTCTCTCTTAAGCTGGAGCATACTACATGGGTTGGTCTTGCAACACATAAACATGGCGTATTGCTGTTTAGCTCAGCTCATTGGCTATCTACCCAACTAGATTTCAAGACTATCAGTGGTCATTGGGTTAAAAGACAGTCAATCAACGAAACAGCAGGCAAATCATTGGTGCACAATGATGTCATGACTTGTTGTCTTCAAATCGGTTTCTTTCAGTCAATACGTCCCGCAAAAAATGGCCCATCACGTTTGATTGTGTTACAAACAAACCAGTTGATTGCAGTGAAACCAAACATGACTGGAAAAGTCACGTTCTGTGTGGGATATTTACCTGGAATGTGTCGTCGAAAATGGAATGAGACAGAATTCACGACACAAGTGGTTCACAAAATGTTTTGTGTTAGGCTATAAAAACAGATTTTATCAAACAAAAGATCATTCATTGTGTAACGATGAGCATTGGAATTGTAAACAGACAAAGATCGTCAAAGGTAAACAATCTATTTTAATGCAGTTTGTGATTATGTTACGCCTGTGCTGGTTACATTTTTTTATTTTTTATGGGGCTCTATGCTCAGATAATTGCATCGTATTCTTTCGCAGTAAATCATTTTTTAAATCTGACAACGCAGTTGGATTAGCAAGTTTCTAGGCTTTCAATACATGTGAGACACTTGTATTTTAATGAATGATTAATATGACTGTTTCTGTAGCGATCACCGTATGTTGTGGAATTTCAGCCCGCTAGCGGTTTCAGTGCGCAGAGAGCTTAATATACACATGACTGAAAGGTTGCTGGATTGAAACCCTGAGCTGACAAGGAAAAAATGTGTCGTTCTGCCACTGAACAAGGCAGTTAACCCACTGTTCCCAGGAACCACTGCTTTTAATCAGGGCAAGGTGACTGGAAACATGACCGACAAACAGTGTAGCTATTCCCTCCGCAAGGCAATCAAACAAGCTAAGCGTCAGTAGAGACAAAGTAGAGTCGCAATTCAATGGCTCAGACACGAGAGGAATGTGGCAGGGTCTACAGTCAATCACGGACTACAAAAAGAAAACCAGCCCCGTCACAGACCACAATGTCTTGCTCCCAGACAAACTAAACAACTTCTTTGCTCGCTTTGAGGACAATACCGTGCCACCGACACGGCCCGCTACCAAAAACCTGCGGACTCTCTTTCACCGCAGCCGATGTGAGTAAAACATTTAAACGTGTTAACACTCACAAGGCTGCCGGCCAAGACGGCATCCCTAGGCACGTCCTCAGAGCATGCGCAGACCAGCTGGCTGGTGTGTTTACGGACATATTCAATCTCTCCCTATCCCAGTATGCTGTTCCCACATGCTTCAAGAGGACCACCATTGTTCCTGTTCCCAAGAAAGCTAAGGTAACTGAGCTAAAAGACTATCTCCCCGTAGCACTCACTTCTGTCATCATGAGGTGTTTTGAGAGACTGGTCAAGAATCATATCACCTCCACCCTACCTGACACCCTCGATCCACTCCAATTTGCTTACCGCCCCAATAGGTCCACAGACGACGCAATCGTAATCACACTGCCCAAACCCATTTGGACAAGAGGAATACCTATGTAAGAATGCTGTTCATCGACTACAGCTCAGCATTTAACACCATAGTACCCTCCACACTCGTCATTAAGCTCGAGACCCTTGGTCTCGACCCCACCCTGTGCAACTGGGTCCTGGACTTTGACGGGCCGCTCCTAGGTGGTGAGGGTAGAAAACAACATCTCCACCCCACTGATCCTCAACACTGGGGCCAAACAAGGGTGCGTTTTCAGCCCTTTCCTATACTCCCTGTTCACCCATGATTGCGTGGCCATGCACGCCTCCAACTCAATCATCAAGTTTGCAGACAACACTATAGTGGTAGTCTTGATTACCAACCATGACACGACTGCCTACGGGGAGGAGGTGAGGGCCCTCGGAGTGTGGTGTCAGGAAAATAACCTCACACTCAACAAAACAAAGGAGATGATCGTGGACTTCAGAAAACAGCAGAGGGATCACCCCCCTACCAACATTGACGGGACAGTAGCGGAGAAAGTGGAAAGTTTTAAGTTACAGGGGGAACACATCATGGACAAACTGAAATGGTACTCCCACACAGACAGCGTAGTGAAGAAGGAGCAACAGCGCCTCTTCAATCTCAGGAGGCTGAAGAAATTTGGCTTGGTCACCAAAAACACTCAAACTTTTTGAGAGCATCCTGTCGGACTGTATCACTGCCTGGTACGGCAACTGCTCCGCCCACAACCGCAAGGCTCTCCAGAGGGTAGTGAGGTCTGCACAACGCATCACCGGGAGCAAACTACCTGCCCTCCAAGACACCTACAGCACCCGATGTCACAGGAAGGCGAACAAGATCATCAAGGACAACAACCACCCGAGCCACTGCGTGTTCACCCCGCTATCATCCAGAAGGCGAGGTCAGTACAGGTGCATCAAAGCGGAGACCGAGAGACTGAAAAACAGCTTCTATCACAAGGCCATCAGAATGTTAAACAGCCATCACTAACAATGAGTGGCTACTGACTCAAATCTATAGCCACTTAAATAATACAAAAATTAGATGTAATAAATGTATCACTAGTCACTTTAAACAATGTTTTCATACCCTGAATTACTCAGCTCATATGTATATACTGTACTCTATACCATCTACTGCATCTTGCCTATGCTGTTCGGCCATCGCTCATCCATATCAGCCAACAAAACAGCCTTTGAGAGGGGGACAGAGAAGTCACACACATGTTAACCAGGCAGGATCAGGCTGGTCACTTTAATACATGTTTACATACTGCTTTACTCATTTCATATGTATATACACTGGATTTTAGTCAATGCCACTCTGACATTGCTCGTCCTAATATTTATATATTTCTTAACTCCATTCTTTTCCTTTAGATTTGTGTGTATTGTTGTGAATCGTAAAATATTTCTGCACTATTGGAGCTAGGAACACGAGAATTTCGCTACACCCGCAATAACATCTGCTGAATAAAATAACATTTGATCACACACACTTTCACAGCTGCAGTGCATCTCTATTTACCGCGGTAGAAACAGGGCTGCAGTCGTAACGACTTCTTTTTCCACCTTCAACGTCCAAGGCAACTGTGGATGGGGTCTGAAGAAGGAGGAGAAGGAGAGAGAATGAAAGAATATTGCCAATATAGTACTTTGATACTAACAACAGATACAAATGCTATGGTGATACAGCATTCTACAACCCATTCTTACAGGCGATGTGGAGTTGTGAGACCCTTGTTGTTTTAAGATGTCATGGGCTGCACTCAGCATCACCACGTACGCAAAGTTATTGCACAACCCCAGCAACCTGAAGACAAGGGTCAGGAGGAAAGGTGGGAGACACAATGTTGAATTTCAAATCATTAATTTCTATTGCCTGCATTTCAGAACATTCAGTGCAGGGGGGGGGGGGGGGGCATGCAGAGATGATGATAAGTATCAGTGGGCCAATGAATGATAGCAAGTTCACTGAGGCTACGCAATGATGTTGTAGGGCAAACTGAGGATAAGATGTAGCCAGCCTTCCTATGTAGATTAAGACACCGCAAAGCCAGTGCAAGATATGGCTTGGAAAACGTACCTCAATCTAGGTATGACAATTGCGTTGTACTTCGAATTGTCCCAACTGCTACACCGAGTAGAAGGAATGACTGCCCGTTTTTGTCCTCATGCTAGCTAGCAGAAGCCACAGCAGCCATTTTAGAATTCCATAATGGCTGCTGTGGCTACATACATACTTATTGCTGGAGCCAGACAGAATCTACAAGGATTGGTTTAGTCAGTCTTTACAACATATAGTGCCTTCATAAAGTATTCACACCCCTGGACTTTTTCCACATTTTGTTGTGTTACAAAGTGGGATTAAAATGTATTTAATTGTCCTTTTTGTCAACAATATACACAAAGTATTCTGTAATGTCATAGTGGGAGGGACACTAATATAAACTACTTAACCAAAAGTATATGGACACCTGCTCATCGAACATCTCATTCCAAAATCATGGGCATTAATATGGAGCTGCAGGCACTTGAATCCATTCATCTGTGACGACCCTCCCACTCTGTCTGCCGTACACCACTTCCCCATTCATGAAGGAGACTCTCTCCATGCAGACACCTTTCTAGATTTTGTTGTGTTTCTTGGTGGCCTTTTGGTTGTTTGCTTTGGCATCTTTCAACACCCTGCATTATCACATTCATGCATGCAAAACACTCACTTACACTACTGATTACACACACCATTGTATATTGTACTTAGTTACTTATTTAATAACTATGTTTTGTTATTCCTTATCTCCATATCTCCCTTTAGTTACGGGCTTTGAGCCCGTTCGTCCGGGATATTTGAAGGTATTGGTTTGGTAGACCGTAGAGGTACGTGTTTGTTTTGCATATTTTGTTTGAGTTTGATAGGCCCAGTCTTGGTTGCCTTTGTTTGGTTTGTGTGCTGCTTTGGAGAGAGTATAATGGTTAGTTTCCAGGCCCTGCCCAGCCTGGAAACTCTTGTTCTACTTTCTGTTGGGACATAGGTCTGAGGAGGTGAGTAAATCGGCTGTGTACCTCGGTGGGAGATTTGGGTAGGGTAGTGGAACTTGCTACCGGAGCTATAGCCTTTTTCTCCTGATAGACTTAGCGACGTGTTTAATTTTTGGACATGTTGGGCATGGTTAAATGTTTGTTGTTTTTGTGTGGTGTCTGTGGACTGAGCAGTTGTCTCGGGGGCACATCTGTGGCTTGGTGGAATTTGCCAGCATGCTGGGGAGTTTTATTTCCTTGTCACCAGACTACAGTGTGTAAATACCCACCGCAAATCCACATGAAGTCTAGGGTTGAGTTATTGTAGGTTTTGGGGAAGCTCCATATCTCATCTCTCTTCTGTGACGCTCAGGGTGATTGTCATTTCTCTGATTGTGGTCTGATGTGCTCAGCAGAGGGGATGAGCAAGATTATTTACTTATGACTATGGTGTCTCATGGAGACAAGTTAATTCGCTTTCCATCAGAGGAACTGTTAGAATTATGTACTAAAGAACAGCTGTTGAAGATCGCTGAACACTACAAGTTTGAATGATTGAAATTAGTGAATCTGTTACGTTGGAAGTGACTATGAATCGTTGGACATGACTATGAATCATTGGGAGTTGTTGTAAAAATTAAGAAGGACCCTGATGTTCTTTTCGTTGGAGTTTGTAGCTGTTGTGTTCTTTTGTGCCATGTTCCTGAATGTTTACGTGACAGAACATGACAACCCCAAACAATGGTCAATCTTTCCTGTCTGCCTCCTGGCCTTGTTCTTTCCTCTTAAATTGCTTCCTATGCGCAAAGGTTGCTGAGGTCTGGGGAGGAGGAGGTTGGCTGGTGGAGGTGTGAACACGTAACCCATCAATTTGGGACGCAGAGGCTGGTATGTTGTTCCGGGGTCCTTGTTGGTCCCCGGTTTTATGGGGGGGGAATGTGACGACCCTCCCACTCTGTCTGCCGTATTCTCTCTTTGCTCTTGTTTCCTTATTAGGATGCCGGTGGACGGCGTTGGGAGGGTCGTCAGCTACATGGGACACACCTGGGCCGGTGTGTCCCAGGATAAATACACCACTTCCCCATTCATGGAAGAGACTCTCTCCATGCAGACACCTTTCTAGATGTTTGCTTTGGCACCTTTCAACACCCTGCATTATCACATTCATGCAAAACACTCACTTACACTACTGATTACACACACCATTGTATATTGTACTTAGTTACTTATTTAATAAATATATGTTTTGTTACTCCTTATCTCCACGTTGTCTCCCTTTAGTTACGGGCTTTGAGCCGGTTCGTGACAGTCACAAGAGCATTAGTGAGGTCGGGTACTGATGTTGGGTGAATAGGCCTGGCTCGCAGTCGGCGTTCCAATTCATCCCAAAGGTATTCGATGGGGTTGAAGTCAAGACTGTGCAGGCCAGACAAGATCTTCCGCACCGATCGACAAACCATTTCCCTATGGGACCTCACTTTGCACACGGGGGCATTGTCATGTTGAAACTGTTGTCACAAAGTTGGAAGCGTATGCTGTGATAAGATTTCCCTCCATTGGAACTATAAGGGGCCTAGACCGAACCATGAAAAATAACCCCAAACCATTATTCCTCCTCCACCAAACTTTACAGTTTGCAATGGGGCAGGTAGCGTTCTCTAGGCATCCGCCAAACCCAGAGTTGTCCGTCGGACTGCCAGATAGTCAAGTGTGATTCATCACTCCAGAGTCCAATGGCGGTGAGCTTTACACCACTCCAGCTGACGCTTGGCATTGCGCAAGGTAATCTTAGGCTGGCCATGGAAACCTATTTCATGAAGCTCCTGACGAACGGTTATTGTGCTGATGTAGCTTCCAGAGGCAGGTTGGAACTTGGTAGTGAGTGTTGCCACAGAGGACATTTTTATGAGCTACGCGCTTCAGCACTTGGCGGTTCCGTTCTGTGAGCTTGTGGCCTACCACTTCGCAGCTTAGCCGTTGTTGCTCCTAGATGTTTCCAATTCACAATAACAACACTTACAGTTGACCGGGGCAGCTCTAGCAAGACATACATTTGACAAACTGACTTGTTGGAAAGGTGGAATCCTATGACGGTGCCATGTTGAAAGCCACTGAGCTCTTCAGTAAAACCATTATACTGCAAATGTTTGTCTATGTAGATTGCATAGTGTGTTCTATTTCATCTGTCAGCAACAGGTGTGGCTGAAAAAGCCAAATCCACTCATTTTGAAGGAGTGTCAAAATACTTTTTTTATTTCCGGGTAAGTCTAAAGCTTTCCAAATCTGGATTATGCAACATTTGCCCATTTTGTTTTCCAAAATTCTTCAAGCTCTGTCAAATTGGTTGCTGATCATTGTTAGAACCATTTTCAGGGCTTGTCATAGATTTTCCTGAAAAACTGCCCAGTCTTTAATGATTACAAGCGTACCTATAACATGATGCAGCCACCACTATGCTTGAAAAATATGTATTGGATTTGCCCCAAACAGCTTAACAAAAAGTGAATTGCTTTGCCCCATTTTTTTGCAGTATTACTTTAGTGCCTTGTTGCAAACAGAATGCATGATTTGGAACATTTGTATTCTTTACAGGCTTCCTTATTTTTACTCTGTCAATTAGGTTAGTATTGTGGAGTAACTACAATGTTGATCCATCCTCAGTTTAATGGCTGTGATTGGAGACAACTAACTGCTTTTAAGTTACCATTTGCCTCATGGTGAAACCCCTGAGCGGGTTCCTTCCTCTCCGGCAAATGAGTTAGGAAGGATGCCTGTATCGTTGTAATGACTGGATGTATTGATCCACCATCCAAAGTGTAATTAATAACTTCAACATATTGAATGGATGCTTTTTTTTAACCCATCTAAGAATAGGTGCCCTTCCTTGAAAGGCATTGGAAAACCTCCCTGGTCTTCGTAGTTGAATCTGTTTGAAATTCACTGCTCAACTGAGGGATCTTACAATTATCTGTATGTGTCAGGTACAGAGAAAAAAAAATGTTAAACACTATTGCGCACAGTGAGTCCATGCAACTTATTATGCGACTTGTTAAGCAAATTGTTACTCCTGAAATTATTTAGGCTTGCCATAAGAGCTTGAATACGTATTGCCTCAATACAATTCAGCTTTTCATTTTGAATTACATTTGTTTAAAAAAAAAAAAAAACATAGCACTTGAGGTGCTCATGAGTGGCGCAGAGGTGTCACGACCGACCCTGGTTCGATCCCAGGCTGTACCACAACCGGCCGTGATCGGGAGTCCCATAGGGCGGTGCACAATTAGCCCAGCGTCGTCCGGGTTAGGGGAGGGTTTGTAATTAAAAATTTGTTCTTAACTGACTTGCCTAGTTAAATACAATTATGGGGTGTTGTGTGTAGGCCAGTGACAACAAATCTCAAATGAATCCCTTTTAAATTCAGGCTGTAAGAACAAAATGGGGAAAAAGCCAAGGGGTGTGAATACTTTCTGAAGGCCCTGCAGCTTGCCTGCCCTATTCCATCGAGTACTTAACATGCGCACCAATTATTCAATATTCAACTGATTATGGCGTAAGGCCGGCGAGTATGGAAGTCGTCATGTAAACACCTTACTCTGTTTATCTATATCGACGTAAGGTCATAATCGACGTAAACATACGCCGATTAATTAAAACACTTGGTTTTATGAGCAATTTTTCGAATTATTAGCACATATTAACAGTTTAATCGGCGATACACTGGTGCATTTGTGCGAGTGAAGTGAGTTAGGAAAAACATATATATGCATCTTATAAATTGTTTTTACATACAAACTTCATACAGTGTGTCCGAAATCCGAATCAAATAGTCTACGCAAAAACAACATGGTCACTGTGGTAGAATGTTTCTTGATTGGCGACTTTCTGCATTTATCAAAAGTCCCATCAGCAGCCTGATTTCACGTGTCGAACATGTAAACACATTTTAAACAAACTATTGTATTAACCTGACTATCCACAGTAATCGCAAGATTGTGTGCATGTAACCGTGTTCACTGTAGCTAGCTAAATAGGTTTGAAATTAAACACTGGTAGCTAGGCTCGTTTCTGATTTCACATCACATTCACCACAGTAGAACATAATCCCAAAACTAAACTCACCAGTGCGAGCTACGACCTACAGACAGTAAAGAGACATGGTGTTAATAAAATAACCAAATTAAATATAAATAGTGAAATAGCCTACTAGCTAGCCATCCACACAGCAGTGTGATCTGTCTGATCGGTGAAACAAATCATAAGTGTGACACACGATTTACCTTCACTGTCAGATGGCATATCTGGGTCTGCATTGATGCTGACTGCTTGGTCCATGATTAAAAACAAATTAAATCGGTTATTAAACAGCAGCTACATAAACAGCTATCTAACGTTATTATTACACAGCTGTCCGATTAGCTAGCAATCTAGCTACTTCCTCAATGTTATCTTGTGGTGTTCCGCAAATTTCCATACGTCACAGATTTGACATTTTTTACAGAACTTCGGGCAGACAGAACATTTTTATAACTGACTAGTATAAAACGTTTTTCTTATCGCTTTAATTTTAGTTCATAGGTGTTTACGACATTGCAACTTCGGACCGATTCAAGGAAAACAACAAACATCGCGTGTAGCAGCGAAATATCCCCCCCTTGAAAATACTACAGCGCACTGCAAGTGGAGTACCACAGTATGAGTCATAATACTCATAAAACCTAGAGGTCAAACAAGGAAATGGTTCCAATCGTTTTTCCACAATTCATTTTTCCATAGGGAATTTTAAAACACTTAAAATAAGGGCTATATTTTGTGTAGACTTACCTGACATGACATGACATGACGTTTTGATAACCATGCTTATCTCTCTAGGCCAAGGTTACTTTTTTTTTTTACAAAAAACTTCTCAGCTGCAGATGTAATGATGTCCAGCTTCTTGGACACTTGTGCAATATAATTTATAACTGTGGCTATACAGTTGAAGACAGAAGTTCACATACACCTTAGCCAAATACATTTAAACTCAGGGAAATTTTACTAGGATTAAATGTCAGGAATTGTGAAAAACTGTCTTAGGTCAGTTAGGACCACCACTTTATTTTAAGAATGTGAAATGTCAGAATAATAGTAGAGAGAGATTTATTTCAGCTTTTATTTCGTTCATCACATTACATCACATTACATACACTCAATTAGTATTTGGTAGCATTGCCTTTAAATTGTTTAACTGGGGTCAAACGTTTCGGGTAGCCTTCCACAACCTTCACAGTTGGGTGAATTTTGGCCCATTCCTCCTGACAGAGCTGGTGTATCTGAGTCAGGTTTGTAGGCCTCCTTGTAGGCCTCCAATTCTGCCCACAAATCTTCTATAGTTTGGGGTCAGGGCTTTGTGATGGCCACTCCAATACCTCGACTTTGTTGTCCTTAAGCCATTTTGCTTTGGAAGTATGCTTGGGGTCATCGTCCATTTGGAAGACCCATTTGCGACCAAGCTTTAACTTCCTGACTGATGTCTTGAGATGTTGCTTCAATATATCCACATCATTTTCCTACCGCATGATGCCATCTATTTTGTGAAGTGCACCAGTCCCTCCTGCAGCAAAGCACCCCCACAACATGATGCTGCCACCCCCGTGCTTCACGGTTTGGAAGGTTTGGATGGTGTTCTACGGCTTACAAGCCTACCTCCTTTTTCCTCCAAACATAACGATGGTCATTATGGCCAAACATTACTATTTTTGTTTCATCAGACCAGAGGACATTTCTCCTAAAAGTACGATCCCCATGTGCAGTTGCAAACCGTATTCTGGCTTTTTTATGGCGGTTTTGGAGCAGTGGTTTCTTCCTTGCTGAGCGGCCTTTCAGGTTATGTCGATATAGGACTCGTTTAACTATGGATGTAGATACTTTTGAACCCGTTTCCTCCAGCATCTCCACAAGGTGCTTTGCTGTTGTTCTGGGAATGATTTGCACTTTTCGCAACAAAGTACTTTCATCTCTAGGAGACAGAATGAGTCTCCTTCCTGAGCGGTATGACGGCTGCATGGTCCCATGGTGTTTATACTTGCGTACCATTGTTTGTACAGATGAATGTGTTACCTTCAGGCATTTGGAAATTGGTCCCAAGGATGAACCAGACTGGTAGAGGTCTACAATAATTTTCTTAGGTCTTGGCTGATTTCTCTTGATTTTCCAGTGATGTCAAGAAAAGAGGCACTGCGTTTGAAGGTAGGCCTTGAAATACATCCACAGATACACCTACAATTGACTCGAATGATGTCAATTAGCCTATCAGAAACATCTAAATCCATGACATTATCTGGAATGTTCCAAGCTGTTTAAAGGCACAGTCAACTTAGTGTATGTAAACTTCTGACCACCTGGAATTGTGAATGTGACCGATAAGTGAAATAATCTGTCTGTAAACAATTGTTGAAAAAATTACTTGTGTCATGCACAAAGTAGATTTCCTAACCGACTTGCCAAAACTATAGTTTGTTAACAAGAAATTTGTGGAGTGGTTGAAAAACGAGTTTTAATGAATCCAACCTATGTGTATGTACATTTCTGACTTCAACTGTAAATGCTACAAAATCCACCTTCTTCACAAGAAGTGTATCAGTTGATTGACGTATAACATTTGCAACTGATTGAGGTGCATCCAACGCCACATCTTCTCCAACACTGTGGCCTCTTGCCCTGTCAACTCTTTTCACAACCTCCACATAGGAGATTTGCTGTACAGCCCTGATCCTTGACACCTCAACCTCTTTCACCATAACAGGGCACTGAGGGAATTCAGGAATATAATCCCCACCACAGTTGCAACATTCTATAATGTCTGCAAACACTTGACACATGGCCAAATGTTTTACACTTCTTGCATTGCATCGGGTTTTGCACAAACACTCTCACAAAGTATCTTTTACAGTGCATTCGGAAAAGTATTCAGACTCCTTGACTTTTTCCATATTTTATTACATTGCAGCCTTAATCTAACATGTATAAAAAAATATTCCCTCATCAATCTACACACAATACCCCATAACGACAAAGTGAAAACATGTTTTTAGAAATTTTAGCAAATTTATTACAAATAAAAAACAGAAATACCTTATTTACATAAGAATTCAGACCTTTCCCTATGAGAATTGAAATTGAGCTCAGGTGCATTCTGTTTCCAATGATCATTCTTAAGCGGTCTCTTCAACTTGATTGGAGTCCACCTGTGGTAAATTCAATTGAATGGATATGATTTGGAAAGGCACACACCTGGTTATATAAGTTTCCACAGTTGACAGTGCATATCAAATTTTATTGGTCACAAACACGTGTTTAGCAGATGTTAATGCAGGTGTAGCAAAATGCTTGTGCTTCTAGTTCTGACAGTGCAACAATATCTAACAATTTCCCAACAAATACCTAATTCACACAAATCTAAGTAAAGGAATGGAATTAACAATATATAAATATATGGATGAGTAATGTCAGAGCGGCATAGACTGAGATACAGTAGATAGTATAGAATACAGTATATACATACGAGATGAGTAATACAAGACATGTAAACATTATTAAAGTGGCCAATGATATCAAGTCTGCGTATATAGGCATAGTCTGAATGCCTTGAGATATACGTTTTTTTTCAGTCTCTCGGTCCCAGCTTTGATGCACCTGTACTGACCTCGCCTTCTGGATGATATTGGGGTGAACATGCAGTGGCTCTGGTGGTTGTTGTCCTTGATTATCTTTTTTCCCTTCCTGTGACATCGGGTGCTGTAGGTGTCCTGGAGGGCAGGTAGTTTGTCCCCGGTGATGCGTTGTGCAGACCGCACCACCCTATGGAGAGCTTTGCGGTTGTGGGCAGTGCAGTTGCCGTACCAGCCAGTGAAACAGCCCAACAGGATGCTCTCAATTGTGCATCTGTAAATGTTTGTGAGGGTTTTAGCCTACAAGCCAAATTTCTTCAGCCTCCTGAGGTTGAAGAGGCGCTGTTGCGCTTTCTTCACTACACTGTTCGTGTGGGTGGACCATTTCAGTTTCTCAGTGATATATACACAGAGGAACTTAAACTTTCCACCTTCTCCAATACTGTCCCATCGATGTGGATAGGGGGGTGCTTCCATTGTTATTTTCTGAAGTCCACGATCATTTCCTTTGTTTTGTTGATGTTGAGTGAGAGGTTATTTTCCTGACACCACACTCCCAGAACACTCACCTCCTTCCTGTAGGCTATCTCGTCGTTGTTGGAAATCAAGCCTACTGCTGTTGTGTCGTCTGCAAACTTGATGATTGAGTTGGAGGCATGCATGGCCACGCAGTCATGGGTGAACAGGTGTTGAAGGAATTTTGTCAATTTTGACTAAATAATGTATACATTAGGCATAGAGTTATAACTCACAGAGTTATATGTTGTCTGTTAAGGAATATGTTGGTACATAGGCAAAGAGGAAGGGTCAACAGACAACTCGTGACCACAGTGAAACTAACAACAGGAAATATGTCTGGTCCCCAACCAGGGTGGGGAGAAACCGTTGGGTGTGCAGTAGATTGTGTAACATATGGTAGCAGAAGATAAGCAATGTATGTGTTGGAATGGAATTGAAAAACAGCTTTGTCATGGTCCAGGAGGAGGAGAGACATTTTCGTAAGACATGACGCAATGTGGGATATATAAACTGATGTACTTTGTGATTATGTTCAGTACTCTCAAGAATAAACGCTATTAATTGATTTTGAGACTGGTCTCTGTCCATTTTATGCAAATAAGTATCTTACAAAATCTTAGAAACGGACAGAGTGTTTTAATTGAATTGGTTAACATACAGGAATAAAATTCCTTTAACAACAGGGAGTACAGGAGGGTGCTGAGCACGCACCCTTGTGGTGTCTGTGGGGTCATTTTGCACTTCCTAAGGCTTCCACTAGATGTCAACAGTCTTTAGAACCTTGCTTGAGGCTTTTACTGTGAAGGGGGGCTGAAAGAGAGGGGAATGAGCCAGGTGTCTGGCAGAGTGCCATGGACTTGTGACGTGCGTTCATGTGAGAGTTACCTCACGTTCCATTGCTTTTCTACAGACAAAGGAATTCTACAGTTGGAACATTTATTGAAGATTTATGATAAAAGCATCCTAAAGATGTCACGTTCTGACCTTAGTTCCTTTGTTTTGTGTTTGTTTTAGTATGGTCAGGGCGTGAGTTGGGTGGGTTGTCTATGTTCGTTTTTCTATGATTTTCTATTTCTGTGTTTGGCCTGGTATGGTTCTCAATCACAGGCAGCTGTCAATCGTTGTCCCTGATTGAGAACCATATTTAGGTAGCCTGTTTTCGATTGTGTTTTGTGGGTGGTTGTTTTCAGTCTTTGTGTGTCTACACCAGACAGAACTGTTCCGGTTGTTTCTTTGTTATTCAGTGTTCAGTTTACTTTATTAAAAAGGTGAACACGTACCACTCTGCGCATTGGTCCTCGCCTTCTTCCCGAGACAGCCATTACAAAAGATTGATTCTATACTTCATTTGACATGTTTCTACGATGTGTAATATAACTTTTTGTACTTTTCGTCCGACCTTTCGGCTGGACCTGCCCGCGTTTCGTGAGTTTGGATTTGTGAACTGAACGTGCTAACAAAAGGAAGTATTTGGACATAAATTATGAACTTTATCGAACAAATCAAAAACAATTGTGGAACTGGGATTCCTGGGAGAGCATTCTGATGAAGATCATCAAAGGTAAGTGAATATTTATAATGATATTTCTGACTAATGTTGACTCCACAACATGGCGGATATCTTAACCTGTTGCGACGAGCAATCCCGTATCCGGGATCCTATTTATAGCCTCAAGCTCATTACCATAACGCAACGTTAACTATTCATGAAAATCGCAAATGAAATGAAATAAATATATTAGCTCTCAAGCTTAGCCTTTTGTTAACAACACTGTCATCTCAGATTTTCAAAATATGCTTTTGAACCATAGCTAAACAAGCATTTGTGTAAGAGTATTGATAGCCTAGCATAGCATTAAGCCTAGCATTCAGCATGCAACATTTTCACAAAAACAAGAAAAGCATTCAAATAAAATCATTTACTTTTGAAGAACTTCAGATGTTTTCAATGAGGAGACTCTCAGTTAGATAGCAAATGTTCAGTTTTTCCAAAAAGATTATTTGTGTAGGACAAATCGCTCCGTTTTGTTCATCACGTTTGGGTAAGAAAAAAAATGAAAATTAAGTCATAACAACGCAAACTTTTTTCCAAATTAACTCCATAATATCGACAGAAACATGGCAAACATTGTTTAGAATCAATCCTCAAGGTGTGTTTCACATATCTATCGATGAGAAATCATTCGTAGCAGTTGACTTTCTCCTCTGAAGAAAATGGAACGCGCATGGACCTGGAGATTACGCAATAATTTCGACGGAGGACACCGGGCGGACACCTGGTAAATGTAGTCTCTTATGGTCAATCTTCCAATGATATGCCTACAAATACGTCACAATGCTGCAGACACCTTGGGGAAACGACAGAAAGTGCAGGCACATTCCTGGCGCATTCACAGCCATATAAGGAGACATTGGAACACAGGGCATTCAAAATCTGGACCATTTCCTGTATGAAATTTCATCTTGGTTTCGCCTGTAGCATTAGTTCTGGGGCACTCACAGATCATATCTTTGCAGTTTTGGAAACGTCAGAGTTGTTTATTTCCAAAGCTGTCAATTACATGCATAGTCGAGCATCTTTTCGTGACAAAATATCTTGTTTAAAACGGGACATTTTTTTATCCAAAAATGAAAAGAGCGCCCCCTATCTCGAAGAAGTTTTAATGGCTCGTTTGGGCTCTGAGCGCTGTACTCAGATTATTGCATGGTGTGCTTTTTCCGTAAAGTTTTCTGAAATCTGACACAGCGGTTGCACTAAGGAGAAGTTTATCTAAAGTTCCATGTATAATAGTTGTATCTTTAATCAATGTTTATTATGAGTATTTCTGTAAATTGATGTGGCTCTCTGCAAAATCACTGCATGTTTTGGAACTACTGAACATAACACGCCGATGTAAAATTAGATTGTTGGATATAAATATGCACTTTATCGAACAAAACATACATGTATTGTGTAACATGGAGTCCTATGAGTGTCATCTGATGAAGATCATCAAAGGTTTGTGATTCATTTTATCTATATTTCTGCTTTTGTTGACTTCTCTTTGGCTGGAAAAATGGCTGTGTTTTTCTGTGACTAGGTGCTTACCTAACATAATCATTTGTTGGGGTTTCACTGTAAAGCCTTTTTGAAATCAGACACTGTGACTGGATTAATGAGAATTTTATCTTTAAAATGGTGTAAAATACTTGTATGCTTGAGGAATTTTAATTATGAGATTTTTGTTGTCTTGAATTTGGCGCCCTGCACTTTCACTGGCTGTTGGCGGGGTGGGACGCTACCGTCCCACATTTCCTAGAGAGGTTAATGATGAGCTTGGAGGGTACTATGGTGTTGAATGCTGAGCTATAGTCAATGAACAGCATTCTTACATAGGTATTCCTCTTGTCCAGATGGGATAGAGCAGTGTGCAGTGTGATGGCGATTGCATCGTCTGTGGACCTATTGGGGTGGTAAGCAAATTGAAGTGGGTCTAGGGTGACAGGTAAAGTAGAGGTGATATGATCCTTGACTAGTCTCTCAAAGCACTTCATGATGACAGAAGTGAGTGCTACGGGGCGATAGTCATTTAGTTTAGTTACCTTTGCATTCTTGGGTACACGAACAGTAGTGGCGATCTTGAAGCATGTGGGGACAGCAGACTGGGATAGGGAGAGATTGAATACGTTCTTAACACAGCAGCCAGCTGGTCTGCGCTTGCTCTGAGGACGAGGCTAGGGATGCCGACACGGGGCGGCAGCCTAGTGAGAGTTAACACGTTTAAACATCTTACTCATGTCGGCCACGGAGCAGGAGAGCACACAGTCCTTGGTAGCTGGCCGCGTCGGTAGCACTGTGATATCCTCAAAGCAGGCAAATAACGTGTTTAGCTTGTCCGAAAGCAAGACGTCAACAGACAACTCGTGACCACAGTGAAACTAACAACAGGAAATATGTCTGGTCCCCAACCAGGGTGGGGAGAAACCGTTGGGTGTGCAGTAGATTGTGTAACATATGGTAGCAGAACATAAGCAATGTATGTGTTGGAACGGAATTAAAAAAGAACTTCAAGCATATCTCTCTGTTTTGGCATTAGTGATCACTAAGGGCTCGATTCAAACCATATTTCTAGCTCAGATTTAAATGTAAATGTAATTTCCAACTGAGACAACATATGTAGCATTTACCGTGGCATGAATGCCGCTTCGGCTAACGCGGGAACATTGCCTTAAAATGTATTGCACTTTTGTGCAACTCTTCAGTGCTACGAATATCACCACTACATATAAATACATATCACCACTATATCCTCTTAAAGGGGAAATCTGCAGTTGCTACATCCAATTAGGACTTATAAATTAAGCTGATTCTTGAAGAATATCACTTAATAAATGCCTCATGAGGTGAGTTTGTAACCCATCAGAACCCAACGCTTATTTTACTCCAATGTTTTGCAAAGTAAATGTAAACAAACATTATATAGCCTCAAAACATGGTTAAAACTGTAATTGTGATTATCGTGTATGGTCAGTCCTTGCATCCAGAGCTCTGCCTGTGAATTTGAAAGTGGTTACAATCCTCCAGCCCAATCCCTCCACTTTTTACCGAGACAGGGGTGGGGAGGATCACTTCTTGTTGTTATTGTTATTATATCACTTGTTATTATTTCAACTGCTCAGATGTTCTGGTGCGGTGGCACTAATTTCAGAGTTCTGACAGGAGCCATGTATCAAATGCAGAGTGTTTGTACATGAAACAGTGTCACAGTCTGGCATTCTTTCCACCCTCCATCACCTCCCTCTCTAGAGTCGTTTGTGCCCCAGGCTCGGAGCTCTATCGTGGGGGGAAAGGATGCTCAAAAGGGCAGCTGGCCGTGGATAGTCAACCTTTTAATCACGGATGATACAGGCTCCTTTAGATGTGGCGGATCCCCTCCTTACTGAGGAATGGGTGCTCACCGCTGCAAACTGTGTTGACCCGTAAGTGTGTTTGTGTGTGAAGGAGGTTTGCATGTTGAACTCATTATCGTGTCTGCAACCAAAATGACGTTTTTTCCATGGTTGTAATTTTCTTAACGTGTCTACAAGCAGAAAACCAGTTTACCAACTAGAATGACATCATTATAATTTCAAAGGCCAAATTTGCTTGCTGGAATAGAACCGAAAGATCTGTATGTGTTTGTATGAAATATATCAATGTCTGTGTAATGTTTCTATCCAACCTGGACTCAGGGGTAGACATAACAGAGTACGTTTCGTATGGTATCTATTCATTTGTGGATGTGCATGTGGATGTGCATCATCCATTTCGAATGATATGTTACAAATGACAATTCATATGATATGTTAGGAATTGCAAGTCCTACAATATGTTATGAATTTTCTAAATGTTTAGTAGCAAGGTAGCTAAGAAAGTAGTAACTAGTTGCAAAGTTGCTAATAAGATAAAATGCTAAAGTTGTCCGTGATAACATTCAAACACGCAACCTTTGGGTTGCTAGACATTCACGTTATACCCATCCACCCCGACTAACCATCTTACTTTCGTTTTTGCCTTAAGTAACCTATCTTATGTAACCATATCAAATGTAACATATTCTAATTTCAGTGTCCTGGATTTAAATGTACTATGTTACACCTAGTCTGAGACCAGGCTGTTTTATCTGTCTGCATGTGTATTAGTATTAGGAATGAAAACCCTATTCCAGAAAGTTCCTTCATTCGTCTGGGGACACACAGCCTGAATGAGCCAGCAGTGTTTTATCGATCCATCTCACTTATCGTCAGTCACCCACAGTACCAGAAACAGCATTTGGCCCTGCTGCACAACATCGCTTTGGTGAAGATGAGTAAAAAGGTGTCCTTTTCCTCCCTGGTGAAGCCCATGTCCCTGCCCAAACCGAATGATAACTTTGTCTCAAATTGCTTCATCGCTGGCTGGGGCGACGTCGGGAACAATGGTGAGCAAACACACAGCAACACCGATATACAAACACTCACAGTGCCAGGTTCTAAAGCATATCTTTGGTTGGTTTGGTTTTGATTGAATGTCAGCATTCAATTCTGTGGGGGACATTTTAGTAGTGTAAAATTATTTACCACAAACCTCATTATAAAGCTGGTGGTTCCAGCATTGAATGCTGACTGGCTGAAATGCTGATTGGATATGACCCCCCCCCAAAATGTTTTACCTTTCTAATTATGTTGGTAACCAGTTTATAATAGCAATAAGGCACCTCTGGGGTTTGAGGTATATGGCTAATATACCACATCTAATGGCTGTATCCCAGCACTCCACGTTGTGCATGGCCGGGGTATATTGGCCATATATCACACCCCCTCGTACTTTATTGCTTAATATAATCTGGCAGTGTGATTTATAAACTTTTATTTACTCACAGGAACTCAATTGAGACCAGTTTCTTATTTACAATGGTGCCCTGAGGACCCCCCAAAAACACAATCAATACAACAACAAAAAAATATAAAAACAAGTTATAATTAAGTTATAATAAGCAATTGAAACATTTGCACATTGTTAAAGAAAGATTTCAAAATTAAATCAGAATGCCAGATTATAATAAGATATACTGTATTTTGTGCACTTTACACAATGTATTTTGTTTTCATCCAGCTTCTGTTTGTAGTTAGTGAGTATTTCTCCCATAAATTCTCCCTCTCCCTGCCCGTTCACTTCCTCCCCCACCAGTTTCTATCCTACATTTTACTCTTCTTCTTTTTCCCTCCCTCCAGTGGAATTGTCTGGTAATAGGACCCTCCAGGAGCTGAAGGTAACCATCTTTAAATGGAGAATCTGTAAGAAAAAGTTTCCGGGCCTCACTGACAACATTCTGTATGCTGGCTCCATGGAAAGAGGGAAAGGCTCCTGTCAGGTGAGACTTCTTTCCTGGTCTCCTAATTGGTACGTATACATGTTTTATAAAAACACGGACCATCCCTCTCACACACTAGTGATGTGCCAGTCCCCGTGGGGCGGGCGGGTTTAGGGTCATTAAATATTGTTAATTGTTCAATAAATGTTCAAGAGGGGAAAAAAAGGAACTGTACAGAGCATTTTCTATATTTTTGGGTAAGAGTCAGGTAAGGGTCTTAGATTTTCGCTTTATCACATAATCAGCTGGTTGTGGATGGGTTATTAGCAATTGTGGGTGGGTGCAGGTGAACAAACAGCTGACCCACATACACTCTCTTTCTCTCTATCGTTCTCTCTCACGTACACACATACTTACTTGAATGTTGTAAATGTATGTTTGTGTTGTTTTTCTTTGTTCTACAGGGGTACTCTGGTGGGCCGTTGGTTTGTCGCTCATCTGGTGAGATTGTCCAGGTGGGAATCGTGAGTTTTGGGAATACCAATGGCTGTGCTTTGAAAGGCTTCTCTGGAGTCTACACCCGTGTGAAATGCTACATGGACTTCATCTACAAGACTATAACCTCAGACAGACAGGCTTCTGCTTAGGCCTAGGTCACCATGAAACACTGTCTGTTTACAGTCCATATCCGCCTCTCGCTCTGTCTTCCCTTTCTCTTCAGTTCTCTTTTGAGCCAAAGTCCTTACTTGAGATGCAGCTGGAAGTGATTTAAAATTACAAGATATTGGTATTGATTGTGAATTACTTTGTGGTTTTATTCTTTAAATTATTTTCAAATATATTTCGAAGTATTTAGTCAACTCTTCCTTGAAAATACAAGATGTTGAATCTGTATTTGAAATATTTATTTGAAATATTTAAGTACTCTATGCATTTGAAACCAGGTCTGTTTGAACACAGGGGTATTTGTAAATGTTTGGAAACAAGTAATTGAAAATAGTTTAAAATATAATGTATAGAAAATTATTAGAAAATATACAGAAAATACATATTTAAAATATAAATACTTTAATAAACATGTATTTGAACCCAGGTCTGTTGTAAAAAAAAAAAAAATGTTCAATGACTTACTGGCTATGTCCTTTTCAATAGTAGCTCCTTAGTAAACTGCAAGCATCAACCCTTCCGTTTCAGTTTTTTTTTGTGTGTGTGAGAGTGTCACAAAGTAGAAAGTGACTGGTTCTAGAATCTAGGTTGAGCGGTGTGAAGCAGCGACCAGAGCTAAGGTCCTCTCTTATCATCTGGGCCAGGGATTCCGATATCAAAGTATACAGCAGGAGAGACAGGGGACATTCTTGTCTGACATCCATGATCTCTACATGCCAGACATGTGCACAGATAGAGCTCCACCAGTGCTCAAGCCTTTTGCCCATACTATGAGTAAGGGCCCTTTTGCCCTCCTATCAGCTCGTTAATTTTTTTGTTGTTGATTAATTACTTTATAGTCTCTTTAAAATATAGATTTTAAATGTAACGAATTGCACAAACTATCGCATTTAATATTTGTGAATCTTGAAAAATATCTCCTCCCCCACACTCCCACCTCAAGTGCGCACTTGCCTGACATCTGCATGTAGTGCGATGTACAGCGATGTACAGTAAGTGGTGAGTTTGAATACTGGTAGGTGTCGTGGAAATTTCCTCTATTTACCAAATCATGGGAGCAAACTACAACACAAGTCAGAGTTAGTTATCAAAGTCCATCTTTTAATTATATGAGCTCTATCACAATCCTGTGACTCTCAGACAATTCAGTGTGTCTAACAATGAATTCTCTGAGAGCCCCTTCTGCATTGCAACTGCCATCCTTTAAAAGCAAAGAATACACATAGTCAGACAGCATAGACATAATAAATCGTTCAGCTTTGTCTCCTTACTCAAACCCCAGAACCATAAACCAATCCTCCATATCAACAGGCATATATCAAATTGTCATTTAGATACAACCAACTCTAAATACAACCAATCCTGGACAAGCTCACAGAGACACACTGACTGGCACACAGACATTGTGGAGCCAAGAGATACACGCTTGATGATACTTTGACCTCTCCCCTCTCTGCGGACCATGCAACTTAGTCTTGACATAGAACAGATACTGCAACCCTGCCACAGTATTATACAAAAATAACATTCTTGATGAGAAGTAATTTACAAACATATGATGAATATGAAACATCTTACATATGTTACCAACAAATTCTGATTATTCCACGTCATAGGTTACTTTTGAGTTGGACCTGTCATGTATGTCTTGTACTGTTATGGACAGAGATGGGGGCAATTCACTTGTTTGTTAGTAAGCGGCAGATGCAAACTCAAATCAAGTAAAAAATAGTTTGGTTTGACAGCATAGCTAACTAGCTAGCTAACTAGCAGATTTACATCATAATGATCAGCTGATAGCCTCTTTTCCCAATGTCACTCTTTATCCCACTGGGCACACAGTGGTTCAAATAACATTGTTTACACGTAATTTGAATTAAATTATTTTGAACTAATGTGGAATAGACGTTGAATTGACGTCTGTGCCCAGTGGGACGTCTCTAGTTATTACCCTACTAGGAGTCACTGGCATGAGTGTGTTGTTGCATTAAATAAATAGGTCATTGCAACAAAACAAAAACAATTTGATACAGAAACAGTTTGTAAATTATGAATTTTGAGTTGTGAATTTTCTGGCTGCATTTTTCATTTTGAGAACCTGCATCCCCAAAGGTCTGTGTCTGGCCATGCTACATGCAGCAAAGTTTAATGGGATCGTGGTGGAAACTAGTGATGCACCGATATGACATTTCTGGCCGATACCAAACTACACCGGTAAGCGATATAAAGATTTGTTGCGGCCTTTTAAGCATTCTAGTAGAGTTAAATAGTTAACACACACATGGACGCAGCGGTCTAAGGCACTGCATCTCAATGCAAGAGGAGTCATTACAGTCCCTGGTTTGAATCCAGGCTGTGTGGGAGTTAATGGAATGTAACTAGGTGCAGCTACCATGCTGAGGAAACATAATAACAATAATTAAATTAACAGGAAGTAGTAAGGACAATAATTACATTGGCCAGATGGAGAAATGGTGATACCTAGTGCATTTACCGTAGGATAACATGCCAAAAATTACATTAAGCTAATGTACATGAGTACATTCGCCAAGGACAAAATTACATTTGTTACACCTGGACATACTAATGTCAAGAGTACGTGGAGAGAGGATGGTAGCAAAATGACCAACATGTGAAACATAAGTGTGCAATACATTTATTATTTTTTTCTACGACATAAGGGGTCCCGCCACCATTATAATCTAACCCGAAGCAGATGTGGGCATTATTGGGCGTGAACAAGCAAAGATAATGGTGGCGAGAGGACGAGGGGAGTGATTTCATTTACATATGGGATGTACCATATGTTGTATGTAAGGATGAAAAGCTATGAAGGCAAAGCTCTGTGCTCAGAGAGGTTGGTTGTTCCGCGGATCAGCACGGCTTTGCTACTTTGTAAGAAAGTCCATTTTGAATTCACAAGTTCTTTTTTTTATTTTTTTATTTTACCCCTTTTTCTCCCCAATTTCGTAGTATCCAATTGTTGTAGTAGCTACTATCTTGTCTCATCGCTACAACTCCCGTACGGGCTCGGGAGAGACGAAGGTTGAAAGTCATGCGTCCTCCGATACACAACCAACCAAGCCGCTGCTTCTTTAACACAGCGCACATCCAACCCGGAAGCCAGCCGGAGGATGCGCCGGAGGAAACACCGTGCACCTGGCCACCTTGGTTAGCGTACATTGCGCCCAGCCCGCCACAGGAGTCGCTGGTGCCCCTACCGACCAAGCCCTCCCTAACCCGGGCGACGCTAGGCCAATTGTGCGTCGCCCCACGGACCTCCCAGTCGCGGCCGGTTACGACAGAGCCTGGGCGCGAACCCAGGGACTCTGATGGCACAGTTGGCGCTGCAGTACAGCGCCCTTAACCACTGCGCCACCCGGGAGGCCGAATTCACAAGTTCTAAGTAAGAATGTTATATTCTGAGGCAATATTCCACACCATATTTTGGCGAGCTTGCCAGGAGTTGAAGGGACCATAGGACAGTGGCGTTTTTGGCTGGCGACGGTTTTTCTGGGCAATCTCACAAATGTGTGGCCACCCAGCTATATCAGATAAGCTTGTTCTTACATAGTTGAATGTTTGTGTAAATTGCTTCAGGGATTCTGTCTCAGCGGGAACGGTGTCATGTAGGTCTCTCCTTACATTTCTTAAAAACCTAGTAATGCTTAGAGCTTTTGAATTCAGTAAACTGCATGCTTAAGCTTTGGGGGTTGTTAAACATCATTTTGTATGTGCATTTGTGAGGACTAAGTGTCGTTGGTCCAGAGAAAGGATTACGCAGACCACTGCAAATCTACCAAGACCTGGCCGTCCCTCTAAACTTTCAGCTCATACAAGGAGAAGACTGATCAGAGATGCAGCCAAGAGGCCCATGATCACTCTGGATGAACTGCAGAGATCTACAGCTGAGATGGGAGACTCTGTCCATAGGACAACAATCAGTCGTATATTGCACAAATCTGGCCTTTATGGAAGAGTGGCAAGAAGAAAGCCATTTCTTAAAGATATCCATAAAAAGGGTTGTTTAAAGATTGCCACAAGCCACCTGGGAGACACACCAAACATGTGGAAGAAGGTGCTCTGGTCAGATGAAACCAAAATGTAACTTTTTGGCAACAATGCAAAACGTTATGTTTGGCGTAAAAGCAACACAGCTGAACACACCATCCCCACTGTCAAACATGGTGGTGGCAGCATCATGGTTTGGGCCTGCTTTTCTTCAGCAGGGACAGGGAAGATGGTTAAAATTGATGGGAAGATGGATGGAGCCAAATACAGGACCATTCTGGAAGAAAACCTGATGGAGTCTGCAAAAGACCTGAGACTGGGACGGAGATTTGTCTTCCAACAAGACAATGATCCAAAACATAAAGCAAAATCTACAATGGAATGGTTCAAAAATAAAGATATCCAGGTGTTAGAATGGCCAAGTCAAAGTCCAGACCTGAATCCAATCGAGAATCTGTGGAAAGAACTGAAAACTGCTGTTCACAAATGCTCTCCATCCAACCTCACTGAGCTCGAGCTGTTTTGCAAGGAGGAATGGGAAAAAATGTCAGTCTCTCGATGTGCAAAACTGATAGAGACATACCCCAAGCGACTTACAGCTGTAATCGCAGCAAAAGGTTGCGCTACAAAGTATTAACTTAAGGGGGCTGAATAATTTTGCACGCCTAATTTTTCAGTTTTTGATTTGTTCAAAAAGTTTGAAATATCCAATAAATGTCGTTAAACTTCATGATTGTGTCCCACTTGTTGTTGATTCTTCACAAAAAAATACAGTTTTATATCTTTATGTTTGAAGCCTGAAATGTGGCAAAAGGTCGCAAAGTTCAAGGGGGCCGAATACTTTTTATAAATCAAATCAAACAAACACAATACAATACAGAATATAAGGATACACAAAGATATAGAAAACATAGAAAACACTAGAAAACATACCATTTTAGCACATTCCTCATCCTGACAGATAGGACAATCCCCTCTTTGACACATGGCACAGAACAAAGGATCAGTATGATGGAGATGCCCTTCACTATTATCCTTGGAGCACCACTTGCAACGACCACGCATATGACATTTTTTGTGGACATGCACAAGTACATAGTCATTAGAATTTGGTATTTTAGCGTAAACAGGAAAACCATCCTTACGAAAGTCATGGCATACCTTAAGGGAACATTTTGACATTTCGTGTATGGTTAGTGAGAAAGTCCATATTGCAAATGTACGGTCCCTTACTAGACGTCCGAAAACGTTTGTAAAATTCGCGGTCGGCGTCGGGCCGTGCGGTAGGGCCGGACCTACCAGGAAGTCATCGAATGAACTTTGTCGGACATTCGGTTTCCGTTTTATAAAATAAACAAGTTTTGGACCATTTTTCCGCTATCCCGGAAATTCCCACAAGAGGGCATAAGGAATCATATGGCAATTTGGCAAAACATCACGAATCACGACGGGGCCTTATCTCGAAAACGGAAAATATTTCGAAGCCGAAACTTGGTGAGCGTAGGTTTGGCATAATGGGCAGTTGGCCCCGAACAAGATGGCGTCTAGGCCTCAACGGTTTTTGAGTTATGGCCATTTTTCTGGGATTAAAGGTCCAAAATGGAAATAGAGAAATTATTTTTCCACTTCAGGTCAAAGTCAAAGAGCCTCCGGTGTCAATAAAAAAATAACCAGCCATTTATCTATCGTCATTTAAGAGAAACGGAACAATGACAAATTGGTGATGTTCACAAATAGGCGTTTTTTTTCTCAACGGTTACAGATCCAGTTGCAGGGTGTTCATACGAATCTTTTTAAAGTGTGCTGCGGAGCTCTGCGAGATTTCTGTGATTTTCTATGATTTTCTGAAATAACACACACATACTAAACCCTCCGTAAATAACTCAGTTCTTAACCTCTTTGATCTCTAGGGGCGCCATTTCATTTTTGGATAAAAAACGTTCCCGTTTTAAGCGCGATATTTTGTCACGAAAAGATGCTCGACTATGCATATTCTTGACAGTTTTTGAAAGAAAACACTCTGAAGTTTCAGAATCTGCAAAGATATTGTCTGTAAGTGCCCCAGAACTCATTCTACAGGCGAAACCAAGATGATGCGTCAACCAGGAAATGAGCAGAATCTCTGAAGCTCTGTTTTCCATTGTCTCCTTATATGGCTGTGATTGCGCAAGGAATGAGCCTACACTTTCTGTCGTTCCCCCAAGGTGTTAGCAGCATTGTGACGTATTTGTAGGCATATCATTGGAAGATTGACCATAAGAGACTACATTTTCCAAGTGTCCGCCTGGTGTCCTGCGTGGAATTCGGTGCGCAAACGCCAGCTGCTTGTACTTTTCCATTTGATTGAGGGGAGAAACCATGCTTCCACGAACGATATATATTTGAAGGGATATGTGAAAAACACCTTGAGGATTGATTCTAAACAACGTTTGCCATGTTTTCAGTCGATATTATGGAGTTAATTTGGAAAAAAGTTCGCGTTTTGAGGACTGAATTTTCGTTTTTTTTTTGGTAGCCAAATGTGATGTAGAAAACGGAGCTATTTCGAATTCACAAAGAATCTTTTTTGGAAAAACGGAGCATCTGCTATCTAACTGAGAGTCTCCTCATTGAAAACATCCGAAGTTCTTCAAAGGTAAATTATTTTATTCGAAGGCTTTTATGTTTTTGTTGAAATCTTGCGTGCTGGATGCTAACGCTAATGCTAACGCTAAATGCTACGCTAGCTAGCCACTTTTACACAAATGATTGTTTTCCTATGGTTGAGAAGCATATTTTGAAAATCTGAGATGACCGTGTTGTTTACAAAAGGCTAAGCTTGAGAGATGGCATATTTATTTCATTTCATTTGCGATTTTCATGAATAGTTAACGTTGCGTTATGGCAATGAGCTTAGGTCTGTAAATAGAATCCCGGATCCGGGTTTGGTAGACGCAACAGGTTAACGTAAAGACTTAAAACTCAGGATTATGTAAAGGCATACCCCAATCAGGATATGAGATTATTTATAGCTTCCTGTGCCAACCAGAAGTGCCTTAAATGGTGTCATAGTGGCTGTTTCCAAGGGTTAAAAAGGTCAGATCTTTTCAAAACTTCATATGTGTGATTAGGCAACCCCCATAAACTGTAAGTCAGTCATTTCTCCCAACAGATGTCAAAGAAAAGCTCTCACACACACACACACAGCAAGGATGGAGTGACAAAGTGCGGTGCTTAAAGACACAGAAAGCAGGCAATGGCATTACCATAATCCCTAGGCCGTGCCGAGTTCAACGAGATATCCCGCTTGACCGTAGCTCGCTCGGTCTAGGCGCAGCGACCATTAGAATAGTAGGCCCAAAATGAAGCCTGCCCCACAATGTCATTTGCTTTTGGGTGACAGTGAAAGAACTGTTAGGGTGAGAAGAAAAATTCCACCACAGGAATGTTCCTACGGTCCTCCCGATCTGTGCAAGCCTAACCTTGACCGTGTGGCATTAACCCTTAACAGTAAAACAGGGTTTTTTGATCTCACAGATTACAGTGACATCTCTCCCCATAGGAATACATTGCCTGCACCCCTAAATTCAACCTGAAGCCTATATGGGTTATGAATGCCGTATGAACCTGTCTTCGGTACCAGTCCATCAGGCCACTATGAGGTCTACCTGTGTTGATTCTAAGCTTCCTGGACCAACCGGAAGTGATTAAAAACAACCTAAAAGTGTATATCCATACCCTGCCTGCAGTTTGACAGACATAGTGCATTCAACCCTGTGTAAATCAGTCAATTCTTAACGTAAAGACTTAAAACTCAGGATTCTGTAAAAGCATACCACAATGAGGATATGTGGTGACTTATAGCTTCCTGTGCCAACCGGAAGTGCCATAATTGGTGTCTCAGGGGCTGTTTCGAAGGGTTAAAAAAGTCAGATCTGTCCAAAACTTCATATATGTGATTAGGCAACCCCCATGAACTGTAAATCAGTCATTTTTCCCCAAAAAATTCAAAGGAAAAAAAAATCACACTAAAACACAACTTGGAAGGAGGGACGTATTGGGGTGCGTAGAGACAGACAGTGGCTGCAATAGTTAGCTTTGTTCGAGCTAAAAAAGAACCGTCAGACCTAGAGTTCCGAAACTTTACAATCCTGTTCTAGACCTCATGTCGATAGTGCGTGGTGAGTTAGGTGGTTCTAGAAGGTTCTCGGACCGAGAAACAGCCTCATACATTTGCAATACCTTCAATTAATTTTTGCATCACGAAAATGACGACATTTAGAAATATCCCAGAGTCGCAAGACTAGGTGCATTGCGAACGTCTTGGCCCATATAGACAGACCCCAACGTTTCTGTCCGATAGCTCGTTCAAGGACCCCGTAGCAAGTCATGGAAAATAGTGGATTTTCATCACCAATTAGGGTTTTTCTCGGACACCAAATGACCTATCGAGCCGAAACTTGGGATTCGGGGTCGCCTCAGCTAGGCCAACACATAACATAAGAAATGGACCCGCAGCTCGAACGTAACTACGTGTTTTATGTTTTTTTTATGGTTTGAACCGAAGGCGTTGTGAATTTTGGGCCAGCTCTGAAGTATGTAATAGTTGGCTACTAAACGAGTTGGAAAAAGTGGGTTTGGTGTCAGTTTGTATCAGTTTGTTGTCAGAATGATATCTAATTGACTGATGGACTCTTGTCCACTTGACTCTTGTCCATTTGCAATATGTTTAAACAGTGAGGTACCATCACCAAAAGCGACATTCTGAAATCTACCCTAACGAGCGATTGAGATGAACCAGAATCACTGCAAAGCCATCCCGAGTTCATCGGGCCAGTCAATTTCACATTTCTGCAGGATTTTTATAGCATGACAAATTTGTGATGGTACCTGCCCATTAAAACATTTTGCAAATGCACAGTGACTTTGAAAAAGTAAGTAAACATAAACAAATGGACATCACAATTTTTTTATTTTTCGGTTACCAGTTGCACAACAATGCATGTGCATTTGCAATATGATTCTATAGTGAAAAAACATCACCAAAGTGACATTCTGAAATCAACCCTAACGAGCAATTGAGATGACCCAGAATCACTGCCCAGCCATCCCGAGTCCACCGGGCCAGTCAATTTCACATTCCTGCAGGATTTTTATAGCATGACAAATTCGTGATGGTACCTGCCCATTAAAACATATTGCAAATGCACGTGCATTTGCAATATGATTCAATGGTGAAAAAAACATCACCAAATGGACATGATGAAATCAACACAACGAGTGATGGAAATGAACAACTATCACTGCCCGGCCATCCCGAGTTCATCAGTTCAGTAAATTTTGGCCCCAAAAAAATTGACTTTTGACTTTGACTTTTGACTTCCTATGAAATCATATTGCAAATGGACAAATCATATTCCTTATGCACAAGTAAAAAAAAAAATTATGATAATACAAGTTGACAAAGGTATAGTTTGAGCAAAGTATAGTTTGAATTTTGAGCATGACAAATTCGTGATGGTACCTGCCCATTAAAACATATTGCAAATGCACAGTGACTTTGAAAAAGTAAGAAAACATAAACAAATGGACATAATGAAATCACAATTTTTTTATTTTTGGGTTACCAGTTGCACAACAATGCACGTGCATTTGCAATATGATTCTATAGTGAAAAAACATCACCAAAGTGACATTCTGAAATCAACCCTAACGAGCGATTGAGATGAACCAGAATCACTGCAAAGCCATCCCGAGTTCATTGGGCCAGTCAATTTCACATTCCTGCAGGATTTTTATAGCATGACAAATTCGTGATGGTAAATGCCCATTGAAACATATTGCAAATGCACGTGCATTTGCAATATGATTCTATAGTGAAAAAACATCACCAAATGGACATGATGAAATCAACACAACGAGTGATGGAAATGAACAACTATCACTGCCCGGCCATCCCGAGTTCATCAGTTCAGTCAATTTTGGCCCCAAAAAAATTGACTTTTGACTTTGACTTTTGACTTCCTATGAAATCATATTGCAAATGGACAAATCATATTCCTTATGCACAAGTAAAAAAAAAAAAATTATGATAATAACATTTTACAAAAGTATATTCATACACTTCTTACACATGATTAATTGTCTTAAAATCGAAACAAATTCGAAAAACGGTCCAGAAAGCACTTTTTTAAGGGTGTGTGAAGTTTTTTATAAAATTTTGACATTTTTGACTTTTGACTTTTGACTTCCTATGAAATCATATTCCAAATGGAGAAAACATATGCCTTATGCACAAGTAAAACAAAAAAAAATATGATAATAAAGTATGACTAAAGTATGTTGATAAAGTTCTTATACATGTGTAATTGACACAAAAATCGTAAGAATTTTGAAAAACGGTCCAGAAAGCACTTTTTTAAGGATGTGTGAAGTTTTTTACCAAATTTTGACATTTTTGACTTTTGACTTTTGACTTCCTATGAAATCATATTCCAAATGGAGAAAACATATGCCTTATGCACAAGTAAAACAAAAAAAATATGATAATAAAGTATGACTAAAGTATGTTGATAAAGTTCTTATACATGTGTAATTGACACAAAAATCGTAAGAATTTTGAAAAACGGTCCAGAAAGCACTTTTTTAAGGATGTGTGAAGTTTTTTACCAAATTTTGACATTTTTGACTTTTGACTTCCTATGAAATCATATGGCAAATGGACAAAACATATGCCTTATGCGCATGTAATTAAAAAAAAAAAAAATTATGATAACAAAATTGGACAAAAGTATATTCATACAGTTCTTACACATGTGTAATTGACAAAAAAAATCTAAAGAATTTCAAAAAACGGTCCAGAAAGCACTTTTTTTAAGATATGTGATAAGTTTTTGACAAAAAAATCCATTTTTAAAAATGTTGCTTTTGGATGTTGACTTGGGTTGCATTTCCAATATGAAAAACCCCGGTGGAGCGCCCTGTTGGATTTTTGAAGTGTTACAACTGGCAATTGCCATATGGCATTTGCAATATACTTTGCATGAATCAACGCCACATTGGGTGGTATTGGACATCGTGTACATGGTTTGTCCAATGCCAATATGTTGCCATTCATTTTTGTCCATTTCAGGGGGGTATTCCCTTACAAGCATAACCACCTCCCGGAGTCACCCCATGGAGACGATTAGGATTACCAAAAGGGCAATCAAGAGGTCCTCCAAAAGTATTGCAAGGCTCTCCAAACCCATTAGTATAATGTCCAGGTTTCTCAGGCACGGGGTTAATTACAACAGGCGATGAATTATACCATACTTATCAAACCAGCTATCAGGCACATAACCCCTCAAACCACTCAAATCCCTTGGTTTAGCTCTACGTAACAACATCTGCCTAACTGTTGTATGAACCACAAGAGATTTCACCAACGGTAAAACACAACAAAACACAATACCCAGCGCCAATAGACCCCCACCCAGCATAATAGCCATTCTAGAAAACATAGCACCCCACTTTCCCAAAGCTAGGTCCAACCAATCCCAAGCATGAGTATCAAACCCAGCATTAGCCTTAACGTCTGCTCTTAATCCTTTAAGTTTGGCCATAGCAATAGAGAAAGATCCATTAGGTGCAGTGTATTGGGAACGAAAGTGCAACATTCATCTCCAAACATTACACAAACACACCCCTTTTCTGCTAAGAGCCAGTTGAAAGCTTGTCTATTCTGCCATGTCATCTTACTGGTAGCCTGTACCTCTTCTCCCAATGCAGTTAAAGCAGAGTCAGTATAGTTAATGAACCTCTGTTGATTATAGTAAATATAATGAATCCACTCTACATTCTTGTTAGGCGTTATCCACAAGAACATAGATTCAAATCCTGATTTAATCTCATCTCTGGCCATAAACTCATTAGGTACTCCTCTAGGTTGTCCAATTGCATCAAGGTATACTTTAGGATCTGATTCATAAGCCCTTCTAACTCTAGTTTTAACATAGTCATCCTGTTGTGATTTAATAATGGTAACCTGTTGAATTGCTCTGACTAAAGCACAAAGACCAGTCCAACCTTCAGGTAAAACATTCAAGACTCTGTTTTTCCCACACATCCAAAAACTATCAGCGATACCTCTGTGTCCTGATTTTTCAACATAGTGAGAGATGGTGCAACCTGAGTTATGTGCCCACACAAACCTTTCCTATTCTCAAACAAACCTTTCTCATCAAATGTGCGAACTCCTGCAGATTCTAACACCCAAATAGTGGCACACTTGACAGTAGTGTTTCCTACATCAATTCCATCAGTACCATAGCTATAGAAACATTCATATTTTCCTTTAACAATAGTACTTTTGTCCAGTTGAGATCCAGACAAAATGAGAAACAAAATCCAGAAAATCACATTGTAGGATTGTTAATGAATTTATTTGCAAATTATGGTGGAAAATAAGTATTTGGTCACCTACAAACAAGCAAGAATTCTGGCTCTCACAGACCTGTAACTTATTCTTTAAGAGGCTCCTCTGTCCTCTACTCGTTACCTGTATTAATGGCAACTGTTTGAACTTGTTATTAGTATAAAAGACACCTGTCCACAACCTCAAACAGTCACACTCCAAACTCCACTATGGCCAAGACCAAAGAGCTGTCAAAGGACACCAGAAACAAAATTGTAGAACTGCACCAGGCTGGGAAGACTGAATCTGCAATAGGTAAGCAGCTTGGTTTGAAGAAATCAACTCTGGGAAAAATTATTAGGAAATGGAAGACATACAAGACCACTGATAATCTCCCTCGATCTGGGGCTCCACGCAAGATCTCACCCCGTGGGGTCAAAATGATCACAAGAACGGTGAGCAAAAATCCCAGAACCACACGGTGAATGACCTGCAGAGAGCTGGGACCAAAGTAACAAAGCCTACCATCAGTAACACACTACGCCGCCAGGGACTCAAATCCTGCAGTGCCAGACGTGTCCCCCTGCTTAAGCCAGTACATGTCCAGGCCCGTCTGAAGTTTGCTAGAGAGCATTTGGATGATCCAGAAGAAGATTGGGAGAATGTCATATGGTCAGATGAAATCAAAATATAACTTTTTGGTAAAAACTCAACTTGTCGTGTTTGGAGGACAAAGAATGCTGAGTTGCATCCAAAGAACACCATACCTACTGTGAAGCATGGGGGTGGAAACATCATGCTTTGGGGCTGTTTTTCTGCAAAGGGACCAGGACGACTGATCCGTGTAAAGGAAAGAATGAATGGGGCCATGTATCGTGAGATTTTGAGTGAAAACATTCTTCCATCAGCAAGGGCATTGAAGATGAAACGTGGCTGGGTCTTTCAGCATGACAATGATCCCAAACACACCGCCCGGGCAACGAAGGAGTGGCTTCGTAAGAAGCATTTCAAGGTCCTGTAGTGGCCTAGCCAGTCTCCAAATCTGTTGAAAGTTTGTGTTGCCCAGCATCAGCCCCAAAACATCACTGCTCTAGAGGAGATCTGCATGGAGGAATGGGCCAAAATGCCAGCAACAGTGTGTGAAAACCTTGTGAAGACTGGTGGAAAACGTTTGACCTCTGTCATTGCCAACAAAGGGTATATAACTTCTTGATACTACCCATCCCGCATGCGGGAGCGTAATCATAGCCTCAAACTAATTAGCATAACGCAGCGGACATAAATCTTCCGAGAACATTTTCCTATTCATGAAAATCACAAATGAAATATATTGAGACACAGCTTAGCCTTTTGTTAATCACACTGTCATCTCAGATTTTTAAATTTGCTTTACAGCCAACGCTAGACAAGCATTTGTGTAAGTTTATCATGGCATAATGCTATGGCTAGGCTCTGCTAGCATCAGGCAACATTTTCACGAAAATAAGAAAAGCAATCAAATTAAATAATTTACCTTTGAAGAACTTCAGATGTTTTCACTCAGGAGACTCCCAGTTAGATAGCAAATGTTCCTTTTTTCCAAAAATATTATTTTTGTAGGCAAAATAGCTCCATTTGTTCTTCACGTTTTGCTGAGAAATCGACCGGAAAATGCAGTCACTACAACGCCAAACTTTTTTTCCAAATTAGTTCCATAATATCGATAGAAACATGGCAAACGTTGTTTAGAATCAATCCTCAAGGTGTTTTTCCACATATATATTCGATAATATATCCGTCGGGACAATTGGTTTCTCATAAGAAGCGATTGGAAAGATGGCTACTTGTGTACTTTACACAAGATTTTCTGCCGGAGCCATCATGTGACCACTTGCTAAATGTGGTCCCTTACGGCTATTCTTCAACATAAATGCGTAAAAAGACGTCACAATGCTGTAGACACCTTGGGGAATACATAGAAAATGTAAGCTCATTCGTAGCTCATTCACATTATAAGGAGTCATTGGCATGAGGTGGTTTCAAAAAATGCGGCACTTCCTGATTGGATTTTTATCTGGGTTTCGCCTGTAACATCAGTTCTGTTGCACTCACAGACAATATCTTTGCAGTTTTGGAAACGTCAGAGTGTTTTCTATCCAAAGCTGTCAATTATATGCATAATCGAGCATTCTGTCGTGACAAAATATCCCGTTTAAAACGGAAAGGTTTTTTATCCAAAAATGAAAATACTGCCCCCTAGTTATAAAAGGATAACAAAGTATTGAGATAAGCTTTTGTTATTGACCAAATACTTATTTCCCACCATAATTTGTAAATAAATTCATAAAAACCCTACAACGTGATTTTCTGAAAAAAAATCTAATTTTGTCTGTCATAGTTGAAGTGTACCTATGATGAAAATTACAGGCCTCTCTCATCTTTTTAAGTGGGAGAACTTGCACAATTGGTGGCTGACTAAATACGTTTTTTGCCCCCCCCCCCCCCGGACTCTCTGGCCCTTCAGGAGAGAATATCCGTTGTTTGCAGCATTGTCTCGCTTTCGTCCTCCTCTTGGTGCATCCTGGCTTCCACCTGGTCTGCTGACTCCTCCCCAGCGTCTCAATTTCCTCCGCTGCTCCTGGTCTTTCCGGGCTCCCGCCTGGTGAATCAGCATCCTCTGTGTCCTCATCCCTAGGTGGTTGTCTACGACGGGACTCTGAGTCGGTTCCAACATATGTTAAGGAGTCCACTTTGTTTTCGTTTGGCACACACATGCATTCCTCTCTTCCCCCCCCTCCAACCTAGTTGGAGATATGTTTTTTTTTAAATTACTCCTTGTTCATTCTACATCAACTCTAATCCCTAATGGTTAAGTTTCTTGGTATAATTATTTAATCATTTATCTTAAACCTTGATAAAATATCTTAACAGTCACCAACTCTGTCTTTCCTTTGCATGTTTTTATTAATCTTCAGCATTTTTCTTGCTGTCTTCATGCTTTTCAACAGACCAACTCCTTCTTCCTTGAACATTCTTAGTAATTCATTTTCTCTCTATCGCTTATATTTCCTTTTCTGTTTCTTGTCATTTGGTTTGTGATTCTTTATCAGAGTCTCCATTTCCTCACACACAGAGACATCCAATGTCCCTGCCGCTGGCCATTTAGTGTTCAATTTCTTTATGCGTTTTTCCCATTTTATAGAAGTCTTTATTATTTCTTCTTTGCTTAGGGGTGTCTAGCCTCTAAGATCTCTACTGGTGTTCTGTTCATTGTATCAGTTGACTTATTTTATTGTCTTAACTTTATTCAGTGTTATATTCTATTTAATACCTTTCTATTTTTATTTCAGCTGTTTATAATGTTTATACTTTATCTTTATTTATTCACTTATTATATTCTATCCTACTGTTACTTATTGTTTTTTATTCCTATTTAATCTTTTCTCTGCACTACTTCCTATTTTACTGAATTTACTCAAAACCCACTCTCTCTTCTAGTTTCTGTAACCTTACATGTCTGTCCTCTCCTTAGGCTATATTCCCTAAAGGTTCTGCTGCTACAGAGTACTTAATTACCCACTGTTTCCTCCTTACCGTCCTTCACGGTGCTATAGTATCTCTAGTAGGTACTATAAACTATGCCACGGTACTGTTCTTTATGTGTTCGTTATTACTATTTATTTTAACCATATAGTATAGCTTATGCTCATCTGTATGTTTTATCTTTCCACTTCATACAATGTCATGTACTATATATGCCTTGTTTAATACTTTATTTAACACATTCTATGTATGACAAAATAGTCACTTAACACACTATTATGTCAATGTCCTATCTTTACACAGTTCCTTTTATCCAACATCTATTGATTTTATTCCCTCTTCCCAGTGAGAGCTAGACGCACTCCTCTCAACTTAATTCAATTAACTGTCACAGAGAGGCTGCGTAATCCTTTCTCTGGACCAACGACACTTAGTCCTCACAAATGCACATACAAAATGATGTTTAACAACCCCCAAAGCTTAAGCATGCAGTTTACTGAATTCAAAAGCTCTAAGCATTACTAGGTTTTTAAGAAATGTAAGGAGAGACCTACATGACACCGTTCCCGCTGAGACAGAATCCCTGAAGCAATTTACACAAACATTCAACTATGTAAGAACAAGCTTATCTGATATAGCTGGGTGGCCACACATTTGTGAGATTGCCCAGAAAAACCGTCGCCAGCCAAAAACGCCACTGTCCTATGGTCCCTTCAACTCCTGGCAAGCTCGCCAAAATATGGTGTGGAATATTGCCTCAGAATATAACACTCTTACATAGAACTCAAAATTGACTTTCTTACGAAGTAGCAAAGCCGTGCTGATCCGCGGAACAACCAACCTCTCTGAGCACAGAGCTTTGCCTTTATAGCTTTTCATCCTTACATACAACATATGGTACATCCCATATGTAAATGAAATCACTCCCCTCGTCCTCTCGCCACCATTATCTTTGAGTCCAAGTTCTTTGCTTGTTCACGCCCAATAATGCCCACAACTGCTTCGGGTTAGATTATAATGGTGGCGGGACCCCTTATGTCATACAAAAAAATACATGTATTGCACACTTATGTTTCAGATGTTGGTCATTTTGCTACCATCCTCTCTCCACGTACTCCTGACATTAGTATGTCCAGGTGTAACAAATTACATTTCGTCCTTGGCGAATGTACTCATGTACATTAGCTTAATGTAATCTTTGGCATGTTATCCTACGGCAAATGCACTAGGTGTCACCATTTCTCCATCTGGCCAATGTAATTATTGTCCTTACTACTTCCTGTTAATTTAATTATTGTTATTATGTTTCCTCAGCATGGCAGCTGCACCTAGTTACATTCCATTAACTCCCACACAGCCTGGATTCAAACCAGGGACTGTAATGACTCCCCTTGCATTGAGATTCAGTGCCTTAGATCGCTGCGTCCATGTGTGTGTTAACTATTTAACTGTACTAGAATGCTTAAAAGGCCGCAACAAATCTTTATATCGCTTACCGGTGTAGTTCGGTATCGGCCAGAAATGTCATATCGGTGCATCACTAGTTTCCACCACGATCCCATTAAACTTCGCTGCATGTAGCATGGCCAGACACAGACCTTTGGGGATGCAGGTTCTCAAAATGAAAAATGCAGCCAGAAAATTCACAACTCAAAATTCATCATTTACAAACTGTTTCTGTATCAAATTGTTTTTTGTTTTGTTGCAATGACCTATTTATTTATTGCAACAACACACTCATGCCAGTGACTCCTAGTAGGGTAATAACTAGAGACGTCCCACTGGGCACAGACGTCAATTCAACGTCTATTCCACATTAGTTCAAAATAATTTCATTCAAATTACGTGTAAACAATGTTATTTGAACCACTGTGTGCCCAGTGGGATAAAGAGTGACATTGGGAAAAGAGGCTATCAGCTGATCATAGCGAATTATGATGTAAATCTGCTAGTTAGCTAGCTAGTTAGCTATGCTGTCAAACCAAACAATTTTTTACTTGATTTGAGTTTGCATCTGCCGCTTACTAACAAACAAGTGAATATCCCCCATCTCTGTCCATAACAGTACAATACATACATGACAGGTCCAACTCAAAGGTAGCCTACCAGTATTCAAACTCACCACCGGTAGCCAATTACTGTACATCGCACTACATGCAGAAGTCAGGCAAGTGCACACTTGAGGTGGGAGTGTGGGGGAGGAGATATTTTTCAAGATTCACAAATATTAAATGCGATAGTTTGTGCAATTCGTTACATATCAAATCTATATTTTTAAAGACACTATAAAGTAATTAATCAACTAAAAAAAATGTACGAGCTGATAGAAGGGCAAAAGGGCCATTACTCATAGTATGGGCAAAAGGCTTGAGCACTGGTGGAGCCCTATCTGTGCACATGCCTGGCATGTAGAGATCATGGATGTCAGACAAGGATGTCCCCTGTCTCTCCTGCTGTATACTTTGATATCGAAATCCCTGGCCCAGATGATAAGAGAGGACCTTAGCTCTGGTCGCTGCTTCACACCGCTCAACCTAGATTCTAGAACCAGTCACTTTCTATTTTGTGACACTCTCACACAAAAAAAACTGAAACGGAAGGGTTGATGCTTGCAGTTTACTAAGGAGCTACTATTGAAAAGGACATAGCCAGTAAGTCATTGAACATTTTTTTTTTTTACAACAGACCTGGGTTCAAATACATGTTTATTAAAGTATTTATATTTTAAAGATGTATTTTCTGTATATTTTCTAATCATTTTCTATACATTATATTTTAAACTATTTTCAATTACTTGTTTCCAAATCATGTACAAATACCCCTGTGTTCAAACAGACCTGGTTTCAAATGCATAGAGTACTTAAATATTTCAAATAAATATTCAACATCTTGTATTTTCAAGGAAGAGTTGACTAAATACTTCGAAATATATTGGAAAATAATTTAAAGGTCTGGTAAAGAATAAAACCACAAAGTAATTCACAATCAATACCAATATCTTGTCATTTTAAATCACTTCCAGCTGCATCTCAAGTAAGGACTTTGGCTCAATAGGGAACTGAAGAGAAAGGGAAGACAGAGCGAGAGGGGGATATGGACTGTAAACAGACAGTGTTTCATGGTGACCTAGGCCTCAGCAGAAGCCTGTCTGTCTGAGGTTATAGTCTCGCTGATGAAGTCCATGTAGCGTTTCACACGGGTGTAGACTTCAGGGAAGCCTTCCAAAGCACAGCCATTCTTATTCCCAAAACTCACGATTCCCACCTGGACAATCTCACCAGATGAGCGACAAACCAACGGCCCACCAGAGTCCCCCTGTAGAACAAAGAAAAACAACACAAACATACATTTACAACATTCAAGTAAGTATGTGTGTACGTGAGAGAGAACGATAGAGAGAAAGAGGGTGTGTGTGTGTGTCAGTGATGTGGGTCAGCTGTTTGTTCACCTGCACCCACCCACAATTGCTAATAACCCATCCACAACCAGCTGATTATGTGATAAAGCAAAAAATCTAAGACCCTTACCCAAAAATATAGAGAATGCTCTGTACAGTTCCTTTTTTTCACTCTTGAACATTTGTTGAATAATTAACAATATTTCATGACCCTAAACCCGCCCGCCTCACGGGGACTGGCGCATCACGTGTGTGTGTGTGTGTGTGTGTGTGTGTGTGTGTGTGTGTGTGTGTGTGTGTGTGTGTGTGTGTGTGTGTGTGTGTGTGTGTGTGTGTGTGTGTGTGTGTGTGTGTGTGTGTGTGTGTGTGTGAGAGAGAGAGAGAGAGAGAGAGAGAGAGAGAGAGAGAGAGAGGGTCTGTGTTTGTATAAAACATGTATATGTACCAATCAGGAGACCAGGAAAGAAGACTCACCAGACAGGAGCCTTTCCCTTTTATGGAGCCAGCACACAGCATGTTGTCAGTGAGGCCCGGAAACTTTTTCTTACAGGTGCTCTGTTTCACGATGGGCAACTTCAGCTCCTGGAGGGTCATATTACCAGACAATTCCACTGGAGGGAGGGAAAAAGAAGAAGAGTAAAATGTAGGATACAAACTGGTGGGGGAGGAAGTGAACGGGCAGGGAGAATTTAAGGGAGAAATACTCACTAACTACAAACAGAAGCTGGATGAAAACAAAATACATTGTGTAAAGTGCACAAAATACAGTATATCTTATTATAATCTGGCATTCTGATTTAATTTGGAAATCTTTCTTTAACAATGTGCAAATGTTTCAATTGCTTATTATAACTTTATTATAACTTGTTTTTATCTTTTTTGTTGTTGTATTGATTGTGTTTTTTGGGGGTCCTCAGGGCACCATTGTAAATGAGAAACTGGTCTCAATTGAGTTCCTGTGAGTAAATAAAAGTTTATAAATCACACTGCCAGATTATAATTAAGCAATAAAGCACGAAGGGGTGTGATATATGGCCAATATACCCCGGGCATGCACAACGTGGAGTGCTGGGATACAGCCATTAGCTGTGGTATATTAGCCATATACCTCAAACCCCAGAGGTGCCTTATTGCTATTATAAACTGGTTACCAACATAATTAGAAAGGTAAAACATTTTGGGGGGTCATAACCAATCAGCATTTCAGCCAGTCAGCATTCAATGCTGGAACCATCAGCTTTATAATGAGGTTTGTGGTAAATCATTTTACACTACTAAAATGTCGCCCACAGAATTGAATGCTGACATTCAATCAAAACCAAACCAACCAAAGATATGCTTTAGAACCTGGCACTGTGAGTGTTTGTATATCGGTGTTGCTGTGTGTTTGCTCACCATTGTTCCCGACATCGCCCCAGCCAGCGATGAAGCACTTCGACCTTGGGCCAAAGGCATCACTCGGTTTGGGCAGGTACATGGGCTTCACCAGGGAGGAAAAGGACACCTTTTTACTCATCTTCACCAAAGCGATGTCGTGCAGCAGGGCCAAATGCTGTTTCTGGTACTGTGGGTGACTGACGATGCGTGAGATGGATCGATAAAACACTGATGGCTCATTCAGGCTGTGTGTCCCCAGACGAATGGAGGAACGGTCTGGAATAGGGTTGTCATTCCTAATACACATGCAGACAGGTAAAACAGCCTGGTCTCATAGACTAGGTGTAACATAGTACATTTAAATCCAGGACACTGAAATTAGAATATGTTACATTTGATATGGTTACATAAGATAGGTTACTTAAGGCAAAAAACGAAAGTAGGATGGTTGTAATGTGAATGTCTATTAACCCAAAGGTTGCGTGTTTGAATCTTATCACGGACAACTTTAGCATTTTATCTTATTAGCAACTTTGCAACTAGTTACTACTTTTTTAGCTACCTTGCAACTAAACATTTAGAAAATTCATAACATATTGTAGGACTTGCAATTCGTAACATATCATATGAATTGTCATTTGTAACATATCATACGAAATGGATGATGGACATCCACAAATGAATAGATACCATACATAGTAACATCATACTAATCGGCATGGTTCAGATTTACGTTTACTCTGTTATGTCTACCCCTGAGTCCAGGTTGGATAGAAACATTACACAGACATTGATATATTTCATACAGATCTTTCGGTTCTATTCCAGCAAGCAAATTTGGCCTTTGAAATTATAATGATGTCATTCTAGTTGGTAAACTGGTTTTCTGCTTGCAGACACGTTAAGAAAATTACATCCATGGAAAAAACGTCATTTTGGTTGCAGACACGATAATGAGTTCAACATGCAAACCTCCTTCACACACAAACACACTTACGGGTCAACACAGTGTGCAGCGGTGAGCACCCATTCCTCAGTAAGGAGGGATCCGCCACAGCTAAAGGAGCCTGTATTATCCGTGATTAAAAGGTAGACTATCCACGGCCAGCGGCCCTTTTGAGCATCCTTTCCCCCCACAATAGAGCTCCGAGCCTGGGGCACAAACGACTCTAGAGAGGGAGGTGTTGGAGGGTGGAAAGAATGCCAGACTGTGACACTGTTTCCTGTACAAACACTCTGCATTTGATTACTTTGCTCCTGTCAGAACTCTGAAATTAGTGCCACCGCACCAGAACATCTGAGCAGTTGAAATAATAACAGTAACAATAAGTGATCCTCCCCACCCCTGTCTCGGTAAAAAGTGGAGGGATTGGGCTGGAGGATTGTAACCACTTTCAAATTCACAGACAGAGCTCTGGATGCAAGGACTGACCATCCATGATATCACAATTACAGTTTTAACCATGTTTTGAGGCTATATAATGTTTGTTTATGTTTACTTTGCAAAACATTGGAGTAAAATAAGCTTTGGGTTCTGATGGGTTACAAACTCAAGAATCTGCTTAATTTATAAGTCCTAATTGGATGTAGCAACTGCAGATTTCCCCTTTAAGAGGATTTAGTGGTGATATGTATTTATATGTAGTGGTGATATTCGTAGCTCTGAAGAGCTGCACAAAAGTGCAATACATTTTAAGGCAATGTTCCCGCGTTAGCAGAAGCTGCATTCATGCCACGGTAAATGCTACATATGTCGTCTCAGTTGGAAATTACATTTTAATCTGAGCTATAAATATGGTTTGAATAGAGCCCTTAGTGGTCACTAATGCCAAAACAGAGAGATATGCTTGAAGTTCTTTGTTCTAGTGGATGGAAAAACAATTATGTACATGCCCAAATATGTAGGCTAATGATGCTCAAATTAAAACACCAGTAAAAAAAATGCTGTCACTATCTGATGAATGTAATAGTTACTGTGGACCTAGCAAGTTAAACACGATTTTATGCTCTTTTAATTAATACATTTCTGTTGACCTCACCTGCAGCATCTTGGACCAGCAAAATTACAGACAGTAGTCCCCAAAAACCCATAGCTTTTCCTGTCAGTATCCAACCAACCAGACGGCTGTTTGATGGATAGACACTGACTGACTGATGTCCAGATTTATAGACGTCCATGCTTAGATTACATCAATGTTACACATGTGCAATCTGATTAACAGTTCCAATGATAGCAGGCTGCTCATCTGGGTTGCTGATAAAATCATGTTTTCTTTTATTTTCAGAATGCAAATTCTCAAAAAGAGAGATGAGGTGATATTTCTATCTCAAGCTATTCAATTAAAGAAACAGTGTCCACTGACATTTCTAGTTTTCAACCAGAGTTTGTGTTTACTACATAGAGGAACCAGGCAAGGCTGAAATTACCTTTAAATGGCTCAGCGCTCCATGGACTGAATCCCGGCCTAAGAACAATTAACCTGCATTATTATATGTACATTTTCAGTCAAAAGTTTGGACACACCTACTCATTCCAGGGTTTTTCTTTATTTTTACTATTTACTACAATAGTGAAGACATCAAAACTGTGATATAACACATATGGAATCATGTAGTAACAAAAAAAAGTGTTAAACAAATCCAAATATATTTTATTGTTGTAGATTCTTCAAAGTAGCCACCCTTTACATTGATGACAGCTTTGCAAACTCTTTGCATTCTCTCAACCAGCTTCATGAGGTTGTCACCTGGAATGCATATTCATTAACAGGTGTGCCTTGTTAAAAGTTAATTTGTGGAATTTCTTTCCTTCTTAATGCATTTGAGCCAATCAGTTGTGTTGTGACAAGGTAGGGGTGGTATACAGAAGATAGCCCTATTTGGTAAAAGACCAAGTCCATGGCAAGAACAGCTCAAATAAGCAAAGGGAAACGACAGTCCATCATTACTTGAAGACATGAAGGTCAGTCAGTCTGGTCAATTTCAAGAACTTTGAAAGTTTCTTCAAGTGCTATGATGAAACTGGCTCTCATGAGGACCGCCACAGGAAAGGAAGACCCAGAGTTACCTCTACGGCAGAGGATAAGTTCATTCGAGTTACCAGCCGCAGAATTTGCAGCCCAAATAAATGCTTCACAGAGTCAAGTAACATACACATCAGCTGTTCAGAGGACACTGTGAATCAGGGCTTCATGGTCAAATGTAACCTTTATTTTAACTAGGCAAGTCAGTTGAGAACAAATTCTTATTTACAATGACGGCCCACACTAGCAATACCCGGACGACACTGGGCCAATTGTGCGCATCCCTATGGGACTCCCAATCACGGCTAGTTGTGACACAGCCTGGATTCGAACCTGGGTGTCTGTAGTGACACCTCTTGGACTGAGATGCAGTGCCTTAGACCGCTGCACCACTTGGGAGCCTTATTTGCTGAAAAGAAACCACTACTAAACGAAGCCAATAAGAAGAAGAGACTTGCTTGGGCCAAGAATGGACATTAGACCAGTGCAAATCTGTCCTTTGGTCTGATGAGTCCAAATTTGACATTTTTGGTTCCAACCGCCGTGTCTTTGTGAGACGCAGAGTAGGTGAATGGATGATCTCCGCATGTGTAGTTCCCACCGTGAAGCATGGAGGAGGAGGTGTTATGGTGTGGGGGTGCTTTGCTGGTGACACTGTCTGTGATGTATTTAGAGTTCAAGGCACACTTAACCAGCATGGCTACCACAACAGTCTGCAGCTATACGCCATCCCATCTGGTTGAAAAACAAATGATAGGACAATGAACCAACACACCTCTAGGCTGTGTAAGGGCTATTTGACCAAGAAGGGGAGAGATGGAGTGCTGTATCAGATGACCTGGCCTCCACAATCACCTGACCTCAACCAAATTGAGATCGTTTGGGATGAGTTGGACCGCAGAGTGGAGGAAAAGCAACCAACAAGTGCTCAGCATATGTGGGAAATCCTTCAATACAGTTGGAAAAGCCTTCCAGGTGAAGCTGGCTGAGAGAATGCAAAGAGTGTGCAAAGCTGTCGTCAAGGCAAAGGGTGGCTACTTTGAAGAATCTCAAATATTGTCAGGCTTCGAAGAGTGATGTGTGTGGAGTCAGGCGCAGAGAGCAGAGGATTCGGGAAAAACATTTATTCCGGAACAATCACAGCAAACAAAAGAGGGTAACGCCGAACACAGGCGTAAAACACACCAAAATGTACAACACCGGTACATACGCTGTACAGAGGAAAATCAATGACAGGACACTCCTGAACCAAAAACAGCAAACAAGCCCGCACGAACACAGGCGGGCTAACTGAACTTAAATAACCCCAACCCAAAACCCCAAACAAGGAACATGTGAAACCAATTAGACCAAACAAAACGAAAAGGGGACAAGGGATTTGATTTGTATAACACGTTTTAGGTTACTACATTATTCCATGTGTTATATCATAGTTTTGATGTCTTCACTATTATCCTACAATGTAGAAAATAGTACAAATAAAGAAAAACCTTTGAATGAGTAGGTGTGTCCGAACTTTTGACTGGTACTGTAAGTCAAAATAATGATGTATTATCTTTTGATAAATAGAAGCAGCAGAACTACAGACAGTAGTCATCAACAACCCATAGCTCTTCCAGTTACCATCCAACCAAATGACAGACACAATGACTTGTGTGCAGCTTACAATTTGCACACACACACACACTATTCTTTTCCCTTCCATTTTGTATGTTAATGGTTGCTTTAGGTGGAGGCCAGGGGGTAATAATCGCTAGATGGGCAAATTAGAAAGGACCAAATCAAAATGTGACTACCGTCAGACTTCACTCAATTCAATACTGTACATTTGAACTGCATTTCCTAAAGCAATTCTCACATGTATTTAACAATGTAATTTATTTAATTTAGTCCTAGAAAGTGGGCTGTTGTTGTGTTTTGTGTCGATTTTGATTGATGAAGGAATGTAACTTTGAGCCGGATGGAGGAAGTTGACATGGTGGAATCAGAAGTGTTATTTGAAGCTGAAAGCACGTCGACTACAGTTAGTGAGAAAGATGAGTGAACAGTGAAGTCCAAGAATGAAACAAAAAGTGCTAAAATTGAAGTTCCTTTGGGAAACCCTTTTGAAGTCACGAGGTAAAGAAGGCGCTGGGAGAAGTGGATGCAGTCAAAGTAACCAGGAGCGGTTTGATGTTAATATAGCAAAAGGAGCGCGCATTATGGCTCACAAAATTATCAACGCATGAATTGACCAGCTGTGATTTTCGGAGCAAAAGATATTTCTGGAATCCCGTTGGACATTGAAAATCAATATCTTAGGCAAACAAATTCAGGGGTAGTTAATGCACATCGCTTTACCTGTGTGGAGAATGAGAAGAAGTAGCTCTTTTATTGATGTTTGATGTAGAGTATCTACCAACCTATGTAAAGTTGGATATACAGTGCATTCGGAAAGTATTCAGACCACTATAGTGACAAAGAAAAAACAGGTTTTTAGAAATCTTTGCTTAAAAATAAATAGAAATGGAAATCTCATTTAGAATAGTATTCAGACCCTATACTCAGCACTTTGTTGAAGCACCTTTGGCAGCGATTACAGCCTTGAGTCTTCTTGGGTATGACGCTACAAGCTTGGCACACCTGTATTTGGGGAGTTTCTCCCGTTCTTCTCTGCAGATCCTCTCAAGCTCTGTCAGGTTGGAAGAGGAGCATTGCAGCACAGCTATTTTCAGGTTTCCCAAGAGATGTTCAATCAATCGGGTTCAAGTTAGGGCTCTGGCTGGGCCAATCAAGGACATTCAAAGACTTGACCCAAAGCCACTGCTTTGTCTTGGCTGTGTGCTTAGGGTCGTTGTCCTATTGCAGGTTTTCATCAAGGAACTCTCTGTACTTTGCCCCGTTCATATTCCCCTTGATCCAGACTAGTCTCCCAGTTCCTTCCACTGAAAAACATCTACACAGAATGATGCTGCTACCACCATGCTTCACCGTAGGGATGGTGCCAGGTTTCCTCCAGATGTGATGGTTGGCATTCAGGCTAAAGAGTTCAATCTTGGTTTCATCAGACCAGAGAATCGTATTTATGATAGTCTGAGGGTCGTTTAGATGCCTTTTGGCAAACTCCAAGCGGACTGTCATGTGTATTTTACTAAGGAGTGTTTTTCGTCTGTGGCTACTCTACCATAAAGGCCTAATTGGTGGAGTGCTTCAGAAATGGTTGTCCTTCCTGTCTTGGTGGTTCCAAACTTCTTCCATTTAAGAATGATAAAGGCCACTGTGTTCTTGGGGACCTTCAATGCTGCAGAACTGTTTTGGGTACCCTTCCCCAGACCTGTGCCTCGACAAAATCCTGCCTCAGAGCTCTACGGACAATTCCTTCGACCTCATAGCTTGGTTTTTGCTCTGATATTGAGATAAGATGGTTCCGAGAGGGCTGCCTCGCTTCTAGTTCTTAGGAAACTTTGCAGTATTTTGTGAATTTATGTATTATTTCTTACATTGTTAGCCAAGAAAATGTTATGTGTTATTATATACAGCTGGGAAGAATTTTGGGATATAAAAGCAGCGGTAACTCACCAGCACTACCAGTATTACGATTAGGAATACGATTTTCCCGAAGCTGATCCTTTGTTCCCACCACCCAGGGCAATTGAACTGATTCCAGGGGCTGACCAAAACAACGCCGGTGAAAAAGAGGGACTCGAATAGGTCTTCTAGTCTGACTTAGGAGGCACGCACACCACCCACTGCTTCCGAGTATATTAATCGCTAATGTTCAGTCCCTGGATAACAAAGTTGAGAAGATCAGGGCAGGGTTTCTTTCCAGAGAGACATCAGGGATTGTAACATACTCTGTTTCACGGAAACATGGCTCTCTCTGGAAATACTGTCGGAGTCGGTCCAGCCATCTGGATACACAGTTCATCCCGCCGACAGGTATGATTGTAATAACATATAGGACCTCAAGTTCTTTTGTTCACCCAACCTAGAATACCTCACAATCAAATGCCGACCATATTATCTCCCAATAGAATTCTCTTTGGTTATTGTCACAGCAACGTATATCCCCCTCAAGCCGATACCACAACGGCCCTCAAGGAACTTCACTGGACTTTATGCAAACTGGAAACCATATATCCTGAGGCTGCATTTACTGTAGTTGGGGATATTAACAAAGCAAATTTGAGGAAAAGGCCACCTAAATTCTTTCAGCATATCGACTGTAGTACTAACGCTGGAAAAACTCAACCATTGTTATTCCAACTTCTGGGATTCATACAATGCCCTCCCCCACCCTCCTTTTGTCAAATCTGACCACCACTCCATTTTACTCCTCCCTTCCTATTTGCAGAAACTCAAACAGGAAGTACCCGTGCTAAGGACAATTCAACACTGGTCTGACCAATCGGAATCCACGCTTCAAGATTGTTTTGATCACTCGGACTGGGATATGTTCCGGGTAGCTTCAGAGAATAATATTGAAGTGTACACTGAGACGGTTGGGAGATGTAGGAGATGTTGTACCCAGTGTGACCATTAAAACCTACCCTAACTAAAAACCGTGGATAGATGGCAGCATTCACGCAAAACTGAAAGCGCGAACCACCGCATTTAACCATGACAAGGTGACTGGGAATATGGCAGAATACAAACAGACTAATAATTTCCTCTGCAAGGCAATCAAACTAGCAAAACATCAGTATAAAGACAAAGTGGAGTTGCAATTCAATGGCTCAGACACAAGCCGTATGTGGCAGGGTCTACAGACAATCACGGACCACAATAAAAATCAGCCACGTCGCAGACACCAACGTCTTGCTTTTCGACAAGCTAAACACGTTATTTGCCCGCTTTGAGGATATCACAGTGCCACCTACGCGGCCAGCTACCAAGGACTGTGGGCTCTCCTGCTCCGTGGCCGACATGAGTAAGACGTTTAAACGTGTTAACTCTGCCGCCCCGTGTCGGCATCCCTAGCCGCGTCCTCAGAGCAAGCGCAGACCAGCTGGCTGCTGTGTTAAGAACGTATTCAATCTCTCCCTATCCCAGTCTGCTGTCCCCACATGGTTCAAGATGGCCACTACTGTTCGTGTACCCAAGAATGCAAAGGTAACTAAACTAAATGACTATCATAGCACTCACTTCTGTCATCATGAAGTGCTTTGAGAGACTAGTCAAGGATCATATCACCTCTACTTTACCTGTCACCCTAGACCCACTTCAATTTGCTTACCACCCCAATAGGTCCACAGACGATGCAATCGCCATCACACTGCACACTGCTCTATCCCATCTGGACAAGAGGAATACCTATGTAAGAATGCTGTTCATTGACTATAGCTCAGCATTCAACACCATAGTACCCTCCAAGCTCATCATTAACCTCTCTGGGAAATGTGGGACGGTAGCGTCCCACCCCGCCAACAGCCAGTGAAAGTGCAGGGCGCCTAATTCAAGACAACAAAAATCTCAGAATTAAAATTCCTCAAGCATACAAGTATTTTACACCATTTTAAAGATAAAATTCTCATTAATCCAGCCACAAAAAGGCTTTACAGTGAAACCCCAACAAACGATTATGTTAGGTAAGCACCTAGTCACAGAAAAACACAGCCATTTTTCCAGCCAAAGAGAGGAGTAAACAAAAGCAGAAATATAGATAACATTAACCACAAACGTTTGATGATCTTCATCAGATGACACTCATAGGACTCCATGTTACACAATACATGTATGTTTTGTTCGATAAAGTGCATATTTATATCCCAAAATGTAATTTTACATTGGCGTGTTATGTTCAGTAGTTCCAAAACATGCTGTGATTTTGCAGAGAGCCACATCAATTTACAGAAATACTCATAATAAACATTGATTAAAGATACAACTATTATACATGGAACTTTAGATAAACTTCTCCTTAGTGCAACTGCTGTGTCAGATTTCAAAAAAACTTTACAAAGCACACCATGCAATAATCTGAGTACAGCGCTCAGAGCCCAAACAAGCCATTAAGATATCCGCCATGTTGTGGAGTCAACATTAGTCAGAAATATAATTATAAATATTTACTTACCTTTGATGATCTTCATCAGAATGCTCTCCCAGGAATCCCAGTTCCACAATTTTTTTTGATTTGTTCGATAAAGTTCATAATTTATGTCCAAATACCTCCTTTTGTTAGCGCGTTCAGTTCACAAATGAATCCTACAGACGAAGAACCATATATGTGACAATTTTTCCATTTTAAGATAATCAGTTATTTTTATATTATTAATTGTGTGTACCACATTAGGTGTTTTATGGTTGACAAATAATTTACCATACCCATATCTTCCAACAACAATTTATATTTTTTTGTCATTTCAAAAAATACTTTTTTTATTGCCGTTTTAATTTTAAGAATGTGGAAGAACAGTATATCTCCAGTGATGATTTCAGTTTGTGGAAGAACAGTATATCTCCAGTGATGATTTCAGTTTGTGGAAGAACAGTATATCTCCAGTGATGATTTCAGTTTGTGGAAGAACAGTATATGTGACATTTTGCATGACTCTTGTAAGATGTCCTTTTTTAACACCTGATATGATGTTTTAAGTACTTTCAAGTACAGATGCCCTTCATGTAAATAACTTAAATGCAATATGTAGTTAATTCATTTGTATGGAGGTTCATTTAAAGGTGGTCTATCAACTTTAGCACTGATGACTTTTCTTAAAAGTTGAGTCATGAAATCTTAGTCTCATTTAAAATGAAGCCCTCAATGTGAACATACCATGGAACTACAAAACACTCCCAATCTATACACAGAATGAGTTTGTATTGCACCATTGTGTAACACAGCACTTTTAGAGTTAACGTTAATGTACGTATCATTACTGTCAAAGTTAAACTATGCAAGTGTTCAATATAGCTATTATAATAATAGGCGTTTTGTCTTATTTCTAACCTGTTCTAAGCCGGAGAGAATCAACGCTTGTTGTTTTTCGTATGGGACAGTGTAGAAACTGTTGAACAGATGCAGCTTGCGCTCATCAGTCACTTTCCACACTCCTTTCTGCACGTCGTGGAACACGCTATTCCCTGCAGGACACAGTGTAACTAGCTAGCTACTGTAGCCATGTCGAATCACCCGGTGGATGGAGAAAAAGTAGCTAGCTATGTTTCTTCTATAATCTAGCAATAGCATTTGTAACGATAATGTATGAGTTATTAGCCAACGAACTTTAGCTAATATGTTTTCTCTATAGTTACAAATTAGACAACTCACAACATACATGTTAGTTACTGTACTCTATAGCTAGCTAGCTTGATTGTTTGATATACGGTTCTTCCACATACCTCATTTGGACAGATTTACCCAGTTTTTTCTTGACCCTTACTATTTGTATAGGGTTTTCACGCATCCCGTAAGATCTTCCTTTGCCTGTCTTTCCATTCTTTTAGTTTTGTTTTACGTTTTTTTCCCACATTTCTGCGATTTTCATCAGCAACAGAAAGGTTGTGCGCTTGTCCGTCCATTCTGAGTGGTGCACATAAACGGTTATTCCACGAGAGCCTATCTTTAAATTTAAGATGATTGTTAATTAGCGCGTGGAAAGCTTGTGAAACCGGTTCACTATAGAAAAAGGGTGTCCAATAATGATTGTTCATGTATATCTCTTTTTTTTGTAAATGTCACATCTATGGATCTTCGTCTGTAGGATTCAAATCCAAACTCACGAAATGCGGGCAGGTCCAGCCGAAAGGTCGGACGAAAAGTCTAAAAAGTTATATTACACGTCGTAGAAACATGTCAAACGAAGTATAGAATCAATCTTTTGTAACGGCTGTCTTGGGAAGAAGGTGAGGGCCAATCCGCAGCGTGGTACGTGTTCATCTTTTTAATAAAGTAAACTGAACACTGAATAACAAAGAAACAACCGGAACAGTTCTGTCTGGTGTAGACACACAAAGACTGAAAACAACCACCCACAAAACACAATCGAAAACAGGCTACCTAAGTATGGTTCTCAATCAGGGACAACGATTGAAAGCTGCCTGTGATTGAGAACCATACCAGGCCAAACACAGAAATAGGAAGTCATAGAAAAACTAACATAGACAACCCACCCAACTCACGCCCTGACCATACTAAAACAAAGGAACTAAGGTCAGAATGTGACATCTTTAGGATGCTTTTATCATAAAGCTTCAATAATGTTCCAACTGGAAAATTCCTTTGACTGTAGAAAAGCAATGGAACGCGAGGTAACTCTCACATGAACGCACGTCACAAGCCCATGGCACTCTGCCAGACACCTGGCTCATCCCCCTCTCTTTCAGCCCCCCTTCACAGTAAAAGCATCAAACAAGGTTCTAAAGACTGTTAGCATCTAGTGGAAGCCTTAGGAAGTGCCCCCACAGACACCACAAGGTTGCGTGCTTAGCACCCTCCTGTACTCCCTGTTGTTAAAGGAATTGTATTCCTATATGTTAACCAATTCAATTAAAACACTCTGTCCGTTTCTAAGAATGTGTAAGATACTTATTTGCATAAAATGGACAGAGATCAGTCTCAAAATCAATTAATAGCGTTTATTCTCGAGAGTACTGAACATAATCACAAAGTACATCAGTTTTATATATCCCACATTACATCATGTCTTACGAAAATGTCTATCCTCCTCCTGGACCATGACAAAGCTGTTTTTCAATTCCGTTCCAACACATACCTTCTGCTACCATATGTTACACAATCTACTGCACACCCAACGGTTTCTCCCCACCCTGGTTGGGGACCAGACATATTTCCTGTTGTTAGTTTCACTGTGGTCACAAGTTGTCTGTTGACCCTTCCTCTTTGCCTATGTACCAACATATTCCTTAACAGACAACATATAACTCTGTGAGTTATAACTCTATGCCCAATGTATACATTATTTAGTCAATATTGACAAAATTCCTTCAACACCTGTTCACCCATGACTGCGTGGCCATGCATGCCTCCAAATCAATCATCAAGTTTGCAGACGACACAACAGCAGTAGGCTTGATTACCAACAACGACGAGATAGCCTACAGGAAGGAGGTGAGTGCTCTGGGAGTGTGGTGTCAGGAAAATAACCTCTCAGTCAACATCAACAAAACAAAGGAAATTATCGTGGACTTCAAAAAACAGCAATGGAAGCACCCCCCTATCCACATCGATGGGACAGTAGTGGAGAAGGTGGAAAGTTTTAAGTTCCTCTGTGTATATATCACTGAGAAACTGAAATGGTCCACCCACACCGACAGTGTAGTGAAGAAAGCGCAACAGCGCCTCTTCAACCTCAGGAGGCTGAAGAAATTTGGCTTGTAGGCTAAAACCCTCACAAACATTTACAGATGCACAATTGAGAGCATCCTGTTGGGCTGTTTCACTGGCTGGTACGGCAACTGCACTGCCCACAACCGCAAAGCTCTCCATAGGGTGGTGCGGTCTGCACAACGCATCACCAGGGGGAAACTACCTGCCCTCCAGGACACCTACAGCACCCGATGTCACAGGAAGGGAAAAAAGATAATCAAGGACAACAACCATCAGAGCCACTGCCTGTTCACCCCAATATCATCCAGAAGGCGAGGTCAGTACAGGTGCATCAAAGCTGGGACCGAGAGACTGAAAAAAAAAACATATATCTCAAGGCCTTCAGACTGTTAGCCATCACTAGCACAGAGAGGCTGCTGCCTACATACGCAGACTTGATATCATTGGCCACTTTAATAATGTTTACATGTCTTGTATTACTCATCTCATATGTATATACTGTATTCTATACTATCTACTGTATCTTAGTCTATGCCGCTCTGACATTACTCATCCATATATTTATATATTGTTAATTCCATTCCTTTACTTAGATTTGTGTGAATTTGGTATTTGTTGGGAAATTGTTAGATATTACTTGTTAGATATTGTTGCACTGTAACGGTTTTCCTGTTGTGAAGGAGAAGCGGACCAAAATGCGGCGTGGTGGTTACTCATGTTTAATGAAAAAACGATAAACACGAACACTACAAAACAATAAACGTGGAAAACCAAAAACAGTCCTATCTGGTGCAAACACAGAGACAGGAACAATCACCCACAAACACACAGTTAAACCCAGGCTACCTAAGTATGATTCTCAATCAGAGACAACTAATGACACCTGCCTCTGATTGAGAACCATACTAGGCCAAAACATAGAAATACACAAATCATAGAAAAACAAACATAGACTTCCCACCCAACTCACGCCCTGACCATACTAAATAAATACAAAACAAAGGAAATAAAGGTCAGAACGTGACATGCACTGTCAGAACTAGAAGCACAAGCATTTTGCTACACCCGCATTAACATCTGCTAAACATGTGTATGTGACCAATAAAATTTGATTTAATTTTATTTGATATGCACTGTCAACTGTGGAACCTTATATAAACAGCTGTGTGCCTTTCCAAATCATGTCCATTCAATTGAATTTACCACAGGTGGACTCCAATCAAGTTGAAGAGACCGCTTAAGGATGATCATTGGAAACAGGATGCACCTGAGCTCAATTTCAATTATCATAGGGAAAGGTCTGAATTCTTATGTAAATAAGGTATTTCTGTTTTTTATTTGTAATAAATTTGCTAAAATTTCTAAAAACATGTTTTCACTTTGTCATTATGAGGTATTGTGTGTAGATTGATGAGGGAATATTTTTTTATACATGTTAGAATAAGGCTGCAATGTAATAAAATGTAGAAAAAGTCAAGGAGTCTGAATACTGTTCCGAATGCACTGTATAATATACTTTGTGAGAGTGTTTGTGCAAAACCCGATGCAATGCAAGAAGTGTAAAACGTTTGGCCATGTGTCAAGTGTTTGCAGACGTTATTGAATGTTGCAACTGTGGTGGGGATTATATTCCTGAATTCCTTCAGTGCCCTGTTATGGTGAAAGAGGTTGAGGTGTCAAGGGGCAAGAGGCCACAGTGTTGGAGAAGATGTGGCGTTGGATGCACCTCAATCAGTTGCAAATGTTATACGTCAATCAACTGATCTAGATACACTTATTGTGAAGAAGGTGGATTTTGTAGCATTTACAGTTGAAGTCAGAAATGTACATACACATAGGTTGGATTCATTAAAACTCGTTTTTCAACCACTCCACAAATTTCTTGTTAACATGTTTTGGCAAGTCGGTTAGGAAATCTACTTTGTGCATGACACAAGTAATTTTTCCAACAATTGTTTACAGACAGATTATTTCACTTATCGGTCACTATCACAATTCCAGCGGGTCAGAAGTTTACATACACTAAGTTGACTGTGACTTTAAACAGCTTGGAAAATACAAGATAATGATGTCATGGATTTAGATGCTTCTGATAGGATAATTGACATCAATCGAGTCAATTGTAGGTGTATCTGTGGATGTATTTCAAGGCCTACCTTCAAATGCAGTGCCTCTTTTCTTGACATCATGGGAAAATCAAGAGAAATCAGCCAAGATCTCAGAAAAATTATTGTAGACCTCTACCAGTCTGGTTCATCCTTGGGACCAATTTCCAAATGCCTGAAGGTACCACGTTCATCTGTACAAACAATGGTACGCAAGTATAAACACCATGGGACCATGCAGCCGTCATACCGCTCAGGAAGGAGACTCATTCTGTCTCCTAGAAATGAACGTACTTTGTTGCGAAAAGTGCAAATCATTCCCAGAACAACAGCAAAGCACCTTGTGGAGATGCTGGAGGAAACGGGTCAAAAGTATCTACGTCCATAGTTAAACGAGTCCTATATCGACATAACCTGAAAGGCCGCTCAGCAAGGAAGAAACCACTGCTCCAAAACCGCCATAAAAAAGCCAGACTACGGTTTGCGACTGCACATGGGGATCGTACTTTTTGGAGAAATGTCCTCTGGTCTGATGAAACAAAAATAGTATTGTTTGGCCATAATGACCATCGTTATGTTTGGAGGAAAAATGAGGTAGGCTTGTAAGCCGTAGAACACCTTCCAAACCGTGAAGCACGGGGGTGGCAGCATCATGTTGTGGGGGTGCTTTGCTGCAGGAGGGACTGGTGCACTTCACAAAATAGATGGCATCATGCGGTAGGAAAATTATCTGGATATATTGAAGCAACATCTCAAGACATCAGTCAGGAAGTTAAAGCTTGGTCACAAATGGGTCTTCCAAATGGACGATGACCCCAAGCACACTTCCAAAGCAAAATGGCTTAAGGACAACAAAGTCTAGGTATTGGAGTGGCCATCACAAAGCCCAGACCTCAATCCTATAGAAGATTTGTGGGCAGAACTGATAAAGCGTGTGTGAGCAAGGAGGCCTACAAACCTGACTCAGATACACCAACTCTGTCAGGAGGAATGGGCCAAAATTCACCCAACTGTGAAGGTTGTGGAAGGCTACCCGAAATGTTTGACCGAAGTTAAACAATTTAAAGGCAATGCTACCAAATACTAATTGCGTGTATGTAAACTTCTGACAAACTGGGAATGTGATGAACTAAATAAAAGCTGAAATTAATAATTCTCTCTACTATTTCACATTCTTAAAATAAAGTGGTGGTCCTAACTGACCTAAGACAGTTTTTCGCAATTCCTGACATTTAATCCTAGTAAAAATTCCCTGAGTTAAATTGTATTTGGCTGAGGTGTATGTGAACTACAGTCAGTTATTAATTATATTGCACAAGTGTCCAAGAAGCTGGACATCATTACATCTGCAGCTGAGAAGTTTTTTGTAAAAAAATAAGTAACCTTGGCCTAGAGAGATACTCATGGTTATCAAAACGTCATGTCAGGGTAAGTCTATACAAAATATAGCCCTTATTTTAAGTGTTTTAAAATTCCCTATGGAAAAATGAATTGTGGAAAAACGATTGGAACCATTTCCTTGTTTGACCTCTAGGTTTTATGAGTATTATTACTCATACATACTGTGGTACTCCACTTGCAATATGTGGAACCAGCAGTGCGCTGTAGTATTTTCAAGGGGGGGATATTTCGCTGCTACACGCGATGTTTGTTGTTTTCCTTGAATCAGTCCGAAGTTGCAATGTCGTAAACACCTATGAACCAAAATTTAAGCGATAAGAAAAACGTTTTATACTAGTCAATTATAACATATAACAGCTATAACATTTTTCTGTCTGCCCGAAGTTCTGTAAAACATGCTGTCAAATCTGTGACGTATGGAAATTTGCGGAACACCACAAGATAACATTGAGGAAGTAGCTAGCTAGATTGCTAGCTAATCGGACAGCTGTGTAAGAATAACGTTAGATAGCTGTTTATGTAGCTGCTGTTTAATAATCGATTTAATTCGTTTTTAATCATGGACCAAGCAGTCAGCGTCAATGCAGACCCAGATATGCCATCTGACAGTGAAGGTAAATCGTGTGTCACACTTATGATTTGTTTCACCGATCAGACAGATAACACTGCTGTGTGGATGGCTAGCTAGTAGGCTATTTCACTATTTATATTTTATTTTGTTATTTTATTAACACCACGTCTCTCTACTGTCTGCAGGTCGTAGCTCGCGCTGGAGAAATTGGACTGGTTTTTGGTGAGTTTAGTTTTGGGATGTTCTACTGTGGTGAATGTGATGTGAAATCAGAAACGACCCTAGCTACCAGTGTTTCATTTCTTTAAATGTAACGTTATTTGAATCAAACCTATTTAGCTAGCTACAGTGAACACGGTTACATGCACACAATCTTGCGATTACTGTGGATAGTCAGGTTAGTACAATAGTTTGTTTAAATTGTGTTTACATGCTTCGACACGTGAAATCAGGCTGCTGATGGGACTTTTGATAAATGCAGAAAGTCGCCAATCAAGAAACATTCTACCACAGTGACCATGTTGTTTTTGCGTAGACTATTTGATTCGGATTTCGGACACACTGTATGAAGTTTGTATGTAAAAACAATTTATAAGATGCATATATATGTTTTTCCTAACTCACTTCACTCGCGCAAATGCACCAGTGTATCGCCGATTAAACTGTTAATATGTGCTAATAATTCGAAAGATTGCTCATAAAACCAAGTGTTTTAATCGGCGTATGTTTACGTCGATTATGACCTTACGTCGATATAGATAAACAGAGTAAGGTGTTTACATGACGACTTCCATACTCGCCGGCCTTACGCCATAATCAGTTGAATATTGAATAATTGGTGCGCATGTTAAGTACTCGATGGAATAGGGCAGGCAAGCTGCAGGGCCTTCAGAAAGTATTCACACCCCTTGACTTTTTCCCCATTTTGTTCTTACAGCCTGAATTTAAAAGGGATTCATTTGAGATTTGTTGTCACTGGCGTACACACAACACCCCATAATTGTATTTTATTTAACCTTTATTTAACTAGGCAAGTCAGTTAATTAAGAACAAATTCTTATTTACAATGCCGGCCAAACCCTCCCCTAATCCGGACGACACTGGGCCAATTGTGCGCCGCCCTATGGGACTCCCGATCACGGCCGGTTGTGGTACAGCCTGGGATCGAACCAGGGTCGGTCGTGACACCTCTGCGCCACTCATGAGCACCTCCAAAGTGCTATGTTTTCCAACATTTTTTTAAACAAATGTAATTAAAAATGAAAAGCTGAATTGTATTGAGTCAATGCGTACGTATTCAACCTATTTGTTATGGCAAGCCTAAATAATTTCAGTAGTAAACATTTGCTTAACAAGTCGCATAGTTGCATGGACTCACTGTGTGCAATAATAGTGTTTAACTTTTTTTTTTTTATGACTACCTCATCTCTGTACCTGACACATACAGATAATTGTAATATCCCTCAGTTGAGCCTGTGAATTTCAAACACAGATTCAACTACGAAGACCAGGGAGGTTTTCCAATGCCTTTCAAGGAAGGGCACCTATTCTTGGATGGGTAAAAAAAAAAAAAAAGCATCCATTCAATATGTTGAAGTTATTAATTACACTTTGGATGGTGGATCAATACATCCAGTCATTACAACGATACAGGCATCCTTCCTAACTCATTTGCCGGAGAGGAAGGAACCCGCTCAGGGGTTTCACCATGAGGCCAATGGTAACTTAAAAGCAGTTAGTTTAATGGCTGTGATTGGAGACAACTGAGGATGGATCAACAACATTGTAGTTACTCCACAATACTAACCTAATTGACAGAGTAAAAATAAGGAAGCCTGTAAAGAATACAAATGTTCCAAATCATGCATTCTGTTTGCAACAAGGCACTAAAGTAATACTGCAAAAAATGTGGCAAAGCAAATCACTTTTTGTTAATAAAACAAAGTTATGTTTGGGGCAAATCCAATACATATTTTTCAAGCATAGTGGTGGCTGCATCATGTTATGGGTACGCTTGTAATCATTAAGGACTGGGCAGTTTTTCAGGAAAATCTATGGCAAGACCTGAAAATGGTTGTCTAACAATGATCAACAACCAATTTGACAGAGCTTAAAGAATTTTGGAAAACAAAATGGGCAAATGTTGCACAATCCAGATTTGAAAACTCTTAGAGACTTACCCGGGAAATAAAAAAGTATTTTGACACTCCTTCAAATTAGTGGATTTGGCTATTTCAGCCACACCCGTGGGTGACAGATGTATAAAATAGAGCACACAACCAACCATGCAATCTCCATAGACAAACATTTGCAGTATAATGGCTTTACTGAAGAGCTCAGTGACTTTCAACATGGCACCGTCATAGGATTCCACCTTTCCAACAAGTCAGTTTGTCAAATTTCTGTCTTGCTAGAGCTACCCCGGTCAACTGTAAGTGCTGTTATTGTGAATTGGAAACATCTAGGAGCAACAACGGCTAAGCTGCGAAGTGGTAGGCCACACAAGCTCACAGAATGGAACCGCCAAGTGCTGAGGCGCATAGCTCCTCGGTGGCAACACTCACTACCGAGTTCCAACCTGCCTCTGGAAGCAACATCAGCACAATAACCGTTCGTCGGGAGCTTCATGAAATAGGTTTCCATGGACGAGCTGCCTCACACCAGCCTAAGATCACCTTGCGCAATGCCAAGCATCAGCTGGAGTGGTGTAAAGCTCACCGCCATTGGACTCTGGAGTGATGAATCACACTTGACCACCTGGCAGTCCGACGGACAACTCTGGGTTTGGCGGATGCCTAGAGAACGCTACCTGCCCCATTGCATAGTGCAAACTGTAAAGTTTGGTGGAGGAGGAATAATGGTTTGGGGCTATTTTTCATGGTTTGGGTTAGGCCCCTTAGTTCCAGTGGAGGGAAATCTTAACATCTCAGCATGCATTCTATGCTTCCAACTTTGTGACAACAGTTTCAGCATGACAATGCCTCCGTGCGCAAAGTGAGGTCCCATAGGGAAATGGTTTGTCGATCGGTGCGGAAGATCTTGTCTGGCCTGCACAGTCTTGACTCCAACCCCATCGAATACCTTTGGGATGAATTGCTGCGACTGCGAGCCAGGCCTATTCACCCAACATCAGTGCCCGACCTCACTAATGCTCTTGTGGATGAATGGATTCAAGTGCCCGCAGCTCCATATTAATGCCCATGATTTTGGAATGAGATGTTCGACGAGCAGGTGTCCATATACTTTTGGTTAAGTAGTTTATATCAGTGTCCCCCCCGCTTTGACATGACAGAATACTTTGTGTATATTGTTGACAAAAAGGACAATTAAATACATTTTAATCTTTAAACTTTGTAACACAACAAAATGTGGAAAAAGTCCAGGGGTGTGAATACTTTCTGAAGGCACTATATGTTGTAAAGACTGACTAAACCCCTCCTTGTAGATTCTGTCTGGCCCCAGCAATAAGTATGTATGTAGCCACAGCAGCCATTATGGAATTCTAAAGTGGCTTCTGCTAGCTAGCATGAGGACAAAAACTAGCAGTCGTTCCTTCTACTCGGTGTAGCAGTTGGGACAATTCGAAGTACAACGCAATTGTCATACCTAGATTGAGGTACGTTTTCCAAGCCATATCTTGCACTGGCTTCGGGGTGTCTTAATCTACATAGGAAGGCTGGCTACATCTTATCCTCAGTTTGCCCTACAACATCATTGCGTAGCCTCAGTGAACTTGCTATCATTCATTGGCCCACTGATACTTATCATCATCTCTGCATGCCCCCTCCCCTGCACTGAATGTTCTGAAATGCAGGCAATAGAAATTAATGATTTGAAATTCAACATTGTGTCTCCCACCTTTCCTCCTGACCCTTGTCTTCAGGTTGCTGGGGTTGTGCAATAACTTTGCGTACGTGGTGATGCTGAGTGCAGCCCATGACATCTTAAAACAACAAGGGTCTCACAACTCCACATCGCCTGTAAGAATGGGTTGTAGAATGCTGTATCACCATAGCATTTGTATCTGTTGTTAGTATCAAAGTACTATATTGGCAATATTCTTTCATTCTCTCTCCATGTCCTTCTTCTTCAGACCCCATCCACAGTTGCCTTGGACGTTGAAGGTGGAAAAATAAGTCGTTACGACTGCAGCCCTGTTTCTACCGCGGTAAATAGAGATGCACTGCAGCTGTGAAAGTGTGTGTGATCAAATGTTATTTTATTCAGCAGATGTTATTGCGGGTGTAGCGAAATTCTTGTGTTCCTAGCTCCAATAGTGCAGAAATATTTTACGATTCACAACAATACACACAAATCTAAAGTAAAAGAATGGAGTTAGAAATATATAAATATTAGGACGAGCAATGTCGGAGTGGCATTGACTAAAATACAGTGTATATACATATGAAATGAGTAAAGCAGTATGTAAACATTTATTAAAGTGACCAGCCTGATCCTGCCTGGTTAACATGTGTGTGACCTCTCTGTCCACCTCTCCAAGGCTGTTTTGTTGGCTGATATTCTTCCCACTCTCATGATCAAGTTTTCTGCTCCATTCTTCGTCCACAATCTCCCTTATGGGTAAGAGAAGGACAGATGGTGCTTTCCCAGTTGTCTTTGAATACTTTTTCTTACAGTAAAGGAACATTGTAATAAGATGTTGTCAATGGCTGTATCTTAGCTTTTGCTAATCATAACATAATACAGAAACAATATTATCCTACATTACCAGTTTGTTTGAGTTTGCGAAGGTTTGCCAATTTGAGTGCACATGTCAATTTGGAGGTTGTGTTTTTGTCCACAGTTTCCGAGTGTTGGTATGCGTTGCAACAGCGATTGCAAGCTTCCTTGTGGTGTCCTTATCTTCTACCATGTGGATAAGCGTTTTGGGTAATGTGTGTGTGTGTGTGTAGGCCTATGTTTGTGAATGGGGATGGAAACATTTGAGATATGATCATTGATCACTATTTTAATTCCTAGAACATTGCAGCTCTGACATTTCCCCTGAAACCAGACACTATCTCGCTGATATGGTAACCATGGGGACACATCTATCAGCCAGTCAGCAGTTCTGTTAATAGCTGATTTAGGTGATTAATTAAGCATTTTTATTTAACTAGGCAAGTCAGTTAAGAACAAATTCTTATTTACAATGACAGCCTAAATCAAATACAATTTTATTGGTCACATACACATGGTTAGCAGATGTTCATGCGAGTGTAGAGAAATGCTTGTGCTTCTAGTTCTGACCATGCAGTAGAATCTAACAAGTAATCTAACAATTTCACAACAACTACCTTATACATACAAGTGTAAAGTAATTCATAAGAATATGTACATATAAATAAATGGATGAGCGATGGCCGAACAGCATAGGCAAGATGCAGTAGATGGTATAGAGTACAGTATATACATATGAGCTGAGTAATTCAGGGTATGAAAACATTGTTTAAAATGACTAGTGATACATTTATTACATCCAATTTTTTGTCTTATTTAAGTGGCTAGAGATTTAAGTCAGTAGCCACTCATTGTTAGTGATGGCTGTTTAACATTCTGATGGCCTTGTGATGGAAGCTGTTTTTCAGTCTTTCGGTCCCCGCTTTGATGCACCTGTACTGACCTCGCCTTCTGATGATAGCGGGGTGAACAGGCAGTGGCTCGGGTGGTTGTTGTCCTTGATGATCTTGTTCGTCTTCCTGTGACATCGGGTGGTGTAGGTGTCTTGGAGGGCAGATAGTTTGCTCCCGGTGATGCGTTGTGCAGACCTCACTACCCGCTTTTGCGCCTTCTTCACTACGCTGTCTGTGTGGGTGTACCATTTCAGTTTGTCCATGATGTGTTCCCCCCTGTAACTTAAAACGTTCCACTTTCTCCGCTACTGTCCCGTCAATGTTTGTAGGGGGGTGATCCCTCTGCTGTTTCCTGAAGTCCACGATCATCTCCTTTGTTTTGTTGAGTGTGAGGTTATTTTCCTGACACCACACTCCGAGGGCCCTCACCTCCTCCCCGTAGGCAGTCGTGTCATGGTTGGTAAACAAGAATACCACTGTAGTGTCGTCTGCAAACTTGATGATTAAGTTTGAGGCGTGCATGGCCACGCAGTCATGGGTGAACAGGGAGTACAGGAGAGGGCTGAAAACGCACCCTTGTTGGGCCCCAGTGTTGAGGATCAGCGGGGTGGAGATGTTGTTTCCTACCCTTACCACCTAGGAGTGGCCAGTCAAAGTCCAGGACCCAGTTGCACAGGGCGGAGTCGAGTCCCAGGGTCTCGAGCTTAACGACAAGTTTGGAGGGTACTATGGTGTTAAATGCTGAGCTGTAGTCGATGAACAGCATTCTTACATAGGTATTCCTCTTGTCCAAATGGGTTTGGGCAGTGTGATTACGATTGCGTCGTCTGTGGACCTATTGGGGCGGTAAGCAAATTGGAGTGGGTCTAGGATGTCAGGTAGGGTGGAGGTGATATGATCCTTGACCAGTCTCTCAAAGCACCTCATGATGACAGAAGTGAGTGCTACGGGGCGATAGTCTTTTAGCTCAGTTACCTTAGCTTTCTTGGGAACAGGAACAATGGTGGCCCTCTTGAAGCATGTGGGAACAGCATACTGGGATAGGGAGAGATTGAATATGTCCGTAAACACACCAGCCAACTGGTCTGCGCATGCTCTGAGGACTTGCCTAGGGATGCCGTCTTGGCCGGCAGCCTTGCGAGTGTTAACACGTTTAAATGTTTTACTTACATTGGCTGAGGTGAAGGAGAGTCCACAGATTTTGGTAGCGGGCCGTGTCGGTGGCACTGTATTGTTCTCAAAGCGAGCAAAGAAGTTGTTTAGTTTGTCTGGGAACAAGACATTGGGGTCGGTGACGGGGCTGGTTTTCTTTTTGTAGTCCGTGATTGACTGTAGACCCTGCCACATTCCTCTAGTGTCTGAGCCGTTGAATTGCGACTCTACTTTGTCTCTACTGACGCTTAGCTTGTTTGATTGCCTTGCGGAGGGAATAGCTACACTGTTTGTATTCGGTCATGTTTCCAGTCACCTTGCCCTGATTTAAAAGCAGTGGTTCCTGGGAACAGTGGGTTAACTGCCTTGTTCAGTGGCAGAACGACAATTTTTCCTTGTCAGCTCAGGGTTTCAATCCAGCAACCTTTCAGTCATGTGTATATTAACCTCTCTGCGCACGGAACCCGCTAGCGGGCTGAAATTCCACAACATACGTTGATCGTTACATAAATAGTCATATTAAACATTCATGAAAATACAAGTGTCTCACATGTATCGAAAGCCTAGAATCTTGATAATCCAACTGCGTTGTCAGATTTAAAAAAGGATTTACTGCGAAAGAATACGATGCAATTATCTGAGCATAGAGCCCCATAAAAACATTTTTTAAAACCAGCACAGGCGTAACATAATCACAAACTGCATTAAAATAAATAGTTTACCTTTGACGATCTTCGTCTGTTTGCAATTCCAATGCTCATTGTTACACAATGAATTATCTTTTGTTTGATAACATTTTGTGAACCGTGTCGTGAATTCCGTCTCATTCCATTTTCGACAACAAATTCCAGGTAAATAACCCACAAAGAACGTGACTTTTCCAGTCATGTTTGGTTTCACTGCAATCAACTGGTTTGTTTGTAACACAATCAAACGTGATGGGCCATTTCGCGGGACGTATTGACTGAAAGAAACTGATTTGAAGACAACAAGTCATGACATCATTGTGCACCAATGATTTGCCTGCTGTTTCGTTGATTGACTGTCTTTTAACCCAATGACCACTGATCGTCTTGAAATCTAGCTGGGTAGATAGCCAATGAGCTGAGCTAAACAGCAATATGCCATGTTTATGTGTTGCAAGACCAACCCATGTAGTAAGCTCCAGCTTAACGAGAGTCTTTCGCTATTGAAGTTTCATACCGGAAGGAGCTACGCATATTACGCACTGCATTGTTTGGTAAACGCGCAGATTCAGCTGTTTATATATCAATCATTATGGCGACTAAGTCAGGGAAAGCTAAATCTAAGTCTAGATATACAGATGTACACACAATTTTAGAATAAATTGATTGGGAAAGTGAGACAGAGATTGTTGTAGGATGCTTCATTTAGCGATTGTGGAGGGATATTTTTTGAACGGGAGAGGACATCGTTTTGGACTGGTAAGTTCTTATCATGCTAATACCCTTGTTTGAAATTAATAATATAAAATATTATTTGTGATATGAAATTGAAATTTTAGAAGCAATATATAAACATGTAATGTCATGAAATGTGAGATGCGTGTGTCTGCCGCCCCACCCCAACCCACATGAAATAGCCTATTTGAGGCTGTTGAGGAGAGGGCAGGACCACATCAATGGCAAAAGTGAAATGGAGACGGTAGATACAACTGGTCTGTTGTAATATAATGAAGACAGTAGATCTAGCTGGTCTGTCATAATATAATAGAGACAGTAGATCTAGCTGAAATGTCATAATATAAAAGAGAGAGTAGATCTAGCAGGTAATAATAATATATTCAACCTTCTATATATATCTGTTTATTATACCTGTTGATACAGGGCTCATACAGTGGGGCAAAAAAGTATTTAGTCAGCCACCAATTGTGCAAGTTCTACCACTTAAAAAGATGAGAGGCCTGTAATTTTCATCATAGGTACACTTCAACTATGACAGACGAAATGAGGGAAAAAAAATCCAGAAAATCACATTGTAGGATTTTTAATTAATTTATTTGCAAATTATGTTGGAAAATAAGTATTTGGTCAATAACAATAACAAGTTTATCTCAATACTTTGATATATACCCTTTGTTGGCAATGACAGGTGTGTCAACTTTTGACTGATTGTGTGTGTGTGTGTGTAGTGCCTTTGGTAAGTATTCAGACCCCTTGACTTTTTCCACATTTTGTTACGTTACAGCCTTATTCTAAAATGTATTAAATAAAAAAAATTAAATCCTTAGCAATCTACAGACAACACCCCATAATGACAAAGCGAAAAGAGGTTTTTACATTTTAGCACATTTATTTCAACTTAAAAACGGATACCTTATCTACATAAGTATTCAGACCCTTTGCTATTAGACAAGAAATTGAGTTCAGGTGCATCCTGTTTCTGTTGATCATCTTTGATATATTTCTAGGATTAGATTGGAGTCCACCTGTGGTAAATACAATTGATTGGACATGATTTGGAAAGGTGCACACACCTCTCGATATAAGGTTCCACAGTTGACAGTGTATGTCAGAGCAAAAACCCAGCCTTGAGGTTAAAGGAATTGTTCGTAGAGCGCTGAAACAGTATTGTGTCAACACAAAGATCTGGGGAAGGGTACCATAAAATGTCTGCAGCATTGAAGGTCCCCAAGAACATAGTGTCTTCCATCATTCAAAAATGGACGAAGTTTAGAACCACCAAGAATCTTCCTAGCGCTGTCGGCCCGGCCAAACTGAGTAATCTGGAGAGAAGGGCCTTGGTCAGGGAGGTGACCAAGAACCCGATGGTCACTCAGACAGAGAGCTAGAGTTCGTCTGTGGAGATGGGAGAACCTTCCAGAAGGACAACCATCTCTGCAGCACTCCCAATCAGGTGTTAATGGTGGAGTGGCCAGACGGATGCCACTCCTTTAGTAAAAGGCACATGGCTACCCGCTTGGAGTTTTTCAAAAAAGCATCTAAAGACTCTCACACCATGAGAAACAAGATTCTCGGGTCTGATGAAACCAAAATTGAACCATTTGGCCTGAATGCCAAGCATCACGTCTGGATGAAACCTGGCACCATCCCTACGTTGAAGCGTGATAGTGACAGAATCATGCTGTGGGGATGTTTTTCAGCGGCAGGGGTTGGGAGTCTTGTCAGGATTGAGGGTAAGATTAACTGAAAAAAAATACAGAGAGATCCTTGATGAAAACCTGTTCCAGAGCTCTCAGGACCTCAGACTGGGGAGAAGGTTCACCTTCCAACAGGAGAACAACCCTAAGCACACAGCTAAGACAACACAGGAGTGGCCTCAGGACAAGTTTCTGAATGTCTTTGATTGGCCCAGCCAGAGCCCAGACTTAAACCTGAGGGGACCTGCAGAGAAAAATGGGTGAAACTCCCCAGATACAGGTGTTCCAAGCTTTTAGCAGTTCGCTTTATTTTTTTATAATATATTACACTTGATTTTTCTTGAATAAGTTCCTATTTGTTTTTGTTTTCCACATATTCTGTGCCTCTATGGTACAATTTTTATTGCTATCTATCTGTACTGTTAGTCCTGCTATTTCCTTTGTTAATATGAACTCTTGACCTAAATTGCTATTTTTTTAAAGATGAGTGTTGAATTGCATGTCCTCTAAAGGAACATTTTAAAAGTGTCCCATACAATAAGGGGATCTGCATAACCTATGTTATGTTGGAAAAAGTCAGTTATAAATTATTCTTTCTTGGTTAAAAACAAGTTGTCATCCAATTTCAAATATCCTTTTCTCAAGACATGGTGCTTTGCATTCAGGTCAAAGAGTACATTCTTTGTCTCATCAGACCACAGAATCCTTTCTTTTATGATCTGAGTCTTTCATGTCTTTTTGCAAACTCCAGGTGTGCAGGTGCTTCTACACCTGCATTGCTTGCTGTTTGGGGTTTTAGGCTGGGTTTCTGTACAGCACTTTGAGATATCAGCTGATGTACGAAGGGCTATATAAATAAATTTGATTTGATTTGCTGTCGTGCCTTTTTCTAAGTTGTGGCTTCTGTCTGGCCACTCTCTTATAAACGCCCAGATTGGTGAAGTGCTCTAGAGACCGAATGTCCTTCTGGCAGGTTCTCCTATTTATGACAAGGAACTCTGTAGTTCTGTCAGAGTGGTCATTGGGTTCTTGGTCACCTCCCTGACCAAGGTCCTTCTTGCCTGGTTGCTCAGTTTGGTCAGACGGCCACCTCTAGGCAGAGTGGGTGGTTCCATATTTTTTCAGTTTCGCAATGATGGAGACCACTGTGCTCTTGGAAACTTTCAACACTCTAGAAATAGTTGTATACCCTTCCCCAGATGTATGCCTCATCACAAATCTCGACGATCTATGAACAGTTCCTTGGACTTCATGGTATAGTTTCTGCTCTGACATGAGCTTGTCAACTGTGGGACCTTTTTATATAGTTTTTTTATTTTGTAAATCATGTCCAAACAACTGAGTTGGCCACAGGTGGACTCCAATCAAGTTGTTGTGACATATCAAGGATGTTCAAGTGAAATTGGATGCACCAGAGCTCAATTTGGAGTGTCATAGCAAAGGGGTGTGAATACTTATGTAAATTAGATGTATCTGTATTTCATTTTCAATATATTTGCAAAAATGTCAAAACATATTTTCACTTTGGCATTATGAGGTAGATGGGTGAGAAACATTTTGAATTCCGGCTGTAACATAACAAAAATGTGGTATAAGTCGAGGGGTTTGAATACTTTCTGAAGGCGCTGTAGTTTTAACCATGTTTTGAATCTTAACCTTATTTATTTACAATGATATATTTTACCAACAATGGAGTAAAACAGACTTACATTTGGGGTTTTGATGGGTTAGGACAGTTGAACTAAGCTCATGAAGCATTTATAAGTATTCTTCAAGAATCCATGGCTATATACTGTATATAGTTTAAAAATAATGTACCAATCCCAGATAGACCCTTTCAACTCACAAGAAAGGCAGAACTTACAGTGACTTCAGAAAGTATTCACACCCCTTTTCCATTTTGTTGTATTACAGCCTGAATTTAAAATGTATTGAATTGAGAATTTGTCACTGGCCTACAAACAATACCCTAAAATGTCAAAGTGGAATTATGTTCATTACAAATTAGAAGCTGAAATGTCATGAGTCAATAAGTATTCAACCCATTTGTTATGGCAAGTTCAGGAGGAAACATTTGCTTAACAAGTTACATGGGCTCACTCTATGTGCAATAATAGTGTTTAACATGATTTTTTAATGACTACCTCGTCTCTGTACCCCACACATACAGATAATTGTAAGATCCCTCAGTCAAGCAGTGAATTACAACCACAAAGACCAGGGAGATTTTCCAATGCCTCGCAAAGAAGGGGACCTATTGGTAGATAGGTAAAAAAAGAAGCAGACATTGAATATCCCTTTGAGCATGGTGATGTTATTCATTACACTTTGGATGGTGTATCAATACACCCAGTCACTACAAACATAGGAAGAATGTCTATCTCAGTTGCCAGAGAAGAAGGAAACAGCTCAGGGATTTTACCATTAGGCCAATTGTGACTTTTTTTTAAACAGTTAAAGCGTTTAATGGCTGACATAGTGGAAAACCGAGAATGGATCAACAACATTGTAGTTATTCCACAATACTAACCTAATTGACAGAGTGAAAAGAAGGAAGCCTTCTTTGGAACTTTGGATGGTGTATCAATACACCCAGTCACTACTAAAAACATGTTTTCAGTTTGTCATTATGGGGTATTACTTATTTTATTTAATCCATTTTGAATTCAGGCTGTAACAACAAAATGTGGAATATTCAAGGGAAATTAATACTTTCATAAGGCACTGTATTACAATTGTTTCACCCTTACTCGATATACTGTGAGACGGTATTTTAACCATTTTTGAAACCCTATTATTATGTGTATCGTATTAGAGTACATATTTGCATCCATATTAAAGTACTGTGTATCTTTTAGGTGTGATCTTTGCCAGTGTGAGCGCTGGACTGGGAGAGCTCTCCTTCCTCTCTCTCACTGTCTTCTTTAGCAGGTAGACTATCTCCCTGATTTACTAACAGTTCTGTAAGTTGTTTACTTTGCAGCTCTTTTTTTTTACATAAAAGGTATTCTCACTCAAACCCCTCTCAATAGTTTTTTTCCGACACTCTCACCCCGTGTCTCTTTCTATCCGCCTTCTTAGAGATGTGTTGGGGGGCTGGGGCTCGGGCACCGGTGGAGCAGGTGTGGCCGGGGCTCTGCTGTACTCTGGTCTCACGCAGGCTGGCCTCTCACCCAGGAACACGCTGCTCATCATGCTGGTCGTCCCTGTAGCCATGGTGATCAGGTCAGTCCCAGGGGTGAATGTAAGGTAGTTCGGTACGGCGTACTGGCAAAATAAATAGTGGGGGTACGCTGTACCAGAAACATGAGCCTATCACAATAATTCAAGCAAATGTAAATGAAACTTTAGGCTTTTATGCCATTATTTATCATTACCGTACGTCAGAGGCATGAAACATTTGCGAATGGTGGTATAACCTACGCTCAAAACTGCAATGTGGTTCAACGAGAACACTAACATTTTGCCAAGGCAGAGATGAGTGGCTGAGACGCGCGAGGACAGCAGTGGGTGCATCAATTCTCCAAATGTCATTACATTTTTTGAGCGTTTTGTGTAACCGATGTCTCTTTCCATTCACCAGTTTGGAGGCTGGAAATATGTTGTGAGTGGATGAGCGTGTGTCGGTAGTCTAGTAAAGGAGCCCTTTTAAGTGATAGTTTGACAAGCGCATGCACACACAGGAGGTCCCATACCGGGAAGAAATGAGTTCTATACTGAACAAAAATATAAACGCAACATGTAAAGTGTTGGTCCTATGTTTCATGAGCTGAAATAAAAGATCCCAGACATTTTCCATACGCACAAAAAGCTTATTTCTCTAAAAGGTTGTGCACAATTTGCCAGTACGTCCAACCAGCCTCACAACCGCCGACAATGTGTAACCATGCCAGCCATTGCCCAGGACCTCCACATCCGGCTTTTTCACCTGCGGGATCTTCTGATTCTGAGACTAGCCACCCGGGCAGCTGATGAATCTGAGGAGTATTTATGTCTGTAATAAAGCCATTTTGTGGGGAAAAACACGTTCTGATTGGGTGGGCCTTGCTTCCATGTGGGTGGCCCTCCCAGGCCCACCTATGGCTTCACCCCTGCCCAGTCAGGTGAAATCCATAGATTAGGGCCTTATGAATTTATTTCAATTGACTGATTTCCTTATATGGACAATAACTCAGTAAAATTGTTGAAATTGCATGTTGCGTTTATATTTTTGTTCGGTATGCTTTCACCCCTGATCGGTCCCATAAACAATGTGGATGTGATAAGTTAATGTGTTGTTAGGTGAGTGGGAAAGGATTACTCTCCTTTTCTGTCAGTTTATCTGAACCCTTCACCCCCTTTTTGACTCTTCCTTTTCCCCCACTTTCCCCTCAGCTATTTTTTCCTGCTAGTCTTCCCCCCATCCTTCCCACAGTGGAAGTGCAGGGAGGTGGAGTCTGTGAGGGGCAGAGACTCACAGAGCAGGCAGCCCCTATTGGATGACACTGATGAAGAGGAGGAGCGGGAGAAAGGTGCTGAAGGTGTGTTTACCTTACCACATGCTGACATGATAAAGAATTTTGAGGAAAGTGATGTGTGGTAATATGGATGTTTAACACAATATATTTTTAAGTAATGAAATATTACATTTTAATTGTAAAATATTTTGTAGGACATTGATTAACCAAACAGCCCATCTTCACTTCCTTCCTTCTGAATATAATAGAAGACAAGGTCACTGGACCACTGACATGTATTGAGAAACTACACATCACTAAAGTGAGTTTGAAGTCACTTTAGAAAAGTGGACTTGGTCTGTACCATTTTCAGATTAAAAAGTTATATACGCTCTCAAAGTTGGCCCAGACCAGGGTAAGCCAGGCCAAAATCTCATAAATATCATTTTTTCCCAGTCAATATAAACTCAATTCCCCAATGTGATAGACACAGAACAGTTTTACTTTAATTTCATTTTCACATGTGCTAAATAATCAGTTTAACCCTGGCCTAGTAAGTTTTACTCAGTCTTGATGTGCTCCATATGTTATTGCCAATCTGCTAATATCAATTCTACCGCCTCCCCTCAGGGTCTGCTGAGGTTTGTGGTTCCGTTAGGAGTTGTCTACTTCGCGGAGTACTTCATCAACCAGGGCCTGGTGAGTAAGGCCTCTGTCGCCCCTTGGCAGTTTATAGTGTCACTGCAATTAGTTGATATTCTCACCATCACTTCCATTCTCATTGTATAGTATGGATGACCCCCAACTTCTTGTTACAGTTTGAACTCATTTCCTAATTTTTCTACTTTCTTTACAGTTGGAACTCCTATATTTCCCAAACTTCTATCTCTCCCATGCAGAGCAGTATCGCTGGTCAGTACCATTCAGAATATATACAGTTGAAGTTGGAAGTTTACATGCGCTTAGGTTGGAGTCATTAAAACTCATTTTTCAACCACTCCACAAATTTCTTGTTACAAACTATAGTTTTGGCAAGTCGGTTAGGACATCTACTTTGTGCATGACACAAGTAATTTTTCCAACAATTGTTTACATACAGATTATTTCACTTAGTCACTGTATCACATTTCCAGTGGGTCAGAAGTTTACATACACTAAGTTGACTGTGCCTTTAAACAGCTCGGAAAATTCCAGAAAATGTCATCATTTGAGTCAGTTGGAGGTGTACATGTGGATGTATTTCAAGGCCTACCTTCAAACTCAGTGCCTCTTTGCTTGACATCATGGGAAAATCAAAAGAAATCAGCCAAGACCTCAGAAGAAATTGTCCACAAGTCTACAAGTCTGGTTCATCCTTGGAAGCAATTTCCAAACGCCTGAAGGGAACACGTTCATCTGTACAAGCAATAGTACGCAAGTATGAACACCATGGGACCACACAGCCGTCATACCGCTCAGGAAGGAGACGCGTTCTGTCTCCTAGAGATGAACGTACTTTGGTGCGAAAAGTGCAAATCAATCCCAGAACAACAGCAAAGGACCTTGTTAAGATGCTGGAGGAAACGGGTACAAAATAATCTATATCCACAGTAAAACGAGTCCTATATCGACATAACCTGAAAGGCCGCTCAGCAAGGAATAAAAAAGCCAGACTACGGTTTGCAACTGCTCATGGGGACGAAGATTGTACTTTTTGGAGAAATGTCCTCTGGTCTGATGAAACAAAAATATAACTGTTTGGCCATAATGACCATCGATACGTTTGGAGGAGAAAGGGGGAGGCTTGCAAGCAAAAGAACACCATCCCAACCGTGAAGCACGGGGGTGGCAGCATCATGTTGTGGGGGTGCTTTGCTTCTGGAGGGACTGGTGCACTTCACAAAAAAATGTTCCTCTGTCATGATGACATCTATATGGATATTTCGAAGCAACATTTCAAGACATCATTCAGGAAGTTAAAGCTTGGATGCAAATGGATCTTCCAAATGGACAATGACCCCAAGCATACTTCCAAAGTTTTGGCAAAATGGCTTAACCTTTCTAGGGCAGGCTAGCGGAACCCCCTCGACAACATTCTGCTGAAAAGGCAGTGTGCAAAATTCAAAAATATTTTTTTGAAAAATGTAACTTTCACACATTAACAAGTCCAATACAACAAATCAAAGAAGCTTCTTGTTAATCTACCCATCGTGTCTGATTTCAAAAAGGCTTTACAGCGAAAGCACAACATATGATTGTTAGTGCATAGCCAAGTAAAAAAAAACACAGCCATTTTTCCAGCCAAAGATAGGAGTCACAAAAAGCAGAAATATAGATAAAATTAATCACTAACCTTTGATCTTCATCATAGGACATCATGTTACACAATACATATATGTTTTGTTCAATAATGTGCATATTTATATCCAAAAATCTCAGTTTACATTGGCGCGTTACGTGAAGTAATGTTTTGATTCCAAAACATCCGGTGATTTTGCAGAAGTACTCAATAAACATTGATAAAAGATAGTGTTACTCACAGAATTAAAGATAGACATATCCTTAATGCAACCGCTGTGTCAGATTTTTTTTAAACTTTATGGAAAAAGCATAATCTGAGTACGGCGCTCAGTGCCCAATCCAGCCAAAGAAATATCCGCCATGTTGGAGTCAACAGAAGTTAGAAATAACATTATAAATATTCACTTACCTTTGATGATCTTCATCAGAAGGCACTCCCAGGAATCCCAGTTCAACAATAAATGACTGATTTGTTCCATGAAGTACATTATTTATGTCCAAATAGAGACTTGTTGTTAGCATATTCAACCCAGTAATCCATCTTCATGAGGCACGAGCACTACGTCCAGACAAAAACTCGAAAGGTTACGTTACAGGTCGTATGAAACATGTCAAACGAAGTATAGAATCAATCTTTAGGATGTTTTTAACATAAATCTTTATTAATGTTCCAACTGGAGAATTCCTTTGTCTGTAGAAAAGCAATGGAACGCGAGGTAACTCTCACATGAACGCGAAGTCACAAGCCCATGGCACTCTGCCACACACCTGGCTCATTCCCCTCTCATTCAGCCCCCCTTCACAGTAGAAGCCTCAAACAAGGTTCTAAAGACTGTTGATATCTAGTGGAAGCCTTAGGAAGTGCAAAATGACCCCACAGACACTGTATATTGGAAAAACTACAAACCTCAGATTTCCCACTTCCTGGTTGGATTTTTCCCAGGTTTTTGCCTGCCATAGGAGTTCTACTCAAACAGTTTTAGAAACTTCAGAGTGTTTTCTATCCAATACTAATAATAATATGCATATATTAACATCTGGGACAGAGTAGGAGGCAGTTCACTCTGGGCACGCTATTCATCCAAAAGTGAAAATGCCCCCTATCCCAAAAATGTTAAGGACAACAAAGTCGAGGTATTGGAGTGGCCATCACAAATCCCTGACCTCAACCCTATAGAAAATGTGTGGGCAGAACTGAAGAACCGTGTGCGAGCAAGGAGACCTACAAACCTGACTCAGTTACACCAGCTCTGTCAGGAGGACAGATTCACCCAACTTATTGTGGGAAGCTTATGGAAGGCTACCCAAAACATTTGACCCAAGTTAAACAATTTAAAGGCAATACTGCCAAATACTAATTGAGTATATATAAACTTCTGACTCACTGGGAATGTGATGAAAGAAATAAAAGTTGAAATAAATCACTGTACTATTATTCTGACATTTCACATTCTTAAAATAAAGTGGTGATCCTAACTGACCTAAAACAGGGAATTTTTACTAGGATTAAATGTCAGGAATGATGAAAATCTGAGTTAAAATGTATTTGGCTAAGGTGAATGTAAACTTCTCTGATTAAGTGGTGTAAAGCTATTAACTCACATTCTTTGTGTGTGTGTGTGTGTGTGTGTGTGTGTTTGTGTTCAGGTACCAGACACTGTACCAGGTGGGGGTGTTGGTCTCGCGATCCTCTCTCTGCTGTGTGAAGTTCAGGAGAATCTGGGCTCTCTCTCTGCTTCAGGTGAGTGAACAATAGATGATATACAGTACCTGTCAGAAGTTTGGACACCTACTCATTCCAGGGTTTTTCTTTTCTTTTTACTATTTAGAATTATAGTGAAGAGATCAAAACTATAAAATAACACATGGAATCATGTAGTAAACAAAAGTGTTACACAAATATAGATTTATATTTGAGAATCTTCTAAGTAGCCACCTTGATGACAGCTTTGCACACTCGTAGCATTCTCTGAACTAGCTTCACCTGGAATGATTTTCCAACAGTCTTGAAGTAGTTCCCACATATACTGAGCACTTGTTGGCTGCTTTTCCTTCACTCTGAGGTCCAACTCATCCCAAACCATCTCAATTGGGTTGAGGTCGGGTGATTGTGGAGGCCAGATCATCTGATGCAGCACTCCATCACTCTCCTTCTTGGTCAAATAGCCCTTGAAAAATGACAGTCCCAAACCAGATGGAATGGCGTATCGCTGCAGAATGCCGTTTTAGCCATGCTGGTTAAGTGTGCCTTGAATTCTAAATAAATCAGTGTCACCAGCAAGCGGTGATGAAATTGTCGGTCATTACATTTTATCAGCCGGTAACTGTTATGCAAATAACTGCCTGTCTCACTGTAATATTCCTTTTAAATAACAAAACATTTAGCATCTTTGGGCTTCCACGCATAGCCTACAAGCAACTCTGATGCAGATCTTTGGAACATCTGCATTTTAAAAAGTCTAATAAATCCATTTAATATAGCCTACACCATCACAATAAATTAATTATTTTAAGTAGATCTAAAGAACCATTATATGAAGAAAATGTAACCTATACCGAAGAACAGAACAGCATATTTTGAGTTGTCCTCATGTTAGGCCCTGATCTGGCTCTGCCATATGGCTGTGGGCTACACTAATTATTTTTACAGGATTTTCTTAGAATTCCGTGGCATTATTTGATAGGAAGAAGAATATAATAGAAAGGATATTGACTTCAGAGGGTGTGCCCACAAATGGCTATTCTGTGTTGTGGTTAACAAAGTGATCATTTGAAACAGGTCCTTCTATATGCTGAATATGTAGTTATGTATGCAACTTTAGTTGTGCGACTAATGATGATTTGAAAAGAGTTGGATGAAAGGCATGCGCTCTGCTGTTTCTTGCTCAGGTTGCACACACTTCATCAGTCTCTCATCCACAATTTGACAAGTACTTGATAATATTCTCAACTATCTGACTATTCTCAATGTAATCTGGTGTTTACATATTTGTGCATTTTTTTTATTTTTAGAATGGCCCACACAAAAAAAAATCAGTAGCCTGCACTCAAATAGAAAGAACGTTACGTGCGATTTAATTTTTTGTATATGCCAGGTAGGCTACACTGGTCATAAAGAGGATTAATGTGCTTAATTTTAAGAATTGAGCAATAAATATAGCATCACAAGAAAGCTGGGATCCTCTTTTAAATGGTGGCCAGTCAAAACTCTGTTCACACGCCATAGCGCAATGACTGGGCTTATAAGAACACGGTTCACCAAGTTCTGTTGGCTATGGGCTCTCCAACCCTGTTCCAGGGGTCCTAGGCTTATAGGCTACGCTTTGAGTAATTTGGCCATGATACAAACTGTGATACAAACCTTATCAAAACGTATAGGCTTATGAGCTGAAAAAGTTTTAAAATAATGCATGTGCTGTTTTTCTTTAGACTGCACACACTGGGCATCATTCACAAGTGATAATATTCTCACCCATTAGACTATTCTCAATTTAATGTTGTCTTTACATACTAAATAATATACTGAACAAAAATAAACACAAAATGAAACAATTTCTAAGATTTACAGTTCAGTTCATGTAAGGAAATCCGTCAATTGATATGAGTTCACATGACTGAGAATACAGATACCTTTAAAAAAAAGAGGCTGGATCAGAAAGCCAGTCAGTATCTGGTGTGACCACCATTTGCCTCATGCAGCGCGACACATCTACTTTGCATAGAGTCAATCAGGCTGTTGATTGTGGCCTGTGGAATGATGTCCAACTCCTCGTCAATGGCAGTGCAAAGTTGTTTGATATTGGCGGGGACTGGAACACGCTGTCGTACACGTCAATCCAGAGCATCCCAAACATGCTCTACGGGTAACATGTCTGACTATGCAGGCCACGGAAGAACTGGGATATTTTCAGCTTACAGTAATTGTGTACAGATCCTTGCGGCATGGAGCCGTGCACGACAATGGGCCTCAGGATCTCGTCACGGTATCTCTGTGCATTCAAATTGCCATCGATAAAATGCAATTGTATTTGTTGTCCGTAGCTTATGCCTCCCCATACCATAACCCCACCATGGGGCACTCTGTTCACAACGTTGATATCAGTAAACCGCTCGCCCACACGATGCCATACACATGGACTGCGGTTGTGAGGTCGGTTGGACGTATTGCCAAATTCTCTAAAACAATGGAGGTGGCTTATGGTACAGAAATTAACATTTAAATTATTTGACAACCGCTCTGGTGAACATTCCTGCAGTCATCATGCCAATTACATTCTCCCTAAAAATTTGAGACATGTGGCAACTGGCTCTAACCAGAATAGAAAGAGTGGGAGGCCCCGGTGCCCAACTGATCAAGAGGACAAGTACATTTAGTGTCTAGTTTGAGAAAGAAGCCTCACAAGTCCTGAACTGGCAGCTTCATTAAATAGTACCCGCAAAACACCAGTCTCAACGTCAACAGTGAAAAGGCGACTCCGGGATGCTGGCCTTCTAGGCCATTTTTATTTGGTACTATGCCTTAAATGTATTCACACCCTTTCGATTTTTCTACATTTTTATTGTGTTACAGCCTGAATTTAAAATGGATTCAATTGAGATTGTCACTGGCCTTCACACAATACCCCATAATGTAAAAATTGAATTATGTTTAGAAATTTTTACAAATTAATTAAAAGCTGAAATGTCTTGAGTTAAGTATTCAACCCATTTGGAAGCATAGATAAGTTCAGAAGTAAACATTTGCTGAACAAGTCACACAAGTTGTATGGACTCACTCTGTGTACAATAAGTGTTTAACGACTACCTCATCTCTGTACCCCACACATACAGACAATTGTAAGATCCCTCAGTCAAGCAGTGAATTTCAAACAGATTTAACCACAAAGGTTTTCCAATGCCAAGGCAGCAGCTAATGGGGATCCATAATAAATACAAATTATGTTCTAACTTCTAAAAGTAACTGTATCCACTGGCAAATTGGGAGAGAGTGAGGTGATTGCCGTGTAAGATCCAACATAATATTTTGCGGCAGTGTTGCCTGTCAGCATTAATCATCTCTGATTGAGAGATTCAAGGAGCTATCATCGTTAAGTAACAGATGCAAAGCATTGAATTTACATTCATGCACTTCTAAATTAAATTTCTATCTTTGCCAAGAAGCATTTAACTGCAGGGTACACCCACATATGGAGGAGTGTGCTTACCTGATTTTAGGAGTTGGGGTCAATTTAATCGTAAAACGATTCCTCAGTGTTAAATACAGTGTGTGAACAGACAATGTATAAATTGATGGTTCAGATTACGGGATGCCAAAGTCATGTTTTTCAATGTTCTGTTCCAGTTAAAGGGTTGTTCCGAATTCAATTTGATCTATGGACCATTTTTTTTATGACTAGCTCAGAATGAGCTTTCCAAAAGTTTTCTATATTATAGAGATCAGTCCTTTTCAGGAGCCCAGATCATTTATTTATAAATCCCAGCATTGGATGGTTCGGTAGTTGGGTTTCCCAGGGGACTCCATAGGCCAGCAAAGCTGAACTAAATTGTAAATATAGAAAAAAGATTTGCTTGGTATGTACAGTGCCTTGCGAAAGTATTCGGCCCCCTTGAACTTTGCGACCTTTTGCCACATTTCAGGCTTCAAACATGAAGATATAAAACTGTATTTTTTTGTGAAGAATCAACAACAAGTGGGACACAATCATGAAGTGGAACGACATTTATTGGATATTTCAAACTTTTTTAACAAATCAAAAACTGAAAAATTGGGCGTGCAAAATTATTCAGCCCCTTTACTTTCAGTGCAGCAAACTCTCTCCAGAAGTTCAGTGAGGATCTTTGAATGATCCAATGTTGACCTAAATGACTGATGATAAATACAATCCACCTGTGTGTAATCAAGTCTCCGTATAAATGCACCTGCACTGTGATAGTCTCAGAGGTCCGTTAAAAGCGCAGAGAGCATCAGGAAGAACAAGGAACACACCAGGCAGGTCCGAGATACTGTTGTGAAGAAGTTTAAAGCCGGATTTGGATACAAAAATATTTCCCAAGCTTTAAACATCCCAAGGAGCACTGTGCAAGCGATAATATTGAAATGGAAGGAGTATCAGACCACTGCAAATCTACCAAGACTTGGCCGTCCCTCTAAACTTTCAGCTCATACAAGGAGAAGACTGATCAGAGATGCAGCCAAGAGGCCCATGATCACTCTGGATGAACTGCAGAGATCTACAGCTGAGGTGGGAGACTCTGTCCATAGGACAACAATCAGTCGTATATTGCACAAATCTGGCCTTTATGGAAGAGTGGCAAGAAGAAAGCCATTTCTTAAAGATATCCATAAAAGGTGTCATTTAAAGTTTGCCACAAGCCACCTGGGAGACACACCAAACATGTGGAAGAAGGTGCTCTGGTCAGATGAAACCAAAATTGAACTTTTTGGCAACAATGCAAAACGTTATGTTTGGCGTAAAAGCAACACAGCTCATCACCCTGAACACACCATGCCCACTGTCAAACATGGTGGTGGCAGCATCATGGTTTGGGCCTGCTTTTCTTCAGCAGGGACAGGGAAGTTGGTTAAAATTGATGGGAAGATGGATGGAGCCAAATACAGGACCATTCTGGAAGAAAACCTGATGGAGTCTGCAAAAGACCTGAGACTGGGACGGAGATTTGTCTTCCAACAAGACAATGATCCAAAACATAAAGCAAAATCTACAATGGAATGGTTCAAAAATAAACATATCCAGGTGTTAGAATGGCCAAGTCAAAGTCCAGACCTGAATCCAATCGAGAATCTGTGGAAAGAACTGAAAACTGCTGTTCACAAATGCTCTCCATCCAACCTCACTGAGCTCGAGCTGTTTTGCAAGGAGGAATGGGAAAAAATGTCAGTCTCTCGATGTGCAAAACTGATAGAGACATACCCCAAGCGACTTACAGCTGTAATCGCAGCAAAAGGTGACGCTACAAAGTATTAACTTAAGGGGGCTGAATAATTTTGCACGCCCAATTTTTCAGTTTTTGATTTGTTAAAAAAGTTTGAAATATCCAATAAATGTCGTTCCACTTCATGATTGTGTCCCACTTGTTGTTGATTCTTCACAAAAAATACAGTTTTATATCTTTATGTTTGAAGCCTGAAATGTGGCAAAAGGTCGCAAAGTTCAAGGGGGCCGAATACTTTCGCAAGGCACTGTATCTGTCTTTCAATTCTTGGAATGTTCACGAACCATTACTATCCATGACATCAGCAAGGGTATGGATTTCACATTTGGACCATTGGGAGGGATGCAAAAGGCCACCCTCCAGATCACAAGGCATTATTGTGAAATATTGGAGTATAGGCATGTCATTTTGAATCCCAGTTATATCGATTTTCAATTTGACACCATATAGAAATTGTGTGATCAATAAAGGACCAAAGCGTAGTTTACATTTGTTTAAGGGTTATATCAGTGAAGACCACCTCTTCCAGGGCAATAGGAGACACCATATTTCACTCTATACTCCGCAACGGGGCAGAAGATTCATGTCTAAACCAATTTAGGATGGAACGAAATGCTAGTGCCTGGAAATACAATTTAAAGTTCGGTACGGATAGTCCTCCTACGTCTTTCCCTCTTAGTTTTTTTCATTTGATCCGGGCTCGCTTATCCTGCCATATATATTTAGAAACTGCATTATGATTTTATCCAAATAGCCAGAAGGGGAAGCATTGAACTCAGCCATGGAAATATATTCATTTGGACAGATATGCCATTTAAAGCTACTGAGATATTAGTCAGTCTCATCTCACTGTCAGAGCAGCTCACAGACTACTGCACCTGTACTTAGCCCACCTATAATTTAGCCCAAACAACTACCTCTTTCCCAACTGTATTTAATTAATTAATTAATTTATTTAGCTCCTTTGCACTCCATTATTTTTATTTCTACTTTGCACATTCTTCCACTGCAAATCTACCATTCCAGTGTTTTACTTGCTATATTGTATTTACTTTGCCACCATGGCCTTTTTTTGCCTTTACCTCCCTTATCTCACCTCATTTGCTCACATCGTATATTGTTTATACTGTATTATTGAATGTATGTTTGTTTTACTCCATGTGTAACTTTGTGTCGTTGTATGTGTCGAACTGCTTTGCTTTATCTTGGCCAGGTCGCAGTTGTAAATGAGAACTTGTTCTCAACTTGCCTACCTGGTTAAATAAAGGTGAAATAAAAACATTTAGTGTTTGATTAGATTTTTGGAATGCATTTGCATTGAAATAGAGGGACAATAGAGCGCTGAGTACCAGGTCATTAGCGACTGGCTGTTAGCAAGTTTGGTAGGCTACTAATGACCATCGGCAACATCAGAGTGCAGTTTTGGAGAAGCATAGTTACCGTGACTCAACTGTCATGTGGAATTTGACTGCGGTCATGACTCGTGATTGCAGGTGTGGTGGTAATACGGTCAGCGTAACAGACCTAGTGGTGGAGCTATAACTTTCTCTGATCTTTCTCTCTCTCCACCTGGCTTTATATTTTCTTCTTCCTCCCCTCTATCTCCCCCACCATCCCCACCACTACCTTTTGTACCCTTATTCATAAAGCGTCTCAGTGTAGGCGTGTTGATCTAGGATCGGGTCCCCCCTGTCCATGTCATTTTATCGTCCTAGATCAGCACTCCTACTCTAAGATGCTTTGTGAATACGGGCCCTGGTCCCTCAGTGTGTGAACGCGGTGTTGCTCTGTCTCCCTCAGTGTGTGAACGCGGTGTTGCTGTTATTGTCGGTGTACTACCAGTTCCTGCCCAGTGCATGGCTGGTGTTTGTGATAGTCCTCTACGAGGGGTTGCTGGGAGGAGCTGCATACGTCAACACATTCTACTTCATCAGCAAGGAGGTCAGTCACCAGTGTGTGTGTGTGTTTGTTTGTCAGCCTGCATATAAGGTTGTGTTTATGTCAATATGTAACATTAGCTGGAGGGTCAGCCATCGGACATGTTTTTGTGTGTTTGCGTGCCACACCCCTTACCTTTCCCCTCTCTCCCTGCAGACTGGAGACAGACAGAGGGAGTTTGCCATGGTGGCAGCCAGTGTAGGAGACAGTCTGGGCATCGCCGTCTCCGGCCTCATAGCTTTCCCAGTCCACAGATACTTCTGCTCACTATGAGAGATAGTAGAGGGAGAAAGACTGGTGGGAAGTGCAAAAGAGGTAGTATCATGTTTTGAAGTGCTTGGTATTTCCTTGGAGGTCTGAAGAAGAGACTCTCTACAGCTGGGGTGGATGGAAATTGCTGATAATTATTGTTATGCTTAAATTAGAGGTCTGTTCAGACATCTTCCTGCACCTTAGCAACCTTGCTGGGTGTGTGGTAGATTCCTCCATTTACTTAGAAATCACATTGTTACGACTGGTACAAGTTTCATATCACTAGCCAACTAACTTCAATATTTCTGCCATCACCAAGGACATTTGTCAATGTGCCTTTGATAATTATCAGGATTGTATGTTTTAATATATTTATCTTTTCACTACATTCCAATGTCTAGTATCCTGCTAATATTTTTTTTAAATGTAACCACTAACTTTTTCTTTGCTGCTATTGTTGAGTTACTGTTATAAAATTGTGAATGCTCTAACTTAGCTCTGCTTACAGTGTTTACATGTGGTGGGCTTGTATGATCAATGTTCAACTTTTGAAAAATGACCTGAGATTCTACAAGTGATTAAAAAAAAAATAAGATTTTGAATCAAATGTGTGGTTTATTGTTCTGTAGGCCTATTTTGTTTTTAAATAAGATAAATTCCATAATTAAAGCTAGAATCCTTAGTTGCTACATCCATTTTGACTTTTAAATTAATTATACAATTGAAGTCAGAAGTTTGCATACACCTTAACCAAATACATTTTAACTCAATTTTTCACAATTCCTGACATTTATTTCCTTGTAAAAAATGCCTTGTCTTAGGTCAGTTAGGTTCACCACTTCATTTTAAGAATGTGAAATGTCAGAATAATAGTAGAGAATTATTTATTTAAGCTTTTATTTCTTTCATCACATTCCCAGTGGGTCAGAAGTTTACATACACTCAATTAGTATTTGGCAGTATTGCCTTTAAATTGTTTAACTTGGGTCAAATGTTTTGGGTAGCCTTCCACAAGCTTCCCACAATAAGTTGGGTCAAATGTTTTGGGTAGCCTTCCACAAGCTTCCCACAATAAGTTGGGTGAATTTTGGCCCATTCCTCCTGACAGAGCTGGTGTAACTGAGTCAGGTTTGTAAGAGCTCCTTGCTCGCACACGCTTTTTCAGTTCTGCCCACACATTTTCTATAGGATTGAGGTCAGGGCTTTGTGATGGCCACTCCAATACCTCGACTTTGTTGTCCTTAAGCCATTTTGCTTTGGAAGTATGCTTGGGGTCATTGTCCATTTGGAAGACCCATTTGTGACCAAGCTTTAACTTCCTGACTGATGTCTTGAGATGTTGCTTCAATATATCCAGATCATTTTCCTCCCTCATGATGCCATCTATTTTGTGAAGTGCACCAGTCCCTCCTGCAGCAAAGCACCCCCACAACATGATGCTGCCACCCTGTGCTTCACGGTTGGGATGGTGTTCTTCTGCTTGCAAACCTCCCCCTTTTTCCTCCAAACATAACGATGGTCATTATGGCCAAACAGTTCTATTTTTGTTTCATCAGACCAGAGGACATTTCTCCAAAACGTACAATCTTCGTCCCCATGTATAGTTTCAACAAGTCTGGATTTTTTATGGCGGTTTTGGAGCAGTGGCTTCTCCCTTGCTGAGCGGCCTTTCAGGTTATGTCGATAAGGGACTTGTTTTACTGTGGATATAGATACCTTTGTACCTGTTTCCTCCAGCATCTTCACAAGATCCTTTGCTTTTTCTTTTGATTCTCCCATGATGTCAAGAAAAGAGGCACTGAGTTTGAAGGTAGGCCTTGAAATACATCCACAGGTACACCTCCAATTGACTCAAATGTTGTCAATTATCCTATCAGAAGCTTCTAAGGCCATGACATTTTCTAGAATTTTCCAAGCTGTTTAAAGGCACAGTCAATTTACCCACTGGAATTGTGATACAGTGAAATAATCTGTAAACAATTGTTGGAAAAATGTCTTGTGTCATGCACAAAGTAGATGTCCTAACCGACTTGCCAAAACTATAGTTTAACAAGAATTTTGTGGGGTGGTTGAAAAATGGGATTTAATGACTCCAACCTGTGTGTAAACTTCCGACTTCAACTGTTTATACCCCTTGATTATTGAATAATATAACTTATAAATGCCACATGAGCTAAGTTCAACTGTCGTACCAATTCAGAACCCAAACTATAGGCTTGTTTACTCCCGATGTTTAAAAACAATGTAAATGTAAACAACCATTTCATAGCCTCAAAACATGGTTAAAACGATCATTTTGATATCGTGGATAGTTGGGTGTCTAAATCTGAGCGTGGTTACATTTCTCCAGGCCACTTTGTTATTGTTTCAATTAAGTAATCTAACTTTAAACAGACACAATGTGGATCGACGTCCACTTCGGTTTGCAAATTACATTCAGAGGTACTAAAGTAATCTCAGCCAGGGTTTCCCCTCCCATTTCATGACTAAGAAATGTGCTTCCCCGACATCGGAAGTTGACTGGTTCCCAAACTGTGGGTCGAACCAGCCCAACTGGGTCGTGGGATGACCAAAGATTTACAGTGCATTTGGAAAGTATTCAGACCCCTTGACTTTTTCCACATTTTCTTACGTTACAGCCTAATTCTAAAATGTATGAAATAGTTTTTTTACCTCAACCCATACACACAATACCTCAATTTAATACATACAAAAAAAAAATATATATATATATATATATATACATTAGTTAAGTATTCAGACCCTTTTCTGAGTACCTTGTTGAAGCACCTTTGGCAGCGATTACAGCCTCGAGTCTTCTTGGGTATGACTCTACAAGCTTGGCACACCTGTATTTGGGGAGTTTCTCCCATTCTCTGCAGATCCTCTCAAGCTCCGTCAGGTTGGATGGGGAGCGCTGCACAGCCATTTTCAGGTCTCTCCAGAGATGTTTGATTGGATTCAAATCCGGGCCATGGCTGGGCCAGTCAAGAACATTCAGAGACTTGTCCTGAAGCCACTCTTGCGTTGTCTTGGCTGTGTGCTTAGAGTCATTGTCCTGTTGGAAGGTCAACCTTCGCCCCGGTCTGAGATTCTGAATGCTCTGGAGAAGGTTTTCATTAAGGATCTCTCTGTACTTTGCTCCGTTCATCTTTCCCTCGACCCTGACTAGTTTCCCTGTCCCTGCCGCTGAAAAACTATCCCCCACAGCATGATGCTGCCACCATGCTTCACCGAAGGGATGGTGCCAGGTTTCCTCCAGACGTGACGCTTGGCATTCAGGCCAAAGAGTTTAGTCTTGGTTTCATCAGACCAGAGATTCTTGTTTCTCATGGTCTGAAAGTCCTTTAGGTGCCTTTTGGCAAACGTTAAGCCGGCTGTCATATGCCTTTTACTGAGGAGTGGCTTCTGTGTGGCCACTCTACCATAAAGGCCTGATTGGTGGGGTGCTGCAGAGATACAGTGCCTTGCGAAAGTATTCGCCCCCCTTGAACTTTGCAAACTTTTGCCACATTTCAGGCTTCAAACATAAAGATATAAAACTGTATTTTCCCACAACAAGTGGGACACAATCATGAAGTGGAATGACATTTATTGGATATTTCAAACTTTTTTAACAAATCAAAAACTGAAAAATAGGGCGTGCAAAATTATTCAGCCCCTTTACTTTCTGTGCAGCAAACTCTCTCCAGAAGTTCAGTGAGGATCTCTGAATGATCCAATGTTGACCTAAATGACTAATGATGATAAATACAATCCACCTGTGTGTAATCAAGTCTCTGTATAAATGCACCTGCACTGTGATAGTCTCAGAGGTCCGTTAAAAGCGCAGAGAGCATCATGAAGAACAAGGAACGCACCAGGCAGGTCCGAGATACTGTTGTGAAGAAGTTTAAAGCCGGATTTGGATACAAAAAGATTTCCCAAGCTTTAAACATCCCAAGGAGCACTGTGCAAGCGATAATATTGAAATGGAAGGAGTATCAGACCACTGCAAATCTACCAAGACCTGGCCGTCCCTCTAAACTTTCAGCTCATACAAGGAGAAGACTGATCAGAGATGCAGCCAAGAGGCCCATGATCACTCTGGATGAACTGCAGAGATCTACAGCTGAGGTGGGAGACTCTGTCCATAGGACAACAATCAGTTGTATATTGCACAAATCTGGCCTTTATGGAAAAGTGGCAAGAAGAAAGCCATTTCTTAAAGATATCTATAAAAAGTGTTGTTTAAAGTTTGCCACAAGCCACCTGGGAGACACACCAAACATGTGGAAGAAGGTGCCCTGGTCAGATGAAACCAAAATTGAACTTTTTGGCAACAATGCAAAACGTTATGTTTGGCGTAAAAGCAACACACCATCCCCACTGTCAAACATGGTGGTGGCAGCATCATGGTTTGGGCCTGCTTTTCTTCAGCAGGGACAGGGAAGATGGTTAAAATTGATGGGAAGATGGATGGAGCCAAATACAGGACCATTCTGGAAGAAAACCTGATGGAGTCTGCAAAAGACCTGAGACTGGGATGGAGATTTGTCTTCCAACAAGACAATGATCCAAAACATAAAGCAAAATCTACAATGGAATGGTTCAAAAATAAACATATCCAGGTGTTAGAATGGCCAAGTCAAAGTTCAGACCTGAATCCAATCGAGAATCTGTGGAAAGAACTGAAAACTGCTGTTCACAAATGCTCTCCATCCAACCTCACTGAGTTCGAGCTGTTTTGCAAGGAGGAATGGGAAAATATTTCAGTCTCTCGATGTGCAAAACTGATAGAGACATACCCCAAGCGACTTACAGCTGTAATAGCAGCAAAAGGTGGCGCTACAAAGTATTAACTTAAGGGGGCTGAATAATTTTGCACGCCCAATCTTTCAGTTTTTGATTTGTTAAAAAAGTTTGAAATATCCAATAAATGTCGTTCCACTTCATGATTGTGTCCCACTTGTTGTTGATTCTTCACAAAAAAATACAGTTTTATATCTTTATGTTTGAAGCCTTAAATGTGGCAAAAGGTCGCAAAGTTCAAGGGGGCCGAATACTTTCGCAAGACACTGTAGTTGTCCTTCAGGAAGGTTTTCCCATCTCCACAGAAGAACTCTGGAGCTCTGTCAGAGTGACCATTGGGTTCTTGGTCACCTCCCTGACCAAGGCCCTTCTCCCTTGCTTGCACAGTTTGGCCGGGCAGACAGTCTTGGTGGGTCCAAACATCCATTTAAGAATGAATGAGGCCACTGTGTTCTTGAAGACCTTCAATGTGTCAGACATTTATTGGTACCCTTCCCCAGATCTGTGCCTCAACACGATCCTATCTGAGCTCTACGGACAATTCCGTTGACCTCATGGCTTCGTTTTTCCTCTGACATGCACTGTCAACTGTGGGACCTTATATAGACAGGTGTGAGCCTTTCCAAATCATGTCCAAATTTACCACAGGTGGACTCCAATCAAGTTGTAGAAACACCTCAAGGAGGACAAATGGAAACCGGATGCACCTGAGAGAAAATGTTGAATCTCTTAGAAAAGGGTCTGAATACTTGTAAATAAGGTATTTTCGTTTTTTGTTGTTAATGCATTGATATAATTTCACTTTGTCATTATGGTGTATTGTGTGTAGATAAGGATTTATTTTTATTTGATACATTTTAGAATAAGGCTATAAAGTAACAACATTTGGAAAAAGGGAAGGGTCTGAATACTTTCCGAATGCACTATATATATATATATATATATATATACACACACACACACACCATCCATACATACATACATACATACACACTAGATGGCGAACAGGGGGCTCTGCCACTGCGCCTCCATGTTGGCACTCCCCCACAATGTAAAAAAATATTTTGGAAGCTATAGAAATGTATGTCTACATTTGTTTGTTCCACTTTTATTATATTACAGACATCTTAATGCATTCTTTTAAATAATACACTGAACAAAAATATAAACGTGACATGTAAAAGTGTTTCATGAGCTGAAATAAAAGATTCCAGAAATGTTCCATATGCACAAAAAGCTTATTTCTCTCAAATTACTGTTAGTGAGCATTTCTCATTTGCCAAGATAATCCATCCACCTGACAGGTGTGGCATATCAAGAAGCTGATTCAACAGCACGATCATTACACAGGTGCACCTTGTGCTGGGAACAATAAAATGCCACTAAAATGTGCAGTTTTGTCACACAACACAATGCCACAGAGCTGTTGCCAGAAAATATGTTAATTTCTCTACCATAAGCTGCCTCCAATATCATTTTAGAGAATTTGGCAGTACGTCCAACCGGCTTCACAACCGCATACCACTTGAATGGCGTTGTGTGGGGGCGAGTGGTTTGCTGATGTCAACGTTGTGAAGAAAGTGCTCCGTGGTGGTGGGGTTGTGGTATGAGCAGGTATAAGCTACGGATAACAAACACAATAACATTTTATCGAGATGGGATTCTGAGGCCCATTGTCATGCACGGCCCCAAGGATCTGTACACAATTCCTGGAAGCTGAAAATGTCCCAGTTCTTCCATGGCCTGCATACTCACATACTCACCCATTGAGCATGTTTGTGATGCTCTGGATCGACGTGTATGACAGCGTCTTCCAGTTCCTGCCAATATCCAGCAACTTTGCACATCCATTGAAGAGGAGTCGGACAACATTCCACAGGCCACAATCAGCAGCCAGATCAACTCTATGCGAAGGAGATGTGTCACGCTGCATGAGGACAATGGTGGTCACACCAGATACTGACTGGATTTTTTTATGGTATCTGTGACCAACAGATGCATATCTGTCTGTATTCCCAGTCGTTAAATCCATAGATTAGGGTCTAATTTATTTATTTCAGTGGACTGATTTCCTTGCATGAACTGTAACTCAGTAAAATATTTTAAATTGTTGCATGTTAAATTTATATTTTATTATGTGTGCTAAACAAAAAAACTAAATATATATAAATTTTCCTTAAAGTTTATATATATTTTGAAGTACTAATGTTAGTGTCTGCACTACAACAACAAAAAATGCTTAAATACATGTAACATTGTCCTCACAACATTCAATTTAAATTCCGTAGAATTCCATCAATTCCTTCTGGGGAGTGCCAATGGCTTCAAAGCCTCTCATTGGCCAATACATAGAAAATGCAATCGGGGGTCCATATACATCAATGGGGGTGAAATTGTTTGTGGATAGCAAATAAATATTGTTATTATTTGACATTTTCAGATGGGAAAAACTATTTCAGTGGCAACTTAAACGACTAAAACCAAATAGAAAGTATGTAGAAATTTTGCTTAAAAACTGAAAAATTCCCCTCCCGTTTCATGACTGCGAAATGCGCGTTCCCGACAGCGGAAGTTGCAGACAGAGCCCGTCCGGCTGTGGTTTGGTGAACCGGTGAAAAAAGATAACCGTGGTGGAGCGGAAAAATTGCTTTTACGTGGAATAAAACAGCTATATGTATGTATCTCGAGTTCTTCTTCCCCAATATTCAAAGGTATTTATGTTAGTTTTGGATTACGCCGTTTCGACTAGAACACATTGGTAACAGCTAGCTAGCAAGCTAAATTAGCTAGCTAAGCAACGTTAGCATTTCGTAAGTACCTGATAAACAGGCCAAGATTGTTAGCTAATCCTAACAACGCAGTTCTCTTTTCTACCACAAACGATCTGAGTATTACATATGAATACAAATATAGCCATAATACCAACCTTAATGAAAAGACCAACCAACTAGCAGACTGAGGTAACGTTACCAATTAACTAACGTTATTATGTTAATGTTTAACTCACTTCATGCTAACTAACTCGCAAACTTCGCTAGTAACGCTAACTATTACGCTAGTTGGTTTATTGGGGTTTACACTATTTGAAGCCCTCACATTGAACAGGACAGACATATAACAATGTCTACATGTTACCATGCTATAAAAAATGTATTTTCTTACTCTTCCATAGATCCCTCTATCTGCCGCTCTCTCTTTGTGACTATAACTGCCTGAACAGCGAGTGTGTGTGTGTTCCGGACCAGGGTGACTGTGTGTGAAGAATACACTCTGTGTTTGCGAGGCCCTGTAGGTGACTCCTCCAGACCCCAGAGTGAGGATTGTGTGTGAGCCTCTCGCTCCATATGTGTGTGACAATGGGGGACATCAGTGATCTGGACAGACAGATAGAACAACTTAGGCGTTGTGAACTTATCAAGGAAAATGAAGTCAAAGCACTGTGTGCCAAGGCCAGGTAATTAAACACAAAGACCATATTACTATAACATTTATGATACTATCTAAATCTTCATCACTATCTTCATCGTTTGTGTTACAGGGAGATTCTGGTAGAGGAGAGTAACGTACAGAGGGTGGATTCTCCCGTTACTGTGAGTATTTTCAGAATAGAAGACACCTTGGTTACTTCGTAGATCTGCCTAGACTGCCATTATTTGCACTTCCCAATCTGAGCCCTCGTGTTATGTGTAATGTTGGATGGCTGAATACATTAAGGGAGAATGGAAACACTAGGCTTTAGAACCCCAGTTAACTGTAAAGTCTAGTTCATACTTGGTCTACATGTTTGTAGGCAATTAGAATGCGACCAGTGTCACTGGTCAAAACAACATTTGATTTATACTCAGGTGGAATGTCTGTAGACCGTCACTTTCCTTGTCGCACAGACGTGAAAAAAGTTTACTTCTCTGCGACTCGCAGTGTCCGTTGATGTGGTTACCGTACTGTCACAGCAACCAGACCAAATCCTCCTTTGATGATGATGCTGTTCTAAAAATTCTCAGAATGACCAACTTTTATTTTGTCACACTATGGCACTAAGCTATTTTCTGTAAGCTCGCAATTACCTTGTAAATAATTAGGTTGGTTTACTTTCCTGTAATAATGGATCACAAGTAACTAAAGTTTAGACGTTGTCAGCTATACTCTGGTCATTATTTGAACTGGCTAGACAACGAACCAAAACATTGTTTAGAAAATAGCTTTTTAGTTGCCTGGCTTGCTAGGTTGACATTTACTGAATTCATTTTTTTAAACGGATGGGTTTTATTGGTGATAAAATAAAGTATGCTATTTGGAGCACTGGGGTGCTGATGTCATGCAGAGACTGTTTTGTTTATACTTTTTCATAAGTGTAACGTTTGATGTCGGACGACGATAGAATGTTCATGATGTCGCTAAGACAATTGTCTGCAGACATGTCGATAGACAGACTGTAAACCTGACTTAATTGTAAATCGCCATATTGGCATTGTTGCATCATCGGTTGGAGAGTTTTGAAATTCCTGAATTTACTGAGATCTTGCATACCTAAATGAGCTATACTTTGCTGTTGTCAAACCATTATGAAAACATGATACATATTTTGAAAGCTGAGAAAGAGCCCTTTCAAATGATATGACGTAAATCAAATGGTAATCAGTCAAGAAAAAACACCTGTGAAAATGTGCCATACACTTTTTTTTCTCCAAACAACTGCAATTTACACTTCCTAATGAAGATAGAGAAACACTTAGAATATATTGAGTCTTCCTTGTCTTGTAAAGATTGACTGATATCAGAATAGTAATACCTTTTAACTGTGAATGAGTTACAGCTGTTTTAAAGACCCGTGGTATTTTTGTAGAATTTTATGGAATGTTCTGCAATCAGACACTTTCTTATTTGGATAGCATAGTAAATGCATATATGCACCAAAACATATTACAACTGTCATTTAGTCTTACATTTGATAAGGAAAGACTTTATATTACTTAAGGGAATACATGATCTCATTCCACCCTGAAAACAAAGTGCAAGTTACATCATGCTATACTAACCATAACATTATATACAACTTTCATCTTTGGGATATTGTCATCAAAATTTTACTGGAATTACAAAATATAAGAATGAAGCATATAATAACAATTTGCTTTTACAACTTAAATTTCTTCTTACAAACGTTCTACTAGGCATATAGCCTAACACACGAAGAGTCAAAAAGGGAACAAATGAAAAGCATGCAAGAAAGGGCAAATGACAAGTGACAATCTAAGCTATTGGGTGAAGACTAGGAGTCACTTCACTAGTACCTATGTATATCTATGTATCTGTCCTGTGAGTGTGTGATTGTCCCTCAGCACTGTTTGCAGCATGTTGTCCAGTCTCTTCAGCCCCTGCCTCTCCTTGTTACTGTGGGTTCAACTATTGACTGCCTGGTGCACAGGTGACATGTCTATAGTGTCGTCCTCAACACAAAGGTCTGAGAGCTGACAGTGCACCACAGTGTCATATAGAGAGTGAGTGTTTAGAAAAAAAAAACATAGGCCTAATGGTACATAACAATAAGAATTGACAGTTACCTTCCAGTCAAAAAGCTTGGCAGAGGCAGCAGTATTACGTGGTGGCTCAAACTTCCTCCTGCTCGTCCATTTTCAATCTCGTCCTCATCTTCCCCAAGTAATGATGACCCTTCAGCACATAAAACATGGAACAATGAATGGAAGGGAGTTGTACAAGTTATCAAACGGCTTGCAAGTTGACAGTTACATTTTATTGTCCAAAGGTTTTGAGCAAACATGTAACATTTTATATAACATAATACACAAATTCCCATCAAAATCATTCAGTTTAAGCTATATAAGATCCGTCTCAATTCACCGCATCTGCCTGTCGGCCTTCACATCTACGGTGGAAAGTGGCAGCGCTACAGCGCTGTTTGTCAGAACAGGAGACATCCCATCTCTTCTCATGAAAACGTCTATAGCGTCCAAACGGGTTTGAAAAATGGAAAGTTAAGACTCTCAGGAGCACAGTGATGTTCACTGTTTTGCTCTACGACCACCAGAAGCCACACGGACTCGTCTGAAGTCAGTACCGCCGATATACCTACTTCTATCTGTAGCGTCTGTTTGGGCTACAAACTAGTATGAACCCACTATGGAAAGGGGAGAATTGTTTTTCTGTAAGCTCGATATGCAGTTTCTGTAGATATATCAGATCAAGCCTGAACTGTGCGATGTAGTAGGGAGTTGTAGTTTCCAGGCCAATATTCTATATAGTTAAGCACAGAACTTGGTAATTAACTACAATGCCCATAATCCATTGCACGCCCACTTAAACTTGTCCGGTCTGTGCGGCGCAAGACCCTGAGACTGAGAGAAGAGAGAACACAGGATGGAGAGAGATAGAAAGCAGTTGCTTCGCGAGCCTGAAAATACATGATCTAAGGCAGGGGTGTCAAACTCAAATACCCAGTGGGCCAAAATGTAGAACCTGAACAAAGTCACGGGCCAACATTGAACAAATTAACCTTTTAATATGGACCCAAACAAGTTTTGCTTTAACATTGAATATGGAACAAGCATCGCTTATTACCATACAATATATAATTTAATAGTGGAGACATGCAAAATCGAATTTCAAATGAAAAAACACATCAATGGCATTCATTTATTAAATAAATAAAATTTAAATGAAAATTGTATGCCTCTTTTCTATTTGCAGCCTTCTGATTTAAATACCAAAATAAACTTTTTCCACTGGCTAATAATTTTACAAATAAAATGATAATAAATCGATCAACCATTCAAGCCCATGCCTTGTAGCAAGAAAAAGTGCATAAAGAAAACGTTAATTATTGCACACTGGTTTAATCTGATGTGCCCAAGCCAGATACCTGGCATCTCTTCTTGGATGTTAGTTCATCAATGTCTGGGCTCAAGCTCTGAGCTGAAGAAATCCTCAGTATCGAGCGAAGATGTTCATCAGTCAGACGTCTCCTGTGAGTTGGTTTGGTCATCTTCATCGAGGAGAAAAGTTGCTCGCATAGATAAGTGCTGCCGAACATGGAGAGCATCTGAGCAGCTTGGGTGCGGAGCTGAGGCATTGTGTCAGGGATGAACCGTGGAAACTGTGCGGCGCCCACAGCATCATACTTTGACTTCAGCGTGTCGTTGCACTGGAGTTCAATCAGCTCCATTTGGATGTTGGTTGGTGCATTTTCCACATCAACTGCGAAGGGATTACTAAGCAGTTCAAACTTGCATTTCTGGGCATCGAAGTCGGCAAATCGCCGGCTAAACTCAGCGGCGAGAACACTGAGTTTTTCAGCAAACTGTGCGCATGGGAACACGGCGGTAGAGATCTGCGCTTTTATGGATTGGCAGCAGGGAAAATGGCAAGGGTTTCCTTGCAGCATCTGATTCTCCCACAGGCACAGTTTAGTTTTGAAGGCCCTCACTGCAGCGTACATGTCTGTGATGATGCGCCCCCGCCCCTGAAGCTGCAGGTTCAGCGCATCGAGATGGCTCGAGATGTCACAGAGAAAGGCCAGCAGACACAGGAACTTTTGCTCCCGGAGCTCTGCTGTATCCTTCCCTTTGGTTTCCAGGAATTGACATATTTCCTCACGCAGCTCGAAACATCTGTTCAGTACTTTTCCTCTGCTTAGCCATCTCACCTCTGTGTGATACGGCACGTCTGCGTATTCCGAACCACACTCCTCCAGAAAAGATTTAAACTGGCGGTGATTTAGACCTTTGGCTCTTATAAAGTTAACTACCTGTGTTACTGTGGTCATAACATGTTCCATCTTTAGGGCTTTGGCACACAGTGCTTCCTGATGTATGATGCAGTGGTAAACAGTTAGCTCACCTGCACAGTTCTCTTCCCGCATCTTCTCCCGAACCATGCCCACCAGTCCACTCTTTTTACCGCACATTGCTGGCGCACCATCTGTCGTTAATCCAACGAGTTTATCCCACGGCAGCTTTATTTCAGTTACACATTTGGAAACCTCAAAGATTTCCTTTCCTGTGGTTGTGCCATGCATTGATTTGAATCCTAATAGCTCCTCCGTAACACACCGATTTGAGTCCACTCCACGGATGAAGACTGACAGCTGAGCAGTATCAGATGCGTCGCAGCTCTCATCCACAGCGAGGGAGAACGCAACAAAATCCTTTCCCTTTTCCATCAGCTGGTCATACAGATTGGTGGCAAGATCACATGTGCGATCAGCTACTGTGTTCCTGCTCAGGCTCACGTTTGAAAATGCTTGTTTTTTCTCTGGGCATACAAGGTCACAAACCTTCATCATGCACTTTTTCATGAACTCTCCCTCATTAAAGGGCCGGGCTGATTTTGCGATCTCTGCTGCCACTATATAACTAGCCTTTACAGCAGCCTCGCTTTGTGATGTGGCTTTTTTAAACATATTCTGTTGTGAAACCAAACTTCTTTTCATCTCCTCTACTTTCTGGCTCCTTTGAGTCATGTCCAGGTCCTTGTATTTGTCATGGTGTTTCGTTTCATAGTGTCGTCTAATGTTGTACTCCTTACTTACAGCCACATTGACTCCACAAACAAGACAAACAGGTTTGTCTTTTACATATGTAAACAGATATTCTGCCTCCCACTTGTCCATAAAGCTCCTGTTTTCTGCCTTTCTTTTCGCCATTTTTGGGAAGGGTTAGCTCGTTGACAGTTGTAGCGTCTATGTTGCTATGACTACTGTCACAGAGGAGAGAGCGTTTCTGGGTCCTGTCCTGATTGGCGCGCGAAAACAGCAGAGCATTATGGGATTCGTATTATTAGTGGTGAATGCGCTGTATAATACCGGCGGGCCAGCTCTAGTAGTAATTTGGTATTGTCTCGCGGGCCAAATATAATTACCCCGCGGGCCAAATTTGGCCCACGGGCCAGAGTTTGACACCCATGATCTAAGGGATTGATAGTTGGTATTCAGCATTCATAAAAGTAGGCTATGTCTTTATTTACTTTGAAAAACTACTAAAATAGTGATTTTTGTCAGACCGCATAGGCAGCAGCTCTATATGAAATGATGACTTGGAATGAAATAATAAACTCATCAAATATTTTTATTAATGTAGATAAATGGTTAGTAAGCAGTAATGGGCAGTCATTACCGTCATGCGATTTTTATTAATTATTTTATTCTGTGTTACAGCATTCAACCCACATAATGCATTTAATGTAAAAAATAATAATAATAAAAAAAACATTTTAAAGTGATTTATTTAACTAAACTGACCTAAAAAAGAGCTAATCGCTCAGCACTGGCCAACAAAAAAGGGGTTGAAAATGTCCAAAGAACACAAATATTTCCTGAGCATATCTCCTATATATGACAGACACTTCAAAACCTTAGTCAAAAAATAAATCATAAGGAATGTCTGTTTTGCCATTTATGAATGTGTTATTCAATGCGTTTTAATGGGCTATAGTAGTGAAAGCCAAATTCAGTATTTTCTGATGCCTACAGGGGCCCTAAAATAAAATATCTAAATGATCCATGGTATGACCATCTTTAAACAAATCCATATGTTGGCTTAGTAGAACCTCCCTCAAAAGGTTTAGACTTCGCGATAACAAAGTTGGTGAGCTTAGAGCAAGGGGGCCTGTAACATACTTTGTTTCACAGAAACATGGCTCTCTCGGGATACTCTGTCAGAGCCGGTAAAGCCAGCAGGATTCTCAGTACATCACACAGACTGGAATAAATTTCTCTCTGGGACAGAAGGGTGTTTTTCATGATTAATGACTGGTGTAATTCTGGAAACATACAGGAACTCAAGTCCTTTTGTTCACCCGACCTAAAATACCTCTCAATTAAATGCAGACCATATTATCTCCCAAGAGAATTCTCCTTCGTCATCGCCACGGCCGTTTACATCCCACCTCAAGCCGTTACTTCGACGGCCCTCAAGGAACTTCACTGGACTTTATGCAAGCTGGAAACCACATATCCTGAGCCTGCATTTATTGTAGCTGGGGATTTTAACAAAGCAAATCTGTGAACTCGGCTGTCGAAGTTCTGTCGACATATCAACTGTACTACTCACGCTGCTAAGACTCTCGACCATTGCTATTCAAATTTCCGGAATGCTTACAGGGCCCTCCCCTGTCCGCCTTTTGGCAAATCTGACCACAACTCCATCTTTCTCCGTCCTATAGGCAGAAACTCAAACAGGAAGGACACATGCTTCGCACTATTCAGGAATCCACGCTTCAGGATTGTTTTGGTCACGTGGACTGGAATATGTTCCGGGCAGCTTGCGAAAATAATCAAGACCCATACACGAATACTGTGACTGAGTTTAGGAGGAAGTGTATAGGAGATGTGGTACCCGGTGTGACTATTAAAACCTACCCTAACCAGAGACCGTGGATAGATGGTAGCATTCGCGGGATGGAAATATGGAAGAAGTGTAGTGTAGTTATTCACTCCGCAAGGAAATCAAACAGGCAACACGTAAGTATTGAGACAAAGTTAAGTCTCAATTCAACGGCTCAAACGATACGTTTATTGACATAGCTCAGCATTCAACACCATAGTACCCTCCAAGCTCATCATTAAGCTCGAGGCCCTGGGTCTGAACCCTGCCCTGTGCAACTGGATCCTGGACTTCCTGACAGGCCGCCTCCAGGTGGTGAAGGTAGGAAACATCACCTCTACTCCGCTGATCCTCAACTCTGCGGCCCCACAAGGGTGCATGCTCAGCCCCCTCCTGTACTCCCTGTTCACCCATGACTGCATGGCCAAGCATGCCTCCAACTCAATTTGCAGACCACACAACAGTAGTAGGCTTGATTACCAATGATGATGAAACAGCCTAAGGTGAGGGCTCTGGGAGTGTGGTGCCTGAAAAACAACCTCTCACTCAACGTCAACAAAACAAAGGAGATGATCGTGGACTTCAGAGGGTGCACCCTCTGCTATCTACATCGACGGGACCGCAGTGAAGAACGTGGAAATCTTCAAGTTCCTTGGCGAACACATCACTGACAAACTGAAATGGACCACCTACACAGAGAGTGTAGTGAAGAAGGTGAAACGGAGCCTCTTCAACCTCAGGAGGCTAAATAAATGTGGCTTGTCAACTAAAACCCTCAAACTTTTACAGATGCACAATTGAAATCATCCTGTCCGGCTGTATCACAGCCTGGTATGGCAACTGCACCGCCCACAACCGCATGGCTCTCCAAGGGGTGTTGCGGTCTTCCTGATGCATTACCGGGGCAAGCTACCCGCTCTCCAGGACACCTACAGCACCCGATGTCACAGTATTGCCAAAAAGATCATCAAGGACAATAACCACCCAAGCCACTGCCTGTTCACCCCACTACCATCCAGAAGGGGAGGTCAGTGCAGTTGCGTTAAAGCTGAGACCGAGAGACTGAAAAACAGCTTATCTCAAGGCCATCAGACTGTTAAACAGCCATCACTAGCACATTAGAGGCTGCTGCCTATAGGCATAGACTATAAATCACTGGCCACTTTAAGGAATGGCACACTAGTCACTTTTAATAAGGTTTACATATCTGGCATTACTCATATATGTATATATTGTTTTCTATACCATTCTATGGTATCTCATTCACTTAATGTTTACATATCTTGTATTACTCATCTCATATGTATATGCTGTATTCTACACTATTCTACTGTATCTTAGTCGATTCCGCTCTGACCTTGCTCGTTTATATATATATATACACACACACACACACACACACATACATACATACATACATACATATATATACACACACACACACACACACACATATACACATACACACATACATACATACATACATACATACATACATACATACATACATACAGTGCCTTGCGAAAGTATCCGGCCCCCTTGAACTTTGCGACCTTTTGCCACATTTCAGGCTTCAAACATAAAGATATAAAACTGTATTTTTTTGTGAAGAATCAACAACAAGTGGGACACAATCATGAAGTGGAATGACATTTATTGGATATTTCAAACTTTTTTAACAAATCAAAAACTGAAAAATTGGGCGTGCAAAATTATTCAGCCCCTTTACTTTCAGTGCAGCAAACTCTCTCCAGAAGTTCAGTGAGGATCTCTGAATGATCCAATGTTGACCTAAATGACTAATGATGATAAATACAATCCACCTGTGTGTCTCCGTATAAATGCACCTGCACTGTGATAGTCTCAGAGGTCCGTTAAAAGCGCAGAGAGCATCATGAAGAACAAGGAACACACCAGGCAGGTCCGAGATACTGTTGTGAAGTTTAAAGCCGGGTTTGGATACAAAAATATTTCCCAAGCTTTAAACATCCCAAGGAGCACTGTGCAAGTGATAATATTGAAAGGGAAGGAGTATCAGACCACTGCAAATCTACCAAGACCTGGCCGTCCCTCTAAACTTTCAGCTCATACAAGGAGAAGACTGATCAGAGATGCAGCCAAGAGGCCCATGATCACTCTGGATGAACTGCAGAGATCTACAGCTTAGGTGGGAGACTCTGTCCATAGGACAACAATCAGTCGTATATTGCACAAATCTGGCCTTTATGGAAGAGTGGCAAGAAGAAAGCCATTTCTTAAAGATATCCATAAAAAGTGTAGTTTAAAGTTTGCCACAAGCCACCTGGGAGACACACCAAACATGTGGAAGAAGGTGCTCTGTTCAGATGAAACCAAAATTGAACTTTTTGGCAACAATGCAAAACGTTATGTTTGGCGTAAAAGCAACACAGCTCATCACCCTGAACACACCATACCCACTGTCAAACATGGTGGTGGCAGCATCATGGTTTGGGCCTGCTTTTCTTCAGCAGGGACAGGGAAGATGGTTAAAATTAATGGGAAGATGGATGGAGCCAAATACAGGACCATTCTGGAAGAAAACCTGATGGAGTCTGCAAAAGACCTGAGACTGGGACGGAGATTTGTCTTCCAACAAGACAATGATCCAAAACATAAAGCAAAATCTACAATGGAATGGTTCAAAAATAAACATATCCAGGTGTTAGAATGGCCAAGTCAAAGTCCAGACCTGAATCCAATCGAGAATCTGTGGAAAGAACTGAAAACTGCTGTTCACAAATGCTCTCCATCCAACCTCACTGAGCTCGAGCTGTTTTGCAAGGAGGAATGGGAAAAAATGTCAGTCTCTCGATGTGTAAAACTGATAGAGACATACCCCAAGCGACTTACAGCTGTAATCGCAGCAAAAGGTGACGCTACAAAGTATTAACTTAAGGGGGCTGAATAATTTTGCACGCCCAATTTTTCAGTTTTTGATTTGTTAAAAAAGTTTGAAATATCCAATAAATGTCGTTCCACTTCATGATTGTGTCCCACTTGTTGTTGATTCTTCACAAAAAAATACAGTTTTATATCTTTATGTTTGAAGCCTGAAATGTGGCAAAAGGTCGCAAAGTTCAAGGGGGCCGAATACTTTCGCAAGGCACTGTATATACTGCTCAAAAAAATAAAGGGAACACTTAAACAACACAATGTAACTCAAGTCAATCACACTTCTGTGAAATCAAACTGTCCACTTAGGAAGCAACACTGATTGACAATAAATTTCACATGCTGTTGTGCAAATGGAATAGACAACAGGTGGAAATTATAGGCAATTAGCAAGACACCCCCAATAAAGGAGTGGTTCTGCAGGTGGGGACCACAGACCACTTCTCAGTTCCTATGCTTCCTGGCTGATGTTTTGGTCACTTTTGAATGCTGGCGGTGCTTTCACTCTAGTGGTAGCATGAGACGGAGTCTACAACCCACACAAGTGGCTCAGGTAGTGCAGCTCATCCAGGATGGCACAATGCGAGCTGTGGCAAGAAGGTTTGTTGTGTCTGTCAGCATAGTGGCCAGAGCATGGAGGCGCTACCAGGAGACAGGCCAGTACATCAGGAGACGTGGAGGAGGCCGTAGGAGGGCAACAACCCAGCAGCAGGACCGCTACCTCCGCCTTTGCAAGGAGGAGCACTGCCAGAGCCCTGCAAAATGACCTCCAGCAGGCCACAAATGTGCATGTGTCTGCTCAAACGGTCAGAAACAGACTCCATGAAGGTGGTATGAGGGCCCGACGTCCACAGGTGGGGGTTGTGCTTACCGTCCAACACCGTGCAGGACGTTTGGCATTTGCCAGAGAACACCAAGATTGGCAAATTCGCCACTGGCGCCCTATGCGCTTCACAGGTGAAATCAGGTTCAGTACATTACTTCTCGTGCTTGTCGTTTGCATTTTTCCTCACCCAAGTAGCCCTCGTGTATTTTCTGTAGTGTTTCTTTCTATAGTGTCAATCTTGTTGCCTTTGAACACTGTCATCCACAACGGTGAGCTCTGCCCTGCACATCCAGTAATCCTGTATTCTCCTTGGACAGTTGTTTTCCTGTGCGGGCTATCCTATCAGTGTTGTTTCTTTCAACTCTATCATTGTTTGGTCAGCTGCAGCTTCTCTTTTGATCTGCTCCATTCTCTCAGAAGACACAGGGAGTAATGCTACAATCATGTCGACGTAGGCCTGAAATTTGTGTGTTTCTGTGTTTCAAAGCTCTCTTTCTTGTCGACTGCTTGAGAAAGAGTGTCGGCGGCGAACAAACTTTCCCGGGGTATAGATCGTCTTCACATTATACTTTTGCTGTCTGGTCAACATTCTTTGGATTCTCATTGGACAATCATTCAGTGGCTTAGACTGATTGACACCAATGGTTTGTGGTCGTGTCTACTTTGAAGTCTCCCAAGCCAAACTGACGCATCTGCAGAAATCCTTGTGCTTTTCTCTGAATCGTAGAACTTGATCACGGGCTCTTCTGTGATTGTCTTTGTTTTTCAAGCAGTTTTCCTGTTCATGGGACCATTCCCATTCATTTTTCTGTTCCAGAAAACATCTGAGTGGAGCGGACTTTGCTAACAGTTGCGGAATGAACTTTGCAATGTAGGTGATCATGCCCATGAAGCGTCTCACGTCGTCCTTTTTCTTCGGGCGCTCCATGTTGTTGATGGCTAATGCTTTCCTCAGGTCTGGTTTGACTCCATCCTTTGAAAGTACGTCTCCCACGAAGGTAAGTGTTTTCACACCAAACTCAGATTTGTCCTTGTTTAGTTTTAGGTTGACTTTCCGTGTCAGGTCCAGCACTTGTCTCACTCTCACGTCGTGTTCTTCTTTTGTGGACCCCCAGACGATGATGTCATCCATCATGGTCTCCACTCCTGGAATGTGTTCGAAGATTATGTGGATTGTCTTGTGGTAGACCTCTGACGCTGAGAGAATCCCATATGGTAGATGAAGAAATCTGTACCTGCCCTCAGGTGTGTTGAATGTGCATAGCCTTGAGCTTGCATCGTCAAGCTTCATTTGCCAGAATCCTGATGAGGCATCCAGCTTACTGAACCACTTTGCTCCACTGCAAACTGCGACATTCTCTTCTCTTGTTGGCAACTTGAAATGCTCTCTCTTTCTTTGTTGAGATCTCTTGGGTCTAGACATCCTGAGATCGCTGTTCTTTTTCACCACCACAACCAGTGAGCTTACCCAGTCTGTAGGTTCATCCATTTTTGTGATGGACACATGGAAAAGATGGATGTCGAGTTCCTCCTTGAGCTTTTTCCTCAGTGCAAAATGGAACTTTTCTGCATGCATGCACAACCGGAGTAATTTTGTCATAAGTACGTATTTTGTGTTCTCCTGGTAAACATCCAAGACCCTCAAACACGTCCTCATACTCGGCCAGTAACGATTCTTGGTCATTTTCAGTCTGTAATGTCAATACATACACTCTTTTCAACAAATTGAGCTTTTCACATGCATTGATTCCTAGAATAGGCTGTACACTTTTCCACGATCAGCAGCTGTGCTTTGAACTGTTTTCCTTTGTGCTGTAAAGTTCCTATGCAGCTTTCTTTGACTGGTACGTTCTCCCCAGTATAACCAGTAACCTTAATTTTCACCAGATGTATTTTGCTCTTCACCTTCAGTGTTTTATAGTCATCCAGTAACAATAGGTTTACCTGTGCTCCAGTATCAAGCTTGAATGGTATTATAGTTTCACACAGTGAATGGCACAATCCATTCAGCTTTTACTGCGTTGCCTATTTCCACAGACTCAACAAAGATTTCTTCAATCTCCTTGACTGTGTGAACCATTTTCTTTGTAGCCTCAGCTTTGCAGCATTTTGTAAAATGATTATTTTTCCCACTGTTGTTACATGATTTGCCATATGCAGGGCAATTTTTTTGCTTGTGGATAAATCCACATTTTCCACATGTAGTGTTTTGATTTCCCTCTTTTGCTTGTTTTTTGTTTTGTAAGGTGTTGTGTGTGTGTGGTGCTCCTCTATTTTTATTGCATGCACTGATGTCTCATCCCTGTGCAGCTCTTTAGCTTGTGCTCTGGTGGTTTCGGCTGCTGGACACAAATTCACTGCTTTATAAGTATGCCACAGACAGGAAAGTCTTTCACTAGTGAGTCTTTCAGTTTTTCAAATTCACACGTTTTGCTCAGTGTGTTCAGCTCAGCCAAATACGGGTCAAAACTGACACCCTGTTTCTGATCATGAGAGAAACTTGTATCTCTCAAACGTGACGTTCTGGCATGGTACAAAGTACTCCTCAAATTTAGCACAGTCAATGTCAAGTTTGCCTCGTCTTGCTGAAAGCTATTGTAAATGTCCAATTCATTCTCTCCAATAACATGCAGAAAAATGGAAGCCTTCCATTTGTCATCTCCCCCTGCTCCACTGGTTGCTAGGTAGAAATTGAATCTCTGCTTGAAATGTTTCCAACTGTCAGCTAGATTTCCTGTTAACTGTGTAGAAGGACTAGGCCTATCCATGACGGAGAACAGGAACAGTGTCAATTTCTCTTACTTCAGTATGTTGCTCATCAACTTGCTCGTCAACAGATTCCAATGCAGCCTCGCTCTCGCTACTGTCACTCTTGCTGCTGTGGCTCGTTGTCCTCGCTCTTGCAAGCTAGCATCTTCGACTACTCACGTCACTTCACTTGTGGTAGAATGTTCAATTTTCATCACAGAAATTTGTGGTGTACTGCTTTCTTTTCTCTTTGTCTCGTCATAGCGACTACCGATTTGACACCATGTTATGTTTGTTCCTTGTATAATGACAAACCGGGGCGTAGGTTTAACTACTTTTAATGAACATGTACTTAAGCTAAACTCCTTGTTTAGCCATGCAACTCATTATTCAACCCCCCCCCCCCCCCCCCTTAGTCTAAATGTTATTAACACATAACGGGTAGTATCATATGAAACGGCACTATGGTGTTCTAAAATGTTGGTATCCATAAGTATCATGATGTTTTGGTACCGTGGTACCAGTATACCATGCATCACTTCTTCATATTTAACTTAATCATTAGCCAGTTCGTGTTAGCTAGGTCTAGCTCATACCTAATGACAAATGCTCTTCAAAGTGTCAGTAGGAGTATTTTAGTTTGTAGTTATCAATGAAAATATTTACATAAAGACAAGTTGAGCTCAATCAAGAAGGCTGGCTAGCTAGTTATTAACTACTTTGCCTCATTTTGGCTGATTTGTCTACTCCGCTTGTTGTCAATTTCATTTCACCGACTTATCAACTGAAAAAATACTCTAAAGTGTACATGTCATTACATCAAAATTAATTGTATACAGTTTCATTCCTTAATATTGTTGTCCTGATCGCAATCCAGTAGAGGCGAGGAAATTCCCAGTGGCAGCATTCACTTGCAGTCTCTGTGCCAAAACTCACAATCTGCTCACTCCTACCAATGCAATGACACATCGGCGCTACCATGGCAATTCAAGATAGCGCTACCCTTACCTCTAATAAACGTTGTTAAAGGTCAAAATACAAAAAATATAGATTTTTCTATGTTACAAGCACATGTTTAGTATTAGTGGATTAAATACATTTTTGCTCAGCTTTACTTCCTGAATTGTTTCCCTTTAATTCCCTACAATTCTCCTTTTCTATCACAGGTGTGTGGGGATATCCATGGACAGTTTTATGACCTGAAGGAGTTGTTTAGAGTAAGTTGTCTCCTTTTGTCTGCATTTCATCTGTATGATTTCTGAGTGTTGCTCTGTGCGGTGTGTGTGTGTACAGTTCCAAACTCAACATATGCACAATTTTTCTTCATAATGCCATAAACTCGATGTAATTTACATACATGTTATATTCTACTGTGCCCTTTTTGCTGTGTCATTATTTAACACTTCAATTACGTGTGTGCAAGGTTGGGGGTGATGTTCCGGAGACAAACTATCTCTTCATGGGTGACTTTGTGGACCGAGGCTTCTACAGTGTGGAGACGTTCCTGCTGCTGCTAGCACTCAAGGTACTCGAGAGAAGCCAGATCAAAGCTATTCAATTATTTTTATTCTTCTGACTCTCTTTTACCGCCTCTGTAGTAGTGTTTCTAATGCTATGCAAGGTGGGCGTTAATTCAATTTAAACTTATGTAAATTCAGGAAATGCAATGATTGGACATTTTTGTGTACTTCTTCATTATACTGTGCGATGTGTGCCCTTTGTCTAGCCCTACTACTAACCTAAGCTCTCTATAGGTCAAAGTTGGACCTACCACCCCTCTCATTTGCTTTTTAGCCAGTAGGGTCCCTCTGAAGGACCCATTCTAACACGTAACTTACCCCCTCCTCCTCCCACAGGTGCGGTATCCAGACAGGATCACTCTGATCCGAGGGAACCATGAGTCACGGCAGATCACACAGGTCTACGGCTTCTATGACGAGTGCCTCCGCAAGTACGGCTCGGTCACTGTTTGGAGATACTGCACCGAGATCTTTGATTACCTGTCCCTCTCTGCCATCATCGACGGCAAGGTGCGCTCCCCGGCCCCTTCAGTCATATTTCTCTGCTTCTCTCTGATTGTTATTTGTGCCATCTTACCAACTCCTATGGTCATGCCAAGTAGGGACGTGACAATGAACATAGGAGTTGACAATTCAGAACAAATAGATCTGGGACCAGGCTAGATTGTTATGGTTAGATGGCTAGTCTCACTAAATAGCTAGCTCTCACTGAAACAGCATGACTCGCTACAATCTCCCCTCTTTATATATTTCCTGCTAGCTCTAGTTTTCCTCTGTAATTGTTAACTCTGTAATTAATGCAAGTAACGATCGCAATTGCACCCATCGATTCAAACATGTTTTGCTGCTGTATGAGGAAGAATGTTTTTAAAGAAACCTGTTTCTGGAGTTGGATTGTGTAAGGCCTTAACTAGACTGAACAACAATTTAAACACAACATGCAACAATTTTAAATATTTTACGGAGTTACAGTTCATATAAGAAAGTCAGTCAATTGAAATAAATAAATTAAGCCCTAATCTATGGATTTCACATGATTGGGAATACAGATATGCATCTGCTCACAGAAACCCTGGAAAACATCAAATTGCCTCATGCAGTGCAACACCTCCTTCGCATAGAGTTGATCAGGCTGTTGATTGTGGCCTGTGAAATGTTGTCTGACTCTTCTTCAATGGCTATGTGAAGTTGCTGGATATTGCCAGGAACTGGAACACGCTGTCATACACGTTGATCCAGAGCATCTCACAGATGCTCAATGGGTGCCATCTCTGAGTGTGCAGACTATGGAAGAACTGGAATATTTTCAGCTTCCAGGAATTGTGTACAGGTCCTTGCGACATGGGGCCGTGCAATTTCAGGTGATGACTGCGGATGAATGGCACAACAATGGGCCTCTGTGCATTCAAATTGCCTTTGATTAAACAAAATGCTATTGTGTTCGTTGTCCATAGCTTATGCCTGCCTATACCATAACCCTACCGCCACCATGGGGCACTCTGTTCAAAATGTTGATGTCGGCAAACTGCTCGCCACACGACGCCATACATGGGGTCGGCGGTTGTGAGGGCTGTTAGATGTATTGCCAAATTCTCTAGATGTTGATGGCTTATGAGAGAGAAATTAACATTCAATTCTCTGGCAACTGCTCTGGTGGACATTCCTGCAGTCAGCATGTCAATTGCACAGTCCCTCAACTTGACAGCTGTGGGATTGTGTTGTGTGACACAACTGCACATTTTAGGGTGGCCTTTTATCGTCCCCACCACAAGGTGCACCTGTCTAATGATCATGCGGTTTAATCGGCTTCTTAATCCGTCCTCCTGACAGGTGTGGCGCATCATCTTGGCAAAGGAGAAATGCTCACTAAAGTTGTGCACAAAACTTGAGAGAAATAAGCCTTTTGTGCGTATGAAAAATGTCATGGGTCTTTTATTTCAGCTCATGAAACATGGGATCAACCCTTTACATGTTGTTTATTTTCTCTTTGTGTAGATATTCTGTGTGCACGGCGGCCTTTCTCCATCTATTCAAACACTGGACCAAATCAGAACTATCGACAGGAAGCAGGAAGTGCCTCACGACGGCCCCATGTGTGACCTGCTGTGGTCTGACCCAGAAGGTAAGATACTGGTACTGTCCAGAAACAACCCCCTAAATAAACTTCTGCCCCAAAAACGTGTAGCTGTAAGCAAGATGGTGAAGATTCCTTCAAGTCATCCTGTCACACATTGTAGCATCTATGCCCCAACGAAAAGGAATGAGATGACTCCAGTAGCAACCAGAATGTCTCTCTGCTCCTCTCTCTCCCAGACACCACAGGGTGGGGTGTGAGCCCTAGGGGGGCGGGCTACCTGTTTGGCAGTGACGTGGTGGCCCAGTTCAACGCAGCCAACGACATCCACATGATCTGCAGGGCCCACCAGCTGGTCATGGAGGGATACAAGTGGCACTTCAATGAGACCGTGCTCACTGTGTGGTCTGCACCCAACTACTGCTACAGGTCTGTGTCCTGTCTCCATCTTTTTCTTGCTCGCTTGTCTCGTTTTCTTCTCCCGTTTATGGACAAACTCTGCTGTGTATGCATGTGCTTTGTTAGCTTATAACAATGTTTAGGTCGCAACTCTCTCTCTCTCTCTGTGACAAACAGATGTGGTAATGTGGCGGCCATCTTGGAGCTGGATGAGCACCTGCAGAGGGAGTTCATCATATTTGAAGCCGCTCCGCAGGAAACCAGGGGCATTCCCTCCAAAAAGCCAGTGGCAGACTACTTCCTGTGACCTCTCACCCTGGAGGGAATATGGCGCCTTTGGTCGCGTTCCCCTGCTTAGACGTTGCGTGCATCAACCAATGGTTACGTGCCACGTCATCGACTGTCGTCGATTGCTATAACTTGATGCGTTGTTTGCTATAACTTGATGTGGTTAGCTGATACTTAAAATACCTATCCAGGGGTTGTAAGATCTGGCATGCGTCAGCAATGCCTGGGCAGAGGAACGCGCCCTTTATGTTAGGATGGATTCTGGTGTCTTGAATCTCTTCAGTTCCGTTTCAAACTGACCCCTAGACCAGGGGTAGACAACCCTGTTCCTGGAGTGCCGCAGGTACTGTACAATTGTCTCAAAGAGCCACACTGAGCTACTAAGCTTATTGTTCAGTGATTGCCTAAATTCAACACACTTGGTTTTCCAGGTCAGTTTAATCAAAAACAGGAAGTGTCTGCCGCACTCCAGGACCAGGGTTGCAAACCCCACTCTAGACACTTCTTGATTCTCCACTGGAGAAATGAAAGCGCTGTGTCGGTGTGAGCAATATGGCAGAAACTCTACCTAGCCCTCTATCTACCGTATCAGAGGATGAGGTAGAGCTATTACCATACTGCTGATACTGTCCAGACCTTGGTCGGAAGATCATTAAGTATTTAGTTGTGGCCGCTTTGGGTCCGTTTGAAACTGTGCCCATGACTTGTTATTTCAGCTCTATAAAATGGTCATCACGGAGTTCTCCTTTTTCTTCCTCCCCTCCTATTAACTTCTCTTATCCCCTCTTGCCGCCATTGAGTTGTTTGGTATTTGTCATTCCCCCTAATCTTGTAGTATTTTTACATTTGAAAATGGGAACATTGTCCTACAGATGTCGGGATACTTGAAAGGAGATGAGAATATTTTAATCTGCAGATATAGGAAATTAACCCCATTTCTGGGTTGAATTTTCCATATGCATAATTTCTTAAACATTTTTCTTTTCTTAGATTTTTGTATAACTGTTGTGTAAAGGATGAACTGCAAAAATGATTTTTGCTCCAGTTTGCTATTTCAGTTTACTGTTTGCTTGTGTTTTGTCTCCAACTCAGTTTTCAAAAACATTGTTCTCAATGCTACTCAGCATGCACCTACACTCAAACAAAAATAAAGTAACTGGTTAAATGGGATCACTACACACAACTGTTTATTTTTTTTCTCTCTACCCTGTTGATGCCTATTGATCCACAAATCTCTGTAGGGTTCACTGTTGACTTTTGATATTGTGAAAATAAAATCTTTTTGTATCAATCTCCTTTATCTGCTGGAGGTTTCAAGTTCTGTTTATTTAGCCAGTTGATGCATGGATTGAAGAAAAAAAACTGTTTTTGACCTACTTCAATTATGTATCCAGACATGATATACTGTTGGGTGTTGTTCCCAACAAATCCTAATAGCAATATTACAGAATGCATGAAATGAGTAAGTGTGGTGATTGTAGATAACATTTTAGTAATTTAGCAGGCACACTTGTCCAGCGTGACTGCTATATATTTCCACATATATGTTTATATATTTAAATATGTGGAAATTCAGAGAAACATTCAGAGAGAGCTAATGAGCAGATGGGCTCCTGCATTTTCAGCATGTTTTTACAGAAAGATGGATTAAGAGCTAGATAGTTTTGCTTTTCTGCAAGGACATATACAGGATTCTACCCTCCACAACATAACCTTCAATCCAAATCAAAACTCCAAACCTGCAACCTAATTTTGGACAGAATTGCCTGGAAGGATTCCTACTACCAAAGATTATTTCCTAGGTATATACAACGAATGCGCTGGCAAACTAACTACCAACAAAATAAACACAAGAAACCTGAAAACACCATCTAACCTGGAACTGAGTAATGTTTAGTCTGAAGTTACATTTAAAGCCAAGAAGAAAAATAAATATGAATTATATATTTTACTTTATAAGGACTGAATGCGAAGTTAAGGCTACCAAGCTTGCTAGGACAGATCAGATCAATTAGCACAAGTGAGAGGTGTCAAAGCCCTTGAGCCCAACAATGGCAGGAGAGTTTCACAGCCTCCCCCACCCAAATGCAGAGGCCTTTGAAGCCCCCCCATCTGTGCAGAGGTCCTTACAATACAGTATCCCCTGGATGTATCTCTATTTTGAACTGATATGCTGCAAGGACACTTCAATTGTTAATTACATCAAACTATTTTGTTGCTTTGATCACATCAGAAAATATCCTCCCCGCAATCTCCAAAATACAACAGCCGCAGGACAACTTTGTTTGGAAGTCGTAAAGGACGATTCGCCAACACTAAAGAGATATAGCTAGCTAACGTCCTCCTTTTCCACGTGGAAAAAAAACAGTGGACAAAGACTTGCTAGCTGGGAATTTCTACAAGGAACCCGAAAAATCTTCTCCCAAGTGGGTGTGACACCTACTCCCGTTGCCTGCTACACTGCTGCTTGGATTCCACCTGGCGATCTGTTCACCGTCTGCCCTAGCCTGTCTGGGTACCTGTGCCCTCCCCCTGTCTGGTACAGGTACCCCCGCCACACTCCCCTCTTTCTCCCAAGCTTTCACTCGCCTCCAGCACATGCACTGTTGGGGCGAGTGACTCTTTGCTAGCCCCAAGTTATATATTTTATCTTGTGCTTTAAGCTATTTGCCTCATGACTCCTGTGTGCTTGATTGACTATGAACTTCCTTGTTTACCCAACCGTGGGACAGACTACGTTTGTTTCCACACTCGGGACGCCGACTTTGTACTCATGTTACCTGATGAAATTGCTGTACAATATGATCTTGTTGCCATCTAATCCACATTCAAATGTCATAAATCAACACTACAGAGCTCTCCCTGTCCTCTGCCGTGCCCTGATTGTATTACTGCTGATGATATCTGGAAATGTGCATGTACACCCTGGTGCATCTACTGTTGCTAGCCCTAATTCTCACTTGTGCTCTGGCAATCTTTACCAAGGAACACCTTCAGTGCTTGCTTGTCTCCACAAATTCTTTCTCCAAATAATTTGATTTGCTGTTTTTAAGCATTCAACTTTCAAATATCTCTTGACTGTTTCTGGGTATTATCGTCCTCCATCAGCACCGGCCTGTCCTCTAATTGCCCTAAGCGCTCTCCTGGACCCTTACACTAAGTCTGAATGTGTCCTGTTAGGTGACCTAACCTGGGACATGCTTAAACCACCTGATCAAGTCCTAAAGCAATGGGGCTCCCTAAATCTTTCTTAGATTATTACCAATCCCACAAGGTATGACTCCAAACACCCAGGAAAGGCTAATCTCGTTGATGTTATCCTCACAAAGAATCCTGATAGGTATCAGTCTGGTGTTTTCTGTAATGTCCTTAGTGATCACAATTTTTACAGCCTGTTTTCGTAATGGCTGCTCAGTGAAACGACCTCTCCTGATTTGTCATGAATGCCTGCTAAAAAACTTTAATGAGCAAGCCTTCCTTCATGACCTGGTCTCTGTAAATTGATGTAGAAACAGCTTTATCCCCTCTGTCGAAGACACCTGGACCTCCTTTTTTTATATTTTCAGTTGTACTGTTCATGTCCATTACATGAAATCCAAATAAAAATTGATTCAAATTACAGATTGTAATGCAACAAAATAGGGAAAATGCCAAGGGAGATGAATACTTTTGCAAGGCACTGTACTCCACCTCAAGAATACCATTTGGCGAAAGGCTCGGCACACGCATAGTTAGGCTGACTGGCTCTCGTTCAGGCAAATGAGAAATAAGTGCACTCAGGCTATCCGGAAGACCAAAATGAGTTACTTTAAGGAGCAGTTCTCTCTCTGTTGGTCTAACCCCAAGAAGTTATGGAACACGGTTAAAGACCTGGAGAATAAACCCTCCTCTTTCCAGCTGCCCATGTCCCTTAATGTCGATAATGTGGTTGTTACTGACAAGGAGCACATGGCTGAGCTCTTTAATCACCATTTCATTAAGTCAGGCATCATATTTGACTCAGCCATGCCTTCTTGTCCGTCCAGCATTTCCTCATCTTCCACCCCTTCTAATGTGACTATCCTTGATGCTGCTCCTCTTTTTCCCCTGCCCCGCTACAAAGTTTCTCCATGCAGGCAGTCACTGAGTCCGAGGTGCTAAAGGAGCTCCTTAAACTTGACCCCAAAAAACCACCTGGGTCAGATGGTTTATACCCTTTCTTTTTTAAGGTTGCTGCCCCTATCATCACCAAGCCTATCTCTGACCTTTTTAACATCTCTCTCCTCTCTGGGGAGGTTCCCATTGCTTGGAAAGCAGCCACGGTGCATCCTTTATTTAAAGGGGAGATCAAGTTGAGCCTAACTGTTATAGGCCAAATTCTATTTTCCCTGTTTATCAACAGTGTTGGAAAAACTTGTCAATGATCAGCTGACTGGCTTTCTTGATGTCTATAGTATTCTCCCCTCCGGATTTTGTGTTAAACGCTCTGCAACAAAGCTTTCTCTGCCCTTAACCTTGTTCTGAACACCACCAAAACAAAGGTCATGTGGTTTGGTAAGAAGAATGCCCCTTTCCCCACTGGTGTGATTACTACCTCTGAGGGTTTACAACTTGAGGTAGACACCTCATACAAGTACTTGGGAGTTTGACTAGACAGTACACTGTCCTTCTGTCAGCACATGTCAAAGCTGCAGGCTAAGGTTAAATCTAGACTTGGTTTCCTCTATCTTAATTGCTTCTTTGCCCAATAATGTTTGTACCATGTTTTGTGCTGCTACCATGTTATGCTGCTGCCATGTTGTGTTGCTTCCATGTTGTTGTCATGTGTTGCTGCCATGCTGTTGTTGTCTTAGGTCTCTCTTTATGTGGTGTCTCTTGTGATATGTGTTTTGTCCTATATTTTTAATCCCAGCCCCTGTCCCCGCAGGAGGCCTTTTGCCTTTTCGTAAGCCGTCATTGTAAATAAGGATCTGTTCGTGACTGACTTGCAGAGTTAAATACATCCCAAATACATTTTGACAGCATGCTATGGTAGTTAGTCAAATATAATCCAACATATTTTTCATAAATACTGTGCATTGGGAAAGTATCCAGACTACGTTTTCTAAAATGGATTACATTTTTGAGAAATGTTTGCAAAATAAAATAGAAATACTTAATTTACATAAGTGTTCAGACCCTTTGCTATGAGAATCTAAATTTACGTCAGGTGCATCCTGTTACAATTGATCATCGTTGAGATGTTTCTACAACTTGATTGGAGTCCACCTGTGGTAAATTAAATTAATTGGACATGATTTGGAAAGGCACACACAGTGGATGTCAGAGCAAAAACCAAGCCATGAGTTCGAAGGAATTGTCCGTAGAGCTCCGAGACAGGATTGTGTCTAGGTACAGATCTGGGGAAGGGTACCAAAAAATGTATGCGGCAATGAAGGTCCCCAAGAACACAGTGGCCTCCTTCATTCTTAAATTGAGGACTCTTCCTAGAGTCAACCAAACTGAGCAATCGGGGGAGAAGTGCCTTGGTCAGGGAGGTGACCAAGAACTCGATGGTCACTCAGACAGAGCTCCAGAGTTCCTCTGTGGAGATGGGAGAACCTTCCAGAAGGACAACCATGTTGTCCAACCAGCACTCCACCAATCAGGCCATTATGGTAGAGGGGCCAGATGGAAGCCACTCCTCAGTAAAATGCAAGCTCGCTTGGAGTTTGCCAAAAAGGCACCTAAAGGACTCTCAGACCATGAGAAACAAGATTCTCTTGTCTGATGAAACCAAGATTGAACTCTTTGTCTGAATGCCAAGTCTCACGTCTGAAGGAAACCTGGCACCATCTCTATGGTGAAGCATGGTGGTGGTAGCATCATGCTGTGGGGAGGTTTTTCAGTGGCAGGGACTGGGAGACTAGTCAGGATCGAGGGAAAGACGAACGGAGCAATGTACAGAGAGCCTTGGCGAAAACTTTCTCCAGTGCGCTCAGGACCTCAGACTGGGGTGAAGGTTCACCTTCCAACAGGACAACGACCCTAAGCACACAGCCAAGACAATGTAGGAGTGGCTTTGCGACACCTCTGAATGTCCTTGAATGGCCCAGCCAGAACCCGGACTTGAACCCAATCGAACATCTCTGGAAAGACCTGAAAATAACTGTGCAGTGACGCTCCCCTTCCAACCTGACAGAGCTTGAGCGGATCTACAGAGAATGGGAGAAACTCCCCAAATAAAGGTGTGCCAAGCTTGTAGAATCATACTCAAGAAGACTCAATGCTGTCATCGCTGCCAAAGGTGCTTCAACAAAGTACTAAGTAAAGGGTCTGAATACTTATGTAAATGTGACATTTTTATTTTATTTTATTAGCAACAAAAAAACATTATGGGGTATTGTGTGTAGATTGATGAGAGAGAAAAAAACATTTAATCTATTTTAGAATAAGGCTCTAACCTAACAAAATATGGAAAAAGTGAAGGGGTCTGAATCCCTTCCGACATTACATTAAAATGTGTTGAAAGTGTTTCTTTTTAAGGAAATAGTATTTCACAGTTCACTAGCTTCATGCTAACTGAATTTAGCTTCGCCAATCTCTAGCTAGCTTTAGGCTATTAAGTTTCAGCTATTGTTAGCTCACATGTTGACGGTTTAGAATGTAATGGTTCTAGCATTGTTTATCTCATGCCGTCAGTCATTTGTAGCTTCATGGGAATTGACACTGCTGAGTTCTATATAATGTTACCCGCAACACTATTGCTAATCATTTGTTTTTGTTAGTGATGATTCATTTGCTTTTGGATCATGAAATATGTTTGTGAAACCATATGGGAACATTTACACACTTTGCATTCAGTATTTTCACAACACATCTTGTGTTTGGGACTTATTGTTCATATGTTTATGCCCCAAAAAATCTCAGCCTTTTTAATTTACATTTCTTGATTCTTATTTTTTAATACAATCTAAGAGGTGAACCTGCAAGAAGGCATTTAATTGTACACCATGTGTATCCTGTGCATATGACAAATACATGTTGATTTGAATTACATAATTTTTCTCGATATCTATCTTTACCAACATCTCTGTGTTCTTGTTCGCAAATGTAGCAAAACATTCAATCAACTGAACGTGCCCCTAAGCTAAGTTCAGAACAACTAAATAATAATTGAACCAATCATGGCATTACACAGGATAGGATAGAATAGTATAATTTAATATCCCATACGGAAATTGTCTTTGCAACAAAGGACAGGCATACTTGGTGTACAGATAACATACATCATATCAGGTGACATACAGTACATCACAAGACCTAATGACCAGATGGACATACTTAAATACACTGTAAATGTCTTATAGTCCTCTGAGCACTGAAATCATCACAACTCCTGAACCTTGCTTGCTGTCTGTCTTTTTATCTATTTAATTTTCACCAAATCATTGTAGTTGACAGAGAAAAAAAAACATTGAAAACAGTGAATACTAACATACAGAAACAGAAAATAACAACAAAACAGAAACAGACACTATGATTAGCCAATAAGATGCTTGTATTGTTACAGTTCTGCTCCGGTCACAGTCTCTGCCTGTAGGGTGAGGCATCTTGGGTAAGTGGGTGGGAGTTGGTCCACCAACCTTACATTTCATCCAATCCACTGCTGTGGATTTTGGAGTGATACTTCCCTGGTCCAACCCCCCTCTCTTTAGCACCCAGTAGGAGGTGTCCTTGAAGAAATAAGCATCTCCTGAGGGAAGAGAGTGATTGTGGTATGGTTTGTGTACTTCAAGGAGAGATGTGGTCAACTAAACATATTGGGAGATTCTCAATTGGTATTGCTCGATTCCTCGCTTCATCTCCTCGCCTCCTTTTGAAAAAGGTCAAAGGTAATCTAGGAGCGGAGGCGAGAAGAGGATACGTTGAAAGAAATGCGCTTGTATGAAGTTAGACTCTCCTCCACTCGTGCGTCATCAGGCAAATTACATTTACAGGGGAGGAATCCAAAAATAAAATGGTTATATAACTACTGTATAGTTTTTAAATGTGTGCATGCTTTTCTCCTTTGAGAGGGTGTGGTAGATTTGTTTTTAAACACTTCTGCGCTAGCTGCAAGGAAGAAACTCTTGTGCATCCTCTGCCGAAGTAGGTAATCGAGGAAGAGAGCATACTCCTCCATTTGCTTACAAACAAATTGACACTCTCCTCCATGACTCATCGGTTTTGGGGTCACAGAGGAGAGGAGGATGGAGGGGTCAAGGAGAGGACAGACTTTTCAACAAATGAGAATCTCCCAATATCACACTCTCAGTAAAGTTGCATATAATATATTTATATTCTATTCGTGTGGGATTTGTCGTAAGGATGGTATACAGAAGACAGCCCTATTTGGTAAAAGACAAAGTCCATATTATGGAAAGAACAGCTCAAATAAGCAAAGAGAAACGACAGTCCATCATTACTTTAAGACATGAAGATCATTCAGGAAAATGTCAAGAACTTTGAAACTTTCTTCAAGTGCAGTCGCAAAAACCATCAAGCACTATGATGAACCTGCCTCTCATGAGGACTGCCACAGGAAGACCCAGAGTTACCTCTGCTGCAGAGGAGAAGTTCTTTAGAGTTAACTGGGCCTCAAATTGCAGTCCAAATAAATGCTTCACAGAGTTCAAGTAACAGACAAATCTCAACATCAATTGTTCAGAGGAGACTGTGTGAATCAGGCCTTCATGGTCGAATTGCTGCAAAGAAACCACTACTAAAGGACATCAATAAGAAGAAGAGACTTGTTTGGGCCAAGAAACACGAGCAATGTTCATTACACAGGTGGAAATCTGTCCTTTGGTCTGATGAGTCCAAATTTGAGATGTATGGTCCCAAACACCATGTCATTGTGAGACGCAGAGTAAGTGAACGGATAATCTCTGCATGTGTGGTTTCTACCTTGAAGCATGAAGGAGGAGGTGTGATGGGGTGCTTTGCTTGTGACACTGTCTGATTTATTTAGAATTCAAGGCACACTTAACCAGCATGGCCACCACAGCATTCTGCAGTGATACACCAACCCATATGGTTTGCACTTAGTGGGACTATCATTTGTTTTTCAACAGGACAATGACAATGACCCAAAACACAAGGGCTATTTGACCAAGAAGGAGAGGGATGGTGCTGCATCCTGGCCTCCACAATCACCAGACCTCAACTGAATTGAGATGGTTTGGTATGAGTTGGAATGCAGAGTGAAGGAAAAGCAGCCAACAAGTGCTCAGCATATGTGGGAACTCCTTCAAGACTGTTGGAAAAGCATTCCTCATAAAGCTGGTTGACAAATTGCCAAGAGTGTGCAAAGCTGTCATCAAGGCAAACATTTATTTAGATTTGTTTAACACTTTTTTGGTTACTACATGATTCCATGTGTTATTTCATAGTGTTGATATCTTCACTATTATTCTACAATGTAGAAAATATTTAAAAAATAAAGAAAAACCCTTGAATGAGTAGGTGTGTCCAAATATTTGACTGGTACTAAAAGTGCCCCAGAACTACCCTTTACTAAGCCTTAAGGACCCACAAAGCTTCCCTCGGAGTACTGTAGTGTCATCCTGTATTGGTCAGTTGGTAGAGCATGGTGCATTTTGCTATGGGGCGTAGAGAAGATTTTGCAATTTCATAACTCATTTCATGCAATTCTACTCATTTTGCCAAGGGGCGGGGAAAAGAATTTGCAGTTTTACAGCTAATTTCCTGCAATTCTACACATTTTGCCATAGGTCGGTAATTCGACCATGCTTACTACAATTTTAGATAGCTGGCCACTAGACTAATTTACCAATCTAAAAAATGTTAGCTGACATGGGCTACTGTAATTGAGTGACTGTCAGTGACTGACATAATAGAATATTATGCAACATTTTGAAATATTCCATGTTCCAGCTCTCAACAGTAAGTTGCGACCCCAATTGAGTTCCTAAAACAAATGGATCCGCAGGCCTACAAAAGTGGGGGTAGCCAGTTGCCCATTTCTGGGTAAAATGGTTGGATTGGATAAAGGCCAATCTGATCCTGGATCTGTGATTAGGTGCAAACACTAACTTAGCGTATTTCTTACCGTCTCCCCAGCTGATGATGTCATCTGGGTCAGAGGGCACCCCTGTCCAGAGGGAGGCCATTTTGGGGTAGCCCCCCTCCAGTTTCCTGTCCTGCCCCCCTTCGTCAAATCTCCAGAACTCCCCTCCGCTGAACACGTACGTTTTCCCATTGTGTGCCCACACAAACACCGCCTCCACCCTCTCCAGTGGCCGACCCTCCATGGTATGCATGCCCCATTCCTCTAGGGAGCGTGGGTACCCAGGCAAAGAGGCCCTGTCTTTGAACATCCAGTACTGGGCTCCTGCATAAGACAACCAGAGAGAGATTAATCACATTGAAATATATAATTTATCAGACATAAACAGATAGAAGACGCTCATTTGGGCATTCATATACTACTCACACAAGCACATAACAGTAAGCAATATACAATTGAGAATACTATATATTTACGGTATCATATCATATCATATTATGCAGTATTATATATTTTTGAATATATTCTCACCAATGAAGAAGATGATGTGTCCGTCACTCCTTTCATAGACTGTGTCGATCCGGTCCAGCCTTAGGGGGAGCCCAACCCAGAAGTTGTGGATCAATGCTGGGTTGAAAGACACCAGAGAACCCCACTGCTGAGCACGCCAGAAAAAAGCACCTGAGAGAGGGAGAGAGAGAGACAAAGGGAGAAGCACAGGTTGGGGGGAGAGAGTGTGTTTTGGGTGTACAGTATACAGTAAGTGTATGCACTATGCATATGTATTTGTGTACAATGTATGGGTTACAGTTGACTTTAGATGTGACAATGGAAAATATGCACGATAGACAGTATGTTAGACAGTATGTTCCACAAATCTAACAACGTAAATGTATTGTATTTTCTCTAAACAGTCTTCATGCAAAAAAAAATATACACTTATATTTTCGCAATGTGATTTACATTTATCAAAAACTCAGATACCAACAATACGTTGGGCTTTGACGTCAAGAAAGGAAAAGCCTGCTGGTGGCTTCGGTGATGGAGGCGAATTGGGTAAGTAGGTACAAAATTGCCCAAAGAGTTTGGTCATGTTATGTTGGTAGTAGATGATTTTTTTTAAACAGTCCATGCAAAACGAACTGGCCCACTCAGATCTAGCATGGTGCTTGGGGATGGAATAGGCTAGCTAGCTAGCAAGCAAGCTACAACAACTCCATCAACATTGCACGTTTTGCAAAAATAAATGGTCAAATACCAATTGGATTAATGTCATCTTTTGTTTCAAGGTATGTCTTTATTTTTGCTGAACTGTGATCTTTATTGGCTGATATATGTTGCAGAATATCATGGTAGCCAATGTTGGGTCAGCCATTATAAACTCAGCAAAAAAAGAAACGTCCTCTCACTGTCAAATGTGTTTATTTTCAGCAAACTTAAAATATGTGTAAATATTTGTATGAACATAACAAGATTCATACAACTGAGACATAAACTGAACAAGTTCCACAGACATGTGACTAACAGAAATGGAATAATGTGTCCCTGAACAAAGGGGGGGTCAAAATCCAAAGTAACAGTCAGTATCTGGTGTAGTCACCAGCTGCATTAAGTACTGCAGTACATCTCATCCTCATGGACTGCACCAGATTTGCCAGTTCTTGCTGTAATATGTTGCCCCACTCTTCCACCAAGGCACCTGCAAGTTCCCAGACATTTCTGGGGGGAATGGCCCTATCCTTCACCCTCTGATCCAACAGGTCCCAGACGTGCTCAATGGGATTGAGATCCGGGCTCTTCGCTGGCCATGGCAGAACACTGACATTCCTGTCTTGCAGGAAGTCACACACAGAACGAGCTGGTGGCATTGTCATGCTGGAGGGTCATGTCAGGATTAGCCTGCAGGAAGGGTACCAAATGAGGGAGGAGGAAGTCTTCCCTGTAATGCACAGCATTGAGATTGCCTGCAATGACAACAAGCTCAGTCCGATGATGCTGTGACACACCGCCCCAGACCATGACGAACCCTCTCCCTCCAAATCGATCCCGCTCCAGAGTAGAGGCCTCGGTATAACGCTCATTCCTACGACGATAAACGCGAAACCGACCATCACCCCTGGTGAGACAAAACCGCAACTCGTCAGTGAAGAGCACTTTTTGCCAGTCCTGTCTGGTCCAGCGACGGTGGGTTTGTGCCCATAGGCAATGTTGTTGCAGCTGATATCTGGTGAGGACCTGCCTTTCAACAGGCCTACAAGCCCTCAGTCCAGCCTCTCTCAGCCTATTGCGGACAGTCTGAGCACTGATGGAGGGATTGTGCATTCCTGGTGTAACTCTGGCAGTTGTTGTTGCCATCCTGTACCTGTCCCACAGGTATGATGTTCGGATGTACCGATCCTGTGCAGGTGTTGTTACACGTGGTCTGTCACTGCCACTGTCAGCTGTCCGTCCTGTCTCACTGTAGCGCAGTCTTAGGAGTCTCACAGTATTTTATTGCCCTGGCAGTCCTCATGCCTCCTTGCAGCATGCCCAAGGCACGTCCACGCAGATGAGCAGGGAACCTGGGCATCTTTCTTTTGGTATTTTTCAGAGTCAGTAGAAAGGCCTCTTTAGTGTCCTAAGTTTTCATAACTGTGACCTTAATTGCCTACCGTCTGTAAGCTGTTAGTGTCTTAACAACTGTTCCACAGGTGCATGTTCATTAATTGTTTATGGTTCATTGAACAAGCATGAGAAACAGCGTTTAAAACCCTTTACAATGAAGATCTGTGAAGTTATTTTTACGAATTATCTTTGAAAGACAGGGTCCTGAAAAAGGGATGTTTATTTTATTGCTGAGTCTACCTGGATTTACTGTTACTGCTGCTAGTAACATTAGCACTCCGTTTAGTATGTGGTTAGCTATAGCTACCATCGGCAAAGAACAGTTTTAGCCAGTTTGGTTATCGACGTTCAATGTCTACTATGATGATAAAGGTTTATTTTGATTTTGTATGAGAAACGCTGATGTGCTGAACTTCTAATAAGTGATGTGTTTCAAGGCTGCTAGTGGTTAGCTAGTGGTTAGCTAGTGGTTAGCTAGTGGTTAGCTAGTAGGGGTAAGCCAGCAGGGGTGTAAAAGGGGTTATGCTAAAAGCTTGCGCACTGTACAAGTGCCACGGTGTACTCTCTGTTTAGGGACAAATAGCATTCTAGTTTGCTCAGTTTTTTGTTAATTATTTCCAATGAATCAAGCAATTATCTTTTTGTTTTCTTATGATTTGGTTGGGTCTAATTGTGTTGCTGTCCCGTGGCTCTGTGGAGTCTGTTTGTGTTTGTAAACAGAGCCCCAAGACCAGCTTGCTTAGGGGACTCTTCTCCAGGGTCATCTCTCTGTAGGTGATGGCTTTTTTATGGAAGGTTTGGGAATCGCTTCCTTTTAGGTGATTGTAGAATTTAACGTCTGTTTTCTGCATTTTGATAATTAGCGGGTATCGGCCTAATTCTGCTCTGCATGCATTATTTGGTGTTTTACGTTGTACACAGAGGATATTTTTGCATAATTCTGCATGCAGAGTCTCAATTTGGTGTTTGTCCCATTTTGTGAATTCTTGGATGATGAGCGGACCCCAGACCTCACAACCATATAAGGCAATGGGTTCTATAGAAGGCCCTTTTTGCCTTGTCTCTCAGCTTGTTCACTGCTTTGTGAATGTTACCTGTGGCGCTGATGTTTAATCCGAGGTATGTATAGTTTTTTGTGTGCTCTACGGCAACGGTGTCTAGATGGAATTTGTATTTGTGGTCGTGGCAACTGGACCTTTTCTGGAACACCATTATTTTTGTCTTACTGATATTAACTGTCAGGGCCCAGGTCTGACAGAATCTCTGCAGAAGATCTAGGTGCTGCCTTTGTTTTGGTTTGTTTCTTTGTCAGTTAGGGTGCCGTCTAGCGTACAGTAATTTGGCAAAAAAGCCAATTTGACATTTGCTCAGTACATTGTTTTCACTGAGGAAATGTACGAGTCTGCTGTTAATGATAATGCATTTTTCCCAAGGTTGCATATCCCACGGTAGTGATTGGGGTAACATTTGTCTCCACTTTTGTGGATTGGGGTGATCAGTCCTTGGTTCCAAATATTGGGGAAGATGCCAGAGCCAATGATGATGTTAAAGAGTTTAAGTATAGCCAATTGGAATTTGTGGTCTGTATATTTTATCATTTCATTGAGGATACCATATTTTGTCCTGTAGTTCATTCAATGTAATTGGAGAATCCAGTGGGTTCTGGTAGTCTTTAATAGGTGATTTTAAGATTTGTATTCGATCATGTATATGTTTTTGCTGTTTGTTCTACGACCAAAAAGAAAGGAGAAGTTATCAGTTTTGGATAGATAACTCTTCGTATTGTTGTTTGTTTAGGGTTTTCCAATTTTCCCACACTTGGTTAGACTATGGATTTTTCAATTACATTGAGCTGCTTTCTGACATGCTGTTTCTTCTTTTTCCGTAGTGTATTTCTGTATTGTTTTAGTGATTCACCATAGTGAAGGCGTAGGCTCAGGATTTCTGCATCTCTATGTTTAGGTTGGATAGGTTTCTCAATTTCTTTCTTAGGTTTTTGCATTCTTCATCAAACCATTTGTCATTGTTGTTCATTTTCTTCGTTTTTCTGTTTGACATTTTTAGATTTGATTGGGAAGCTGAGAGGTCAAATATACTTTACACCTTCACTCTTACAGTGGGACGTTTTGTCCAGGAAGTTGTTTTGTTGTTTTTTGGTAGGTTTCCACACTACTTTCCTTCCATCTATAGCATTTCTTAATATTATTTAGTTCCTTTGGCTTTGATGCCTCATGATTGAGTATTGCTCTGTTCAAGTAAACTGTGATTTTGCTGTGATCTGATATGGTTATCAGTGAACGCAGTGACTGTGAACGCTCTGAGAGACTAGGTTGAGGTCAGTGATAAAGTAGTCTACAGTACTACTGCCAAGAGATGAGCTATCAGTGTACAGTGCCTTGCGAAAGTATTCGGCCCCCTTGAACTTTGCGACATTTTGCCACATTTCAGGCTTCAAACATAAAGATATAAAACTGTATTTTTTTGTGAAGAATCAACAACAAGTGGGACACAATCATGAAGTGGAACGACATTTATTGGATATTTCAAACTTTTTTAACAAATCAAAAACTGAAAAATTGGGCGTGCAAAATTATTCAGCCCCCTTATGTTAATACTTTGTAGCGCCACCTTTTGCTGCGATTACAGCTGTAAGTCGCTTGGGGTATGTCTCTATCAGTTTTGCACATCGAGAGACTGAAATTTTTTCCCATTCCTCCTTGCAAAACAGCTCGAGCTCAGCGAGGTTGGATGGAGAGCATTTGTGAACAGCAGTTTTCAGTTCTTTCCACAGATTCTCGATTGGATTCAGGTCTGGACTTTGACTTGGCCATTCTAACACCTGGATATGTTTATTTTTGAACCATTCCATTGTAGATTTTGCTTTATGTTTTCGATCATTGTCTTGTTGGAAGACAAATCTCCGTCCCAGTCTCAGGTCTTTTGCAGACTCCATCACGTTTTCTTCCAGAATGGTCCTGTATTTGGCTCCATCCATCTTCCCATCAATTTTAACCATCTTCCCTGTCCCTGCTGAAGAAAAGCAGGCCCAAACCATGATGCTGCCACCACCATGTTTGACAGTGGGGATGGTGTTTTCAGCTGTGTTGCTTTTACGCCAAACATAACGTTTTGCATTGTTGCCAAAAAGTTCCATTTTGGTTTCATCTGACCAGAGCACCTTCTTCCACATGTTTGGTGTGTCTCCCAGGTGGCTTGTGGCAAACTTTAAACAACACTTTTTATGGATATCTTTAAGAAATGGCTTTCTTCTTGCCACTCTTCCATAAAGGCCAGATTTGTGCAATATACGACTGATTGTTGTCCTATGGACAGAGTCTCCCACCTCAGCTGTAGATCTCTGCAGTTCATCCAGAGTGATCATGGGCCTCTTGGCTGCATCTCTGATCAGTCTTCTCCTTGTATGAGCTGAAAGTTTAGAGGGATGGCCAGGTCTTGGTAGATTTGCAGTGGTCTGATACTCCTTCCATTTAAATTTTATCGCTTGCACAGTGCTCCTTGGGATGTTTAAAGCTTGGGAAATCTTTTTGTATCCAAATCCGGTTTTAAACTTCTTCACAACAGTATCTCGGACCTGCCTGGTGTGTTCCTTGTTCTTCATGATGCTCTCTGCGCTTTTGACGGACCTCTGAGACTATTACAGTGCAGGTGCATTGATACGGAGACTTGATTACACACAGGTGGATTGTATTTATCATCATTAGTCATTTAGGTCAACATTGGATCATTCTGAGATCCTCACTGAACTTCTGGAGAGAGTTTGCTGCACTGAAAGTAAAGGGGCTGAATAATTTTGCACGCCCAATTTTTCAGTTTTTGATTTGTTAAAAAAGTTTGAAATATCCAATAAATGTTGTTCCACTTCATGATTGTGTCCCACTTGTTGTTGATTCTTCACAAAAAAATACAGTTTTATAACTTTATGTTTGAAGCCTGAAATGTGGCAAAATGTCGCAAAGTTCAAGGGGGCCGAATACTTTCGCAAGGCACTGTACCTACCATAGGAGTCCCCTCGAAGCCTACCATTGACTATGTGCATACACAGCGTGTGACAGAGCTGCAGGATTTGTGACCCGTTTTTGTTGGTTATGTTGTCGTAATTGTGCCTAGGGGGGCATATGGAGGAGGAAATGCTGTCTCTTCCAGATAGGTGTTTGTGTGTGCTGCGGGTGTCAGGTGTCTTTCCAGTTCTGGAATTTAGGACACCAGACTAGTGCATGTCCCTGGGCTTGGAAATGATTGACTTCCCCCTCCAATATAGAGAAGCTGTCCTCATTAAAGTATGTGGATTCTAGTGGGAGGATATAGGTAGTACACAAGAGGACATTTTCCTGTGTTTTTTCTCCCTCTGCTGTGTGTGCATCTTGCTAGCTATCACTCAAATGATTTCTCTCTCATTTTACTAGCTGTCACTCAAATGGCGAGGGACTGAAGGTCACAGACTGAAACTCAAATTGCTAGGGGGCTGGACCACGTGGGAGAACATTTAGAGAAAATGGCGCCACACAGACACTGACAGTCCCAAGCCCATACATTTTTCTATAGTTAACATGAAAAATGGTTGTTCTTCTTACCCTTGAAGAAGAAGACTTCTCCTCTGATGTTGGCAATGGCATCATATTTCCCCTCACAGCGATCTGGCAGAGCAGGGTCTGGGCTGTGTTTGTAAGGGGCGGTAGAGAGAGGGTACTGTATCTTTATGATATTTTCATGATATTGTCATATAGTATCTTAACCATAACAAGTTGTAGTATTTGCAGTATTTGTCCAGTTATACACTCACTGTGGTGTTAGTCTTGGGGATGGAGGACTGGGCAGGAAAGGTAGGTTGGGAGTGGTTGGGGCCGGAGTGGGATGCGTGGCAGACCTTCTTCTCTTTCCTATGAAATACCATTTCAGTATTTTTGAGCATTTGTGTTCCTGTGTCTCTGCATATGGGTCTTTCTAATATTTCCCTTTATTGAGGACCCAAACAAAGACTTCAAATGTGTGTGTGCACTGTGTGTGATTGTGTGTACCGTATATAGCCTGTATTCCCAGCCTGTCATCTGTAGGTAGTGTGTAGCTCTGGATGTCCCCCACAGTCCCCTGGTAGTATGGCCTCATGATGGAGGGATTGGAAGAGGTATGTGAGAGGCCCAGGGCGTGGCCAAACTCATGCACTGCTACCGTGAAGAGATCAGTGGTGCCAATGTCATCTGAGAGAGAGATGGATAGGAGAGAAAAAGAGACAATAGATCTCAAATCAAATTGTATTTGTCACATGCTTCGTAAACAACAGGTGTAGACTGTGAAATATTTACTTATGTGCCCTTCCCAACAATGCAAAGAGAAAATAATAACACAAGGAATAAAAATATAAATTGTAACAATAACTTAGCTATATTACAAGGGGTACCAGTACCGAGATGATACATATACTGTAGGTATAGGCTATTTGGTGATAGCGGGAGAATGACAGAAATGGAGGAAGGGAAAAAAAGCGAGACAGAGGTTGGGGAAGCTAAAGATGAAGAGAGAAATGGAGGGAGGGGAGAGAAAGGGAGAGAGAGCGTAAGAGATGTTGGCAGGAAATGAGGTAGATGGATAGATAGGGAAAGATAAAGCAATTAAAATCTCATTATGTTGTTCACAGAAGTGCACACCGTTTATGTGTGTTACGCCCTATAAGCCTCTCCCTCACCTCCATACCCGTAACTCCAGCTCTCCCCATTGTCAAAGTGGGTGTCCCCCGCCATGTCCGCCGTCCCGGGGAAGAACGCGTGAGCCAGGGTGCCCCCTCTGCCATCGAAGGGGTACCCGTCCTCGTGGTAGGAGCTGGGAAAGGACACCCTGAAGTCCCCCTCTTGGTTGGGGTGGTCCCGGGAGGGGCGAAGAAGTTGGAAGTTGAGGGGGGTGGGGTTGCTCCACACACGGAGGGCATAGGTGAGGATGAGATCCACCAGTTCGGGGTGGAGGGAGGGGGACAGGGAGGGGGAGGGGTAGCTGAGCACACTGGAGTGGGGGAGGATGATGGAGGGCATGAGAGGAGATTTGGGTTGCGAAGAGAGGGTATATTACTGGAAACTTTCTAAGTTTACCTGTAAACTACCATAATTATCTTTCAAGGGTTTTATGTAATCTATCACAAGACATCTAGTGGCTCATTAGGGCACTTCAGAATATGAACCATCAACTTAGTGAATATTATTGGTGTGTAATATGAGGGATTCAAATCAAATCAAATTGTGTTAGTCACATGCGCCGAATACAACAGGTGTAGACTTTACAGTCAAATGCTCACTTTCGAGTCCCTAACCAACAATGCAGTTGAAAAAAAACATGAGTAAGAACAATAAATAAAAGTAACAAGTAATTAAAGAGCAGCAGTAAAATAACAATAGCAATACTATACACAGGGGGTACCGGTATAGATTCAATGTGCGGGGGAACCGGTTAGTTGAGGTAATATGTACATGTAGGTAGAGTTATTAAAGTGACTTTGCATAGATGAAAATAACAGAGAGTAGCAGCGGTGTAAGAGGGGAGGGGGGGGGGGGGGGGTAGTGCCTTGCGGTCGGAGGCCGAGCAGTTGCTATACCAGGTGTTGTTGTGCCCTCGACTGTCTTGGTGTGCTTGGGCCATGTTAGTTTGTTGGTGATGTGGACACCAAGGAACTTGAAGCTCTCAACCTGCTCCACTACAGCTCTGTTGATGAGAATGGGGGTGTGCTCGGCCCATTTTGTCTGTAGTCCACAATCATCTCCTTTGTCTTGATCATGTTGAGGGAAAGGTTGTTGTTCTGGCAACACACAGCCAGGTCTCTGATCTCTCGTCTTTGTCAGTGATCCGGCCAACCACTGTTGTGTCATCGGCAACCATAATGATGTGTTGGAGTTGTGCCTGGCCGTGCAGTCATGAGTGAACAGGGAGTACAGGAGGGGACTGAAAATTCACCCGAGGGGCCCCTGTGTTGTTACCTACCCTTACCACCTGGGGGGCGGTCCCTCAGGAAGTCCAGGATCCAGTTGCAGAGGGAGGTGTTTAGTCCCAGGGTCCTTTTTTTCATCCAGGTGGGAAAGGGCAGTGTGGAGTGCAATAGAGATGGCATCATCTGTGGATCTGTTGGGGTGGTATGCAAATTGGAGTGGGTGTAGGTTTCTAGGATAATGATGTTGATGTGATCCATGACCAGCCTTTCAAAGCACTTCATGGCTACAAACGTGAGTGCTACGGGTCAGTAGTCATTTAGGCAGGTTACCTTAGTGTTCTTGGGCACAGGGACTATGGTGGTCTGCTTAAAACATGTTGGTATTACAGACTAGGACAGAGAGAGATTGAAAATGTCATTGAAGACACTCGCCAGTTGGTCAGCTCATGCTTGCAGTACACGTCCTGGTAATCCATCTGGACCTGCGGCCTTGTGAATGTTGACCTTTTTAAAGGTCTTACATTGACTCTGGAGAGCGTGATCACACAGTCTTCTGGAACAGCTTGTGCTCTCATGCATGTTTCAGTGTTATTTGCCTAGAAGCAAGCATATAAGTAGTTTAGCTCGTCTGGTTGGCTCGTGTCACCGGGTAGCTCTCGGCTGTGCTTCCCTTTCTAGTCTGTAATGGGTTGCAGGCCCTGTCACATCCAATGAGCGTCGGAGCAGGTGTACTACGATTCGATCTTAGTCCTGTATTGACGCTTTGCCTGTTTGATGGGTCATCGGAAGGCATAGTGGGATTTCTTATAAGCTTCCGGGTTAGAGTCCCGCTCCTTGAAAGCAGTAGCTCTAGCCTTTATCTCAGTGCGGATGTTGCCTGTAATCCATGGCTTCTGGTTGGGGTATGTATGTATGGTCATTGTGGGGATGATGTCATCGATGCACTTATTGATGAAGCCAGTGACTGATGTGGTGCACTCCTCAATGCCATCGGAGGAATCCCGGAACATTTTCCAGTATGTGCTTGCAAAACAGTCCTGTAGCTTAACATCTGCTTCATCTGACCACATTTTTATTGATCGAGTCACTGGTGCTTCCTTCTTAAAATGTTTGCTTGTAAGCAGGTATCAGGTGGATAGAATTATGGTCAGATTTACCAAATGGTCTCCGTGTGTGGAGTAAAGGTGGTCCAAAGTTTTTTCCCTCTAGTTGCACATTTAACATGCTGATAGAAATTTGGTATTACTGATTTAAGTTTCCCTGCATTAAGTCCCCTGCTACTAGGAGCGCCGCCTCTGGTTGAGCATTTTTCTGTTTGCTTATGGCGGAGTACAGCTCATTCAGTGCCAGCATCAGTCTGTGGTGGTATGTAGACAGCTACGAAAAATACAGATGAAAACTCTAGGTAGATAGTGTGGTCTACAGCTTATCATGAGATACTCTACCTCAGGCGAGCAAAACCTCAAGACCTCCTTAGATATCGTGCACCAGCTGTTATTTACAAAAATACATAGTCCGATGCCCCTTGTCCAACCAGACGACGTTGTTCTGTCCTGCCGATACGGCGTATAACCAGCCAACTGTATGTCGATAATGTTGTCATTCAGCCATGACTCCGTGAAGCATAAGATATTACAGTTTTGAATGTCCCGGTAGTTTAATCTTCCGCATAGGTCATCGATTTTATTTTCCAAAGACTGCACGTTTGCTAGCAGAATGGAAGGAAGTAGGGGTTTCGCCTACGAATTCTCAGAAGGCAGCCCGCCCTCTGGCCCCTTTTTCTCTGCCTTCTCTTCACGCAAATGATGGGGAACTGGGCCTGTTCCTGGGGAAACAGTATGTCATTCACGTCGGGCTCATCGGACGCGTTAAAGGAAAATAAGTCATAATCATAGTACTGATGTCCAGAAGATCTTTTCGGGTCATAAGAGATGGTAGCGGCAACATTATGTACAAAATAAGTTTTAAAATAAGTTACAAACAATGCAAAGAAACAAACAAAAAAACGATTGGTTAGGAATATGTAAAACATCAGCCTTGTTCTCCGGCAATCATCTTGATTCTGAATGAAATAATCATTTTTTAAATCATTTTTTCACACTTTTATTTATTTTACTATGTCAGTATGTATTTTGTCAATGTTTTGGCATCAAGCTGACGGCAGCTGTGAAAGACATTAACAGTTGGAGGAGTTGCAGAGTTAATTGAAAATAATGCCATTGTTGATTAGATGCTTTTTTCATTAGGATATTTGGTCTATCTACTACAGTGCCTTGCGAAAGTATTCGGCCCCCTTGAACTTTGCGACCTTTTGACACATTTCAGGCTTCAAACATAAAGATATAAAACTGTATTTTTTTTGTGAAGAATCAACCATAAGTGGGACACAATCATGAAGTGGAACGACATTTATTGGATATTTCAAACTTTTTTAACAAATCAAAAACTGAAAAATTGGGCGTGCAAAATTATTCAGCCCCTTTACTTTCAGTGCAGCAAACTCTCTCCAGAAGTTCAGTGAGGATCTCTGAATGATCCAATGTTGATCTAAATGACTAATGATGATAAATACAATCCACCTGTGTGTAATCAAGTCTCCGTATAAATGCACCTGCACTGTGATAGTCTCAGAGGTCCGTTAAAAGCGCAGAGAGCATCATGAAGAACAAGGAACATACCAGGCAGGTCCGAGATACTGTTGTGAAGAAGTTTAAAGCCGGATTTGGATACAAAAAGATTTCCCAAGCTTTAAACATCCCAAGGAGCACTGTGCAAACGATAATATTGAAATGGAAGGAGTATCAGACCACTGCAAATCTACCAAGACCTGGCTGTCCCTCTAAACTTTCAGCTCATACAAGGAGAAGACTGATCAGAGATGCAGCCAAGAGGCCCATGATCACTCTGGATGAACTGCAGAGATCTACAGCTGAGGTGGGAGACTCTGTCCATAGGACAACAATCAGTCGTATATTGCACAAATCTGGCCTTTATGGAAGAGTGGCAAGAAGAAAGCCATTTCTTAAAGATATCCATAAAAATTGTTGTTTAAAGTTTGCCACAAGCCACCTGGGAGACACACCAAACATGTGGAAGAAGGTGCTCTGGTCAGATGAAACCAAAATTGAACATTTTGGCAACAATGCAAAACGTTATGTTTGGCGTAAAAGCAACACAGCTGAACACCCTGAACACACCATCCCCACTGTCAAACATGGTGGTGGCAGCATCATGGTTTGGGCCTGCTTTTCTTCAGCAGGGACAGGGAAGATGGTTAAAAATGATGGGAAGATGGATGGAGCCAAATACAGGACCATTCTGGAAGAAAACCTGATGGAGTCTGCAAAAGACCTGAGACTGGGACGGAGATTTGTCTTCCAACAAGACAATGATCCAAAACATAAAGCAAAATCTACAATGGAATGGTTCAAAAATAAACATATCCAGGTGTTAGAATGGCCAAATCAAAGTCCAGACCTGAATCCAATCGAGAATCTGTGGAAAGAACTGAAAACTGCTGTTCACAAATGCTCTCCATCCAACCTCACTGAGCTCGAGCTGTTTTGCAAGGAGGAATGGGAAAAAATGTCAGTCTCTCGATGTGCAAAACTGATAGAGACATACCCCAAGCGACTTACAGCTGTAATCGCAGCAAAAGGTGGCGCTACAAAGTATTAACTTAAGGGGGCTGAATAATTTTGCACGCCCAATTTTTCAGTTTTTGATTTGTTAAAAAAGTTTGAAATATCCAATAAATGTCGTTCCACTTCATGATTGTGTCCCACTTGTTGTTGATTCTTCACAAAAAAATACAGTTTTATATCTTTATGTTTGAAGCCTGAAATGTGGCAAAAGGTTGCAAAGTTCAAGGGGGCCGAATACTTTCGCAAGGCACTGTATACATATGGAAACAGTATTGAAACAGATACAACATAAATTATACTATATATAAATTTTAAAAAATTGTTATACAAATATAAATGACCAAAGTTATGATAGATTGCCATAGACTTTCTGTTAATTACCAAAATGACTGAAGATTCCGGTAACTTTGGTAAACTACCTGTGGTATATTAACGAGGCAAGATGCAGCCATGCTGTTTAGCATCAAGTTTAATAACAGAATTAATTGACATGTGCATTCTCATAATGCACTTTGACCTTGACTATGGTACGTACGGTGACCTGCGTGTACCAATATTACTATTAACCCTATAATGTAATACCATAATTGAACCATGTAGTTGTTATAGGCTAATTAATACACTACATCATCTACTCATTTTAGTCTGAGAAACAGTAACAAATGATCCCTATTAAATGGGCGGCAGGTAGCCTAGTGGTTAGAGTGTTGGACTAGTAACCGAAAGGTTGCAAGATCGAATACCAGAACTGTTGAACACAAAATCTGTTGTTCTGCCCCTGAACAAGGCAGTTAACCCACTGTTCCTAGGCCATTGTTGAAAATAAGAATTTGTTCTTAACTGACTTGCCTAATGAAATAAAAGTTTTTTGAAATGCTTGTACTGTAAACAACTAAAATAGTATGTATCTTTTAAACATTTCAATGAACAGTTTGACATCATGCGTTTATTTTTCTTACAACCTTTGTCCATACATCTTTTCACATCATAACAATTCTTTCTCTTTTTTTCAGCCTCATCAGTGTGAATGCGTGTGTGTAAAAGTCTTTAAGCGCTGTAATGCTGGGGTGGTCTGATGACCCTGTGAGAGCAACGCAGGCTTTGTGTGTCTGCGTTCAAATGTCCTTAACTGACACTGTACAGGTGAGACGAGTCAGTCAAAGAGTCGGTTACCACCAGAGATGGTGTTTCAGGAGCAACTCATGCTCTCAACTGATCCCTGTGTCATATGTGGACGGTCAGTGTCTCTGCCTATCACTTTGTAAGATACTGGACCTGTCTGTTGTGTGACAAACTCAGGTATCCATCTCTGTCCTCCTCACGTTGTATTTCGCAGGTACACGGCATCATCCAATCCAAATTACCTTTCCACTGTACGTTGGTCATGGTTAGAGCATTGGGCCAGTAACTGAAAGGTTGCTGGTTTGACTTACTCAAGCCGACAAGGTTAAAAATCTGTCACATCGACAGTTAAGGGCACATCGCCCTTGAGTATGACACTTAACCCTAATTTGCTCCCAGGGGGTGGTATTACTATGGCTGACCCTGTAAAACATCACATTTCACTGCACCTATCCGATGTATGTGACAATATTTTCATTTGGTTTTACTTGTACTGCTTGTACTGTGTGAAGCACAGCATTGCGAACATGTCTGCTCAAGAAGAGGTCAGCAGGCGTTTGTCCTGTTGTGTAGTCCGTTGTGGTGCGGTACTGCAGTCAGAACAAGGAGATCTTGTCCTTTATGTCCAGAGTGGTACTGGCAGGCTTTATTAAAACAATTTTTGAATGTCTGAACATACCTCTCTGACAGCCCTTTTGAAGCTGGGTGTCCATGCGTGCTGGTGGAGGGCAGGATTCCGTTCTACCTCACAAACGTCTGGAATTCGTTTGACATTAAAGTCTTCGCATTGTCCGTTACGATTTTCTCAGGTAACCCGAATGATGAGAACAACTTCTCAGTCTGGTTATGGTAGCATGTGAAGTGATTTGTGACATTCTGAACACTTCTAACCATTTAGAGTGTGCGTCAACCACTATCATAAACATGGGCTTGCAACATCTGTGTAAACATTTAACACTCACCATGGAACTCCCATGGATGCAACAAAACCTGTCATGGTATTTCACACTCCTTGCAGACCGGGTCCACTTCTCTAATATCGTTCTGGCCACTTGACATAAAGTATTTGCGAGCAAGTTGTTTCGTTTTTACAATGTCCTGGTGTCCTGTGTGTATTGCCCCATAAGAAACACCCTCGTTCCTCCGTGTGTAGAATTTCAAATTTACTTCAACCAGTTCAAGCCAACTCTCCATTATATATTTGTAGACTTTTGAGAGCTCCCTCTCCATGTGTGTTGCCCTGGCTATTTGTGTAGCATTCAGCAGTGCTTCCTCAAAGTACTCTGCTGGCAGTGCGTGAATGTTCCGGCATTACTGGTCTCAGGTAGTAGTCATACGCTGACAAAATGTTGGCCTACCGCTGGATGCAATCGTAGGGAGGCTCTTGTGCTCCCCAAACATGGTAAGTAAGGGTTTGTGATCAGTCAATAAGTTAAATTGTCTCCCCCACCGATACTGATGGAAATTTTAGTGCATAGATTAGTCCCAAGGCTTCCTTTTCAATCTGTAAGCATTTCTTCTCAGCTGGGGCATCTCTATTTGGCATAATGTGCTGGATGATGGCTTCAATACTGTACAATGCGTCACAAGCCAAAGAAAGAGGTACTCACGAGGCACAGATGTCAATTCAATGTCTATTCCATGTTGGCTCAATGTAATTTCATTGAAATGACGTGGAAACAACGTTGATTCAACCAGTGTGTGCCCAGTGGGTAGTTTTGAGTCACAATGGACTAAGACCTGATCACTCGTTAACAGCTCTTTTCATTTGTTGAAGGTATCCTGTTCCGGTTGTTTTCAACGCCAAGTCACTTGGTCTTTCAGCAACCTGTACAGTGGCGCTAGAACTGTGCTCTGCTGTGGCACAAAACGCCAATAGTAGTTAACAAGACCCAGAAAGGCCCTCAGCTCCTACACGTTTGTAGGCGCATGTGCCCCCTTGGATAGCTTTGATTTTCTCTGTGGACGGGTGAATTCCTCTGTTATCCAACACATGACCTAGATACTTGATCCGTGTTTTCTCAAATTCACATTTGGACTTTTTCACTTGGAGTCCGTTCTCCTGAGGACGTTGCAGGACCTTTTGTAGGTTCCTCGGGTGCTCCTTTTCATTCCATCCAATCAAGATCCTTCATCAGATTTTCCATAATCCTCTGAAAGATAGAAGGGGCGGAGCTTACCCCGAAAGGTAACCTATTGTGCATTCAGAAAGTATTCAGAACCCTTAACTTTTTCCACATTTTGTTACTTTACAGCCTTATTCTACAATGGATAAAATAAAAACTTTTCCTCATCAATCTACACACAATAGCCCGTAATGACAAAGACAAAAACAGGTTAAGAAATGTTGGCAAATTTATAAAAATTCAACAAAAAAACGAAATACCTTATTTACATATGTTTTCAGACCCTTTGCTATGAGACTTGAAATTGAGCTCAGATGCATCCTGTTTCCATTGATCATCCTTCACCTGTGGTAAATTAAATTGATTGGACATGATTTGGAAAGGAAAACACCTGTCTATATAAGGTCGCAAATTGACAGAGGGTGTCAGAACAAAAACCAAGCCATGAGGTCGAAATAATTGTCCATAGAGCTCTGAGACAGGATTGTGATCTGGGGAAGGGTACCAACATTTTTTTGCAGCATTGAAAGTCCCCAAGAACACATTGGCCTCCATCATTCTTAAATGGAATATGTTTGGAACCACCAAGACCCTTCCTAGAGCTGGCCGCCCGGCCAAACTGAGCAATCGGGGGAGAAGGGCCTTGGTCGGGGAGGTGACCAAGAACCCGATGGTCACTCTGACAGAGCTCCAGCATTCCTCTGTGGAGATGGGAGAACCTTCCAGAAGAACAACCATCTCTGCAGCACTCCACCAATCAAGCCTTTATGGTAGAGTGGCCAGACGGAAGTTAAGTATCTATGTACGAGCTCATCTGGTGCAACTAGGGCTGTTGCAGTGACCGTATTACCGCCACACCGGCGGTCACGAGTCATGAAGGCAGTCAAATTCCATGTGACTGTTTAGTCACGGTAATTAGGCTTCTCCAAGCTCTGATGCTGCTGATGGTGATTAGTAGCTGATCAAACTTGCTAACTGCTTGGTACTCAGCAATCTATTGTCCCTCTAATCACTCTGACATCAATGCAAATGTATTCAAAAATCTAATCAAACACTTAATGAGAGCCCATGAGCTCACGTTGTGCAATATTTCTATAGGCTATGCAACTGCGCAAAAAAACAGAGTGATAGCCCCTACTAAAAAAAGGAGGATCCATTCAGCTTTCTATAGACTAGGCCTACTATATATTTTTCTCAACTTTCCTAATATTAAGCACATTGTTTATCTTGTCATGACTGTCCTGTTCAGATCCAAATAGGTCAGATCAGGTTTGCAATGAATGACTGCAACCACATGTCCTCTCACCCGCAGAAGGGGGAGGAGGAAACTGATGGGGGTTAACTCACTCCCTGTTGTAAATCAAGGTAGAAGATTCAGGTCTCACTCTCCAAATTCATTAAAGGAATGTGCCAATTTTTCAACAGACTTTTCCCGCCAAAACTCTAATACGTTCCAAAGCGAATGCTGGAACAATATTTCGAACATAGAACGTTGGGAATGGTCAGAGGTGATCTAAAGAACACTAATGTCATTTTGGTTGTTATTTTGTGATGTCATAAAAAATTCCATTTGCTTTTTACGTGCATATTTTTCCCGACGACCCTGTTGAGACAGGTGCATGATAACGGTCCATTCTAAATCAAAACCAATTTCACACATATATTATTTAGTATATGTAAAGATTAAACCAAGAATAGTCTGTTGGGTGACAATATTAGCCTATCATGTGTGATGTCACACCCTGATCTGTTTCACCTGTCTTTGCAGGACCTTTTGCAGTTGGGCTTGTCTCCACCCTAATCTGTTTCATCTGTCTTTGTGCTTGTTTCCTCTCCACCTTGATCCGTTTCACCTGCCTTTGTGCTCGTCTCCACCCCCTCCAGTTGTTGCCCATCTTCCCCATTATCCTCAGTGTATTTATACCTGTGTTCTCTGTTTGTCTGTTGCCAGTTTGTCTTGTTTTGTCAAGCCTACCAGCGTGTTTCTCTGTTTTTTAGCCCTCCTGGTTCCGACCTGTTCTGCCTGCCCTGACACTGAGCCCGCCTGCCTGACCCTTCAGCCTGCCATGACCTTGAGCCTGCCTGCCACCATGTACCTTTTGGACTCTGACCTGGTTAATTAACTTCTGCCTGTCCTCGACCTGCCTGCCCCTTGTATTCTAATAAATATCAGAGACTCTGACCATCTGCCTCCTGTGTCTGCATCTGGGTGCATCTGTGTTGTTATATGAATTATATATTATCACTTGAATGATGCCCAGCATAAGAGACTGCTTTTTTCCCCTAAACTTTTTAGATTCATATTCGCACACCTCATGTAGCCTAGCCCATAGGCCTATATGTGGCCAAATAACTTCTTAAAATGAACCACATTAATCCGCTTTACAAGGGGTTTAAAGCCTAACTGACTTACATAAGCAGGGCATGAGTTTCAAGTTAGGGAAAGATCATTTTAACCATAAAAATGCAACTTTATAATGAAAGCATTACGTGCATAATCTCATTTGAGGTCACTTTTGATAATGGGGTTTTCTCGCTAATGGAACATTCACGCTTAGCCTACTGCCATGTGTGCATTGCTGCGCTTATAATGTGAAGAAATAGCCTAATAGTTTATCAATATTTTAAGCTAAACGTTCTGATCTATTGCGTCAGCCACAAAAAAAATGCTAGTGGCTATATTAATTTGGGATCTATTGAACCCCACAACTGTCCCAGGCTATTGTTTGGAATATTTATTTATCGCACAATAGGGTCAACTTTTGTACTATGGGGGACAGTAGGCTAGTGCTTTTGCTGTACGTTAGACCTACTCATCTTGTTGGCTGACGATAAGTAAATGATAGACAGTTCTTCCAGTATCTTCAATATGCACCTCGGAATTGGATAAGAACGTGCACAGTTGTGTCCCCGGTGTGTCTGTCTTCACTTGTAGCCTGTGAGAAAGACCTGATCACATCTCGGAGAGCCATTTGAGTGAGAGGCACTTCGGATTGCGCAGCACTCAGGGAGAAGGGCACAATGCATCACTCCAGGCCGCAAAAAGAATGTATTTTTTATAGGGTGCATTACGACAACAAAGGCGATGCCGCCGTGAAGTGTTTGTCAAATTGTGAATGAGAGACTATTGGAGTGTTTACAGCCTGCGCAAAAAAAAACAAAGCAGGGCTCATGCCTTTCAAGCAACTTTTTTCAAGTCTTAAAAATCAAAACAAAGCCCAATGTTTGTAGAACAACTAAAGTTACATTAATAACTCTAAATTAAGCATATTAGGAGTTCCTATGTCACGTCTGCTCCCATTCTTCCCTCCCCCTGGTGCTTGAGGGCACCAGGTTGTCCTGCATCACGCACTCCTGCCATCCATCATGCACACCTGCCTTCCCTCGTCATGTGCATCAGCGTTATAGGACTCACCTGGACTCACTTATCACCTGTTAATTTCCTCCCTCTGTTCCCCGCTGCTGCACTGTATTGTTTTTTTCTTTAGTATTAGTTTGCTGACTCTGTTCCTGTCTCGTTCCATCTCCATTTTACTCCCCGTACCTGCTTTGTCTCTCCAGCGTCATCTCAAGTGACAGAATGCAGTAGCCTACATACGAAGCAAGAGTACTGGCGTTCCGGTTGGTATGGTGGCATCGGTGGCATCTGGGTCACCACCGATGGAACCGGGGGTGCTTAGCCAGCTCGTCGGGCTTCCATGCCCTAGCTGGCTCGAGAGTTCCTTGCCCTGGTTGGGTCGGATGGCGCCCATCCCACGTTGGGCCTCAGCCGGATCGTCACTTCTTGTTCGCCCGGCCGGTCCAGTTTTTTGGTGATGTCGGGGTGGATTCCGCTGTCGGGCTTCCACGCCCTGGCTGGCTCAAGAGGTTTCCTTGCCTCAGTTGGCTCGGCGGCTTCCCATCCCATGTCACTCTCCACCGGATCATCTCACTCTCTCTGCAGCGGGATCGACAGGCGTCTTGCCTCAGCCGGATCGTCAGGCTCCCATGCCTCAGCCGGCTCGCCAGGCTCTCACACTCCTGCCGGTTCGTCGGGCTGCCACGCCCCAAACGGCTTGCCCAGCGCCCATGTCTCCGCCGGTTCGCCCAGGTGGGACACCGGGTGGCACCCAAAGAGGGGGAGGGGGGGTACTGTCATGTCTGCTCCCGCTCTTCCCTCCACCTGGAGCTTGAGGGTGCCAGGTTGCCCTGCATCACGCACACCTGCCTTCCCTCGTCACGTGCATCAGCGTTATTGGACTCACCTGGACTCACTCATCACCTGTTAATTTCCTCCCCTATATTTGTCAGTTCCCCAGCTCTGTTACCTGCTGCTGCATTGTATTGTTTTTGGTCTTTCTTATTAGTTTGCTGACGCTGTTCCTGTCTCATTCCATGTCCGTCTTTATTAAATGTTTTACTCCTCGTACCTGCTTCGTCTCTCCAGCATCATCTCACGTGACAACCTATTTCTTTGTTAACCGCTCAACACAGAATAGCCGTATGTGCGCACTCTCTCAAATCATTTGGAGAAAATATTTGTTCATTTGTTTTCTTCATACTATAAAATAATGCCACATGAATTCTAAGCAAATCTTGTTTTCTAAATTAACTAGTGTAGCCCACAGCTGTTTGGCATAACCACATCAGGACAACTCAAAGTATGCTATTCTTTTCTTGTGAAATAATGGAATTTATTATGAAGGTGTATGCTATATTACATGAATTAATTAGACTTTTAAAATTTAGATGTTCCAAAGGTCTGCATCAGTGGCTTGTAGGCTATGTGTGGAAGCCAGGAGATGCTGAATGTGTTAATGTTAATTAACGGTCAATTTAGGGTGAGACCGCCAGTTATTTGCTTGACAATCACCGGCTAACGAAATTTCGTGACCGGCACAGCCCTAGGTACAACCCCTCTCGAGATGGTATCATCTGTCTCAAGGCATAACACCCCATTCTTCACATGTAATGTCCCACACAGTTGTTTGAAGGTCCTGAACTTTGGCTCCGATTGCAACTCCACAGGGAGCTCTGCTCTACCCTATTTTTCAATTTGTTTAACCGGGAGACCACTGGGTCTCTATCCTGTGCATCCAAAAGGAAAGCTGCTTTTGTGGGGACTGCCTGGCTTGTTTGAGTTCCAACTACAGGCTCAATAGTGACATCCTGAGGATTGTTTACGATGCCTCTCAGATTGGCAGTGGCCTCCTGTGAGTCAGCTGTGTCTACACTCTCTGTCTGTGTGTGTTGTGTGACACACCATCTGCATTACTGTGCAGTCTCTCAGGCCTGTGGACAATATCATTGTCAAACTGATCCAGTTTCGCCAACCATCTAGCCAACTGTCCCTCAGGTTGTTTGAAGTTACTCAGCCACCTCAGTGAGCTGTGATCAGTTCTCATTATACATTTCCTCCCCAGCAAAAACTGTCTGAAATGTTTAAGAAACACTACCACAGCAAGAAGCTCCTTTTTGGTAGGTGAATACTTCCTCTCCTGTTTTGACAGTGACCGACTGGCATATGCTACTACTCTGTCTCTACCCTCGTGTTTTTGGAGAGGACTGCCCCTATGCCTGTGTCACATGCGTCAGTATCCATTATGAAATCTAGATTTGGGCCAGGGGAAGCAAGTATGGGGGATGTGGTAAACTTGGAATTTAATTTGTTAAAGGCAACTTCATACGCTGCGTTACACTCAAACATTTTCCCCTTATCTGTCAAACTGTACAAAGGCTCCGCCATAGCTGCAAAATCTGGTATGAACCTCCTGTAGTATGACGCCAGGCGTAAAAAGCTTCTGTCTCCGTTTTCATGGGGTCAGTCGACACTATCAGCCGAGATGATGTGTCCCAGGTAGCTCACCTGTGACCTGAACAAATGGCACTTAGATGGCTTCATCTTAAGTCCTGCATGATCCAAACCTTGTCTAAACACTTCACATGCTCTTGGAATGTACGACCAAACACTATGATGTCATCTAAGTACACCAAACATGTTGACCACTGTAAATCAGCCAAAACCAGGTCCATGAGACCCTGAAAGCTGCTTGGAGCATTTGTCAACCCAAACCCCATTATCTGGAACTCGAAAAGTCCTCTCATTGTCATAAAAGCAGTTTTGCAATGCTCGACTTGCCAGTAACCACTGGCAAAGTCTAAAGTGGAAAACCACTGAGCACCGGAAAGCAAGTCCAAGGTCTCATCGATCATAGGAAATAGATAAGCATCTTTTAGTGTTCTCATTTAACCTTCTGTAATCCGCACAGAACCTGATTGAGCCGTCCTTCTTTCTTACTAACACCACTGGTGCTGCCTATGGACTGCTGGATGGGTAAACTATTCCCCTTTCTAACATATCCTGCAAATGCTCGTCAAACTCTGCTTGCAGATGAACAAGCACCCGCCTCAATGCTCGTTTGATAGGCCTGGTGTCCCCTGTGTCAATCCTATGCTGGACTAGTTTAGCGCAGCCCAAGTCAAAATCACCAGTGCTAAACATTCCCACATACCTCCCCACCATTTCCTTTACAGCTCTCAGCTGCATCGCAGTTAGCTGGCTGCAATCTATATAAGATAACTAACGAGACTGCCCCAGGAGAGCTCCTGATCGACATGTGTACTTGGTGCATTGAGTTGGTTGGAACATCTCCAGCGCTCTGATAATAAATAATTATTAATTTAAGTGTAGAATTTCCATGACACTACCAACAGGTTACTTGTATCAGTGACTAACGCAGGTCTCAAGAAGACCCTCAGTTTTGTCATTTTTTTACTGTACCCTCAACTTTACCAGTTATAAACATTTCACTTCTGGATGGGATAATCGTGCCATTCATCAACACCACTTAACACACTCCCCCTGCCACTCCCCTGAAAATCAAGGGAATCTGCTTCCCCAAAACACGTGTTTTCTTTTTCACGTCAAGTACAGCCCCATATTTTACCAGAAAGTCTGTCGCTATCAGTACACACTGGTCTGCGTTGCTAGCAACGACAAAATCCCAGGTCAGATTCAATGTTCATGACTGTGGACCAGGTCTCCAAGACTGAGAGAAACTGTCCATTTGCTACTTTAAAAAACTTCTCTAGGATAGGGGCATCATTTGGAATTTTGGATGAAAAGCATGCCCAATTTCAACTGCCTGCTACTTATCCACAGAAGATAAGATATGCATATTATTAGTAGATTTGGATAGAAAACACTCTAGTTTCTAAACTGTTTGAATCATGTCTGTGAGTAGAACAGAACTTATGTAGCAGGCGAAACCCTCGAGGACAAACCATTCAGATTTTCTTTTTGAGGTCACCCTCTTTTCAATGAATTTTCATTGGGATTCCAGATTTCTAAGGGACTTGCTTGCAGTTCCTACCGCTTCCACTGGATGTCACCCGTCTTTAGAAATTGGTTGAGGTGATTCCTTTGTGTAATGAAGAAGTACAGCCATCTTGAACAAGTGTCACATCATGTGTACTATTTGATAGAGGCGCAAGACCAGAAAGCATGCTTGAGTTTGTTGTCTTCCTGTATTGAACACAGATCATCCCGTCTTCAATTTTATCGATGATTTACTTTAAAAAATACCTAAAGTTGTATTACAAAAGTAGTTTGAAATGTTTTGGCAAAGTTTACAGGTAACTTTTGAGATTTGCGCAAGTTGGAACCTGTGTTTTTCTGGATCAAACGCGCCAAATAACATTGTGGACATTGTGGATATATATGGACGGAATTAATCGAACAAAAGGACCATTTGTGATGTTTATGGGACATATTGGAGTGCCAACAGAAGAAGCTCGTCAAAGGTAAGGCATGATTTATATTTTTATTTCTGCAGTTTGTGTCGCGCCTGCAGGGTTGAAATGTTCTCTCTTTTGTTTACTATGGTGCTATGCTCAGATAATAGCATCGTTTGCTTTTGCCGAAAATCTGACATTTTGGCTGGATTCACAACACATGTAGCTTTAATTTGGTTATCTTACATGTGTGATTTCATGAAAATGTTATTTTTATATGAATTTATTTGAATTTGGCGCTCTGCATTTTCTCTGGCTTTTGACGTTAGCGCCCCGCATATCCCAGAGAGGTTTAACCATGCTTTGGTATGGTTGCAATGTACCACTTATCTCCAGTAGCATTTCTATGTCTATCTATGTTCCATGGAAACCTGGACCCAGAGACCACCACGACCTCATACCACGACCTCATACTCTGAGTCGGCAAATTTGCACTCCAGGTAAACCCCACTCTCCACCACACTTGATGTAATTCTCGCTGTGGACTGGTCAGCTGTGCATGTAGTTGAAGCCGATGCTGTGCTGACATGGAAAAGGAAAGGACAGTTTTTTCATGTGCAATGACATTTCCAGCAGGCCCTGCTATTGGTCGACGTAGGTCATCCTCTGTCGCTCCCGGGGAAGCTAGATCTCCCTCTCCCTGGTCCGGTCTGTATCCTCCCGTGGCGTTTGCCGTTGCTACTGTAGAAGACCCTGGAAACACTCTGCTGCTTTGGTATGTCCGCCTCTGATGTGGCTGCCAAATACTGCACCTTAGTCCGCAACTGTGCAATGCTCTCACACAATGACTCAAACATCTCTTTTGGAACTCTGACATTCTCTCCAACTTGAGGCAGAGTTACCTTCCTTGTCCCACACATGTTCACTTTTTTATTGTGCAGTGTCTTCACTTTCCAGCATTTCTAGCTGCTTTATCTGATCAAGCTCTGTAGCCATGCTAATGGCCTCTTCCAACGTTTCTGGTACTGCCTTGCGCAGGTGCATACGCAGATCACTGCCCCCAATGTGTGTAATAAAACGGTCTCGTGCCAGCGAATTACGTGTGCTCGTGTTATAATCTGGATAAGCCTGCTTAAATCATGCCCAAAGTCATGAATGCACTCAACGACTTTACCTTTTCTGTCCTGAAAAAATGCATGATTCCAGTCAGCATGTGCCAGTGGCTCAAAATGCCTCTGCAAAGCCACTTTCACACTGTTCTAATCATTCTTGGTATCCTGAGGTAAAGTACTACAAAATCTCATTTCCCCTCAGCAACAGCATGAGAAAGTTCAAACGATCTACCGCTCACCATCCATTCACTTGCGCTGCTAACTCAAATTGTTCAATCCAAACAGTCCATTCATCTTCTTCCGCTCTAAAGATTCTGACATGAATACTGGCTGGTCAATCCGACTGTCCATGGCATCTGGCTGATCCACCACCGGCTGTCGTTCGGCCAGTGGTTGTTGATTGCTGTTCCCAGGTTGTTCAACTTTTCCCTCCATTTTCCAATGCAGCTAACCAGCTAAATTAGCCAAGCTCGTAAGTTGTTAGCTAGTTGACGTGCAGATCCCACCATTGCCACCAATTTGTAACGAGCCTGTAAAGCTAACGAAAATCACACGTAGTTTGACTAGCGTAAACAGTCCTAGGACACTGATTTCCCATAAATAACCAAGTTGTAATTTATTTGGATGAACACAGACAGTGCACCCCAGCACTGACCCGCTGCACAATCGCCTCACCAAAGACTCCTCACATACAGCAACTAATTTGCATAACATTGTGTGATAGCCTGAGAGACTTTTGAATGTGTAAAACATTACACTATGAAAGAGCAAGTTGATAAAGATTTTGGATTCCCAGTAGATTACAACGGCATTGGACAAATAGTTGCTTCTAGCTCTGTCAAGTTGGTTGTTGATCATAGCTAGACAGCCATTTTCAAGTCTTGCTGTAGACTTTCAAGTCAATTAAAGTCAAAGCTGTAACTAGGCCACTCAGGAACATTTAATATCGTCTTGGTAAGCATGTTATTGTCCTGCTGAAAGGTGAATGTCTCCCAGTGTCTATTGGAAAGCAGACTGAACCAGGTTTTCCTCTAGGATTTGGCCTGTGTTTAGTTATATTTCATTTATTTTTATCCTATAAAAACTCCCTATTCCTTGCCGATAATAAGCATACCCATGACATGATGCAGCCACCACCATTCTTGAAAATATGAAGAGGGGTACTTAGTGATGTGTTGTGTTGGATTGGATTTGCCTCAAACATAACACTTTTTATTCAGGACATAAAGTACATTTATTTAGTGCCTTATAGCAAACAGGATGCATGTTTTGGAATATTTTTATTCTGTACAGGCTTCCTTCTTTTCACTCTGTAATTTAAGTTAGTATTGTGGAGTAACTACAATATTTTTGATATATCATCAGTCGTCTCCTATCACAGCCATTAAATTCTGTAACTGGTTTAAAGTCACCATTGGCCGCACGGTTTCCTTCCTCTTCGGCACCTGAGTTAGGAAGGACGACTGTATCTTTGTAGTAACTGGGTGTATTGATCCACCATCCAAAGTGTAATTAATAACTTCACCATGCTCAAAGGGATATTCAATGTCTGATTTTTATTTTATTTTTACCCACCTACCAATTTGGGCCCTTCTTTGCGAAGCATTGGAAAACCTCCCTAGTCTTTGTAGTTGAATCTGTGTTAGAAATTCACTGCTCGACTGAGGAACCTTACAGGATTTTATGCGTGGGGTACAGAGATGAGGTATTCATTCAAAAAACATGTTAAACACTATTATTGTAAACAGAGTGAGTTCATGCAACTTATTATGTGACTTTTTAAGCATATTTTTACTCCTGAACTTCTTAAGGCTTGCCATAAGAAAGGAGTTGAATATTTATTGACTTTTAGCTTCAAATTTTGTATTCATTTGTAAAAAGTTCTAAAAACGTAATTCAACTTTTACATTATGGGGTATTTTGTGTAGACCAGTGACACAATCTCAATTTAATCAATTTTAACCCACAAAATACTTTGAAGGCACTGTAAATGCATGAACTATTTTTTTAAATAAATCTATTCGTGGTTTATAAACTCTGTTTACAAACTTGAAAGCTGTACTTTTAGTTTATGGTTGACACAGCTTGTTGGCCATTAGCCAATCTGTGTTTCTCAACTAGTTAAAATCACATGGGTTTGGTGAACTGATACACCGCTAACTGGTATTTACAAATTCACTACTGGTAAATTTCCACCTCGCACATGGTTAAAAACACAGCATCAGAGTGAAAGCGTTACTTTTTTTGTACCTTATTTAACTAGGCAAATCAGTTAAGAACACATTCTTATTTACAATGACGGCCTACACTGGCCAAACTCGGACGACGCTGGGCCAATTGGGCGCCGCCCTATGGGATTCCCAATCCCAGCCGGTTGTGATACAGACTGGAATCGAACCAGGGTGTCTGTAGTGACGCCTATAGCACTGAGATGCAGTGCCTTAGACCGCTGTGACACTCGAGGGCCCTACATTGCCCAATATAACAATACGGTCAGAGCAGACAATGCAAGGAACATTGTGAATGCTGAACATTGTTTTCCCACTGTACCAAAACCGAACTGTGAACGTAAAACCACAATACCTACTGATACGTGGGTTTGGTGAACTGATACACCGCTATTAGGAACTTTAAAAAAATAATATATGTTTCAATATGAACATCTCCACATAGCCTAGCTTCCCTATAGGTTTACATTAAAATGAAATGAAAATGCAAAAGTACAGTTCTAAAAATTTAATACGTCTTAGTTTGTATCGATGGATGTTCGTCTTATCTCAATCGCCCACTGGAGTTTATAGTTTACTAATTACCCACTTTTTTTTACCACTACATCACTGATATTAATACAAAATCTTAATAGTCCAATATTTCATGTGAATGTGATAATGCAATGACTGTGTGCTCCATTGATGTCTGTTTGTGCGGAGCTTGATTAGTAATGCCTAGGAATAGAAACGTGAACGCTCTGTAATTTGAGAAAATAACTATGTGAAGGGTTGATGATTTTATACAATTCATCATTACAACTGACTGAACAGTTGCTGATTCTGTGTGTCATTGTGAATAATGAATCATATTTCCCCCCTTTTAGGGGTATAACATTACAATTGTATAGCTAATAGGCTATGTGTTCGTAGATTCCTCTCTTTCCGGACCTCACTAAAACTCAAACCCTGGTAAATGGCTCTGCCTGCATATACAGTACAATTCATAAGACAAAATCAATGAAAATACGATACAATATAAAACAAAATAAAATACAGCACTACACAAATATTCTAGAAAAACGTACATTCTTCAGTAAGAAGGTCCCCAAGCAATATTAAATTACCGAGCTGTACCAGAACATCCAATTCTAATGTATTTTGTAGTTGGTTCCAGCAATGAGGTGTATTAAAACTAAAAGCGGATTATCCTAGTTCGGTGAGGACCTGAGGTTTGGTATCTCATGATTTTATACTTTAACAAGTTAGGTAAATCGGAAGCTTAGTAGTAGAGCTTTGGAAACAAAAAGGGAGTAAAGAAGTGATCTACGGGATTTTAAAAATGAGGACCAGCCAACCTTTTGATACAGGATACAGTGATGAGGATTAAATCAGTCACCTGTGATAAAATGAAGGGCACTATGGTAGATGGTTTATGAGTAATGGCTGCTGCATTCTGGTAAATGGTGTCACAATAGTCAAGAACTGGCAGGAAAATTGAATGTACTGTACAATTGGCTTCTTGCTGTTTAGGGACATGCAAGACCCATTTCCAAAAAAAAAGAAGCCCACTTTAAATCTTAGCTTTTTAACTAGCACGTCTCTGTTTTTTAAAATGTTAAATCGAGTGGAGATTATTATGGCCTAGTATGTGCCATGTAAACAGCTGGTAACTGAGTTGTTTCGAAATCTGGTAACTAAGTTCATTCAGAATCTGGTAACTTGTGTTCTAGACATTGTCCACAAACATGGTGTATAATTGAGCAATAAAACCAGAGGAGGTGTAGTATATTGCCAATATACCACGGCTAAGGGCTGTTAATATGCACGGCGCAACAAAGAGTGCCTGGATGCAGCCATTAGCCTTGGTATATTGGCAATATACCACAAACCCCCGAGATGCCTTGTTGCTATTATAAACCGGTTACCAACGTAATTAGAACAGTAAACAGTAATTTATTGTCATACCTGTGGTATACGGTCTGATATACCACGGCATTCAGAGCTCAAACCAACCAGTTTATAACTAGTATTTTTCAGCGACATCATACCTCCAGGTGATATCATTCTTTTTCCAGCTCAGCCCGGTCAAAGCATATCTCTTTTTCCTCTTCCTCCTTCTCTTCCTCAGGTCTTCCGTTCCGACAATGTCAGGCAGGGAACAGCGAGGGGTCTTCATCAAAGAAAGAGTAGCATGGTCTGAGGGAGGAGAGGGAGGGGGGCCAGAGAGAGGGGGAGAGATAGAGGACATTCATATTTTTATAATTATATTATATTCTTTCATCAGTGTGTACAATAACAGTTAGGGTGGAGAAACAAAGATGAAGTTATCCAGGCTCACTCTATATATATATATATATATATATATATATATAATTACACACACACACTACTGGTCAAAAGTTTTAGAACATCTACTCATTCAAGGGTTTTTCTTTATTTTTACTATTTTCTACATTGTAGAATAATAGTGGACATCAACTATGAAAGAACACATATGGAATCATGTAGTAACCAAAGAAGTGTCGAGATGAGATTCTTCAAATAACCACCCTTTGCCTTGATGACAGCTTTGCACACTCTAGACATTCTCTCAACCAGCTTCTCCTGGAATGCTTTTCCAACAGTCTTGAAGGAGGTCACACATATTCTGAGCACTTGTTGGCTACTTTTCCTTCACTGTGCAGTCCGATATATATATTTGAATAAAACATTTTTTAAAACTATTTTGTTTAATAACATTTAGGTATTTTGTCCATTTAGCAATAAAACATGTTTTTTTTCCAATTAAACATAGACTCAGCGTTGCAAAAGTATGCTAAAGAGTTTACCCAGTGTTCCTGTCTCCTCTAGCCCAGCAAACCTCTGCATCTGGCGGAGAGCTTTCTGGATGCCCTCCCTGGTCTGGAGCCTCTCTGTGCGGGGGTCCGGAGGGGGCAGGTACCCATACCGACTCAGCCAGTCCTCCACAGAGAGAGAGACACACATACATGCACAGAGTGATTCCTAATTCCTTGATATATTACAGAATAAGTAGTGATTAAGTGTGTTTGCATATGTGGAAGAAATACAAATGTTTGTGGAAAAAGACAGCTCAAGAATGATACCATACACGCACTTTGTACACACACACACACTGTGAAACTATCTCCAGTATGCATATACACTGGCCTCAGTTCCAAGGAATATTGTAAACATGCACCACTATATGCAATTTATTGTTAAACATTAGCCTGCCCACATTTGAGTCCAATGAGCTTTTCTTTTGTTTAAAACACATAACTGAAACATAACATTTATGGGCAACACCACAGTCAAATAATTCAATGCAAATGGCAGTATGGATCTAGTGTAAATCATTAGTAGAGTCCCAATACTAGCATTGAACGTAGTATGCCAATCTGGCTATTTGAACAATGCCTATTGTATGAAAACGTATTTAATATCTAATGTGTACACCTCACATGTCATATGAATCTGAGGGAATGTCATAAATGCGAATAATGAAGGTTATTAAATTGGTTGTCATTACCGGACTGGAAGAAGCGTGTAGGGTTTCCTACTTACCACTCCACGAGAGTACTGGTCAGCCGTTGGGGCACACAGCCCGATGGAGATTGTTAGAAGGAGCCCTGCTCCGCTCACCAAGAGCAGACGATGATAACACATAACTAACCTGAAAATGCGTTTGCTCACCACGACCTCTCGTAAAGATGGGCTACACAGGATGTCCGTTTCATTCCACAGAGTGTGTGACCACTTGAGCAGTCAAATGCTTGACTCATAACCGTTGGCTTCTCGGTGGACACTCAACCTGAAACCTTTGCAGCTCTCTGGATAACTCTGATGAATCAAATAAATAAATAGATATAAACAACCTTTTTCCTGAGTAAACAGAGAAAGCACAAGATGGGGAGAACAGTTCCTCAGAATAGTTGAAGATGCTTCTTTAGCAGAGCTCTGTCTCGGTCTGTTTTTCTCTTGCAACATCCCCTGAGACTAGGCTGGGCCTGCGCATGGATGGACATACTGTATAGATCAATAGGATGCACTTATGGTCAGCAGCCCCACCCCACCCTTTTTCTCTGGGTTCATTTTCTCATCCACTCCATTCTGGTAAACACACACACACATACACTTTTTTGTTTCCTCTCACTCTGCAGAGCACTTGTTTAGAAGGTGGACATGTAAACAGCTTGTCCTGTATATTGCTCTATATACCCCATCCTGAAAAGGAGCTGTCCCACACTGCATCGAACCCATACTCCGCCTCTGATCCGGGGATGATAAGTTCAAGAGTACAAACGTCTTCATAGAGTATGTCCAAATTGATGCCAAACGATGATGTCATCGGCGTACAGAGGCGACGGCAAACCGGCAAGAGAACTGACCCTGTGTCATACACATACCCACATGAGTTCAGCAGAACCCACAACACAGACGGTAACAGTATTCACCACATATTTTTCATTCAAAGCAGAGAGATGTGTATCTTTTTGTGTCACCACTGTAAAGGGCCAGACGAGATGAAGGAGAGAGGAGGGATGGAATGTAAGAAATAATCAATAGAGGGTCTGAGAGAGGATATGAATGGGGGCGAAGTATGGAAAGTGTGGGGGGGGGGGGGGGGGTGAGGTCCTGAAACAGTGGGTTCCACTCCTTCCTGTTTGCTGGGGCTGATGTTTGACACCCCCCGGGGAGAATTCCAACCTGTTGAGTATTGTGTTTATAAAAATAGATTAGATAGAGGATGTTTATGAGGAAGATTAAAACAGAGGAAGACAGCTGGGGATTTACCGAAAGAAAGAACGCAATACATACACTACATGACCAAAAGTATGTGGACACCTGCTTGTCAAACATCTTATTTGAAAATCATGGGTTATTATGGAGTTGGCCCCCCCTTTCCTGCAATTACAGCCTCCACTCTTCTGCGAAGGCTTTCCACTAGATGTTGGAACATTGCTGCAGGGACTTGCTTCCATTCAACCACAAGCGCATTAGTGAGGTCAGGCACTGATTTGGGTGATTAGGACTGGCTCACAGTTGGCATTCCAATTCATCCCAAAGGTGTTTGATGGGGTTGAAGTCAGGGCTCTCTGCAGGCCAGTCAAGTTCTTCCACACTGACCTCAACAAACCATTTCTGTGTAGACTTTGCCTTGTGCACGGGGGCATTGTCATGCTGAAACAGGAAATGGCATTCCCCAAACTGTTGCCATAAAGTTGGAAGTACAGAATTGTCTAGAATGTCATTGTACGCTGTAGCGTTAAGATTTCCCTTCACTGGAACTAAGGGGCCTAGCTCGACCCATGAAAACAGCCCAAAACCATTATTCATCCACCAAACTTTACAGTTGCAACTATGCATTTGGGCAGATTGCTCAAATAAACAGCAAATTTGGTTGAAAAAAAAAAACAGATAAAGCAACACCTTATGGCAAAAAGCCTCTCCCCTATTTGACTTAAATAGTTTCTGTGTATGCATTGATATGTAGGCTGTGTGTGCCTTTAAAAAAAAAGTATATAGTTCTGTCCTTGAGCTTTTCTTGTCTATTAATGTTTTGTATTATGTCATTCTGTATTATGTTTTATGTGAACCCCAGGAAGAGTTGGGATCCTAATAAAATACCAAACCCAGATTTGTCTGTCGGACTGCCAGATGGTAAAGCGTGATTCATCACGCCAGAGAACGTGTTTCCATTGCTCCATAGTCCAATGGCAGTGAGTTTACACCACTTCACCGAAGCTTGGCATTGCGCATGGTGATATTAGGCTTGTGTGCGGCAAATCGGCCATGGAAACCCATTTCATGAAGCTCCACATGAACAGTTGTTGTGCTGATATTGCTTCCAGAGGCAGTTTGGAACTCGGTAGTGAGTGTTGCACCCGAGAACAGATTATATTTACGCGCTACCCACTTCAGCACTCGGTGGTCCCATTCCGTGAGCTTGTGTGGCCTATCACTTTGTGGCTGAGCCGTTGTTGCTCCTAGACATTTCCACTTCACAATAACAGCACTTACACTTGACAGGGGCAGCTCTAGCAGGGCAGAAATTTGGCAACAGCACACCAGACAACCAAATAAAAAATCTAAGTTAATTAGGCCAGTCTGCATGTGTGTTTGTATTTAATATCTTATTCTAGAACACAAATGGAACATTTTAATTGGAACAAGAATCAACCACCTTTATGCATATAATTTGATTTCCATGTACTGTACCTTACTGAACTCTCGAGCAGGTGACTTGATGGTTTGGTGTGCTATGTTTAGGGATAAAAAAAATGACCTCCTATGCCACTGACTCTAGAACACAGCAGTGTGTGTGTGTGTGTGTGTGTGTGTGTGTGTGTGTGTGTGTGTGTGTGTGTGTGTGTGTGTGTGTGTGTGTGTGTGTGTGTGTGTGTGTGTGTGTGTGTGTTAGGGATGTGTCACGGTCGTCCTTCTCTTCATCTGAAGAGGAGAAGTGAGAAGGATCGGAGGAATGGGGCGTGGTATGGGGCGTAGTATGTGTTCATGATGAATATTTAATAAAAGAAAGCACTGAACACTGAATACAAACTATACAAAAACAATAAACAAATAACGACTGTGAAGCTACAGTGCCTTGCGAAATTATTCGGCCCCCTTGAACTTTGCGACCTTTTGCCACATTTCAGGCTTCAAACATAAAGATATAAAACTGTATTTTTTTGTGAAGAATCAACAACAAGTGGGACACAATCATGAAGTGGAACGACATTTATTGGATATTTCAAACTTTTTTAACAAATCAAAAACTGAAAAATTGGGCGTGCAAAATTATTCAGCCCCCTTAAGTTAATACTTTGTAGCGCCACCTTTTGCTGCGATTACAGCTGTAAGTCGCTTGGGGTATGTCTCTATCAGTTTTGCACATCGAGAGACTGAAATGTTTTCCCATTCCTCCTTGCAAAACAGCTCGAGCTCAGTGAGGTTGGATGGAGAGCATTTGTGAACAGCAGTTTTCAGTTCTTTCCACAGATTCTCGATAGGATAGGATAGGAAGAGATTGTTTAAACTTGAATGTAGCAAGAACCATTGAATAACCAAAAATACTGTACATTACATTATTTAAGTAATGAAAAACTATTTCAGTAATACTTCCAAGAATTGGAAATTGTTTTCATTGTTCAAATTCCCGACTTTCCCTTCACTACCATCCTATCTTCTCTATCGTTCCAATTCATTTTTTCGCAAAAATAAGGAACACTTCACATATTAATTGGTGGTTGCACACCAGTCATAATTTTCCTGCATATGTAGCCGATGTGAAATTGCTAGCTAGTTAGCGGTGGTGCGCGCTAGTGGCGTTTCAATCGGTGACGTCACTTGCTCTGAGACCTTGAAGTAGTGGTTCCCCTTGCTCTGCAAGGGTCGCGGCTTTTGTGGAGGGCGGCAGATTTAGGGTCATAAAATATTGTGTTGATGAAATGTGGGTGGCGGGAGGATTTGAATAAAGAGAGAACAATACCTTAAATATATCTTCAGGCTACAGGTTTTTCTTTCATTATTTTAGGCTCTCTCGCATTAGTGCGGTAAGCCTAAATGGCCTACCCAATCGCCAAATGCTTTTTGGGAATGGTTAGAAAAAGTTAATCTAGAAGAAAAAGAAACGCACACCTATTATGGCGAGGTGCTGGCTAGCAGAGTAGAACACTTGAAAATAAAAGGGAGCAGGGAGCTCGGATGCAAAAATTGAATTACCAACGTTTCGACAACCAAGCTGTTTCCATTTAAAAAAACTTTATTTAACTAGGCAAGTCAGTTAAGAACAAATTCTTATTTTCAATGACGGCCTAGGAGCAGAACGAGAGATTTGTACCTTGTCAGCTTGGGGATTTGAACTTGCAACCTTCCAGGTTACTAATCCAACACTCTAACCACTAGGCTACCCTGCCGCCCCCATCATCAGGGTATAATCACAAACACTGCGGTATGACTCGTTGATATAGTGCCAAAAGACACAGGTGTCTGTATTCATGGCCAAGAGTGGCCTAATATCATTGGTTAATTATCAAATATTAAAATGGCATACAAAGAACAGCATTCAAACAAGAAATGGATAGCATACGATCATAAATTCATTTTCGACTACACAAGCTTACAAACAATTACAATGGCAAAGTCACAATAATCACAAGAATGGCTTCAGATCCAAGTCTACGTATAGTCACAACGCATCTACATATAGTCACTCTTAGTGATTATGTGCGTCAAGTCATTATTCCACGGGGACCCAGGTGGCAAAAATAACCATCATTGGGACAGCGCACAGATGATTTCTGTGAGCGCTGGTATGCCATCCTGAACAAATGCTCTATTGATTTAATGACATTAAATTGTTGACCAGTTGAAGAAGGATTTTATTGAAATGGATAACACAATTAAAGACAAACGCACAGCTCTACAAATAGTTGTTAATGATGATGGCATATTCAATGAACTGATGAAAACTAACCAAGTTGTCTACAGAAGTAAAGGAACTTAAAATCAAGAAATTCAACCAAGACAAAAAAGGCCGAGGATAAAGTATACTTCTGGAGAAACCCTGACAAGGGAGGTCCTGCTCCTCCTCTCCATGGCAGACGCAGGAGGGATGCCGCTTACTTCGATCCACCCCCGTCTGATCAACGCTCTACAAACCATCGGCGTCCAGCCATCCAACCATCCAAGTGGTCGTTTTTTATTCAACGAGAGACTGGACCAAACGAAGGGCGGAGGTGGCTGCAGGCACGCGCATCAACGAGATGCCGCACCCGACGGGACTGAGTGTCTTTAATTTATCAAGCAAGATATTGAGCCCTGCCCATGTCTCTTTGCTTAATAAAGGGTTATCTTTTTTTGCCTTACAACCCAGTGCAACGATTTTGATGTTAAGGTAGACATGTTTAAGTTTTTTGGAAACATCCGTTTAAGGGAATACTTCAGCTCCCCTAATTCTGACACTTCCATTGAACCAGTAGGTTGCTCTCCTTGCACATACTCCGACTCCTTTTAGAAGCAAGAGTTATTTTATTCATCCAGCCAATCACTCTATCAAGACATATTGCAGACTTGTGGAAAAAGATGTTGGACATCTCTTTAAGAATAAACAGGGGCCTAAATCTTTCCATAATTTACCTAAGTATGAAAAACAAGCTTTGCTTGATATATAATCCGATATGTCAGTCCTTATTCATCCTGCTGATAAGGGTGGGTCGGTTGTGCTCATGGATAGGACAGTTTATGTAAATGAGTGTCATAGACAGCTGGTTGACAACATCTTTTACAAGAAACTCAGAAGTTACCCTACTTCACAATTTCAGAATACTATCTTTACTGTCCTAGATGGGTATTTAAGTTCTGATCAGATAACCAAAAAAGAACATGACTTTTTGGCTATACAACACCCTAAAATTGCCACTTTCTACACTTTGCCGAAATTACACAACAATGTTACAAAACCTCCAGGGCGCCCCCTATTGTAGCGGGCATTGATGCAGTAACGGCCCCTCTATCTACTTTTGTTTACTTTTTTATTCGACCACTCGCAGAACAGCTTCCCTCCGTTGTAAAGGACACCAGCAGTATCATCTCTATCATTGAATCTCTTGATCCTCTCCCTGAGAATACCTTGTTAGTTACTTTTGATGTTGAGTCGTTATACACAAATATTCCACACGAGGGCGCTAATAAAGCTATGGAACATTTTCTTCTGCAACGTGACACTAATGAACTACCTTCCAGTGCATGCATTATAACATTGGCTGAAATAGTACTCATACATGTGTAACGGATGTGAAACGGCTAGCTTAGTTAGCGGTGCGCGCTAAATAGCGTTTCAATCGGTGACGTCACTTGCTCTGAGACCTTGAAGTATCAAATCAAATCAAATGTATTTATATAGCCCTTCGTACATCAGCTGATATCTCAAAGTGCTGTACAGAAAACCAGCCTAAAACCCCAAACAGCAAGCAATGCAGGTGTAGAAGCACGGTGGCCAGGAAAAACTCCCTAGAAAGGCCAAAACCTAGGAAGAAACCTAGAGAGGAACCAGGCTATGTGGGGTGGCCAGTCCTCTTCTGGCTGTGCCGGGTGGAGATTATAACAGAACATGGCCAAGATGTTCAAATGTTCATAAATGACCAGCATGGTCGAATAATAATAAGGCAGAACAGTTGAAACTGGAGCAGCAGCACAGTCAGGTGGACTGGGGACAGCAAGGAGTCATCATGTCAGGTATTCCTGGGGCATGGTCCTAGGGCTCAGGTCCTCCGAGAGAGAGAAAGAAAGAGAGAATTAGAGAGAGCATATGTGGGATGGCCAGTCCTCTTCTGGCTGTGCCGGGTGGAGATTATAACAGAACATGGCCAAGATGTTCAAATGTTCATAAATGACCAGCATGGTCGAATAATAATAAGGCAGAACAGTTGAAACTGGAGCAGCAGCACGGCCAGGTGGACTGGGGACAGCAAGGAGTCATCATGTCAGATAGTCCTGGGGCATGGTCCTAGGGCTCAGGTCCTCCGAGAGAGAAAGAGAGAAGGAGAGAATTAGAGAACGCACACTTAGATTCACACAGGACACCGAATAGGACAGGAGAAGTACTCCAGATATAACAAACTGACCCTAGCCCCCTGACACATAAACTACTGCAGCATAAATACTGGAGGCTGAGACAGGAGGGGTCAGGAGACACTGTGGCCCCATCCGAGGACACCCCCGGACAGGGCCAAACAGGAAGGATATAACCCCACCCACTTTGCCAAAGCACAGCCCCCACACCACTAGAGGGATATCTTCAACCACCAACTTACCATCCTGAGACAAGGCTGAGTATAGCCCACAGGATGACCACATCAGTGAATCAACCCACTCAGGTGACGCACCCCCTCCAGGGACGGCATGAGAGAGACCCAGTAAGCCAGTGACTCAGCCCCTGTAATAGGGTTAGAGGCAGAGAATCCCAGTGGAAAGAGGGGAACCGGCCAGGCAGAGACAGCAAGGGCGGTTCGTTTCGCCTTTCCGTTCACCCTCCCACTCCTGGGCCAGACTACACTCAATCATATGACCCACTGAAGAGATGAGTCTTCAGTAGAGACTTGAAGGTTGAGACCGAGTTTGCGTCTCTGACATGGGTAGGCAGACCGTTCCATAAAAATGGAGCTCTATAGGAGAAAGCCCTGCCTCCAGCTGTTTGCTTAGAAATTCTAGGGACAATTAGGAGGCCTGCGTCTTGTGACCGTAGCGTACGTGTAGGTATGTACGGCAGGACCAAATCAGAGAGATAGGTAGGAGCCAGCCCATGTAATGCTTTGTAGGTTAGCAGTAAAACCTTGAAATCAGCCCTTGCTTTGACAGGAAGCCAGTGTAGAGAGGCTAGCACTGGAGTAATATGATCAAATTTTTTGGTTCTAGTCAGGATTCTAGCAGCCGTATTTAGCACTAACTGAAGTTTATTTAGTGCTTTATCCGGGTAGCCGGAAAGTAGAGCATTGCAGTAGTCTAACCTAGAAGTGACAAAAGCATGGATACATTTTTCTGCATCATTTTTGGACAGAAAGTTTCTGATTTTTGCAATGTTACGTAGATGGAAAAAAGCTGTCATTGAAATGGTCTTGATATGTTCTTCAAAAGAGAGATCAGGGTCCAGAGTAACGCCGAGGTCCTTCACAGTTTTATATGAGACGACTGACTGTACAACCATTAAGATTAATTGTCAGATTCAACAGAAGATCTCTTTGTTTTTTGGGACCTAGAACAAGCATCTCTGTTTTGTCCGAGTTTAAAAGTAGAAAGTTTGCAGCCATCCACTTCCTTATGTCTGAAACACATTCTTCTAGCAAGGGCAATTTTGGGGCTTCACCATGTTTCATTGAAATGTACAGCTGTGTGTCATCCGCATAGCAGTGAAAGTTAACATTATGTTTTCGAATAACATCCCCAAGAGGTAAAATATATAGTGAAAACAATAGTGGTCCTAAAACGGAACCTTGAGGAACACCGAAATGTACAGTTGATTTGTCAGAGGACAAACCATTCACAGAGACAAACTGATATCTTTCCGACAGATAAGATCTAAACCAGGCCGGAACTTGTCCGTGTAGACCAATTTGGGTTTCCAATCTCTCCAAAAGAATGTGGTGATCGATGGTATCAAAAGCAGCACTAAGGTCTAGGAGCACGAGGACAGATGCAGAGCCTCGGTCCGATGCCATTAAAATGTAATTTACCACCTTCACAAGTGCCGTCTCAGTGCTATGATGTGGTCTAAAACCAGACTGAATCATTTTGAATACATTGTTTGTCTTCAGGAAGGCAGTGAGTTGTTGCGCAACAGCCTTTTCTAAAATTTTTGAGAGGAATGGAAGATTCGATATAGGCCGATAGTTTTTTTATATTTTCTGGGTCAAGGTTTGGCTTTTTCAAGAGAGGCTTTATTACTGCCACTTTTAGTGAGTTTGGTACACATCCGGTGGATAGAGAGCCGTTTATTATGTTCAACATAGGAGGGCCAAGCACAGGAAGCAGCTCTTTCAGTAGTTTAGTTGGAATAGGGTCCAGTATGCAGCTTGAAGGTTTAGAGGCCATGATTATTTTCATCATTGTGTCAAGAGATATAGTACTAAAACACTTGAGCGTCTCTCTTGATCCTAGGTCCTGGCAGAGTTGTGCAGACTCAGGACAACTGAGCTTTGAAGGAATACGCAGATTTAAGGAGGAGTCCGTAATTTGCTTTCTAATAATCATAATATTTTCCTCAAAGAAGTTCATGAATTTATCACTGCTAAAGTGAAAGTCATCCTCTCTTGGGGAATGCTGCTTTTTAGTTAGCTTTGCGACAGTATCAAAAAGGAATTTCGGATTGTTCTTATTTTCCTCAATTAAGTTAGAAAAATAGGATGATCGAGCAGCAGTAAGGGCTCTTCGGTACTGCACAGTACTGTCTTTCCAAGCTAGTCGGAAGACTTCCAGTTTGGTGTGGCGCCATTTCCGTTCCAATTTTCTGGAAGCTTGCTTCAGAGCTCGGGTATTTTCTGTGTACCAGGGAGCTAGTTTCTTATGAGAAATGTTTTTAGTTTTTAGGGGTGCAACTGCATCTAGGGTATTGCGCAAGGTTAAATTGAGTTCCTCAGTTAGGTGGTTAACTGATTTTTGTCCTCTGGCGTCCTTGGGTAGACAGAGGGAATCTGGAAGGACATCAAGGAATCTTTGTGTTGTCTGTGAATTTATAGCACGACTTTTGATGATCCTTGGTTGGGGTCTGAGCAGATTATTTGTTGCAATTGCAAACGTAATAAAATGGTGGTCCGATAGTCCAGGATTATGAGGAAAAACATTAAGATTCACAACATTTATTCCATGGGACAAAACTAGGTCCAGCGTATGACTGTGACAGTGAGTGGGTCCAGAGACGTTGGACAAAACCCACTGAGTCGATGATGGCTCCGAAAGCCTTTTGGAGTGGGTATGTGGACTTTTCCATGTGAATATTAAAGTCACCAAAGATTAGAATATTATCCGCTATGACTACAAAGTCCGATAGGAATTCAGGGAACTCAGTGAGGAACGCTGTATATGGCCCAGGAGGCCTGTAAACAGTAGCTATAAAAAGTGATTGAGTAGGCTGCATAGATTTCATGACTAGAAGCTCAAAAGACAAAAACTTATTTTTTTTTTTTTGTAAATTGAAATTTGCTATCGTAAATGTTAGCAACACCTCCGCCTTTGCGGGATGCACGGGGGATATGGTCACTAGTGTAGCCAGGAGGTGAGGCCTCATTTAACACAGTAAATTCATCAGGCTTAAGCCATGTTTCAGTCAGGCCAATCACATCAAGATTATGATCAGTGATTAGTTCATTGACTATAATTGCCTTTTAAGTAAGGGATCTAACATTAAGTAGCCCTATTTTGAGATGTGAGGTATCATGATCTCTTTCAATAATGACAGGAATGGAGGTGGTCTTTATCCTAGTGAGATTGCTAAGGCGAACACCGCCATGTTTAGTTTTGCCCAACCTAGGTCGAGGCACAGACACGGTCTCAATGGTGATAGCTGAGCTGACTACACTGACTGTGCTGGTGGCAGACTCCACTATGCTGGCAGGCTGGCTAACAGCCTGCTGCCTGGCCTGCACCCTATTTCATTGTGGAGCTAGAGGAGTTAGAGCCCTGTCTATGTTGGTAGATAAAATGAGAGCACCCCTCCAGCTAGGATGGAGTCCGTCACTCCTCAGCAGGTCAGGCTTGGTCCTGTTTGTGGGTGAGTCCCAGAAAGAGGACCAATTATCTACAAATTCTATCTTTTGGGAGGGGCAGAAAACAGTTTTCAACCAGCGATTGAGTTGTGAGACTCTGCTGTAGAGCTCATCACTCCCCCTAACTGGGAGGGGGCCAGAGACAATTACTCGATGCCGACACATCTTTCTAGCTGATTTACACGCAGAAGCTATGTTGCGCTTGGTGATCTCTGACTGTTTCATCCTAACATCGTTGGTGCCGACGTGGATAACAATATCTCTATACTCTCTACACTCGCCAGTTTTAGCTTTAGCCAGCACCATCTTCAGATTAGCCTTAAAGTCGGTAGCCCTGCCCCCCGGTAAACAGTGTATGATCGCTGGATGATTCGTTTTAAGTCTAATACTGCGGGTAATGGAGTCGCCAATGACTAGAGTTTTCAATTTGTCAGAGCTAATGGTGGGAAGCTTCGGCGTCTCAGACCCCGTAACGGGAGGAGTAGAGACCAGAGAAGACTCGGCCTCTGATTCCGACCCACTGCTTAGTGGGGAAAATCGGTTGAGAGTTTCTGTCGGCTGAATGAGCGACACCGGTTGAGCGTTCCTACAGCATTTCCTTCCAGAAGCCGTGAGAAAGTTGTCCGGCTGCGGGGACTGTGCCAGGGGATTTATACTACTATCTGTACTTAGCAGTTCCCCTTGCTATGCAAGGGCCGCGGCTTTTGTGGAGCGATGGGTAACGATACTTTGTGGGTGACTGTTGTTGATCAATCAATCAATCAAATTTATTTTATATAGCCCTTCGTACATCAGCTGATATCTCAAAGTGCTGTACAGAAACCCAGCCTAAAACCCCAAACAGCAAGCAATGCAGGTGAAGAAGCACGGTGGCTAGGAAAAACTCCCTAGAAAGGCCAAAACCTAGGAAGAAACCTAGAGAGGAACCAGGCTATGTGGGGTGGCCAGTCCTCTTCTGGCTGTGCCGGGTGGAGATTATAACAAAACATGGTCAAGATGTTCAAATGTTCATAAATGACCAGCATGGTCGAATAATAATAAGGCAGAACAGTTGAAACTGGAGCAGCAGCACAGTCAGGTGGACTGGGGACAGCAAGGAGTCATCATGTCAGGTATTCCTGGGGCATGGTCCTAGGGCTCAGGTCCTCCGAGAGAGAGAAAGAAAGAGAGAATTAGAGAGAGCATATGTGGGATGGCCAGTCCTCTTCTGGCTGTGCCGGGTGGAGATTATAACAGAACATGGCCAAGATGTTCAAATGTTCATAAATGATCAGCATGGTCGAATAATAATAAGGCAGAACAGTTGAAACTGGAGCAGCAGCACAGCCAGGTGGACTGGGGACAGCAAGGAGTCATCATGTCAGGTAGTCCTGGGGCATGGTCCTGTTGATGTGTGCAGAGGGTCCCTGGTTCGCGCCCGGGTATGGGCGAGGGGACGGTCTAAAGTTATACTGTTACATTGATGCTGTTGACCCGGATCACTGGTTGCTGCGGAAAAGGAGGAAGGTCAAAAGGGGGGTGAGTGTAACGGATGTGAAACGGCTAGCTTAGTTAGCGGTGCGCGCTAAATAGCGTTTCAATCGGTGACGTCACTTGTTCTTGCGCCCGGGTATGGGCAAGGGGACGGTTTAAACTTATACTGTTACAGTGGTGCCGTGACCTTTCTTCTGGATCGGATCATCCTTCGCTGGATTTCCATCTCAGAACTTCGCCGTGGTTGCTGTTGAAGAATCAGATAAGACGTTGCTGGTGCAGTTTATGGCGATATCGCATTTTGCCACAAGAGGGCGCCACTAGAACGTTTTATCGAAATGTATGATTTCTCTGGCTGAGGCTCTTCACAGATAAACTATAACTTTGGTGTTACTTGTTTATTTGCAATTCTAATGTAAATCTGATATAAGTAGGGTGAGTTTTACTAGTGTACTAGATATAGGTTAGAGTTTGACGTGAGGTTTAAAAATATATATATATATATATATATATATATATATATACATGTTTTGCTGTTTACATTTTTATTAGGGTGTTGTTTTCCCATTGTTAAAATGGAAGGTGTTGGGAGAGGTAGGGGTTTCCTGTCATTTAATCTGTCACTATCTGTTGGTAGGGGTTCAACCAAAATTCCAGTTACTTCTACACCTATACCCAAACTGGAGGGTTTTGATGATAGTTTACCCAGTGAACAAGCACCAAACCAGCGTGCGTGAGTGCAGAGTTGGATGGTGAGACGTGCATTGCATGACGTGCAATTTTGTGTCGTTCTTATCAGAATAAAGCTACATGACTGGTGCTACATGTAGGAGTTCCGTGTCGATGACTGATTGTACACAACGCAAGAAGAGTACTGTTACACATGACTATTTCATGTTTCTAAATGTTTTCGTAATTCAGACGAAGGGTACTGCTATGGGATCCCCCATGGCTCCTAACTATGCTAATTTGTAAGTGGGTTACATGGAGAAACAGTCTTTTCAATCCTCTGAAAAATGTTTTCTTGCCTAACATCATCATTTGGAAACGATATATTGATTATATTTTTGTTCTATGGAGGGGTGATGCAAAACAGCTCCAGGCATTCCATGCTTTTCTTATCTCCTGTTCTGAGCATCTGAGATTTACTATGCAATCTGATACACGTCAAATCAGTTTTCTTGATCTTCTGATCTTGTGTGAAGATAATGTTCTATTCACTGATCTTTACAGGAAGCAAAACGCAGCATCATATGACGCAAAATGCATCATACTGGATAATTTCTGTATTTTGAAAGTTACATATCTTGACAACTTGATTGCTGATAAGCAACACACAAAAATGGGACTACGTCAACAATGGACTAATGAAACAAATACCAAAAGATTTGAGGTGGAATTTTCCTTTGATATTAACTTTTGCAGAGTTAAGCATTTCTTGCAGTAAAAGGATACACCAAATGTAGACAACATTTTTACTCAGGAACAGGAATGGAGAAATATGATTTCATTCTTTCAGTTTTCATCTTGAGAGAATGCGAATGTGCGAGAATGCGAATGTAGATACCATCTGTAGAGGTGTTATCTTTATCAGCATGATAGAAGCGGATAGTTTTTCAACCAAATAAAATATGTATCCAAGCAGTTTTCTATTTCCTTTACAACCGGTAATTTTGACATTTTGCACTGAAAAAATATTTCCCGTTTTTGTTTCTTTTTTTTTTCTTCTTTTTTTCCCTGGTAAATAAACGTCTTTGCTCTGCAAAAATAAGCATAGAAACTTTACCGATTTCAACTAGATTGAAGCATTCATTCGATCCATTTATGACATTATTCTGGTGTGCAAGGGATTATTTACTCTTCTGGCGCAACATATGACAGAAGAGAAGCTGCATGTATCTAATTACAGACAAGTTGACTACCAAAATCTCAGAAATTATAAACAGAAACAAATCATTCCACCATCTTTGACTAGCCTACAGTGCATTTTCTATATTAGTGGGGTAGGGGCTGTTGCGGAACTCAGAAGGTTACTTTATCACAAATAGGCTAGTCGTGTTGCGGATGGGTTATTAGCAATTGCGGGCGGGTGTTGAAAAAACCCCAGCTAACTCGCGCATCACTAATGTCGTGCCTCTACAGCCACCTACTGGTATTCACAGAACATTACAGTTGCTTCCCTCATTTTGGACATCAAGAAACACTGTTCCACAGGTTGGTGTGCAGTGTTTGTAAATTCCTGTAAATAATAAACTCAGGGAGTTATTTTTCCAATTATTAAAAAGGGCTCCACTTTCTAAATATCAGATTTTGAAGCAGCACAGGGTGATATTGTAGATGTTGTCTTCTGGAGAACACAGGCATTCTGACAAATGGTACAATTACATCAAAACAATGAAATCACACATCAACCAATGTGTCAAGTTAAGCTGGTGAATGTGTGTGTGTGTGAAATCAAATCGTATTTGTAAACAACAAGTGTAGACTAACAATGCTTACTTACAGTACGTGTGTGTATTGCAGCACAGTACAGACTTACGAAAATCACATGATTTCATAAGTGAAATTCCCATGTTTTGCACATGTAACTTTTTATTTCCCATAAAAATGCACATGTGAAACCATGTGGTTTTGGAACAGCTGATAATATTTAATGTGGATTTTCACATGTATTCACATTTTTACATGAGGCACTGCCAACAAAAAGTTGTTAGGATGTCTCCAGAACATCAGAAAATAGCCGCAGTGTTCTCCACTCAAATATTTGACACTGTGTATGTTTATTTATACAGTAAATACTATTCAACATGTTATTACCTGAGATTTGAACTCACAACCTCTTGGTTCACGGCATGCCAATCTTCCTGATGCACCACCCTGTCTGTGTCACTTTTTTAATATCACCTGTATTCCTACACTAAACTTAAAAGTACATCTCAGCTTTTGTATAATACACTCAATATATATATACTTTTTTAATTTATATTTATCATAGTGATTCAGGAGTAACATTTAAACAGAAAACCCTCAAATTGCTGAGAAAATACTGATTCATTTATAACTAAAATAGCAGATGCATTATAGGTAATAAATGTGTAGGGGATATTGTGGAAATTCTACACAGGGACACTCTAAGTCAATCTTAAATTAACAATTTCTAACACAGGGACACAGTCAATTTTAAATGAACATTTTTTTGATCAGCACGCTGGGGAGGTTCCAACCAATTCAATGCACCAAGTACACATGTTGATCAGAAGCTCTACCCGGGGAAGTCCCGTTAGTTCTCTTCTATACAGACAAGTTATATTTGCATGATTTAACCTATTTATCATTCATAATAAATGTTTGCTTCCTTCATGTGACAGACAAATACCTCGAGAGGCTTCTTCTCTCTAAGCTGAGGCCCTGTGATATCCCTTTCTCAAAGCAAGGTTCTTGGCGTAACCGCCAAATTGCAGATACTGATAGTGAGGATTCGTTCAATAAGTCACTTGCATGAACACATACATTGGTTATTAGAAAAGCACAAACTTAAAAAGTTCCATGTCAGGGTCTTCTGAGAAGGCTACAGACTTTGTGGCGCAGCATGAAGATCAGCGTAATGCAAAACGTGAGTTCAAATTCCTGGTTCGTTTGTACTGAGAAGTCAGTACTAAGTGATCAGGTGAAATGTAATCATACTGACTAAAGATTAGTAAAACACGTTTTTACACATTTTAGGTGAACAGCACACACCGCTTATCTTAAAAACCCCATACAATTTAATGAATTCACTTACAAAAAGCCATATGTGAAATAGCTATTTTCACATGTTGAGCTGAAATGTTCACTTCAAAACAAATGAGACACATGAGGTCAGTTGTTCACATGTTTTCACATACCTTCAGAAAGTATTCACAACCCTAGACTTTTTCCACATTTTGTTGTGTTACAGTGGGATATATACATTTAATTGTCTTTTTTTTGTTAATGATCTACACAAAATACTCTGTACTGTCAAAGAGAGATTTTTTTTAAAATCAAACACTAACATATATTGATTAGATAAGTATTTAACCAACTGAGTCAGTCAATACATGTTAGAATCACCTTTGGCAACAATTACAGCTGTGAGTCTTTCTGGGTAAGTCTCTAAGAGCTTTTCACACATTGATTGTGCAACATTTACCCATTATTCTTTTCAAAATTCTTCACGCTCTTTCAAAATGGTTGTTGATCATTTCCATGTCTTGCCATAGATTTTCAAGCAAATTTAAGTCAAAACTGTAACTAGGCCACTCAGGAACATTCACTGTCTTCTTGGTAAGCAACTCCAGCCTTGTGTTTTAGGTTATTGTCCTAATGAAAGGTGAATTAATCTCCCAGTATCTGGTGCAGAGCAGACTGAACCAGGTTATCCTCTAGGATTTTGCATGTCCTTAGGGAAGTGTACGTTATTTATAATAAGGGTTACCTGGAAAAAATCAGATCTCTGAAATGAGAACGGTTGGCACTCCCTTCAAGCAAAATATATTTTAACTAAACCCTCCCTGAACACTTGAAAAAAACAAGTGACCCTCCCCTATACCCCAAATAATTAAAACATACAGCGCATTCAGGAATTCGGACCCCCTCACTTTTTGTTACGTTACAACCTTAGTCTAAACCTTAGTCTAAACCTTAGTCTAAACCTTAGTCTAAACCTTAGTCTAAACCTTAGCCTAAACCTTAGTCTAACATTTTTTATTTTATTTAACCAGTTAGGCCAGTGGAGAACAAGTTCTCATATACAACTGCGACCTGGCCAAGATAAAGCAAAGCAGTGCGACAAAAACAACAACACAGAGTAACACATAAACAAACATGCAGTCAATAACACAAAAGAAAAGAAAAATAGAAAAAAATAGACAAATATATGTAGTGTGTGCAAATGTAGAAGAGTAGGGAGGTAGGCAATAAATAGGGTAGTACAGTCGTGGCCAAAAGTTTTGAGAATGAAACAAATATAAATTTTCACAAAGTTTACTGCTTCAGTGTCTATAGATATTTTTGTCAGATGTTACTATGGAATACTGAAGTATAATTACAAGCATTTCATATGTGTCACAGGTTTTTATTGACAATTACATGAAGTTGATGCAAAGAGTCAATATTTGCAGTGTTGACCCTTCTTTTCAAGACCTCTGCAATCCGCCCTGGCATGCTGTCAATTAACTTCTGGGCCACATCCTGACTGATGGTAGCCCATTATTGCATAATCAATGCTTGGAGTTTGTCAGAATTTGTGCTATTTGCTGCTATGAGTGCGGTGAGCCGGGGCACCTCGCGTGGAGATGTCCTGGCTGGGAGGAGGCCATGCCATCCGCATCCACCAGCTCTGGGGTAACCCGGATGGCGAGTTACGTCACCTCCTGTTGGGCGCACACCGAGACGGCCCCTCCGATGGTTCCTGTACGAATCGATGGCATCGACACCAGCGCTCTGCTGGACTCTGGCAGCATGGTGACCCTGGCCCACCCACAGTGGCTCACACGGGGCCCGAGTCGGACCCAGAGGAGGGAGACGACCCCGCTCCGGCAAGCAAGCCACCGTGCGAGGAAGACCTCAGGCTCCCCTTTATGGAGGTGGAGGCCCTAGACGGACCTCCCGACACTGGAATCCTCACGGGTCAGTTCGGGACGGCCTAGTTAGAAGACCCCAATCTCCAGAACGCTAGGGGCCAGGTGATTGCAGTGGATGGCGTACTGTTACCTGGGGTAAGTGATTGGCGCTACCCCCACTACGCAATCAAGCATAATTGATTGTATCAGGTAGCAAAGCATAATGGGGATGCAAAATACTTGTTCCTCATACCCAGCCAGTATGTCAGGACTGTGTTGCAGCTTGGCCACACCCACCTGCTTGCGGCACACCTGGGGATGGAGAAAACCAGGGAGCAGATCGAGAACTGGTTCCACTGGCTGGCCCGGAGTCAAGCGCACCGTGTAGGACTACTGCCGTAGTTGCCCGGAGTGCTAGATCACAGCTCTGGGGTTCTCCGAGGTGCCGGGGCACATGGATCTTGTGGAACACCATATCCGCACCCTTCCAGGAGAAAAAGTACGTAAACGGCCATACCGGATACCATAAGCCCGGAGGGTGGTGGTCCAGCGGGAAGTGGCGACAATGTTAGAAATGGGGGTACTGGAGGAGTCACACAGTGAGTGGTCTATCAACATAGTGCTGGTTCCAAAACCGGACGGAACCGTCCGCTTCTGTAATGACTTCCGGGGCCTGAACAAGGTCAGTAAGTTCGATGCCTACCCCATGCCCCAGGTGGACGAACTGATCGACCGCTTGGGGATGGCGAGAGACGTCAGCACCTTGGACCTGACGAAGGGGTACTGGCAGGTGCCACTGGCAGCGGCCTCCTGGGAGAAGACTGCCTTCTCCACCCCAGGGAGGGGGGGGGGGGGCTATACCACTACCGGGTTCTGCCTTTCGGGCTCCACGGGGAGCCTTTCAGTGACTCATGGACCGCGTCCTGCGGCCGCACAGTGAGTACGCCGCTGCTTATCTGGATGACATAATTGTGCACAGTGACAGTTGGGAGTCACATGTTTGCAGGTTACAGGCCGTGGTGGATGCGCTAAAGGATGCAGGTCTGACCGCGAACCCCCACAAGTGCAAGCTGGGCTACGCCGAGGTGGAGTACCTGGGCTATCAGATCGGGAGGGGTAATGTGAAACCCCAAGAAAAAAAAAATCGCTGCCATTAGGGGATGTCCGGTCCCCCGAACCAAGAGTCAGGTGAAGGCCTTCCTGGGGTTAGCAGTGTATTACAGTAGATTTGTACCTAACTTTGCCGCAATACCTTCTCCCCTCACAGACTTAACAAAGGCACGACTACCCCAGACAGGGCGATGGACAGAGGACACAGAGGCGGCGTTCCTGGCCCTGAAGGATGTGCTATGTTCGCACCCGGTACTCGTCACCCCGAACTTCTCAAAAAACCTCCTGGTCCAGACAGACACGTCTGACACAGGGGTAGGGGCCGTTTTGTCCCAAGAGCAGGAAGGCGAGGAGCAGCCCATCCAACCAGCCGTGGAGGCCAAATAAAAGGAGCATGGTGGCACACCGCGAGAGAGACCGGGGAGAGACCGACACCAAGCCACAGTAGAGAAGAAAGACGGAGCCAAACCGAAGTGATTTTCTTTGTTATGTTTATTTTCTGTGTTAGTAAAGTTGTTTTTGCGGACTAAACCGTCTGTGTCGATCTCTGCACACTAAACCCAACACCCCACGGTTTACCACAAATGTAATTTACACATCCTGTACACGTATGTTCATAAATTCATCATCTATGGAAAATCATTTTACAGATGACCATGATTGTGTTTAAAAAATTCCCCTAATCTGCACTGGATACTTTTTTTGTCAAGCAGGCATGATGAATAATCAGTATGTTGAAATCACTTTGCATTATGAGTAAAGTGTTAGACATCACTGTTGACCTCAATGGCAAAAAATGATAATTACAGACTTGAATGCTGTCTGTCACTTTTCTCTCCAAACGTTCACTTGTCACTTTGAATCTGTAACATGTGAGATGAATTGAGTCAACAGGAAGCGGGGTGTAACTCGTGTTTTTATTCCAAACTGCCGTCTAAGGGGACTGAGCAATGGAGGATGGAGGAGGGGCCATGTCATACCACATCATCATACCACAACTTGCACCTTATAGCTCTGTTGCCACGGTAATCAAAACAGACCTCGTGTCAACTTCGAGTGAGAGGCTTGTGGTTAGAGCAGGGTGCGATGATGAGTGGCGCCGCAGAAGAGGAAATCACAGATAAAGGGGAAGAGGCAGTGAGATGAGAAAGCTGGACAATTAGGTATGTGTACTTTTCTGTGTATTTGCATAGATATTTTATTATCCATGTTGAGCAGAGTTATTGTTCTCTAATTGTATGAAATCGCTAGAAATCGCTAGACTTTTTCATCGAGAACTGACAACTTACTGGGTATGAGACTGAATGGCCATGGGAAGCAATGGGAGAGTTTAGTGTGCTACAGTACTACAAGCAAAACAAAGTAATCTGATTAGCTGGATGCCTCTGTCTCTCTCCCGTTTTCACGCTCTCACGCTCTCTCTCTCTTTATTTCTCATTTTCTTTCTCTCTACCTCTCTCTCCCACTATTTAAATATTTCTCTGTCCCCCTCTTTCTCGCACACAGACATGATGAGAGGGGCTCTGATTTCCCTTGCCCTGTGCCTTCCTCACCTCTTCGCCACTCTTGTCCTCCATTCCACCATTGCGGCTTCACCGAGCGCCACAGAAACCACAACAACAGTTCTAGACCTTAGTATCAGCACTCCAACATCAGACCCCCTGATGCTTCCACTCTCCACAACTGAAAACCACCCTGGTAGGACTAGTGGCACGTCTAAAACACCATTGAAGAAAAGCACTAGCTTAGCAGCTGTCAACAACTCAGGCCGAACGACTCATGGAAGAGGCATTCTCGGAACAGGAACTGCCACCACAGCCGTACAGAAGAGCAACAGGCACACAACTGCAGGAGACTTGAGGAAGGAAACAGAGAGCCACAATCACCATGAGACTCTTCCCTTCAGCAGACACACAGCCTCACCCACAACTGACCACCCCAGCATCACCACTCTCCCCAGGGAGGAAGGGACTGAGTATCATGACAGCAGCAACATTGAAATAGCGAGAGAACTGAACACACCAAATTCCATAGAGACTTGGGCTGCTGACACCAGTAATGACTCCAGGCTAGCGAAGCCACACTTAGACAGATCACAAGCAGCAGACCAGCACACTGCTACACAAGGACTAGAGACTGCTTCAGGAGATTACCACACAACACAGAGAGACTTCTTCACATTCACCCCAACTAGTAGAGCGACAGGTTTGAACAGAGGTAAACAAAGTAAGGCCAACAGCGTCGCAACAACAACGACGGTTTCACCTACGTACACAGTCACACGTCCTGGTTTGTATGAGCACATGACCGTGACTTACAGGGCTACCGGCTACAAAACACAACCTGACGACACAAGCCAGTTTAAGGACTACACCACAGCCACAGTTTCAATCCCCCATGCTGACAATAGCACAGCTCCATATATCAATGCAAACACATTTACAGATAATAACACAGACAACTACACAGACACACTTTCATACAGTAATACCACAACCTCTAATAATCGTAACACAACAGTACATTTGAATAAGAAAACTCATACTCATTCCCTTGGACACAACCACACAATCTCAGGCTATGACAACAGGCTGAACTACACAACTGAAAACAATGTGCATCATCGTCCTGAGTGCGGAGAGGCAGACGAAAGGTCCCCATCATTGCCTCCTGGCTCTTCTAGACTGGTCTGTTTCATTGTTCTGTGGGCTCTGGGATTGACTGCTTCGGTCTTCCTTGGTCTCACCGTCTTCCTATCGGTGCGTTTGTCAGTCCAGAGAGAGAGGGAGAGGAGAGTGAGGAGAGGAGGAGAGAAGGTGTCAGGGGTGGATCTGGAGAACCTGTGGGTTGACCAGATATCATCGGCGGAGGAGAGGGTGGAATTCTGGTACGCCAACGGCTCCACCGTGGGACCCGGCCATAAACAGAGGGAGAGAGGGAGGGAGAGGGTGAAGGAGAGGGGGAGGAGGGAGCAGGTGAGGCAGAAAGGGGTAGAGTGTGACAACCTGTGGGCTCAACCCAAAGTGACACTGGAGGACATCACTGATTTCTGGTATGCAAATGGAAGCGCGATACCAGAAGAAACTACAGACCAAACATTGTTGGAGACCTGCGTATGATTCAGTTTTTTGTACTACAGTGCTACAATTTACCTGGAATTACTTTGGAGAGAAATGTTCATGCTTAGTTCACCAATTCCATGGCAGATTTGAAAACTATAATCCTGACAGAGTTTAAACATTTCCAATATGAATTGATAATCTGTATGTTTATTGGCTGTAACAAAAGTATAAGATCTACATAAGTCTACTGAAAGACAGATTAAGCCTGGGTCTGATCAGAGAGAGAGGAATAGAGAGAGAGATTAGAACAACATGTCTAACTGGAAATAACACTTGATAAGAGAGTTCCCATTTTAAGACAATTCAGACCTTGTTAGTGACACATCATCGTCATGTGTCAAACAGCAACGAGGAGAAAGGTGCCATTTCTACAAACACACCGAGACAAATACCGTTGACTCCTAATACTGTACATGCACTGTTATCAGGAGCTAGTCAAATAAAAAGGATTGGTGAACTGCACTGGGCATAAACAATTTAGCTTAATTTATCTGACTGACACGTTTTCATGCGTACTGTATTCCAGATAATAGTATAGTTAAGGTCTTATTATAGATAAGCTGTTTAAATACAATTTGATTTGATTTGAAAGGTGTATGTCACATTCACGTGTTTAGCAGATGTTATTGCAGGTGTAGCGAAATGCTTGTGTTTCTAGTTCCAATAGTGCAGTAATATCTAACAAGTAATATCCACAATCTAAAGTAAAGGAATGGAATTAAGAATATATAAATATTTGGACGAGCAATGTCAGAGCGGCATAGACTAAGATACAGTAGAATATGATAGAATATAGTATTTACATATGAGATGAGTAATACAAAATATGTAAACATTATTAAAGTGACCAGTGCGGGGGGTGGAGGGATGCTCCCGTGCTCCCTCTGCTGTTTCCTGAAGTCTGCAATCAGCTCATTGGTTCTGCTGACGTTACGTGAGAGGTTATTTTCCTGGCACCACACTCCCAGGGCCTTCACTTCTTCCCTGTAGGTTGTCTCGTAATTGTTGGTAATCAGGCCTACTACTGATCTGCAAACTTGATGATTGAGTTGGAGGAGTGCGTGGCCACTCAGGGCCTCGAGCTTAATGATGAGCTTGGAGGGTACTATGGTGTTGAATGCTGAGCTATGTCAATGAACAGCATTCTCACATAGGTACTGTATTCCTCTTGTCCAGATGGGATAGGGCAGTGTGCAGTGTGATGGTGATTGTACAGTCTGTGGACCTATTGGGGCGGTAAGCAAATTGAAGTGGGTCTAGGGTGTCAGGTAAGGTAGAGGTGATATGATCCTTGACTAGTCTCTCAAATCACTTCATGATAACAGAAGTGGGGGCGATAGTCATTTAGTTCAGTTACCTTTGCTTTCTTGGGTAGACGAACAATAGTGGACATCTTGAAGTATGTGGGGACAACTGACTGGGATAGGGAGAGATTGACTGTCCGTAAACCCTCCAGCCAGCTGGTCTGCGTATGGTCTGATGACACGGCTAGGGATGCCGTCTGGGCCGGCAGCCTTGTGAGGGTTAACACACTTAAATGTCTTACTCACGTCGGCCACGGAGAAGGAGAGTCCACAGTCCTTGGTAGCGGGCCACGTCGGTGGCACTGTGTTATCCTCAAAGCGGGCGAAGAAGGTGTTTAGCTTGTCTGGAAGCAAGACGTCCGCGACATGGCTAGTTTCCCCTTTGTAGTTCGTGATTGAAGCGTGAAGCCGTTGACTCCACTTTGTCTCTATACTGATGTTTTGCCTGTATGATTGCCTTACGGAAGGAACTGAATGCCTTCAACTGGAATATGTGTATTCCACATTTAACACAACCCCTCTGAATCAGAGAGGTGCGGGGGCTGCCTAAATCGACATCCACGTCTTCGGCGCCGGTGAAGGAATAACTACACTGTTTGTATTCAGCCATATTCCCAATCACCTTGCATGGTTATACGCGATGGTTCGCGCTTTCAGTTTTGGGGTAATGCGGTTTCTGGTTATGGTAGGTTTTAATAGTCACAGTGGGTACAACATCTCCTATACACTTCCTGATAATCCCAGTCCCCGTATCAGTGTATTTATTAGTCTATGTTGTTCTCGGAGGCTACCTGGAACATATCCCAGATTCTGATTGGTCAGACCAGCGTTGAATAGTCCTTAGCACGGGTACTTCCTCTTTGAATTTCTGCCTATAGGAAGGGAGGAGCAAAATGGAATCATGATCAGATTTGCCAAAGGGAGTACAGGGGAGGGCCTTGTAGGCATCCCAGAAGTTGGAGGTCGAGTACTACAGGCAATGTTTTGATAGAACTTCGGTAACGTAAAATCCCCAGCTACAATAAATGTGGGCTTAGCATATGTGGTTTCCAGTTTGCATAAAGTCCAGTGAAGTTCTTTGAGGGCCGTCATGGTGTCGGCTTGAGGGGGAATATACAGGGCTGTGACTATAACCAAAGAGAATTCTGTTGGAAGGTAATACGGTTGGCATTTTATTGTGAGGTATTCTAAGTTGGGTAAAAAAAAGGGACTTGAGTTCCTGTATGTTATCACAATCACACCATGAGTAATTAATCATGAAACATACAACCCCGCCCTTCTTCTTCCCGGAGAGATATTTATTCTTGTCTGCGCAATGAACTGAGAACCCAACTAACTGAACGGACTCCGAGAGAGCCATGAGTATGTTACAATCCCTAATGTCTCTCTGGAAGGAAATCCTTGCCCTGAGCTCGTCAACTTTATAATCCAGAGACTGAATATTAGCGAGTAATATACTCAGAATCGGTGGGTGCGCCTCCTGAGTCGAACTAAAAGTCAGCTCCGAGTATCTCTTTTCCGCCGGCAGAGTTTTGGAACAGCCGCTTAGATCAGAGGAGGATCCGATTCGGGAAAGTCTTATTCCTGATCATATTGCTGATATTGCTGGGGAGTTATCACCACTCTGATGTCCAAAAGTTCATCCCAGCTGTATGTAATAACACAAAACATTTATTGGGCTAATCATTTAAGAAATAACACAAAAAATATATATATATTATAGTTTCCTAAGAAATTGAAGCACGACAGCCCTATCCGTCTATCCACCGCTTACGATTATCCCTGCATAAACAGAATATTCCTAAATTTACCCATGATACTATGCGGAACTGAGCCTGTACAAATCATGTAAAACAACAGTGAACGGAATAAGATGTTTACATGCCACATTATCCAGTCTACGATCAGCATATCCCAGGCATCTTAACTGGGATTCTCATAACGGGGATACAAGTTGATTCGGGTTGTTGTAAACAGGAATACTTGAGTATCCCAAATAATAACGGAATATTGGTGTGCATGTGAACATGGTGACTGGAATCGACTATAAGCCTACCTCAAAATTGATAATGGATCGGGCCATTTGATCAATAATGTATAGCTGTAAATACAGTAGAAAATCTACCCCTCTAGAATGTAATACCGGACCAGCTGAAGTTTGACATATAATGTCCCAAGATGTGAAAATAACATGGACTGACATAATAAAATGGCATTTTCATCATACTCTCTCTACTTTGAATTCTCACGTTTTGACAACTTACGCCCTTTGACTGCCAGCTCCCCAATACACACACACGCACACACACACACGCACACACAAACACAAACCCATGCACACCGTCAAGCACACACACATCCAAGTAGGCCTGTGTGTAGGCGTGCAAACATACCCTGGCTCAAACATTTCAACACACACACACAGATTCTTCGTAGGACCAACTTCTCCTTTTTCCTCAAGAAAATAAGCACATGACACAGTAAACCAAATGAAGCTGCTCTTAAGTTACTTGGCATCTCCCCACCTATCCACCTCTCTCTCTTTAGTAGTTAACAAAACTGTTTTACGGAGAATGTGATACTCTGACGGGAAGAGATAGAGAGAACCAACTAGAGAGAATAAGGGAGGGGTGAGAGAAAGGAGGGAGTGAACAGAAGGGAGGGACGGAGGAAGAGAGCGAGAGAAAGGTGCTTCATACAAGTACTAGTGCAGGGGACGTCATCCACACAGTACACGAGTTAAAGCCTGATGCCTTTATGGTGGATTGATCATTTCAAACCCAACCGTTCTCTCCAAGCAACATGTGGGTAAGTAAGATTGAAAGTCTCGTGGCACACATTGATATATGTCTGATCTAAACAGACACTGATCTGGATAATAATCGACAGAATATGACTTTGTGACTCTGTGAGGAGGCAAGAAAAAGGAGGGAAAGAGATGTTTCAAAAACGCAATCGGAGGAACTTTCATAGGCTTGTGTTACATTTACTGACATGCTGTTGTACTAATGTATCTCTTCATAATTCCTTTAAAATACATTTTTCAATTTCTTTAAATATGTTTTTTTTATTTATTTTATTTATTTATTTTATCATAGTTTTTTATTTATTTATCATTTTTAAGACAGGCCTACTTGCTTTTAGTCACTAATTTACAAACCAAATTAAAATGGATGGTGACATCACGGACAAGAATAAACAACAAGAAGTGGTGTTGGTAACTTCCTTAATTTTGTAGGCGTGTACTGAGCAAGCATTCTAAATCTACAGCGGTCCAGACAGTGGATGCTGTGAGGAGGTAAATGTATTTATACAGTACATGTAGGAATGTACACATAAAATAACCTCTCCATTCCTTCTTCCATTTCTTCCTTTACCCTTCAATCTATCCTTTTCTCTATAGGTCTCGTGACTTTTTTGGTTCACCGTTGCTGCAATCTCTCACGCTGCACCTGAAATAGACAGCTGAAAAGTAAAGTGAAGTGCAGGGGGAGGAGAAAACGGAAGAGCGAGAGAGGAAGAGAAGGGTTGTGTCTTTCCGGCCTATTTGCACACAAGTACACCCTAGTTAACCACAAGCCCAGCAACCAGGAGAGACAGCAAGAGAACAAAAGTTTGACTACGTAAATGCACTTCAAATGCTTAACACTCAGTCAAACCTTAGATTATTAACAAGAGCAAGGCCTGAAAGAAAGGGAAAATTCGAGAGCAGTGAAGATCAAAGCCTGACACAACCCTAGTCAAACCAAGAACCTCAGTAGCTGATGACGGATACTGCTTTTCTTTTCTAGAATGTGAATTTTTCTCCTCTAGACTTGTAAAACAAACCTGTAATACCTTTGAAGCCACAAGGCTGTCACTGACGCACCTCAGAGAGAGGAAGACAAACATAATCTGAGAGAGGTCAGCAAAACCCTTTAGTGACTGTTGACCTCCGTGACCCCTCTCAGTTCTTGCCCAGTATGGAGTGGGTACGACTGATGCTCGGGGCTATGCTCCTCTCCCTCCCTCTGCCCAGTCTCCCTGCCCAAGATAATGTCCCCATCACCGTACCTGAATATGGCATGGCAGCACCTACTACTGAGGACGGCACGATGGCAGCCTCTTCACCCGAGGCCACCACCAAGACAACGACTGCTCCTGTGGTCGTCACTACAGCACAGCCTGTCACTGAAATCACCCCGGTAACTTCTGTTCCAGTACTTATCATAGATAACATCACTATAGTACTAACAGACCCTGAGATCACAACCGTTCAGGAGCCCACCTCTGATGCACCAACTACTACTTCAGAGGCTGAGACGATGACACCATCCCCTGTGATCACTGAAGGGCCTGTAGATACGACCACTCCACCTGGCCCTAAATCCACCCTCTCCCAAGACGTCCTGACTACCACCTCTTATCTCCCAACCACATCCCAGGACCACCTGACTTCTGTTATCCCAGTCGGGCCCCTCCACACCACCCCTCATCTGACGAAGGACTCCTTTACTACACCTGAACCTATCCACACTGCCTCAGAGAGTACTGCCAGCCACACAGAGGGACTTACCCAAGCACCCGCCTCCCCATCGGTCAACAGCGCTCCCAGACATTTCACAACCCCCGCTATGACCTCCACCTACACAGATCATGACTCTATGGTGGGCAGGGTCAAGCGAAGTCCGCTCAGCTTGTTCTGGATCATCATCGCCATTCTCCTGGTCTGTGTTATATTCCCGGGCATGGTCTACTGCATATATCTGGGCGTCAGACGAAAGAGGCAGTGCCGCACCGAGTACTTTGGGTCCGGCGTCCGGAACGGGAAGAGTTCCAAGTGGAAGAAAGGAGCAGAGGAAGATGCCTGGGCGGGGCCAGTGAAGCTAGGGGGCGGGGACAGGGAGGAGGGTGAGGGCGTGGAGGAGGGAGGGAGCCCAGAGGACAACAAGAGAGAGGGGGCTGGAACAGATGTTGTGCTGAGCACATTCATAGCCAACGAGACCGAGGGAGAGAGGGGTGGGCCCGATGGGGCAGTTGGAGTGGCTGGGAGCAAGGAGGCGGAGAAATGGGAGGAGAAGGAGCCTCTGTTGTACATTGATGAGGGAGTGGAGGAGGTGCTGGAGAAAATGGCTCCTCCTTCACTTTCAAAATCTGACTCTGAGAAAAAGACAGGAGGGGGCAACAGAGAGGGGGAAAGTGAAAAGGAGATAGAGAGGGGAGAAGGGAATGGAAAGAAAGAAAATGAGAGTGAAAGAGGTGAGCAGAATGGAGGAGCGGCATTCTGTCTAACGACTGCAGTTTAAAAATAGAACAGTTTTCCATGAAAAAAAAGTTTTTCTAGATGATAATTGTAAAGGTTTCTAATATTTTTTGTACTACTGAAAAGGCCTTTAACATTGTATTGATCTGTGATTGTGTGCTCTATCAACAAAACGAATGGTTGTGTGTATAGCCATATGTTTTACCAGTTGTATTTTGTATGGTGTTATTTCTTAACCGTTTTCAGTTTAATAAAGTTTTAGAATGTGGAGAGAATGTGCTAGAATGAAGTTGTTGAACTTGACAGAATCTGAATACTTTTTGCTTAATCATTTGCTGTCCGCAAATGCACTTTATTTCTGGAACTGCTGGACTCAATAGCACTCAATTCATAGGGAGGAATCTTGACTTCCACTGAAGTTGAATATTCACTTAATCATGCATTGATGTCAATGGGAGACTAAGTGAACATTTGACTTCAGTAGAAGTTAGGATTTGTCTCATAGTTAGGCTTTGATTTTATGTGTTGCCGATTATGGCCACTAGGTGGTGTCTTTCCCTATCTTTATGATCAGAGAACAGTTCAATTATGTAACCTGCAGTAAAGAGCTGGTGTGGTGGTGACGCACAGGCCTTCCGTTCTATTGGTCTGTTTTTGCACAGTTGCATCTGTTGCAAACATCTAGCAGAAAAACAACAGGTACCTCAAGCAGAGATCAAACACAGTTTTTCAGGCAAACAACTAAATCAAGGAAAACGCTCTGCTGTGATCACACATGAAACCTAGATATAACAACAACCACTTTTACTAAGATTGATCACTGTAAAGGCAATGTCCTTGGTAGGACATGTTACGTAAGTAAGCCAAAATGTTCTATTTTATCCTGGTCAAAACTCCACTACACCCCTCAACCTCCCTCAACCATTTGTTCAGGAAGGGGAGGAAGTGTGTGTGTGTGTTGGGGGGAGGGGGGTGCATACAACAGAATCAGAGGAAAAGGAAGAGAGAAAAAAATCTGCTACTATGGCAAATGAATGCCTTAAATGTCTCTCTGCTGAATAGGATAATCTGACAGAGAATGTTTGTTTGGAGAGGGAGAATGAGTGTGAGAGGAAGGGAGGGCGAGAGAGAGATGTTGTGAGTAAGGGGATGGGGGTGAGGAGGAAGATGCGATGGAGGAGGGATGGCAAAAATAATGAAGGGAGGGGGGAGCAAGAGAGAGAAAGAGAGAGAAGAGAGAGCGGCAACAACACAGTCACATCTGGAAGTTATTGAGAAGAGAAAGAGAGAGAACTGCATTGTAATAGAAAAGAGGGAGAAAGGATAGGGATGTAGGGATGTAGGGATAGATGTAGGGATAGACTTATTAGATGTATCAACTGAGTTAAAGATTTAAGGGAGGACAGTTTATCTAAAGGTTGACAAGAATTCTACAGTGGACAGAGAGAAAGGAATTGAGGAAAAGAAAGAGCGAGCGCCAGAAACTGGAATTCTATCCTAAGAACAATCCATACCGAGAGGGGAGGACGACAAAGAGGGGAAACTCAAATGTAGCTTTTTAATCTGGAGGACCGTTTAAAACAGAACAAAGGGGACTGAATCCAAACATATGTCATTGAGTTGAAATAAAATCAACTCAACAAAGAAGAAGAGCCAAGAGAACAAAAGAGGATTCCCTAGCCTGGAATTTTTCTACTTATTTGTTTGTATATCAAGCCTGTGGAGCCAACCGTCAGACAGGTACAGTAGGCTTAATTAAAACGCACACACACACACACACACACACACACACACACGTTAAAGGTCTCTGCCATGGCAGGTATGCCTTGACTGTGTATGCATGAATCCTAGTATATTGATTTATGACAATTTGGTTGTCTAAGGCTGTGAATCATTTATATTTCATATAATTTACAGCAGAACTTAAGCCAAAGTAGTTGTCTTCTTCTTCTGTAAGTCTGCCTCCATTTATGTCCATTCTAAGTGGTGAACAAGTAAAAACGCATAAAATACTTTGGCATTGTTCACACTACCAACATCAATGTCATTTTTGCTTGACCAAGAATTTTCTTCCCCATTTTCAAAGACCGCCGCCACTTATTGTACATCTATAAACAAACGAAGCACTCCTCTATTTCATTCTGTTCTAAGTATTTTTTTAAAGTCTATTCTACCACACTATTCTGCACTCTAGCATCAGCATGCCTTTAGAATGAGCTTCACTTCCAGTCGTATTATGAGTCATGTTTATCCTGTCTGTGGCTGGTCATGGTAACCTTCCACGACCGCCCTACATGAGTTCAATTAGCAAGCACGCACACAATTAGCAGTACAGCAGGAGAAGGGAGGTTCCTTCCTGTGCTCTGACAAACTGACTTCCTGTGTGTGGAACACACACACACACAACTAACCACAGACACACCATATAAATACCTTAACAACAAAACTAACCACAATACACAAAACCATCTGCCGCCACAATCACACCTCGAATGTGCTGTATGCCCAAGGTATACTTGAGTAGAGTTAAGTAGATTTCTCAAGTCTTGTCGTGAACTTGTTATAACCCAATTAGCTTGAACTTGATATTAGTATATAGAATACTTTGTTCTCTCTCTGTCAGGATGTCAGCCTCTCGGAGGTGCCTGTGCTGCGTGAAATACCTCATGTTCGTCTTCAACCTCATCTTCTGGGTCAGTACCTTCACATCTCTGTCCTTTGGTATGCCTCAGTTTTTAAAAGGCACAATCTGTTTGATTTTCTGCTGTCCAATAGTCATTTAAATAAATGACATACAGTACGCTATACCCATTGTTTTAATCTTGAAGAATATAGATTACCAAACAAAGCGGGAGGGTCCAGACTGTTTGATATCACAGATGGAGCGTTTAAGCTCCGATTCCAGTTCTGATCTGTTTCTGGTCTTTGTCTAGTCCTGTTTGTGTGGTTCTTCTAGCTCTCTTCTTGTCCTGTTCTGGCTCAGTTCTGATCTGTTTCTGGTCTTTGTCTAGTCCTGTTTGTGTGGTTCTTCTAGCTCTCTTCTTGTCCTGTTCTGGCTCAGTTCTGATCTGTTTCTGGTCTTTGTCTAGTCCTGTTTGTGTGGTTCTATTACGGTGTTCTTCTAGCTCTCTTCTTGTCCTGTTCTGGCTCAGTTCTGATCTGTTTCTGGTCTTTGTCTAGTCCTGTTTGTGTGGTTCTATTACGGTGTTCTTCTAGCTCTCTTCTTGTCCTGTTCTGGCTCAGTTCTGATCTGTTTCTGGTCTTTGTCTAGTCCTGTTTGTGTGGTTCTATTACGGTGTTCTTCTAGCTCTCTTCTTGTCCTGTTCTGGCTCAGTTCTGATCTGTTTCTGGTCTTTGTCTAGTCCTGTTTGTGTGGTTCTATTACGGTGTTCTTCTAGCTCTCTTCTTGTCCTGTTCTGGCTCAGTTCTGATCTGTTTCTGGTCTTTGTCTAGTCCTGTTTGTGTGGTTCTATTACGGTGTTCTTCTAGCTCTCTTCTTGTCCTGTTCTGGCTCAGTTCTGATCTGTTTCTGGTCTTTGTCTAGTCCTGTTTGTGTGGTTCTATTACGGTGTTCTTCTAGCTCTCTTCTTGTCCTGTTCTGGCTCAGTTCTGATCTGTTCTGGCCTGTTCCATTCTACATACTTACATACCATAAGAGATTGTAAATTCTGGTCTTAAACCAGTCTGATTCCAATCTGGCCTTGTTCTAGTTTTGTTGTGGTCCTGTTTCTATTATGTTCAAGTTTGGTCTATTTATTTGTCTCCCAAATCAATATATTTGTGATCCCAGATTAATGTGAACATGACCTTAGGCTGGGGAACAAGTTCACCATGCACCACGTGTAATGTACAGTATTGGCTAGCAACACTAGGATGTGAATACAAACTCTGAACTAGATATCATAAAGTGTGGGCTATGGAGTTTGTTTTTTTTTTTTAAGAGAAAAATGGTCATGATAAAGCCTCTGGTTGGCGGCACCAAGACATAAAATGACACTCCAATAACTCTGGAAATATGTTAGTTGGTAGGAACATATGGAAACACGCTCAACAGTAAGACTCCTGCCAGATCTCTACTTATGTAGGTCAAGCAGACAGCATTGATGATTTTGCTCTGTTTTAGCTATTAAAATGCTCAACTTATAACACAAGGTAGCCTTGTCCCATCTGTAAGTGCTTTTACACATGTAAACACATACAGATCTGGGATCAGTCACAAAAGGCAGGGTGAGTCCCAATGCAAAAACTTGCTTTCTTTCCCATGTCCTATCTTCTAACTATAGAGGCAACTACTTCTGACAGTTCACCTAGGAATAAACTACCACTTTACGTTTTGAGATTCACCGTAAGTCACCTTTTGTGTCTCCTGTCTCCTCTGTAGCTGGGAGGGTGTGGCCTGTTTGGAGTGGGAGTGTGGCTATCATTCACCCAGTCCGAGTTCTCCTCCCTCCCGCTGTCTTTTCCCTCACTCTCCGCAGCAAACCTACTTCTGGTCGCTGGAGGCGTCACCATGGTGACAGGCTTCCTGGGTTGCCTTGGTGCCCTGAAGGAGCAGCGCTGCCTGCTGATGACGGTGAGTCCCCATGACATCACAAAACATGGGTCCACCTCAACCATGTTAAATACCTTTACAAGTCAATTTACCACAACACACAAAACCACACACACTCACAGGTCCAAAGGATTAAATATCTAACCCATCTCTCTCTTTCTCTCTCTCCTTCCCTCCCCACAGTTCTTTGTAATCCTTTTGCTCCTGGTCTTGACAGAGGTGACTCTAACCCTGGTCCTCCATATCTTTCACAAAGAGGTGAGTCCAGTCTACCATCCATCTACAATCCTCCTGGCCACTCATAAGGATCCAGTTTCACCCACTAATGTTGAACAACCCCAAATGAGGGTCCTTAGTAAAGTTTTACCACTATATTACCACTAAATTAACAACCAGTGTTTAAAATAAAAATGATATACTGATACAGAAGACAGAGGTGGTACAGACTACATTATAGAAGCCTTCTGTAAATCTACATTATCCCCTATATCTGTCTCATATTCTGCAAGTATATCAAAGCCCACACTTCATCTTCATCTCTCTCTCTCTCTCTCTCTCTCACAGCTGGACACGAAAGCGCAGAATGAGTTAAAGGAGGGGATGAAGGGTTACTTGACAGACGAAGGACTGAAGAAGTCATGGGACAATGTGCAGAAAATGGTAGAGGAGGATGGGGGGTTAGGGGAAACCCACCAATCTCTAGTCTGTTACCTTATATGGTGCTTGTGTCTGTTCAGTGTGGATTTAGTGATAAATCACTTAAAACTGACTGACGATGATAGTAAGGACTTTCTGATCATACAAAACATTAACAACACCTGCTCGTTCCATGACATAGACTGACCATGGGAATCAAAGGGGAGGAGACAGATTAAAGGAAGATTTTTAAGCCTTTGTATGTGTGCCATTCAGAGGAGGAATGAGGCAAGAAAATATTTAAGTGCCTTTGAACGGGGTATGGTAGTAGTTGCCAGGCGCACCGGTTTGTATCAAGAACTGCAATGCTGCTGGGGTTTTCCACACTCAAAAGTTTCCCATATGTATCAAGATTGGTCTTCCAGCCAATTTGACACAACTGTGGGAAGTTTTGGAGTCAACATGGGCCAGCATCCCGGTGAAATGCTTTCAAGACCTGGGGGGGGGGGGGGGGGGGGGGGGGGTGCAACTCAAAATTAGGAAGGTGTTCAATTGATTTGGGGATGTAGGAGGTGGAACTGCATTTACAGCTGTCAAATCCACAAGCAGCCTATGCGGTAGGCTATTGCGTATACTGCCATGGGATGCACTGAGTCGCTTTAGAATGATATAAATCCTTATTTCGTTAAATGATTTTCAATTTGTGTCATTATTTCTCATTTTGTGCCCTGCATGCCTGTTCTGTAATCCGGCCCTGTCCCCTCTCCCATTTCAGGAAAAAGCTGAATGATGGGCTGGAGAAAGTAACCACTCTCAAATTCATAGAGCCATGGATGCCAGAAGGGTATCCTACAAAGCAAGTTAGATCTACTCAGAGTTTTCTAAAGCTAAACAGCTTCAGTTAGCTTCACATTCCAGCTCAGGCTTCATCCATATTACCGCAGTGGATATTGCTTGGCCGGCTGTAGCTAACTCTAGCAAGCTTGTAACTGCGCGTGCATGTCGCACATGGCTAGCCGAACACCAGACTTTTCATTAAGACAATGCTGAAATGTCAATCCATGGGCGAGTCAGTGCCACATTTTCAATTGTGCCGAAACCAAAACGAAAGAAAAGTTATCTTGCAAATTCAGCAGTGTGAAATAGGCTTTTAGAAATGCAGTTATTGTATTACTTATCGTTAATGCAGTCGTTGGTGTGCTTATCAACTCCATTTCCCCCCCACTCCTATCAATAGTTATTAAGTCATACAAAAGTGTTACATTGCGTGAAGTCGCATTCTGTCATTACATTGCGTTCTGTCATTACTAAATGTGCAATTTGATATTTTAACCAAAACATTTTACACACAAAAACTTTTGATTAATAAAATATTTAACCAGTCGACTTCCTCAAATGAAAGGGGACGATGCAATCTTTGCCATAGGGAGGGATCTGGTCCTCAACTTGCGGCTCAGTCATTTAATTCAGGGTAAATGGAGTTAGCCGTGAGTTCTGAAGAATTCGTTGCCATAGACATTTGCCTGGCTAAAAGATGAGCCACGTTCGTATGACCGGTAATAGCTAGTTGAACTCAACGTTGACCTAAGCTGCCCCCTAACTCCTTCAACCTGCTTCGTAGTATAACCCTCGGAACTGACCATCCATGGTTTTACTTTGTTTATAAACATTGGAGTAAAACAAGCTTATATTTTGGGTGGTTCAAAACAGATTGTGGTAAGACAGTTGCACTAAGCTCATGAAGGCCTTTATAAGTTATATTCTTCAAGAATCAATGGCTACATATCATTGATATATATATATATCTCAATATATATATATATATATATATATATATATATCCAAATATGGATGTAGCAATTGCAGATTGACCCTTTAAAGGGCCCTTACTTAACCAGAGTCAGCATGCTATTTGTAGCTGTTCCAGTAGACTTCCAGCCATTGCGCAAACATTAGTTAGCATTGGCTCACGAAGATACCTTCCTTCATACTGGACAGAGACATAAAAATAGCATCCATGAGTTCATCTGACTCTGCGTAAGTAGAAAAAGGGCCAACATCTGGCACTATCTCTTTAAATCTCCTTGATTGGCTAGAAATGTACATCCATGTGCATCAGTGAGTCTGAAGGGCTGTGCAGTTGCTGATCCCGGGACACATTTTTAGAGGCACATTTTCAGACAAACTAACTAAGGATCTGACAGAGTCAGAGACCAACAGAGATAATAACAAATATGCAATATTTGTTTCTTAGTTCAAGTGCTGCGGCGTCACCAACAAAACAGATTGGTACCTCGTGGTCAATGGAACGCTCCCCTTTTCCTGCTGCTCCGGTGGGATGGACCAATGTGTTGAAGAATGGATCGAGGTCAGACCACTTCTTAAATGTAGGGGGGGGGGGGGGGTCAGGGGAGTCAAGATTCAACAGGCTGCGCACAAGACATTTCCCAGCTGGCTACATGTCTTGCTAACAGAGTCCAGATCTGCATGTGTGCTCACACTTACAAGAGTGTAAAGAATGACATGACTGTGACAATACAATACAATTTATTTTCTCAACTGCATTCTTTCAACACCCAATTCTCATCAACATATTGCTCTGCTTCTCTCCAACATCTGTCCTCCACTCTTCTCCCCCCCCCCCCCCCCCCTCCCTACCCAACCCCCATCTCCCTCTCTGTCCCCCACCCTCCCCTACTTCTCCTTTGCCCTTTTCTCTTTCCCATTTCCCTCTCCTCCTTCTCTCTTCCTGCATTTTCCTCTTCCCTCGCTCAGCCATGTTATCAGAAGGCCAGACAGTGGCTCCTGGACAACATCCCCTCTGTCCTGGTGTTTGGAGTCTGCATTGGTATTGTCCAGGTAATTACAACATATTAATAAATCAATCAATTAATCACAATCAATAAGCCAGGGTTGTAATTCCACCAAGCAGGATCATTGTTAGTCAACTAAATTTGATAAACAGCCAGATAAAACTTCACTTGCATGTTTATAAAGAAAACTTGAATCTTGCAGTAGTGGAAAACATACTCAAGTGTCATACTTGAGTAAAAGTAAAGATACCTTAACAGAAAATAACTCACGTAAAAGTTACCCAGTAAAATACTACTTGAGTAAAAGTGTCTGGTTTTAATTCTACTTAAGTGCAGTGGGAGAAAAGGTACTAAATTGTCACACTTGAGTAAAAGTACAAAGTAAAAGTAAATGCTATACATTCAATTCCTTATTAAGCAAACTAGACAGCACTATTCTCGTATTATTTTTAATTACGGACAGAAAGAGGCACACTCCAACATAATTTACACAGTAGTTGTGTTTTGGGAGTCCGCCAAATCAGAGACAGTAGGGATGACAAAGCCTTATATTCATAGGTGCCATAATTCTGTCCTGCATGAGCATTCTAAATGTAACACGTATTTTTATGTCAGGGAAAATGTATGAGTAAAAACATGCATTTAGGAATGTGGTGGAGTGAAAGTAAAAGTTGTCAAAAATGTATAGTAAAGTACAGATATCCCAAAAAACTACAAAAGTATTTTTTTACTTAAAAGTACTTTACACCACTGGAATCTGGGTTATTGAGAATGAGTGTTGTAACATATCTAAAATTGATTAACTAAGAAATATGAGCTACAAATATTAAATAAAAAATTGAATAATTTATGAAACTTATCTGGCAAACAATTCACTTAATCCAGTTTTGTGAAATATAGGTCACCATTTGTATAACTCAAATACATTCTCTTGTCGTTTCAGATCCTGGCCCTGATTTTCTCCCTGCTGATGTACTGCCAGATCCTCCGTGCTGAGAAGTACCTGGACTGATCTGGGACTGGTCCGTGAAGGACAAGAGGCTGAATGAGAGACTCCCTAGCTGGCACAGAGTTCATGTAACGTTCCCTTAAGGTTTTCCTTCGGTTATTTGAAAAATAACTTCCCCACAACGATGTGGGAACTAAAAAGTGTTAGCTGGGTCCTGAATGTGAGATAACAGCTGCTTGGAATGGTTTTTCAGAACATTAAATCCAGATCATCCGTGTGTTCAATTCTGTTAAGTTTGAAGTAAATGTATTTTAAATGAGCACACACATTTGAAGGGTTGTTTTCATCTGGATTGATTGTTCTTAGAACACTGCATTAAAAACCATGGGGCACATTCCAGGTCATCTTCATTGCAGTCATGTTGCTCAGATCAACGCCTGGAGAAGTGTAATGAAATTGTCTTTTAGAGATCTGATCTGCACAACACGACAGCAATACAGCCATGTAGTTATCCTGTATAAGGAATAAGATTATTAGTAACTATTGGGGACTACATGCTGCTTGTTACTTTTACTATTAGGCGATACAAATTATATTGTTTAGTTGTGGAAATGTAAAGTGCTTGCTCTGATGCCCATGGACAAGCAGTGGGATTTGCCCCAAAGAAACAGTTACAGTATTCTGTTCAACTGCAGCATCTTTTAACCAGAAGTCGAAACTATATGTTTAAAAGTGAGCCTTATCAAAAGCAAATAAAAATGTAAATCCATTGTAATTTGTATATGCTTGTGAAGTGGTATTTGTTTTGTTAACTTGCACATTTTGTAAAATACACTTAACCAAATGGATGAATCTCTGATTATGAATGTGGTAATAGTTTAAACAACTTGTTTTCCATATGAGGTGTTGTCGGTATGAATTCACTTCTCTTATATAGTTCTGAGATGAGCCTATGCTTTCAAATACTTATTTCTGTCCAATAGACAACTGAAGAGGTCAGGGTTTGTCATTCTAATGAAATAAATATCTCATATCCTTATAAATGGACTATCAAAGTACACTATTTAATTATGATCTCCAGTCGTAACACCAAGTAATGAAACCCAAACCAAAGACCACACTGTACACATTGGTTTTTGTAAAACACGTTTATAGAAAAACATTGATAAAAATAAAAAAAATTGTACAAGTACACATGATTCTCAGACAAATACAAGTGACATAATTCACGTGTCGTAGAGTTATAAAAAGCTAACTCCTTCTCCGTCTCTCACCACAGGAGAAACTGAGGTCAGGAAGGGTCTTGAGTTGTACCCGACTTGATAGGAAACAACTCCAGGCCTTAGTCATAGGTTAAAAATAAGTAGTGAGGATTTCCGAGCTGCCTTGATGGTGTAGGGTTGTCAGTCGCACTCCAAAATCTCTTCCAACTGGACAATACTTTCCTGCATATGGAAAATGGGAGATTAGAAATTGAGGGAAAATCAGCACCAGATGCCTGCTGTGGTCAGTGATGACTTCTGCCTCCTGGTGGTTGTGTTTGGAAACAACCTTTCAACTTTAGAACAGAGGGCGCCAATGTCCACATAAACAATGTTAAAAGATGGGTTAGCTTACAATGTCACAAACGTTGCGCACGCTTCAAAATGGGGCAGAAGTCCATGTGTTGTTGTGATTCTGGATGGCCAGAAGGCTAGCAACATTGACAAGATGCCGCCAGGTGGGGAATCGTACGTGGCTCGTTTCAGCTAGTTTTAGCTTGTTCTTGATACCATGTCTTGCTTTGAGGTGTTTTAAGTGATGTCCCTTCTATGCTAAATATGGCCAGAATTTACTAGCTAGCTAACCAACAACACAAAAATAGTGCTCATCGTGCAACTTTATATATGTTTTCAATAAACATTGGAGATATGTTGTCAACAAACTAAGTGAACCCCGTCTGATTTGCCCCATAGATTCGCATGTGTCGGTTTTGTTGCTCAACAACCAACCAGTCTATACAACCAAACAAGTTACTCTTATCAAATACATGCATATATTCATATATTTAGCTGTTTAGGAGAAATGGAAAACAAACGCTAAGCTAAATCTGCATTAAAATTTAAGGCTAACTTGCATTTTGCAAAAATATTTTAGAGAGTTCTGATAGGGACAGGGCAATTGGAGCAAACACTCACCCATCCTCCATGGCTCTTCACCCAGGGGGCAAAGTTCTCCATATAGCGTTCTGCGTAGCCCTGCATGCGCTGCATCCCTGTTGCTGTGACGACACGCCGCGACACCTCCATGGTGACGGCCACTCGTCTCAGCGTGGGGCTGCTGGCAGGAGGCGGCAGAGGTGAGGGCGTGGCCTGTTCCTGGCTGGCGAAGGTGTCCAGGAGCTTGGCGAAGGACGGGTATGAGAGACGGTTCAGCGTGGAGCGCAGGAAGGGGTCCGACTGGATCTGGGGGGGGCACACACAAGACAAGGGTAGGTAGTTAGTTAAGGTGTACGTAGTAGCAATGTAGGTTGTTCGTAATGGTGTAGGCAGGTAGTAAAGGTGTACATAGGTAGTAAAGGTGTACGTAGGTTGTTAGAAACTGTGTAGGTAGTTAGAAACTGCAGTGTCAGGTGATCTAGATCTAGTCCTACACCAGAAGTCTTACCTTGTAGTTGATGGCATCCCCTTCCATAGACAGTACCTGGACCAGCTGGCGCACCATTTCTTCTTTGTCAGGTTCTGAGGACAGGAGAGATGGATAAAAATAAAGAATAGCCATACAGCAGCATAGCATGTGTGTTTCCACTCACCAGGGGGAGGTTTGACCGGGGTGGTAGCAGGGCTGGGTCGTGGGCTGGGCCTTTGGGGTCTCTTCATACTGTGGGACCGCTGAGCAATCCTGTCCAGAGTCTCAGCCACCTCCTCATAGAACTCAGGAGGGTGTGCTACAGAGAGGGATGGGAGGAGAGAATAGTAGGAGTGTAATAGAATGGGCCTCCAGCTCTGGTCCTGGAGAGCTACTGGATGTTGCAGGCTTTAATTCCAGCTTTTGTTCCAACACTCCTGTTTGAAATAATCAACTAAAACATGCATGGTCTTCAGTCTTGACATTCAACTTAGAATCAGGTGTGTTGGTGTTAATTTCGTCAACAATAACTATGACGAAAAATAGTCGTCAACAGCCTATTGCCCCAGACAAAAACTAAATTACTATAACGAGACGCGCGTGCAAAAAAAAACTATTACCAATTGCTTTTCATTTTAGTTGACGAAAATATAACAAGACGAGAAAGTCCACGTGAGACTAAGAGACATTCACTTTGACATAAAGCTCATTTTCATCTGTTTTGTCCAAGCATAAGCATGCATAGCTGTGTAGAATACATAATGCAATCCTCTCATTGATCGATAACATGTTTCTGTTGCGCGAGCTGATTGAGTTGATCTGGCTCTCCCACACACAGCTCCCAGCAGTGGTGGAAAAAGTACCAAATTGTCATCCTGGAGTAAAAGTATAGATGCCTTAATAGAAAGTTACTCAAGTAAAAGTGGAAGTCACCCAGTAAAATACTACTTGAGTAAAAGTCTAAAAGTATTTGGTTCTAAATATACTTAAGTATCAAAAGTATAAATAATTTCAAATTAAGCAAAGCAGACGGCACCATTTTCTTGTTTTTAAAATGTACGGATAGCCAGGGGCATACTCCAGCACTCAGACATAGTTTACAAAAGATGCATGTGTGTTTATTAAGTCCACCAGATGATAGGCAGTAGGGATGGACAGGGATGTTCTCTTGATAAGTACATGAATTGGACAATTTTCCTGTCCTGTTAAGCATTCAAAATGTAACAAGTACTTTAGCGTGTCATGGAAAATGTAGGGTGTAAAAAGTATGTTATTTTCTTTAGGAATGTAGTGAAGTAAAAGTGGCCCAAAATATCAATAGTAAAGTAAAGTACAGATACCCCCAAAAACTACTTAGGTAGTACTTTAAAGTATTTTACACCACTGGTTCCCAGTCACTTCAATCACTCGTCTGCCTTTCTTTTGAGCTGATGCACAGCCAGGAGACTTCAATTGTAACAAACTAACCATTTTGCTCAGATCACATCCAGTTCTATTTTGCCATAAGCGTTATTTTCATCTATGGCAATAGCGAGTTGCGGTTACTTTTTAAGATTGGAAAAACACATGATTTTTGCTGAATATTATGAGTACAGTAATAATTCTGGCATTGTTGTAAAGCTCATATTCTCCCCTTTTCAAGGAAGTCACTTATTTACCCCCCTCCGACGGTTATGATGGGGAGAAAATCAGAGCTAAATTATTTAACCTGTAGGCTTTATATCCTATAGCAGCCTATGGTTAATTACATGTAAGGCTGGCATTGGTTACAATGTTGCCAGCTAAGGTATACGAGGTGATTGATAGTAGACCTAGTTGGACAAGGCTATCTGAATGTGCACATGATGCACATAAGAGGTAAATATTATTTAAGGTCCCACAGTTGACAAAGCATGTCAGAGCAAAAACCAAGCTATGAGGTTGAAGGAATTGTCCGTAGAGCTCCGAGACTTGATTGTGTGGAGGCATAGTTCTGGGGAAGGGTACCAAAACATTTCTGCAGCATTGAAAGTCCCCAAGAACACAGTGGCCTCCATCATTCTTAAATGGAAGAAGTTTGGAACCACCAAGACTCTTCCTAGAGCAGGCCGCCCGTCCAAACTGAGCAATACGGGGAGAAGAGCCTTAGTCGGGGAGGTGACCAAGAACACGATGGTCACAGAGAGCTCTCTGAGATGGGAGAACCATCTCTGCAGCACTCCACCTATCAGGCCTTTATGGTAGAGTAGCCAGACAGAAGCTACTCCTCAGTTTAAGGCACATGACAGCCCGCTTTGAGTTTGCCAAAAGACACCTAAAGGACTCTCAGACCATGATAAACAAGTTTCCCTGGTCTGATGAAACCAAGATTGAACTCTTTGGCCTGAATGCAAAGCGTCACATCTGGAGGAAACCTGGAACCATCCCTACGGTGAAACATGGTGGTGGCAGCATCATGCTGTGGGGATGTTTTTCAGTGGCAGGGATTGGGAGACCAGTCAGGATCGAGGGAAAGATGAACGGAGTAAAGTACAAAGAGATCCTTGATGAAAACTTGCTCAGGACCTCAGACTAGGGCGAAGGTTCACCTTCCAACAGGACAACAAACCTAAGCACACAGCCAAGACAACACAGTAGTGGCTTCAGGACAAGATTCTGAATGTCCTTGTCCTCCTGAATGTCCTTAAGTATAGCTGCAAATAGCAAGGGGTTCAAGTTGTGGGCCCACTGTGCCCCTTGGATGAGCTACCGCTGTACTAATTTTCAAGCTTGTCCAATATTAAAACTCAACATCGAACAGATCATGCAATGTGCTTTGATGTATTTTGGATTATTTTTAATTATGTACTTTAAAACGTCTACTTCACCAGAAACGCTAGACCGATTGGTACCAAATTTGGTATATAGCATCTATGTACTCATTTCTTCAACCAGGACTCCAGCTCAAACAATATGGCCACTATGAGCCAATGGTGTTCGCTGCTGAACCCCTAATAAATATGATAGTTTGAGGCAAACATTCATTGCTGCCGACTGTTCTGTTCCAAAATACGTACTGGGAGAGATGACTGACTGTTCTGTTCCAAAATACTTACTGGGAGAGATGACTGGCGCCACGGGTACTGGCCCTACGCCGATGGTCAGTGTGGATGGCCTCTGAAGACGCGTCTCATCCTTGTCTTTATCCTTTTCTGACTTCTTTTTCATGCTGAAGAAAGAGGAGATCTGGTTCTTCAACTTCTTTGCCTTTTTCTGCTGTTTCGGATCGTTCCCTTCTTCATCTGACATGGAGGAGGGGAACCTAACATCTTCCTGAGGTAATAGTAACAATGATGGATGTCATATACTGTATTAGATCAAATAATCACAGCTTTGTACATCATAACCACATTCCACAACTTATTACATTCCATAGTTTCAGAGCAGCAGTTTTGCTCTATGACCGATGTGGTCTTGTATAGAATTTAAAACAGCAGCTAAAATCAGTCACAGGTCTTCTGTCTGACCGAAAACCACAACAAAACTCTTAAAATGGGGGAGTGGGATACCAGCTAATTACAGTACCAGTCAAAAGTTTGGACATCTACTCATTCAAAGGTTTCTAGGGTTCTACATTGTAGAATAATAGTGAAGACATCAAAACTAAGAAATAACACATGGAATCATGCAGTAACCAAAAATAGTGTTAAACAAATCAAAATATTTATTTAGACTCTTCAAAGGTGACACCCTTTGCCTCAATGACAGCTTTGCACACTCTTGGCATTCTCTCAACCAGCTTCACCTGGAATGCTTTTCCAATAGTCTTGAGGGAGTTCCCACATATGCTGAGCACTTGTTGGCTGCTTTTCCTTCACTCTGCGGTCCAACTCATCCCAAACCATCTCAATTGGGTTGAGGTCGGGTAATTGTGGAGGCTAGGTCATCTGATGCAGCACTCCATCATGGATGGCGTATCGCTGAAGAATGCTGTGGTAGCCATGCTGGTTAAGTGTGCCTTGAAATCTAAATAAATCACTGACAGTGTCACCCCACACCATCATACCTCCTTCTCCATGCTTCACGGTGGGAACCACACACGCAGAGATCATCTGTTCGCCTACTCTGCGTCTCACAAAGAGACAGCGGATGGAACCAAAAATCGCAAAATCAGACCTACGGACAGATTTCCACTGGTCTGATGTCCATTGGCCCAATCAATTCTCTTATTCTAAGTGTAGTCGTTTCTTTGCAGCAATTCAACCATGAATACCTGATTCACTCAGTCTCTTCTGAACAGTTGATGTTGAGATGTGTCTGTTACTTGAACTCTGTGAAGCATTTATTTTTCGATGCAATTTCTGAGGCTGGTAACTCTAATGTACTTATCAGCAGCAGAGGTAACTCTGGGTTTTCCTTTCCCGTGGCGGTCCACATGAGAGCCAGTTTCACATAGCGCTTGATGGTTTTTGTGACTGCACTTGAAGTATAATGTTTTTGAAATTTTCCGTATTGACTGACCTTCATGTCTTAAAGTAATGATGGACTGTCGTTTCTCTTTGCTTATTTGAGCTGTTCTTGCCATAATATGGATTTGGTCTTTTACCAAATAAGGGCTATCTTCTGTATCACACCCCTACCTTGTCACAACACCACTGATTGGCTCAAACGTATTAAGGAAAGAAATTCCACAAATTAACTTTTAACAAGGCACACCTGTTAATTTAAATGCATTCCAGGTGACTACCTCATGAAACTGGTTGAGAGAATGCCAAGAGTGTGCAAAGCTGTCATCAAGGCAAAGGGTGGCTACTTTGAAGAATCTCAAATATAAAATATATTTTGATTTGTCTAACACTTTTTTGGTTACTGCATGATTTCATGTGTGTTATTTCATAGTTTTGATGTAATTCACTAGTATTCTACAATGTAGAAAATAGTAAAAATAATGAAAAACCCTTGAATGAGTAGGTGTGTCTAAACCTTTGACTGGTACTGTATGTGACATGTAATTTCTTAGTACATTTTAAATAATGCGTTGTGATTAACAACGTGGATCCATCTCACCTCGAGTTGGTCTCTGAAGAAGCCTGGCAGGCCTGGGTTGGTTCGATTTGGTCTTCCGTCCTTCTCCAAAGAGCCACCATTTTGTGTCTGGTCTGCACCGCTGTCTTTAGCTGAGCGACGGAGGGGCAGGGTGGAGGGCCGTGGCTGCAGTCGTCTCTTAATGAGGTCCTTCAAGCCGTGTTTCTTCTCCTCCACTGAGCTGATTGCTTCATCCAGAGAGTCCCAGCCATTGTCCGGCCGCTTCCTAGACTCCTTTGCACTGGAAAGAAGAGACAGGGGAGATGGATAAAGAGGTAGGATGATTGGATTGATTGCAAAAATTAAATATAATTGAAAAATAAAAGGTTAAAGAATATTGGGTGGCATTTTTAAAACATACAACTGGGATGGGGGTGAATGGCAGGGATGTGAGGTGATGGGGATGACAGGTAATAGCCTAGATGGGGGGGGGGGGGGGGGGGCTACGTGAGAGAGTTGTTACCTGTACTTGTTGTGGTCTTTGTAGCTTCCCCCCACCGTCCCAAGCCGCTCGGTCGAAGGATTAGAGAGTGCGCTGCGGAGGAAAGCTTTCAGCACCAGACGAGTGTCTGCCTTGATCTCAACCAGAGAGATGGACGAGACAGAGGGGTTGGGAGATATAGGGTTGAGCGCATCAGTTGACATCACTGAGGGGTTGGGAGAGGTAGGGTTGAGCGCATCAGCTGACATCACTGAGGGGTTGGGAGAGGTAGAGTTGAGCGCATCAGCAGACATCACTGAGGGGTTGGGAGAGGTAGGGTTGAGCGCATCAGCTGACATCACTGAGAGAGAGAAATGTTATTGGCTGACACCTGACCTTTTTTGTGTCTTAGTATGCAGTATAGAAACTCCTACAAGTGCATGTTTAAAGTCAACTCCAAAGGCAGCCCCAACCTAAAGACACCAACGCTTTCATTAGTCAAGGGATTTGATTTGAACTTCCATCACTTTTATTGACCGACAGGCAGACTGACTGTATGTAGCCTAGATGCTTCCACAGATGGGTTAGCTGACAATGTCACAAAAATGATGTGCATGTTTCATTGGGGCCGAAGTCAGTGAGTTGTGATTCAGGATAGCCAAAACTACAAGAAACTGCTTTGTGGGGAATCGTAAGTGACCAATTTCAGCTAGTTTCATCTTGTTCTTGATACCATGTCTTGTTTTGAATGATTTCATGACAATGTTAATATGGCAAAACATTTGCTAGCTAACTAACCAACATCTGTAACAATGTATTTGAGACAAAAAGTGCTCATAGTGCAAATGTATTTATGTTTTCAATAAACGTTGGAGAAGAAATATAGTTTACAGTCTGTTTTTCCCCATAGTTGCAGAAAGTGTCGGTTGTGTTGCTAATGGAACAGTCTGATGCCATGGCACTCATAGGGAAGTGAAAGCAATGCCGTACACAAACACACGGCTGGAGAATCCAGTCTATCCACATTTCAATCATTCTACACACAAGAGTTCGAACACCAGTGTCGGTAACATTTACACATACATACACGTTTTAGTCATTAAATCTATGCAACCTGCTCAATCAGAGAAGTCAGAGTTCCTGAATTCCTAATCAGACCGTGTAGTCGTGGCAGATAATATTCACATTTTTGGTGACTAATATTCACATGGAAAAGTCCACAGACCAACTCCAAAAGGCTGTTGGAGCCATCGGCTCAGTGGGTTTTGTCCAACATGTCTCCAGACCTACTCATTGCCACAGTCATACCCTGGATCTAGTTTTGTCCCGTGGATAAATATTGTGGATCTAAAATGTTGTTCCTCAAAATCCTGGACTAAATCGGACCACCATTTAATTACGTTTGCAATCGCAACAAATAAACTCCTCAGACCCCAACCAAGGACCATCAATAGACATGCTATAAATTCTCAGACAACACAAAGATTGCTAGATGACCTTCCAGACTCCCTCTACCTACCCAAGGACTTGAGTAAAAACAAAAAGTTTTTTAATTGGTTAACCACCTAACTGTGAATCTAAATTTAACCTTTAATACCAGAGCCCTGAAGCAAGCTTCCAGAAAATAGGAACGGAAATGGCGCTCCGTCAAACTGGAAGTCTTCCGACTAGCTTGGAAAGAGTACCATGCAATATCGAAGAGCCCTCACTGCTGCTCGATCATCCTATTTTTTCAACTTAATTAAGGAGAATCCAAAATGTATTTTTGATACGGTCGCAAAGCTAACTAAAGAGCAGCATTCCCCAAGAGAAGATGGCTATCACGTCATCAGTGATGAATTCATGAATTTCAATGAAAAGATCATGATCATTAGAAAGCAAATTACAGACTACTCTTTGAATTGATATTTTTCCATAACTCAGTTGTCCTGAGTGCACAGAACTGCCAGGACCTAGAATAAATGGAGACACTTAATCCTGTATGTCTTGACACATTCATGGCAATAATCATGGCCTCTGAACCTTCCAGCTGCATACTGGACACTATTCCAACTAAACTACTGAAAGAGCTACTTCCTGTGCTTGGCCCTCCTATGTTGAACATGATAAATGGCTCCCTACCCACAGTATGTGTATCACACCACTAAAAGTGCTAGTAAAAAAGCATGTCTAGAAAAAGCCAAACCTTGACTCAGAAAATGTTTTTGTTTTTTTAAGTAAAATATATAAAATTGTTATTATATATATTTTATTTTTAAAATCGGCCTTTTTTTAAAAAGCTGTTGCCCAGCAACTCACTGCCATCCTGAAGGCAAATTATGTATACGAAAACGCTTCATTCTGGTTTTACAGCCCATCATAGCACGGAGACTGCACTCGTGAAGGTGGTAAATTACTTTTAATGGCGCCAGACCAAGGCTCTGCATCTGTCCTCGTGCTCCTAGACCTTAGCGCTGCTTTTGACACCATCAATCACCACATTATTTTGGAGAGATTGGAAACCGTAATTGGTCTAAACAAGTTCTTGCCTGGTTTAGATCTTATCTGTCGGAAAGATATCTGTTTGTCTCTGTGTATGGTTTATCCTCTGAAAAATCAATTATAGGTTTCAGTGTTCCTCAAGGTTCAATTTTAGGACCACTATTGTTTACACTATATATTCTACTTCTTGGTGATGTCATTCAGAAACACAATGTCAACTTTCACTGCTATGTGGACGACACACAGTTGTAAATTTCGATGAAACATGGTGAAGCCCCAACATTGCCCTCCCTGGAAGCCTGTGTTTCAGACATAAGGAAGTGGATGGAAGCACATGTTTTACTTTTAAACTCTGATAAAACAAAGATGATAGTTCTAGGTCCCAATAAATAAAGTGAATTGCTGTTGGATCTGACAATTAATATTGATGTTTGTACAGTTGTCTCAAATAAAACTGAAGGACCTCTGCGTTACTCTAGACCCCGAGTTCTCTTTTGATGAACATAAAGAATATATCAAGGACACCTTTTTTCCATCTCGTAATATTGGAGAGAAAAAAGGGGGAAAAAAAGAGTGTCTAAAAATTATGCAGAAAAGCTCATCCATGATTTTGTCACTTCTAGATTAGACTACTGTAATGCTATACTCTCCGGCTACATGGGAAAGGGCACTAAAACAAACTTCAGTTAGTGCTAAACACTGCTGGTCAAGTAGGTGGTTTTAGCCAGCTGGATTTAGGACCACGCAGACACCACAGAGCTTGCGGACAGGCTGTGTGAAGGCAAAGCTTCTGACCAGCACGGTGCTGCTGTCTCTGTGTGTTGCAGTTTTTCTCAGAGTTGTAAAAGCAGAGCAGAAACAGGCTACTCTTTATTTGACTGATGTAAGTTGGCAAGGCAACTGCTGTTTGACTTAACAGAAAAAAAGGTATTTATTCTCAGTGCTGATCTAAAAGTGTAACTGACATGTACTGTTAGCTAATGTTTCATCCCTTCTCGACTGAAGGTCTGTCTGAAGAGAATGAACTAGCTAGTAGCTACCACAGCCAGTTCAGCTCTGTGGTGTCTGTGTGGTCCAGTATCTAACAGCTGTTGTGTGTATGGAAATGTTTTGATGGCTTTTTGTCCCGTTTCAACAGAAGTAAATTAACTTGAATAGTTTGCGCCAGTTGAAGTACCATTAGAGCTAGCCAAAAGTTGGCTAAAATGAATCACACTAGACCTGAAATCAGACAATGAAACCTGCGGGCAAATGATTGAAAACCGATATACTAACATTTGACAGCGCAATATGAGCAATATTTTATTTGAGTCAGTAAACCAATGTAACATTATTGATCTGTCAGTTTCCCTAGGTAATTCCCTACTTTTCACACTGACACGGTATAAACAGCTCTACAGACTACACTGTCATGGTGCACAGTCATTGCACAACATAATGATGATGAATGGATTAGAGGTCGACCGATTACGATTTTTCAACGCCGATACCGATTATTGGAGGACCATTAAAGCCGATACCAATTAAAATCGGCTGATTATTTTTGTTTTGTTGTAATAATGACAATTACAACAATACTGAATGAACAATTGTTTTAACTTAAGATAATACATCAATAAAATCAATTTAGCCAAGTAAATAATGAAACATGTTCAATTTGGTTTAAATAATGCAAAAACAAAGTGTTGGAGAAGAAAGTAAAAGTGCAATATGTGCTATGTAAGAAAGCTAACGTTTCAGTTCCTTGCTCAGAACATATGAAAGCTGGTGGTTCCTTTTAACAGGAGTCTTCAATAAGTTTTAAGTTGTAGTTATTATAGGACTACTTCCCACTATACCATTTGTATTTCATTAACCTTTGACTATTGGATGTTCTTATAGTATTGCCAGTGTAACAGTATAGCTTCCGTCCCTCTAGTTAGCACGCGCTAACTAGCTAGCCATTTCACTTCGGTTACACCAGCCTCATCTCGGGAGTTGATAGGCTTGAAGTCATAAACAGCACAATGCTTGACGCACAACGAAGAGCTGCTGGCAAAACGCACGAAAGTGCTGTTTGAATGAATGTTTACGCGCCTGCTTCTGCCTACCACCGCTCAGTCAGATACTTATGCAATGCAGGACATGCTAGATAATATCTAGTAATATCAACAACCATGTGTAGTTAACTAGTGATTGTGATTGATTGTTTTTTATAAAGATAAGTTTAATGCTGGCTAGCAACTTACCTTGGCTTACTGCATTCGCGTAACAGGCAGTCTCCTTGTGGAGTGCAACGAGAGAGGCAGGTCGTTATTGCGTTGGACTAGTTATAAGGTTGCAAGATTGGATCCCTCGAGCTGACAAGGTGAAAATCTGTCGTTCTGCCCCTGAACGAGGCAGTTAACCCACCGTTCCTAGGCCATCATTGAATATAAGAATGTGTTCTGAACCGAATTGCCTAGTTAAATAAAAGGTATTTAAAAACACAGATTGTTATGAAAACTTGAAAAATCGGCCCTAATTAAAAATCGGCCATTCCGATCAATCGATCAACCTCGAGAATGGACACAGATTAGAAGTCGACCGATTATGATTTTTCAAGCCGATACCGATTATTGGAGGACCAAAAAAAAGCCCATACCAATTAAAATCGGCAGATTTTTTTAAATGTATTCGTAATAATGACAATTACAACAATACTGAATGAACACTTATTTTAACTTAATATAATACTTCAATAAAAATCTATTTAGCCTCCAATAAATAATGAAACATGTTCAATTTGGTTTAAATAATGCAAAAACAAAGTGTTGGAGGAGAAAGTAAAAGTGCAATATGTGCCATGTAAAAAAGCTAACGTTTAAGTTCCTTGCTCAGAACATGAGAACATATGAAAGCTGGTGGTTCCTTTTAACATGGGACTTCAATATTCCAAGGTAAGAGGTTTTAGGTTGTAGTTAATATAGTATTTATAGGACTATTTCCCTCTATACCATTTGTATTCCATATACCTTTGACTATTGGATGTTCTTATAGGCACTTTAGTATTGCCAGTGTAACAGTATAGCTTCCACCCCTCTCCTCGCCGCTACCTGGGCTCGAACGAGGAACAACATCGACAACAGCCACCCTCGAAGCAGAGCAAGGGGAACAACCACTCCAACTCCAAGCGAGTGACGTTTGAAGCGCTATTAGCGTGTACCCCGCTAACCATTCAACATCGGTTACACCAGCCTAATCTCGGGAGTTGATAAGCTTGAAGTCATAAACAGCGCAATGCTTGAAGCACAGTGAAGAGCTGCTGGCAAAACGCACTAAAGTTCTGTTTGAATGAATGCTTACGAGCCTGCTGCTGCCTACCATTGCTCAGTCAGACTGCTCTATCAAATCAGACTTAATTATAACACACAGAAATACGAGCCTTAGGTCATTAATATGGTTGAATCCAGAAACTATCATTTCGAAAACAAAACGTTTATCATTATCGCATATACCCTGACTGTGCGCAATGAACGCAAGAGAAGTGACACAATTTCACCTGGTTAATATTGCCTGCTAACCTGGATTTCTTTTAGCTAAATATGCAGGTTTAAAAATATATACTTCTGTGTATTGATTTTAAGAAAGGCATTGATGTTTATGGTTAGGTAAGCGTTGGAGCAACGACAGTCTTTATTCCGCGAATGCGCACCGCATCGATTATATGCAACCCAGGACACGCTAGATAAACTAGCCCAAATTAAACTGCCTTCTACTCGGGCCCAGAATATATGATATGCATATAATTAGTAGATTTGGATAGAAAACACTCTAAAGTTTACAAAACTGTTAAAATAATGTCTGAGTATAACAGAACTGATTTGGCTGGCGAAAACCTGAGAAAAATCCATACAGGAAGTAAGATTTTTTTGTGGTAGTTTTCTAGTCAATGCCATTACAGTATCCATTGACTTAGGACTCAAATTGCAGTTCCTATGCACTCCACGAGATGTCAACAGTCTTTAGAAATTGTTTCAGGCTTATATTCTGATAAATGAGGGAGTAAGAGCAGTCTGAATGAGTGGACCCTAACCCGTGTCACAGAGCTTTTTCATGCGCGCAACCAGAGATAGTGCCTTTCTTGTTTACCTTTTATATTGACAACGTTATTTTCCAGTTGAAATATTATAGATCATTTAGGCTAAAAACAACCTGAGGCTTGAATATAAACATTGTTTGACATGTTTCTATGAACTTAACGGATACAATTTGAATTTGTCTGCCTGTTGTGACTGCGTTTGAGCCTGTGGATTACTGAAAACGTGCGAACAAAACGGAGGTTTTCGGACAAAGAGAGACTATCGAACAAAAGGAACATTTATTGAATATCATCTGAGTGCAAACATATGAAGATCAAAGGGATTAATTTTCTCTCTATTTCTGAATTGTGTAAGTCTTCTACTTGGCTGGTTACAGTTTATAATGATTTGTCTGCTGGGCTATGTTCTCAAATAATTGTAAAGGTTTGCTTTCGCCGTAAAGCATTTTTTAAACCTGTTATGGCTGCGATCCCTGTACAGGGATCAACATCAGGGGAAATTTCAGAGTGACAACTAAAAATACAACGTCGTAACATTAAACATTCTTGAAAATGCAAGTGTCTTACACCCTTCAAAAAATTGGAATCTTGATAATCAAACTACATTTTTCAATTTAAAATAGCTATTACAGACAACAATTACCATGCTTTTGTTTGAGAAGAGCAATCAACAACAGAAACATTTTCCGCCATGACAGTTTTTACACATTCACATCTGAAGGTACAATTATGACTTACATTCTGAGATCTTGCTCTTATTTCTCTTCCTGAGGGTCCGAGTGATAAAATCCATTTTTATAGCTTAAAATGAAACATTTTGTAACCTGTTTGTGCCGTGAATTCCATCTCCATCAATTTTTTACAGAGCATTTGACGTAATTACACACGGTAAAACATTGTTTATCTAGTCATGGTTGGTTTCAGTGCATTCCTCCGGATGTTTGCAACACAGCCAAACGTCTTTGTTTTTTTTGCGGGGAGTATTGACCGAAGTGAACTGATTTGAAGACAACGAGCAATGACTACCTGGCGCACCAATCATTTTAGCGAAGCTTCATTGATGGACTGTATTTCTGCCCAATGACCACTGATCTTCTTGAAAACTAGCTGGGTAGATAGCCAAGCTGAGGTAAACGCCAGTATGTAATGGTTTTGGGTTGGAGCACTATTCCTTGTTTGATATTGCATTCGTAACGAACTCCATTCTCGCCTTGACGATCAGAGGAGTTGCTGTGAGGCTTGTTACGCGCAGCTTTATTTCGGGAAGTTGTATTTTCAACGATTTCATTGAAGATATCATGGTGAATAAATCAGGAAAAGCGAAGTCAAAGTCTAAAGTGAAAGTGAAAAAAGTGAGACAGATTTTTTGTTTGAGGAATCTGAGTGTTATGATTCAAACAGGAACTAAGTTTCTGCAAGGACAGGACGTACTTCTGGACGGGTAAGTGCTAATGCCGTTTTATGAAGAAAAAAGAATAATAATAAATATATATATATATATATATATATATATATATATATATATATATATATATATATATATATACATATACAGTGGGGCAAAAAAGTATTTAGTCAGCCACCAATTGTGCAAGTTCTCCCACTTAAAAAGATGACAGAGGCCTGTATTTTTCATCATAGGTACACTTCAACTATGACAGACAAAATGAGAAAAAAAATCCAGAAAGTCACATTGTAGGAATTTTAATGAATTTATTTGCAAATTATGGTGGAAAATAAGTATTTGGTCACCTACAAACAAGCAATATTTCTGGCTCTCACAGACCTTTAAGAGGCTCCTCTGTCCTCCACTCGTTACCTGTATTAATGGCACCTGTTTGAACTTGTTATCAGTATAAAAGGCACCTGTCCACAACCTCAAACAGTCACACTCCAAACTCCACTATGGCCAAGACCAAAGAGCTGTCAAAGGACACCAGAAACAAAATTGTAGACCTGCACCAGGCTGGGAAGACTGAATCTGCAATAGGTAAGCAGCTTGGTTTGAAGAAATCAACTGAAATCAGCAATTATAAGGAAATGGAAGACATACAAGACCACTGATAATCTCCCTCGATCTGGGGCTCCGCGCAAGATCTCACCCCGTGGGGTCAAAATTATCACAAGAACGGTGAGCAAAAATCCCAGAACCACATGGGGGGGACTTAGTGAATGACCTGCAGAGAGCTGGGACCAAAGTAACAAAGCCTACCATCAGTAACACACTACGCCGCCAGGGACTCAAATCCTGCAGTGCCAGACGTGTCCCCCTGCTTAAGCAAGTACATGTCCAGGCCCGTCTGAAGTTTGCTAGAGAGCATTTGGATGATCCAGAAGAAGATTGGGAGAATGTCATATGGTCAGATGAAACCAAAATATAACTTTTTGGTAAAAAACTCAACTCGTCGTGTTTGGAGGACAAAGAATGCTGAGTTGCATCCAAAGAACACCATACCTACTGTGAAGCATGGGGGTGGAAATATCATGCTTTGGTGCTGTTTTTCTGCAAAGGGACCTGGACGACTGATCCGTGTAAAGGAAAGAATGAATGGGGCCATGTATCGTGAGATTTTGAGTGAAAACCTCCTTCCATCAGCAAGGGCATTGAAGATGAAACGTGGCTAGGTCTTTCAGCATGACAATGATCCCAAACACACCGCCCGGGCAACGAAGGAGTGGCTTCGTAAGAAGCATTTCAAGGTCATGGAGTGGCCTAGCCAGTCTCCAGATCTCAACCACATAGAAAATCTTTGGAGGGAGTTGAAAGTCCGTGGTGCCCAGCAACAGCCCCAAAACATCACTGCTCTAGAGGAGATCTGCATGGAGGAATGGGCCAAAATACCAGCATCAGTGTGTGAAAACCTTGTGAAGACTTACAGAAAACGCTTGACCTCTGTCATTGCCAACAAAGAGTATATAACAAAGTATTGAGATAAACTTTTGTTATTGACCAAATACTTATTTTCCACCATAATTTGTAAATAAATTCATTAAAAATCCTACAATGTGATTCTCCTCATTTTGTCTGTCATAGTTGAAGTGTACCTATGATGAAAATTACAGGCCTCTCTCATCTTTTTAAGTGGGAGAACTTGCACAATTGGTGACTGACTAAATACTTTTTTGCCCCACTGTATATACACTGCTCAAAAAACAAAGGGAACACTAAAATAACACATCCTAGATCTGAATGAATGAAATATTCTTATTAAATACTTTATTCTTTACATAGTTGAATGTGCTGACAATAAAAATCAAAGCAAAAATATCAATGGAAATCAAATTTATCAACTCATGGAGGTCTGGATTTGGAGTCACACTCAAAATTAAAGTGAAAAACCACACTACAGGCTGATCCAACTTTGATGTAATGCCCTTAAAACAAGTCAAAATGAGGCTCAGTAGTGTGTGTGGCCTCCACGTGCCTGTATGACCTCCCTACAATGCCTGGGCATGCTCCTGGTGAGGTGGCGGATGGTCTCCTGAGGGATCTCCTCCCAGACCTGGACTAAAGCATCCGCCAACTCCTGGACAGTCTGTGGTGGATGGAGCGAGACATGATGTCCCAGATGTGCTCAATTGGATTCAGGTCTGGGGAACGGGCGGGCCAGTCCATAGCATCAATGCCTTCCTCTTGCAGGAACTGCTGACACACTCCAGCCACATGAGGTCTAGTATTGTCTTGCATTAGGAGGAACCCAGGGCCAACCGCACCAGCATATGGTCTCACAAGGGGTCTGAGGATCTCATCTCGGTACCTAATGACAGTCAGGCTACCTCTGGCGAGCACATGGAGGGCTGTGCGGCCCCCCAAAGAAATGCCACCCCACACCATGACTGACCCACCGCCAAACCGGTCATGCTGGAGGATGTTGCAGGCAGCAGAACGTTCTCCACGGCGTCTCCAGACTCTGTCACGTCTATCACATATGCTCAGTGTGAACCTGCTTTCATCTGTGAAGAGCACAGGGCGCCAGTGGCAAATTTGCCAATCTTAGTGTTCTCTGGCAAATGAAAAACGTCCTGCACGGTGTTGGGCTGTAAGCACAACCCCCACCTGTGGACGTCGGGCCCTCATGGAGTCTGTTTCTGACCGTTTGAGCAGGTACATGCACATTTGTGGCCTGCTGGAGGTCATTTTGCAGGGCTCTGGCAGTGCTCCTCCTGCTCCTCCTTGCACAAAGGCGGAGGTAGCGGTCCTGCTGCCGAGTTGTTGCCCTCCTACGGCCTTCTCCACGTCTCCTGATGTACTGGCCTGTCTCCTGGTAGCACCTCCATGCTTTGGACACTACGCTGACAGACACAGCAAACCTTCTTGCCACAGCTCGCATTGATGTGCCATCCTGGATGAACTGCGCTACCTGAGCCACTTGTGTGGGATGTAGACTCCGTCTCATGCTACCACTAGAGTGAAGGCACTGCCAGCATTCAAAAGTGACCAAAACATCAGCCAGGAAGCATAGGAACTGAGAAGTGGTCTGTGGTCCCCACCTGCAGAACCACTCCTTTATTGGGGGTGTCTTGCTAATTGCCTATAATTTGCACCTGTTGTCTTACCATTTGCACAACAGCATGTGCAATTTATTGTCAATCAGTGTTGCTTCCTAAGTGGACAGTTTGATTTCACAGAAGTGTGATTGACTTGGAGTTACATTGTGTTGTTTAAGTGTTCCCTTTATTTTTTGGAGCAGTATATATATATATTCCATGTCAGATTATATTTTCAATGTTTTTACTCAAATGGAATGGAGTAGAACAGCAAACACACATGGCCACTGCGCATGCTACTCCTCTTCATTTCCATATGAAATAGCCATTGGGTGCTGGGGGTGAGTACAGGCCCACAACAATGGCCGAAGTTGAATGGAACAGCACTTCACCTTAGTGACTGTTCCCTCTGCTCTATACAATACATATCTGTTTATTTTATGTGATGATAAAAGGCTCATACAATACAAATAATTTTTTTATGTTTTCTTTCACGGTGATAGCGACTCCGACTGGGAGCCCCCGGTGCCAAGCTGCCCGCTCTACCTCTGCCCCCAGATGATAATACAACAATAAAAAACAGAAAACGTATGCTCTTTCTTTCTCTTTTCTTCCAGCATAACTGTGTTATATTCTCCTACATTCAATTAACATTTCCACAAACTTCAGAATGTTTCCATTCAAATGATACCAAGAATATGCATATCCTTGCCTCTAGGGCTGAGCTACAGGCAGTTAGATTAGGGTATGTCTTCAGGAGGAAATTGAGAACAAAGGAATGCAACCATAAAGAGGTTAAAGCACATGAAAGTTCACATGTTCCAGAAAGCATTTCTACCCCAATTTTTTTTTTTTTTTTTAAGTTTATGTTCAAATGCCTCTCCTGTGAAGTAGTGACCCGCGACATACGCCTAGTTTCCTGAAACGAGTCAAATGTACAAAAGTATTTAGACCATTTACTCAGTACTTTGTTGAAGCACATTGGGCAGCGATTACAGCCTTTTAGTCTTCTTGGGTATGACGCTACAAGCTTGGCACACCTGTATTTGGGGAGTTTCGCAGATTCTTCTCTGCAGATCCTCTCAAGCTGTCAGGTTGGATGGGGAGCATAGCTGCACAGCTATTTTCAGGTCTCTTCAGAGATGTTCAAATCGGGTTCAAGTCCGGGCTCTGGCTGGGCCACTCAAGGATATTCAGAGACTTGTGTGCTTAAGGTCATAACATTCGCCCCATTCTGAGGTCCTGGGCCCTCTGGAGTAGGTTTCAACAAGGATCTCTGTACTTTGCTCTGTTCATCTTTCCCTCGATCCTGATTAGTCTCCCAGTCCCTGAAAAACATCCCCACAGCATGATGCTGCCACCACCATGCTTCACTGTAAGGATGGTGCCAGGTTTCCTCCAGATGTGACACTTGGCATTCAGGCCAAAGAGTTCAATCTTGGTTTCATCAGACCAGAGAAACTTGTTTCTCATGGTCTGAGAGTCCTTTAGGTGCCTTTTGGCAAACTCCAAGCAGGCTGTCATGTGCCTTTTACTGGGGAGTGGCCACTCTACCATAAAGGCCTGATGGCGTGCTGCAGAGATGGTTCTTCTTCTGGAAGATTTTCCCATCTCCACAGAGGAAATCTGCCAGAGTGACCATCATGTTCTTGGTCACCTCCCTGACTAAGGCCCTTCTCCCCCGATTCCTCAGCTTGGCCGGGCGGCGGGCTCTAGGAAGAGTCTGGGTGGTTCCAAACTTCTTCCATATAAAAATGATGGAGGCCACTGTGTTCTTGGGAACCTTCAATGCTGCAGAAATATGTTGGCACGGTTCCCCAGATCTTTGCTTCGACACAATCCTGCCTCGACGCTATGGACAAGTCCTTCAACCTCATGGCTTGGTTTTTGCTCTGACATGCACTGTCAACTGTGGGACCTTAAATAGACAGGTGTGTGCCTTCCCAAATCATGTCCAATCAACGGAATTTACCACAGGTGGACTCCAATCAAGTTGTAGAAACAATGGAAAAAGGATGTACCTGAGCTCAATTTCGAGTCTCATAGAAAAGGCTCTGAATACTTATGTAAATAAGGTATTTCTGTTTTTTATTCTGAAAGCCTGTTTTCGCTTTGTCATTATTGCGTGTAAATTGATAAGAAATGTGTAATTTAATCCATTTTTGAACAGGGCTGTAACGTAACAAAATGTGGAAAAGGGGAAGGGGTCTGAATACTTTCCGAATGCACTGTATTTGCATATGTTATGATCTTGAGCTGGCTGGCTGAATTCTGGCAAAGAGTATGTTATTTTAGCTCAGCATGTCTAAAGATTCTCTATTTTTCCTGCTTTTGTTTGCTTGGAAATGTTGATACTGGAGACTTATCAGAAGAAACTGTTTAAGCTAGCATTTATAGCGGCAAAAAAAAATGCATGGCAGAAATGTCACATGTATTACTAGATTTGATTTATTACAAGATTAAGGGTATACTGTGCAACTTTCATAAGGTCTAGTAGGTTCCTTATATGGACTAGCCTACTGTATGACAAAGGGGTCTGTATTGAAAATTTGTTTTATTCATTTGAGCAGTCAAATATATATTTTATTTTTTCATGGCACACAAGACACCTGTTTTATTTGCGCCTGTCTCAGTGGATTAATCCATTGAGGAGGCTGCAGAGATGCCACGGTCCAAGAATATGAGGATTGTGGCTCAGAGGCAAGTCTCTCCAGAATGCGCTCTCTCACGCAATTTTGTGGGTATTCATTGTTTCATAGCAAACAGTGCACACAATGAAGTTATGTCAATCAATTACCCATTACATGCTGTACATCACCAATAGTAGCTTACATTTACAGTGAATTCCCATTATTTCTAATCTGCAATGTGTGTTTTGTTATGGTGATTTCTGTTAATGCATTAAATATATTATTAGTAGTAATTTACTGTTCGTTTTCATTATCGGAGTGGACATGTTTTTGTTTATTTCATTACATTTACGAGCTGTCAAATTATTGTCTTTTGTTTGAAACTCTCCTGTCAATGTTGAGTAAGGACGCGCATCTGATTATGCATATAGACGTAGGACATGGCCTGCATGTAAATGTAGCCCTATACATGTGCCCATTTGGGGATGTCTGATAGTATTTCTGATTGTCTTAACTCACCACCACAAATGAGCTGTGGAGCTTCTCAAAGTAATGTCTCTTCACCTCAAACAGCAAGTAAACAAAGTCTGTTTTTAGAATCAACTTAGAAAGACAATAGTTCCTCAAAGTATTTGAACAACATTTCCAGCTCTCTCCCTTTCGATAACCACTCGGCATGAAAGGGAAAAAATGTAATGCTCTGATCCAGTGGCAACGTCATAAAAATACCTGATTACTTCTTATCCTTTGCACATATAGTATACAGGTGTGTCTGTCCTGAACTCACTGGCATGGGAAACTGAGGGCCCAGAATATTTTATACAATGTTTCAAGTTCGCTAGCACGAATTTTGGGGCGACCCAGTTGATACAACGTTTCAAGATAATTGCTGACAGGCCATGCGTAGCCAATGTGATTTATAGGATATTTATTTTTATCAGGATATTTTCTACCTGCAGGCTGCAATGTTTTTGTATGTTGGCTTTATGTAGGTTATTATTACATATTTGGCGATGTAGATTAACCACAGCCAATGATTTTGAGATACAAAGACTATTATAAATTGAATAAAACTGTTCCACAAATTGTGCATATGACAATCATAACTGGCACGCAGATTGGTATAAACGGCAAGATAAATTGGCACTTCAAATGGAAAAGGTTTCCGACCACTGATATAGCCTATTACCGACAACTTCAGGAGCGAAGGCCGGCAGCAGCGGGTGAAGGACGGTGGGGAATAGTTTTTTTTTCCCTTTCTGGCTCCCTCGAGTCATGTGTGGGTCTTCATTATTTAATCATACAAGTTCAGTATGTACAGTTGATTTTGTTAAAACACACAGGGTGTGTCTATAAATGGAAAAATACACGTTTTAAAATGAAAGACCACTACTCTTGGTGGACCAATTTTTTTGTTTTGTTTTCGGGACAGCCTTAGTAGAAACGCAGGAAATGAGCTTTAGATACACAAACAAATTCTGAGGGAGGACCCCATGCCCCCCACTTCTAAAACCAAAGTTGCGCCCCTGCTAATGGCTGTAGTAAATAAGGATATTACTTCGTCCAAGAACTTCGTGCCAGCATCTTATCAGACTGTCGAAACTGACACCACGCCCTCTCCTTTCTTTAGTCATGGCATGCTAGTATCAGTTCAGGTGGTATCTGTAGCATGAATGTTCACAAGGCTACACTTGACTTACTTCAGCTTTTCAAAAATGGAAATGTGCTACTCTACATTGGTCATCGGCACACCACTAATACCCACTGATGTTTGAATGCCTGAACACCGGACCGAAAGTCGATTTTCCCTCAAAATATGTGGCCACTTAAATATTAACACGTTACCTGTGGTGGTTCGGTCCTCACTGCTCCACGCGACGCCGAATCGGATTCCTCATAAGGAAAACTTTCCAGTGGAGTAATATTAACTTTTCTAAAATATAACTTTTCTAAAATATATATATATAGTGCTAAGCGTTCGTCTCCTCTCCACTTCTTCAACTTCAAGCTAGCAACAGCAGGCTAACGTTACCTAGCTATCGCTGTAAGTTGTATTAATTCGATAGAAGACATTAAGACATATATAGCTAGCTAACGTTACATGTTTTTATTCGCTTCCACTATTGTCAGTCCTCACAGACCGCTCTTCATATTTGTCTACTTCTTATCGAATCTTGCTAGCTACTTTTGTGGGTCAATTTCAAGTCAACCGCTCTTGACCAAATTAAACTCGAAGTTCCAACTTTCCGCATATCCAAACTGATTACGTCAAAGACAGTAACGTATAAAGATAGGCAGAGATTGCTTCTCCAATAGAAATCCCCGAACCCCACTTGAGCCGCGTTCAACTACAAGTCGGAACTAGGAAACTCGGAAAAGTAAAAAATGCTACAACCACAGATAGAACAATGAGACAGATATTTCACCTGACGTATAAATGTGAAGCACCCGCTTGGCGTTTCCACTCACTACCAAATATAGTAGTAATAGGAAGCCCATTGGCCGGCAGTGGGAGAATATATAACTATATGGATTTTTGCCGAGATTCGGCAAATTTTCTCATCAATGAAACATTTGATCTCAATACAGTTTTCTGTCACCAAAACTAGAATACGTGCTGAACAGTTTGGACAACGTTTTGTAAACTTTTACTCAAAATTACAGCTGTTTAGAAGGAGTGCCAAAGCGAATTGTGTTATTGCACACGCTCACTTCAAAGAGGCGTTCCCTACTGGAACGCGCCAATCGGATCTCGCTAGCTCGCACCTCCTTGCCTGTTCTGCTCACTATGACTAATTTGTTCCCGTTATAAACTGTGGTCTATCTTAGTTGTAAAAATCTTTGATAAAACTGGTTGTAAATATACATGTGCAGTGTTCAATTAATCAGCAAGTTGGAAATTAGAGTCCTAGTTCCGACTAGCATTGAACGCGGCATTATAGAAAGTCATTGTGAAGTTGGCTAGCTAATGGTGCTTTCAAGACAACTGTGAACTCGGAAAAAAAACGAATTCAGAAATCTAGAAAAGCTCAGAGTTCCCAAGTGTAACAGTACAAATTTAGACCGTCCCCTCGCCCATACCCGGGCGCGAACTACGGACCTTCTGCACACATCAACAGTCACCCTCGAAGCATCGTTACCCATCGCTCCACAAAAGCCGCGGCCCTTGCAGAGCAAGGGGAACTACTACTTCAAGGTCTCAGAGCAAGTGACGTCACTGATTGAAACGCTATTTAGCGCCCACGCTAACTAAGCTAGCCGTTTCACATCCGTTACACAAGTTGGGATTCCGAGTTGGATAAGCATTCAAAACGAATTTTCTCAGTCGGAGGTTGTTTTTTTCAGAGTTCAAAGTGGTCTTGGATGCACTGAAGATGGAAGTCGGAGATTTCTCAGTTCCGAGTTCCCAGTTGTTGTGAACGCGGCATAAACTCATGCATGGGACAGGACACCCCATCATGGGAAAAATATGATTTGTCCCCCCAATATATCACTATAAACATAACTAATTTAAATAATATTAATAGTACGCAATGAAAGCACTTGTCCTGATTATAGACACTTAAGAACGCGTTAGAACGCGTTTTTGCTTCAAAAGATTGCGACCCCCTGCCCTTTGCTTCACAATGGTTTGATCCACTGCCTCTCACCCCCCATCCCTCAGCAGTAGCACATGATGCAGGTACTGTGCATGTGTGGGAATCTGACTTTGGGTCTGTCGTTGGTGGCTGACATCCAGTAAGTAGATCAAACAAAGGATATGTTAGACAATTCTTTACTTCTAACACTCAACACGAGAAAACACATTTTTTACTTATTGGTGACAGGCCGTATTTTCACGTCCGGATGAAATGCATGCCCAAATTCAACTGCCTGCTACTCATCCCCAGAAGATAAGATATGCATATTATTAGTAGATTTGGATAGAAAACACTCTGAAGTTTATAAAACTGTTAGAATAATGTATGTGAGTATAACAGAACATATTTAGCAGGCGAAACCTCGAGGACAAACCATTCAGATTTTTTTTTTTTTAGGTCACTCTCCTTTCAATGGTTTTCATTGGGAATCTAAGGGGGCTTCTTGCAGTTCCTATCGCTTCCACTGAATGTCAACAGTCTTTAGAAATTGGTTGAGGTTATTCCTTTGTGTAATGAAGAAGTACAGCCATCTTGAATGAGGGTCACTTGAAGTGTACTGTTAGATAGCTAGCTTTCTGCGTGACCAGAACTAGCTTCAGTTTGTTTTCTTCCTGTATTGAACATAGATCATCCCGTCTTCAATTTTATTGATTATTTACGTAAAAAAAATACCTACAGTTGTATTACAAAAGCAGTTTGAAATGTTTTGGCAAAGTTTACAGGTAACTTTTGAGATATTTTGTAGTCACATTGCTCAATTTGGAACCGGTGTTTTTCTGGATCAAACGCGCCAAATAAATGGACATTTTGGATATATATTGACTGAATTACTCAAACAAAAGGACCATGTGTGATGTTTATGTGACATATTGGAATGCCAACAAAAGAAGCTTGTCAAAGGTAAGGCATGAATTATATTTTTATTTCTGCGTTTTGTATCACGCTTGCAGGGTTGAAATATGCTTTCTCTCTTTTGTTTACGAGGTGCTATCCTCAGATAATAGCATCGTTTGCTTTCGCCCGAAAAGCCTTTTTGAAATCTAACATGTTGGCTGGATTCACAACAAGTGTAGCATTAATTTGCTAAATTGCATGTGTGATTTAATGAAAGTTAGATTTTTATAGTAATTTATTTGAATTTGGCGCACTGCATTTCCCCTGGATTTTGGCCAGGTGGGACGGTCCCACTTATCACAGAGAGGTTTAACCATCACGTCCTCATTTTCGCTGCATTAAAATTACAGGTCACTCGTTATGTTAGCTAGTGGGTTAGGTGACGTTTGCTAGCTAGCTACAGTAAGGCCTAAAGTAAGGCCACCAGACTGTTAAACAGCCATCACTGACATAGAGAGGCTGCTGCCAACATACAGACTCAAATCTCTGGCCACTTTAATACGTTGACTTAATAAAGGTATCAACAGTCACCTTAAATAACGCTACTTTGATAATGTTTACATATCCTACCCTACTAATCTCATATGTATATACTGTTCTATACCATCTACTGCATCTTGCCTATGCCGCACTGCCATCACTCATCCATATATGCATATGTACATATTCTTATTCATCCCTTACATTTGTGTGTATAAGGTAGTTGTTGTGAATTTGTTAGATATTACTGCATTGTCGGAACTAGAAGAGAAGTGTGCTCTTCACGGATGAATTCTGGTTTCAACTGTACCTTAATTGCATCTCAAATCCAAGATGGCAGCATGTTAAGTCGTTTGTCTGTGACTAGTACATTTGAACCTACTAATAACCTATTTATATATGGTTGTGTAGTGCAAACTATTTTATTTTTGCTGGTGTAAAGATCACGGGTCCTGCTCAACTCGGCACTTCATTACTTGAAGTTTACCAAAGTAACCCTATCTCTGGCTGGCCTGAGTTCCTCCTTCGTCTGCGGAGTGTCTTGTCCAAGCTGCTCCTTTTTGCTCTTCGCCTGGCTGTCAGTGGCAGCTCAACAATCAATACCCAATCTACTCACACGCGCAAACACTCACATTCAGACTCATACATACACGCTCTCTCTCTCCCCTTACCTTCGTTGGCCTATAATTTTGTATTTTTTTTGTCGGAGAAAATGACAGTTTTCGTGGTATTGCTTTGTGCACTTACTTTACTGAACTCTGGAGAAAACGAACATTGTCGCTGGGTGAGTACATTTGACAATGTGCTCTCCTGTCCATTGGACATTTTGTCTGCAGGAACTCGCTCTTTTTCACTTGTCCAAGTGCCGATGTATTTGTGGCATGATGTGAATAGTACGAATTTGTGTCACTACCAAAGTCTAATGGTTTTAAATTACTTTTGTATTGTCTGGCAACTCACTTGCAGAATTCGCTTGCAGTAGGTCTCTTAAAAAAAAGAAGCCGTGCAAGGTTATTAAACAGAGGTGCCTAGTTATTCTTCTTTTGTTGATATCAGGTAATGTGCAACCTAACCCTGGCCCTGATATGCAATGTCTCCAAACCCCCTCTGATTTTAAATCAAGATCTGGTTTTGGTATTTTTCATTTAAATGTACTGTTGTCAAAAATGGATGGGGTTAGGATTTGGGCTAAATCAACTGATGCTGATGTAATTGTGTTTTCTGAAACCTGGCTCAGCAAGTCTGTTTTTGATAAGGATATTTGTATAAGTGGTTACAATGTTTATCGCACTGATCGGGTTAAGGTGGGGGTGTGGCTATATATGTAAAAATCTAAATTCCATGTAAGTGTGGCAAAGTCTGAAACTATTTGTAAACAGTTTCTTGCTTTGAATATTGAGGTTTCAAAGGGCCTCTCTATAACTATGATTGGCTGTTATAGACCCCCCTCTGCTCTCGGTGATGCATTTTCTTCTTTGACGCACCTTATGTCTAAACTTCTTTACAGTGAAATGATCTTGATTGGTGATCTCAACTGCTGTTGGTTAAAGCCTGTGTCTGATGATTTAAAAATGTTTTGTAATTCTATGAATCTTACCCAGTTGATTAACTTACCCACTCGCCCAAATCTTAAATGCCCAGATAAATCTACTCTGATTGATTTGATATTGACAAATGTTCCACATAAATATTCTGCGGTTGGTGTTTTTTGTAATGATTTAAGTGACCATTGTGCTGTTGTTGCTGTTAGAAATACGAAGGTTCCAAAGACAAACCCACGTTTTATCCGTAAGAGAAATTTGAAGTGTTTTAATGAGCTGGCTTTCTTTCATGATTTGTTTTATTTTGACTGGAGGAAGATTGAGCTTATCCCTGATGTGGAAACTGCCTGAATTCTTTCATGATGGTTTTTCCCAAATAGTAAACAAACATGCCCCATTCTGCAGGTTCAGGGTTAAAGGGCGGGATAATCCATGGTTTTCTTCTGAGCTGTCTTGTATTATTCACGACCTTAATCTAGCCTGGGCTAAAGCAAGGAAATCTGTTCTGATGCTGATTGGCTTATGTTTAGGCAGTTACGAAACAAGTGTTATTTTCTTCTCAGGAAGGCCAAGTCTGAATATTTTATGTCTTACCACTGATAACCTGAATGACCCTAGAAAGTTTTGGAAGGCTATTAAGTCTATTTCTGGTAACAGTAATGTTAATGAATTACCGTCATGTGTTTTGAAGGACTCTGCTATATATGACAACTGAAATGCTGAATTGTGTCAATGAGCACTTTGTATCATCTGGTAGGCTGTTTGATTCAGTGTCCTCTGTCTCTGTACAACCCTGTGTGGATGAACCAGTGAGAGCTGGTCAAACATTTAGCTTTTTGCCATTCTCAGTGCAGGTGGTACATAAAGCCTTGAAATCCTTAGATCAGAGAAAGCCTGCAGGTCCTGATCTTTTGGATCCCTGCTTTTTAAATCTGGCAGCTGATTTCATAGCTGAACCACTTACATCTCTGTTCAATCTAACCCTGGAATGTAATGAAATTCCAAAGATCTGGAAATCAGCATTTGTCCTACCACTTTTAAAAGGGGGAGATCCAACTCTTTTAAATAATTATAGGCCAATCTCAAAGCTGTCACCCCTGGGGAAAATACTTAATAAAAAATAAACTTTTTTTTTATTTTTTTTACTAACTCTATTTTATCAATGTACCAATCGGGCTCAAGAAGAAGCATAGCACAATTACAGCAGCCATGAAGGTTTTAAATTATATCACTGAAGCCATTGACAAAAAACGGCACTGTCTCTCACTTTTTATTGATCTCTCTAAGGCTTTTGATACAGTTGATCATGCTATACTAAGGCAGAGATTATTGAGTGTAGGTCTTTCGGAGCATGCAGTTGCATGGTTTGCTAACTATTTGTCTGATAGAACTCAGTGCACTCAATTTGATGGGCTTATGTCTGTTACATTGTCTGTCTTGAATGGTGTGCCCCAAAGGCTCTGTACTTGGTCCTCTCTTATTCACTATTTATATAAATGATTTAGACAAAATGTCCAAAATACACAACTTCATTTTTATGCTGATGATACTGTTATTTACTGTTGTGCCTCGTCTCTTACAAAAGCTTTCCAGAACATGCAAACTGCTTTTTATACTGTTCAACATACCTTGTCAATTGAAGCTTTTTCTCAATACTGAGAACTAAACTAATGGTGTTTTCTAATGCAAGAAATAGACATCTGAACCTTTCCCCTATTACTACCTGTCAGGCGATTGAGGTTGTAACCTCATATAAATATCTTGGAATTTTAATTGATGACGGCCTCTCTCTTAAATTGCATATTCAACAACTTACAAAAAAATTGAAGCTGAAATTGGGATTTTATTTTAGGAATAAGGCCTGTTTTTCTTTTGAAGCCAGAAGGAGGCTAGTATCAGCTACATTTATGCCTTTACTAGACTATGGGGATATTTTATATATGAATGCTTCCGCACAGTGTTTGAGATCAATTGACACTCTTTACCATGGCACTTTGAGATTTATTTTAAACTGCAAAACCCTTACGCATCACTGCACTTTGTATACCAGGGTTGGCTGGCCTTCTCTAGTCACTCGTAGGCTCAGTCACTGGTATACTTTTATTTACAAAGCCATTTTGGGTTTATTACCATTTTATTTGTGCATTTTTATTGTTCAGAAATGTGGTGGGTACTCTCTTCGTTCGCTGGACTTTATCCTGCTAACTGTTCCAAATGTCCGAACTGAATTTGGTATAAGGGCTTTTATGTACTCTGCGCCATCGTCTTGGAACACTTTTTACAGAATACTTTTTAAACTGGAAGAACCTGTCCCGATTGGTGTTTTTAAATCACTGATGAAGGATTTTGAGGCTGATTCCCTGACCTGTCAATGTTTTTAATTTGCTGTTTTATACTCTTGTGAATTCAATGGTTTTTACTGGATTACTTGTAGTTTTTCATGTTGTCTGTCTGTATTTTTTGTTGTTGTAATGACTTGGTGCTGCCTATCTTGGCCAGGGCGCTCTTGAAAAATAGATTTTAATCTCAATGAGCCCTTCCTGGTTAAATAAAAAAATAAGCACAAGCATTTCGCTACACTCAAATTAACATCTGCTAACCATGTGTATGTGACTGATTTGAACATCAACCCATGTTTGCTGCTGTTTGATATGGAACGCCGTTTGGGTCTTAAAGCACGTGGTCAAAACGCAATCTTTTGAATACTACGTGTGTAAAGTGCAGGCTCTAAATTAACACGCGCACGCATTAAATTAACGTCTTCACTCGCTAAATTAGCGCCTACACGCGTCAAATAAGCACTTGCAAATGTGCTTGCAAGCGGTTCAACATGTGCTAAATAAACGGCTGCAAGCGGTCCTGCACACGTCAACGCCTACAGCTGCTAAATATACACCTACACGTTAACTTAACGCGTTCCTTAATATGCACATTTTACTAGCCAATTTCCCTAGCTCCTCCTTTCCTTTCCCTTCAACCATAATCAGTGTACAGTCAGTTTGATGCAACAATTGAAGATGGCGAAAATAAACTTCCTTATCTGCTGCAAACAGATCCTAAATGACTGCACTCGATAATCCTGGAATTGATGTCATTGAGTCCACGTTAACAAGGTTGATTATTTTTAAATACTATTATTAATCATAAAGTTGATCCGCACACCCTGGCCTTCGCTGCAGTGAATGGTGCAGTCTTGTAACATTTTTACAGCCCTGCTAGCTACATAAAGGTGATTTATTGTCGGAGTACTGACGTGAAACATGTTTTTGTATTTTTAGGCATTTTTGTATTTTCAGATATTTTTAGGCTGGCTAACTATAATTGCAATGCCACCTAGCCTTAGCCGCGCTAGCTCACGATTAGCATGAAAACATTTACAAAACTCCCAGAAAGCTCATTTGACCTAAGACAACCCTGTAAAAACGGTGCTAATATCTACAACATACCAGCTTTCCAACAGCACAGATATGACTTTTGAATACCCTTTGAAATGTTAATATTTCATCTAAGCCTATGATGCAGAAATGAACAACTTCAGAACCAGGAACGTTAACGTTAGTACTATGGCACTGTTTTAACAGGAATCGCAGTCCTATGGTCTCTATTTTCACAAAAATGTCGTCTTGCAGAATGGAAACCATGCAGAGGTGCCTTGACTGGGATAGGGGGAGGCTGATAAATGTTGCTTCAGCAGATCTAATTGATCAAGTATCTCAGTTCATTCAGGAGATTCGTTCCTCTGGCTGGCATGCGTAAGCAGCATTGTAGTGGGTTTGGTTGGGTTTACTGTTTTTTTCACTCTTCCTTCTCCTGCTGCCCATTGTATTTGTTTTTGGTCAACATTTCAATTTATGTCTTGGTTAAAAATCCAATATTATAAAAACATTACTTGGCCACAATTTGTGACAGTTACTGTAATTTCAAAGTGTTTTTGGAATGAGGGGTCGGGTGGTGTGACAATACATTAAGTAGCCTAAACAGTGTATCATTGTTACAGCCAGTTCCGGTTACCGTGCTCCTCGGACTTGGAGAGGAGCTAGAGGGGCACCTTGTTTATGCCATCACTCAAGAGCAACTGAGGTTTCTGATGTCCTGTGCTTTCAGTGCGTCTCAGATGGCAGATATTCTACATTGATCAACACTCAAACATAGTCTAAGGTCAGTTATTCTTGGACGTAATGCTATAAGGGGCGGCAGGGTAGCCTAGTGGTTAGAGCGTTGGACAAGTAACGAGTAAGGTTGCGAGTTCAAACCCCCGAGCTGTCGTTCTGCCCCTGAACAGGCAGTTAACCAACTGTTCCTAGGCCGTCATTGAAAATAATAATTTGTTCTTAATTAACTGACTTGCCTAGTTAAATAAAGGTCAAATAAAAAATATAAACTACAGACTTTAGTTTCTTACCAATCAAACAATTTTAGAATGACTACAATCAAGACAGGACTTTAAAATGACTTTAAATGCATGGTTTCCAGTTTCTTACCAATCAAACAATTTTAGAATGACTACAATCAAGACAGGACTTTAAAATGACTGATGATATTTTACATTACCTCATCCCTGTCCATTGTTACACTTTTTTTCCCAGACACTTCAATCTGTCACATGCACCGTTATATTCTGACATGTCAGACTTGGCTCTGGATGAAAAGATTAAGGACTTGGTGGCTGGGAACGACAAACTTCGACCGGAGGCTGTTCGAGCACAATTAAGGGCATTGGGAATCCGGGTGCAGAGACGCAGAGTGAGGGACAGCATGATTCGTGTTAACCTGAGGGCGGCTGCCCTCAGAGCCATGTCGCAGATGCTACATAGAAGGTCATAACGTGTTGCTGGACAAAACTCGTTATGGCACCTTGATGGAAACCACAAACTGATAAGGTAGGTGTATCTTTGTGATCGACCCAATTATCTATATCACTGGTGAGAAGTTGTACATTGTAACATCTCAAATTGTTCATCAACTTGTTCATCAACAACTAACATTTCAGTTTAGCAAGCAATGGCCCAATATATCAATCATGTGGATAATAATTGTTTTATTGTGTTTCTGCTACTTCTGTGATCGATAGAATATCTGCATCATGAAATTAACAAACATGCTTATATTGAGGACATACTGAGGCAAAAACGGTTGGAACAAAGTATTTGTGCCTAAGCGTGAACAACAGGAGAGTCTGTCCTCTTGACTCATTAACTTAATTCATTAACATTGTTCCACATTTTGGATGTTAATTTAATATCGGGTCTGCTGCTTTGTTATATACTGCAGGAACCTGATGCAGCATCTAAGTGGTAAAGGAGGATTGTGATGTTTGTATATTTCATGTGTTCAGCTTTTGTATCAACCAGTGCTGTGTTTTCTGATTTAAGTGGAGGATAGTTATACATGGTGGCATTGATGGGTACAGCTGCCTTGTTGTGTTTCTTCGTGCTTCCAGCAACAATCGCAGCAGTACTGTAATGCATTGCTTCATGAATGCTGTCTCCAGATATGGCGTTCCCTCCAGAGTTAGGACGGACCATGGAGGAGAAAACACTGTCTGCTTGTTGAATGTAATACATATTGAAAATATTATTTAAAAAATAGAGCTACATGCATCCTTAAAATGTCGTCTTGACCTACACATTGATTACATTCTATAGTGAGTGATGCATGCGGCTACATTTTTTTTCTGTAAATCATTTTCAGAACGCACTCACATTATGTTGGACAGCTTTATTGCTTTCTCTATGTTTTTGAAATGTATAAGCCTTTAAATTACCTTTTACTGACTATTTCTACAAATGAGGCTATACTTGTGGCAGCACCTATTCCTGTGACTACACTTCTTGTGGCCCCTCTCCACCTATACCACTTCCTGTGGCCTCCCTTCCACCATTCCCTGAGGCGTATCGTCCACCACACTCTTCTGTTGATGTTGGTGATGACAATGAGTAAGTCATCCCTGTAAATAATTGTCTTATTACAGATAAATTGTGAGAAGTATCTGAGCTTTGTTATTCTGAATGTCTCTTTTGGTGTTGACCTCCAAACACTGAAGTTAATGAGATGCCAACCAAATTAACATGAGGGACAACGTTTATGATTGTGCAAGGAGAGGCTTTAATAAGAGAGCCCACTTTAATCCGGAGGCAAATATAGACATGGTTTAGGGATGCTGACGGAAAAGGGGCAGCTGATGAGGATGGTCCCCCAAGAGAAATTCTCTGGCTGCTAATGAGTGCCATCCATTCCTCTGCAATATTTGAGGGACCTGATTGACAAAAAGGCCTTTCTTGCAACTCTCAAGGTGAGTTACACCAACAAAGACATTTGTTTATGGCAATATATATGACTTGAGTAAAACATTTCATTTTTCTATGTAATATGTCCCTTATTTACTGTTTGTCTTCTGTGTGACAGCAACATGGGGGTGTAGAGACATTTTTTCAGAGGCTATACAGACACGTGTGTGACCTACAACCTCCTGTGCCAGAACTGAAAAAAATTGCGGAATATGACTTCAGAGAGAAGTTGGAGAAGGTAAGTACTTTAAACTGTGATAAATGTTATGTTACTGTTAATTTGCACGTAAGTTTGAACATTTTGGGGGTTGTAGTTCATGACAACTTTTCCACATGGATTTGGTTTATTTGTGTTGGCAGTCAATTTTTAAGGGCAGTGATAATCAGTTTATTGTTTTGCTCATTTGTCCCAAAACACAGTTCAATAAACAATCTAAGATCCAGTTAGCACAAACTTTTGACGAGGCACAGGAAGTGGTCATGTTGGGTCCAGTGTGATACATTCGTACATTGGAGAGGGATTCTCTGGTGGAGTCAGCCACAAAGTTCTACTTAGAAAGCAGGATACGGGATGCTCTTGAGTAGTGTTTCCATATCTAAGGGATCTCAAGTTTAGTTAAATTCTTCAGGGTAAATTCATAGACTTGTTTTTACTTTATAGATTCAAAGAGGGTCTGGAGTGTTTGTCTCATGCCTTACATGAATAGACACTCAAGCCTCTTCAGAGGTTTTCATCTACGCTGAGAAACCTCTTTTGGCCAAAGACATAGCTTCTCTTTTCAAAACAGAGCGCTCCCCACCTGGTACCAATCAAAGAGCAATAAAGAGTAATATGTTTCTGGAGGGACTGACTTCTGGAGGTGGAAGGTTAGATGCAAAACCATGATCATTGAAGTAACACGGCCCACATCAGTAAAACATCACCTAATCACTCAACTGTGGGACAGCATTATTCTTCCATTATTAAACCCAAACTACTTTCACTTAAGAGTATTGTGTTCTCCAACAAGTGTTACTTATGGACTTAATGTCCCCCACTTTCCTTTTTTTCAGGGGGAACACATACCCTTTAACCATGGAGAAGGTTTTCATTTTCACTTCTGGAGCTTCAGCATTCCTAGGCTGGGATTGCCAGTGGAGCCACAGCTACAGTTCTCTGCAACCGCACGGCAAGCTGTACCGGAGCGCCAAGTCTAGGTCCAAGAGGCTTCTAAACAGATTATACCCCCAAGCCATAAGACTACTGAACATCTAATCAAATGGCTACCCAGACTAATTTGCTGATACTCTATCTATGCATAGTCACTTCAATATCTCTACTGTCGCGCCCTGACCATAAAGAGACATTGTTTCTCTATGGTGAAGTAGGTCAGGGTGTGACTGGGGGTGATCTAGTTTATTTATTTCTGTGGTGTTCTAGTTTATTTTCTATGGTGGTGATTTGTATGATTCCCAATTAGAGGCAGCTGGTAATCGTTGTCTCTAAGTAGTTGTTTTTCCCACCTGTGTTTGTGGGATATTATTTTGTGCATTTGCACCACTTAGTCACGTTTCTTTATTGTTTTGCTTAAGTTTCACTTAGAAATAAAGATGTGGAACTCAACCTCCTTGGTCCGTCTCTACACACTATCGTGACATCTACCTACGTGTGTGTGTGTATATAATATATATATATATATATATATAAAACTTGACTTACCAGTGCCCCCGCACATTCTCTGTACCGGTATCCCCTGTATATAGGCTCGCTATTGTTATTTTTACTGATGCTCTTTAATTATTTACTTTTCTTGACACGGTATTGTTGGTTAAGGGCTTGTAAGTAAGCATTTCACTAAGGTCTCGACACCTGTTGTATTTGGCGCATGTGACATACATTTTGATTTGATTTAAGGGGAATTGTCCAAAACATTTATTGCATGACCACCTAGTGAATTCAGAATACTGCAGCCAATGTTAATTGATGTGTCCCAAAATAATTGATATGAATGTTTCCGACAGGATTTTCCCATCAGCAAAAAAAAAAAAGTTGTAGTGAAAGTTTTCAAAAACATTACAACCATAATCAATCGGACACAGGAATACAAATGTATGATTTATTAGTGGGTAAACTGAGAATTATTCAAAGTAGTTAAGTCATGTATGTCAAGGGACTTACAAATCTTTCAGTAAATATGGACATTTCATTTGCATGTTATGGCAATTAGACACTGTAGTTAGTACACAGGTCGTGGTGCAGCAAGTTTGAGGGTAGTGGAGAAGCACAAGTGGGACTTTCACGCCCTGACCATAGAGCTTTTTTATTCTCTATTTTGGTTAGGTCGGGGTGTGACTAGGGTGGGTAATAAAGGTTGTTTATTTCTGTTGGCCTGGTATGGTTCCCAATCAGAGGCAGCTGTTTATCGTTGTCTCTGATTGGGGATCATACACTGCTCAAAAAAATAAAGGGAACACTTAAACAACACAATGTAACTCCAAGTCAATCACACTGTCCACTTAAGAAGCAACACTGATGTGCAAATGGACAACAGGTGGAAATTATAGGCAATTAGCAAGACACCCCCAATAAAGGAGTGGTTCTGCAGGTGGTACCACAGACCACTTCTCAGTTCCTATGCTTCCTGGCTAATGTTTTGGTCACTTTTGAATGCTGGCGGTGCTTTCACTCTAGTGGGAGCATGAGACGGGAGTCTACAACCCACACAAGTGGCTCAGGTAGTGCAGCTCATCCAGGATGGCACATCAATGTGAGCTGTGGCAAGAAGGTTTGCTGTGTCAGTGTAGTGTCCAGAGAATGGAGGCGCTATCAGGAGACGTGGAGAAGGCCGAAGGAGGGCAACAACCCAGCAGCAGGACCGCTACCTCCGCCTTTGTGCAAGGAGGAGCACTGCCAGAGCCCTGCAAAATGACCTCCAGCAGGCCACAAATGTGCATGTGTCTGCTCAAACGGTCAGAAACAGACTCCATGAGGGTGGTATGAGGGCCCGACGTCCACAGGTGGGGGTTGTGCTTACAGCCCAACACCGTGCAGGACGTTTGGCATTTGCCAGAGAACACCAAGATTGGCAAATTCGCCACTGGCGCCCTGTGCACTTCACAGATGAAAAAAGGTTCACACTGAGCACGTGACAGAGTCTGGAGACGCTGTGGAGAACGTTCTGCTGCCTGCAACATCCTCCAGCATGACTGGTTTGGCGGTGGGTCAGTCATGGTGTGTGGTGGCATTTCTTTGGGGGGCCGCACAGCCCTCCATGTGCTCGCCAGAGGTAGCCTGACTGCCATTAGGTACCGAGATGAGATCCTCAGACCCCTTGTGAGACCATATGCTGCTGCGGTTGGCCCTGGGTTCCTCCTAATGCAAGACAATGCTAGACCTCATGTGGCTGGAGTGTGTCAGCAGTTCCTGCAAGAGGAAGGCATTGATGCTATGGACTGGCCCGCCCGTTCCCCAGACCTGAATCCAATTGAGCACATCTGGGACATCATGTCGGATGCTTTAGTCCAGGTCTGGGAGGAGACCTCATCAGGAGCATGCTCAGGCATTGTAGGGAGGTCATACAGGCACGTGGAGGCCACACACACTGAGCCTCATTTTGACTTGTTTTAAGGACATTACAAAGTTGGATCAGCCTATAGTGTGGTTTTCCACTTTAATGTTGAGTGTGACTCCAAATCCAGACCTCCATGGGTTGATCAATTTGATTTCCATTGATAATGTGTGATTTTGTTGTCAGCACATTCAACTATGTAAAGAAAAGTATTTAATAATAATATTTCATTCATTCAGATCCAGGATGTGTTATTTTAGTGTTCCCTTTATTTTTTTTAGCAGTGTATTTAGGCAGTCATCCCACTGTTTTGTGGGATCTTGTTTATGTGTAGTTGCCTGTGAGCACTTCATTTACTTCGCATTTCGTTCGTTCTTTGTTTTTTGTGCATTTCATTCAATAAACATGTGGAACCCATATCACGCTGCGCTTTGGTCCAAATGTTATTACGACGATCGTGACACTTTGAGTGAAGTAACTGAGGGCAGAAAAGGATATCAGGGTGCCCAGGAACTTGAAGCTGCTGATCATCTTCATGTACAGTAGATAGGAGAATGGTCAAGTATCACCATCTACTTTGTTTTGCTTATGCTGAGACTTGTCCTATCACCACTGTCATTTGTTGGGACAATAGGCGAACTGGAGTTGTACATAGTGTAGCACAATCTATTGTTCCAGTTTTTTTTATCGTTATCGACTGGGCTGCAGTGGAGACGGTAAGAAGCGGCTCTCCTTCCTATGGTGGCTGAAGACATTTTGCCTGACGTCAGATTGGAAAAAATGGAAACAGAACCATAAGAGCAGATTACTTTCTTTACTGGCACAGTTTTAAAATGTGTAATTGTAGTCACTTTCAATTGATTCATTGACTCCAAGAACCATTGATTGTTGTTCATAACATTAACACAACTGACAAACGTTGCTTGACTGTAAATTAGGATACATGTTTTAATAACATTGTATATTTGATTGGGCTTAATGTTGTATACCTTGTCTTGTGCATGCATGCCAATTGATACTTGATGAATCAGGTCTTCTCTGGTGCTTTATCAGCCCCCCCCCCCCCCCCCCCCTTGCCCACTCCAATATCCTCTTCATGGTTCCCTTCTGCAAGAGACAATTGTGAAAATAAAGCAGTACTGGGTATATGCCTGAAGTTATTTTACCCTAATAAGCTTCGATGGAATATATTTGAAAAGGGAACGTGCACATTAAAGTCTACTTTGTTCGAAAGCTGACATGTAACGTTCGATGTTAAAAAAAAAAAGGTTTAAGGTTGTCACTAGCCAAATTTGCTTTGTGTGAGCTTTTCTGTCTTCATGCTAATCGCAAGCTAGCGCAGCTAACGCTAGCATTTAAATGAAAGCCAGTCAGGCTGAAGATGTTGCCTACCTTAAGTTGTTTTGCTTAAATACAAGGCGTTGGGCTAAAAACGTAACTCAAAAACAAGCAAAATAAAGACAATAGTCCAAAAATCGAGAACTACCAGGATTTTGAACATGTCCGTTGACTAGTCTATGTATGCCTGGCCCTGCATGCAAGCAACAATCTTGCTAGTATGTAAATTAATTTACCTTGATAGTATTAACACAGTCCAATGTGTTTCCGTGGCTGTTGTAGTTTACATGTTTTTTTTCAGCAGGGCTTTTAATAAAACACATGACGGTGCCATTCACTGCTGCTAGTAGTATGACCGTTCGAAGCTACGGTTAGCTAAATTAGCTAGCAAAATATGACTTAGCTGATGCTAAGTACTGCTGATCCTGGTGCTAGATTAATGTTAGCTGAATTGTATTGCCAGTGATGAGAAACAGATCCTTCCACTGTAAACTAGCTGATAAACTTTACGATTCAGTAACAACAAATTTCAAAGACAAAACCGTTACCTTGTAAAGGTTCAAACTCTGCTTGCAGTGGAAAAGGAAGTTCCTTCAAACTGAAATCTGGTTGAAATGAGGAGCTAGGGAAATTAGCATATTAAAGGAACTCGTTAAGTTAGCGTGTGCAGGTGTATATTTAGCAGCTGTTGGCGTTAACTTGAAGTGTGCAGGACCGCTTGCAGACGTTTATTTTGCACATGTTGAAAAGCCTGCAAGCATATTTGGACGAGCTTATTTGACGTGTGGGTAACGCCTGCGCCTGTTTACTTTATACACGTAGCATTAAAAAGATCGCGTTTTGACCACGTGCCTTAAGACCCAAACGGCGTTCCATAGTTTCAATTCGAGTCAATGAGAGAAGCTAGCAATACAATGTTGCATTCCTTAACTGGCAGGGTGTTTGTGTACACCGGTTGAAAGGCACTTGAAGCACGTAGCTAACATGAGGTTAATCCAGTCAATTGCACCATAGCGATTACGTTTTAGGTTGGCATGGTTCACACACACAATAGCTGAATTTGCAGAGCTAGCGAGCAAACATTAGTTAGCAAGCTAGCTAGTACCTATTTCATTTATGTGACGTCGTCAAAAATGGAATCTTTGCTATCGTCAGTGTATTCCAAGATCATGCTGTATTGCTTTTAAGTCCCTATGATACACTGAATTCCAAACTGAACAGAACTACACTCTCTTCTACCATTGTCTAAAATATCTTTAATGGTCACGTTGCAAAAGCTAAATTGTCTCTAGGGGACTTTGAAGCACCTTGTGCGCCGATCTTGGAGGTAACTGACGATAGCAAAGATTATAACAAACACCTCAGAAACGGAATTGGTGCTCGCTAGCTCTACAAATTAATCTATTGTGGGAAGCCAGGCAATATAAATTGAAAACATAAACTTTATTACAATTAAAAGGTTGCAGCTTACGTTGTGTAAATGGTGAACTCAGCTGTCAACCCTTGCCACTGCAATCCGTTTCACATTTGCTAGCTGACTAGCTTGCAGATCGAAGCCCATTGTGGAATGATACTAGATGATAGGAACCCATATCCTACTGTAAATAACCTGCACACTGTATGTGTGTGTGTGTCGCCAGCCAGGTAGAAAAATGGAAGAAGAGGACGGTCATCAGAGCATTTTTCAGTACACCAAAACGCAAATTAAGAACCATTAGTAGTAGCCTAATATCGCAAAGACTAGTTGATAAAATGTTAATAAGAAGAAGTGAAATGCTAATGGAATGTTGCATAATGATGTCATTTGGCAGATCAGACAACAGATGGCACACAGACAGCAGAGCTGGGGACAGATAGGCAGGGACAGACTGGCAGAGACAGGGAGTCTCAGGTAAGTTTGTTGAGTCTTTGTTTGGCAACATTATGTAAGGTTCTCTTTTTTTGGACTTGTAAAATAGGGACATAATTGGAAAATACCATGGATACCCCTACTCTCAACTTAAACTGGTGACTGAACCAATATTTGTTTAGGGTAATGGTATTGCTGTTGTGATTACCCTTGTAATCACAATACCCTTGTGATAGTTTTGGGTACCGGTAGTTAGGAGTATGGCAAACACCTTATTTATTTTCTAGGACACCTGGTGTTGTTGGTGTCCAGGAGGACAGGCAGTGTGCACCTAATGATGCATTTGGTTGAGCATACTGCCCTCTGTAAAACCTTGCGGTCAGTGGTGGTGGAGTTGCCGTACCAGGCTGTGATGCAGCCCAACAGTATGCTTTCGATGGTGCTCCTGTAGAACACCAAGGTCCCTCGGGGACAGACCAAATTTCTTCAGCCTCCTGAGGTTGTGTCACTGTCATGCCGCCTTCACCTCGGATCTGTGTGACTTGACCATTTCAGCTCTTCGGAGATGTGTATGCTGAGAAACTTGACGTTTTTGACCGTCTCCACGGCGGTTCTGTTGATGAAGATGGGGGCGTGCCCAGCTTGGTTCCTCCTGGAGTCCACAATTTATCTCCTTTATTTTGCGGATGTTGAGAGTGAGGCTGTTTACCTGGCACCACGCCGTCAGAGTGCCTTCCTCCTCTCTGTAGACCCTCTCATCGTTGTTGGTAATTAGGCCTACTGCTGTCATGACTATAGCGAACTTGGCCACGCAGTTGTGGATATACAGTAATTACAGAAGGGGACTGAGGATGCACCCTTGTGAGGCCGCTGTGTTGAGGAGGTAATATTGCCTACCTTCACCAACTGGGGACCACACACCAGAAAGTCCAGGACCCAGTTGCATAGGGAGCTGGTGATACTCAGACTGCAGTGTAGGCCTATGGGTTTTCACTACCACCGGACCTTCAGAGATACTTGATCTTTCTACCCTTTTGACAGCCTCCACATAGGAGAGAATCTCCTGCCTTGATTTTGGCAACCTCTCACCCTTATAGGGCTCTCCAAGGATTGCACTTCGTGCTCTTCACCACAGTTACAATATTTTGCTCCATGGCTATTCTCTTCTACTAAAAATGCAAAATCTCCTTCATTGTGATTTTTTCCACATTTCAGCTTCTCTCGTCTGCAGATACTTCTTACATGTCCAAATATTTTACAGCAATAACATTGTAAAGTCGGTTTACAAAAGCTCTGACAGAATAGTACACATATCGTAGCTGCACTAGAGTAGGGCAAGACTCAAAAAAACACTAGAACAGACAACACTTCTCCTTCCTGCTATTAACCATACGATTCATCCTACGCGCATCAACCACTCCTGGAATGTTCATTAATAGAGTAATGTCAGCATTATCCGAGACTCCAGACATTTCTCAATTGAGAGGTGCCCTGCGCCATAGCGCAAATCATGATACATAATATCCATCAGCTCAATTGATATCCAACATATATTTTTTCTGATCCGCAGAAACCAGAACAAGCCTACTTCTTGTGATCTTCACTGATTCTACTTTACCCAATGCTTTCTCCATAATTTTGGATGTTTTGAACGGGTTCCACAAGTCGGCATGTCACAGTTTAGTGTGAACCCCTTATAACTCCATCCAACACAGGATTTAATGTTCTCAGGCACACAACCCCAAAACAGAAGACCAGGACAGGAAAGTTTTATTTTCAATTCATAGGTTAATATGGATTGTACCCCACCTCCCACAGCAGATTGTACGATTTCCAGGACTGTGTCGACACAATAGACCCTCCCCTTTACCTCCTCAGGTAAATATCGGGCATGTAAAAGTGATACACTGCATTATTCTGATATGGCACTGCAACAATATGGTGAAAGGCACTACAAATCTCACTCCACTGCACACGGAATTATTCTGATGTGGCACCGCAACAAGATAGTTATTCTAAGGGAAGACACTGAAAACAATATGGTGAAAGGCACTACAATCTTACTCTGGTGCTGCACACAATATGGAACCCTCCCCTGGCCCTGCTCTACTCTGCCAACCCCTCTAAAGGACAAAATATGGAGGGAGAAAGACAGACAAGAAAACATACAGGGTGGAGATAGGTTCTGGATTTCTCGGGCCCGATGAGAACCATATCCCCACAACAATAAAATAGTAAAGATCTCCATCTAGCGATGTCCTGGAATGCTCCCAGGCTGACACTGCTCGGCGACTTCTCCGATGGCCCCGCCTCCGGTGCTGAACGAGAGGGAGACAGACGGCAGAGAAACCTGCCAACGATAGTGGTTTTCAGTGGCGTGGCGAAACAGCCCAGAGAGAGAAAGTAGTGTAAGAGGATCGCAGGAAGAAACACGTCCCTTACTTAGCAGAGCTAAATCTCCTAGATTTGCGTTTTACCAATGCCTCTCTCGGTCCTCTGCTCTCGGATCACCAATCAGCTCCAGTCTCAGTTCGTGGTCAGCACAGCCTCCCACTTCCTCACTCGAATTAGCTGGTAAGACTTCTTGTCCCACAGACACTGGTCCAGTGCAAACACCCAATCTTTACCTCCTTTTTCTCCCCTATTTCATGATATCCAATTGGGATCCAAATATGATCTCATCTCATCGCTGCAACTCCCCAACGGGCTCGGGAGAGGCGAAGGTCGAGTCACAGCCTCTTAACACCCGCCTTCTTAACCCGGAAGCCAGCTACACAAATGTGCCGGAGAAAACACTGTTCAACTGACGACCAAATTCAGCCTGCAGGTGCCCGGCCCGCCACAAGGAGTCACTAGTAAGGAGGCAAGGAGTCACCACCCCAGCCAAACCCTCTCCTAACCTGGATGACGCTGGGCTAATTGTGTGCCGCCCTATGGGACTCCCGGTCACGGCCAGTTGTGACACAGCCTGAGATTGAACCCAAATCTGTAGCGATGTAGTGCCTTAGACCGCTGCGCCACTCGGGAGGCGCACGAAATGGACACTTGCATTGGGACTCGATTCCCATGGAGAGACATTCTCTGATCAACTCCCAGCACCGAACAACACAAAAGACAGCGCTTTTAAAGGAAATGATAGCCCATCCCCAGCTACCTGTCTGATTAGCTAACTCGCTGCAGGCGCATATGATCAATCAATCAATCAAATGTATTTATAAGCCCTTTTTACATCAGCCGATGTCACAAAGTGCTATACAGAAACGCAGCCTAAAACCCCAAACAGCAAGCAATGAAGCACGGTGGCTAGGATAAACTCCCTAGAAAGGCAGGAACCTAGGAAGAAACCTAGAGGAACCAGGCTCTGAGGGGTGGCCAGTCCTCTTCTGGCTGTTCCGGGGTTGAGATTATAGCAGTACGTGGCCAAGATGTTCAAACGCTCATAGATGACCAACAGGGTCAAATAATAATAAGTGGATGTAGAGGGTGCAACAGGTCAGCACCTCAGGAGTAAATGTCAGTTGGCTTTTCATAGCCGATCAATCAGAGTTAGAGACAGCAGGTGCGGGACATGGCAGCACGTCCGGTGAACAGGTCAGGGTTCCATAGACGCAGGCAGAACAGTTGAAACTGGAGCAGCAGCATGACCAAGTGGACTGGGGACAGCAAGTCATCAGGCCAGGTAGTCCTGAGGCATGGTCCCAGGGCTCAGGTCCTCCGGGAGGGGAGGGAGAGGGAGAGAGACAGAATTAGATGGAGCATACTTAAATTCCCACAGGACACCGGATAAGACAGGAGAAATACTCCAGACATAAGACTGACCCTAGCGCCCCGACACAAACTATTGCAGCATAAATACTGGCGGCTGAGACAGGAAGGGTCAGGAGACACTGTGGCCCCGTCTGACTACAGGGCCAACCAAGCAGGATATAACCCCACCCACTTTGCCAAAACACAACCCCCACACCACTAAAGGGATATCTACAAATCACCAACTTACTACCCTGAGACAAGGCTGAGTATAACCCACAAAGATCCCCCCCCACGGCACGAACCTGGACAGGAAGATCACGTCAGTGACTCAACCCACTCAAGTGACGCACCCCTCCTAGGGGCGGGATGGAAGAGCACCAGTAAGCCAGTGACTCAGAACCCGTAATAGGGTTAGAGGCAGAGAATCCCGGTGGAGAGAGGGGAACCGGCCAGGCAGAGACAGCAAGGGCGGTTCGTTGCTCCAGTGCCTTTCCGTTCACCTTCACACCCCTGGGCCAGACTACACTCAGTCATATGACCAACTGAAGAGATGACTCTACAATAAAGACTTAAAGGTCGAGACAGAGTTGGTGTCTCTCACATAGATAGGCAGACAGTATATGATGATGATAACATGATAACACCAGCCCCACCACCCACTTATCTACCAATCCATCTCGTGACGGGTATATCATTTTTTTTCCACAAAAAAATTGCTCCTACAAGATACAATGGTGTATTATCAGAACTACACATTATTTCCCAATTATTTCCCAATTTTGCTACTTTTCCATTCTTCTGGACCAACGTCCATTCATTCTTATTTCCACCGCCATGAGGTTCAAGCATCATTACCGCTTCTACCAAACGTAACATCTGCGCATGTCCGCTCTCTTCTTTTTCTTCTTCTTTAAAGTTTTATGGCAGACTACACCTATTGGTGTATTGCCACCACCTATTGTACGGGGTCTTCTTTGACATTACTGCGGTTCGCAAACAAAAGATATAAGTGCATTCCGCCACCTGCTGTTTTGGCTGTATATCAGCCCAAATAATGAACAAAATAAAACTAAACTAAATTAACTAAACAAAACTCAATGTACTCCTTTATTCAGATTCAACTGCCAACACCAATCACTACCTGCTCTGGGGCCTGAGAAGGAAGAGCATCTTCGGACAGTATTATTTGCAATGTTTCGGCAGATGCTATTATGTCCAGTTTCTTTGACTTTTTGTTAGTTTGTGCAGTATAATTAACCGCATGTGCAATAAACACCATAAAATCCACCTTCTTCACAATCAGCATATCAGCTGTTGAACAACATTCTGAATCTCCACAGTCTGCGGAGCATCCATCACCATCTCTTCAGCTCCCTTTGCTCAACAGCGGCTTGGACATAAAACAACGGCTTGGACATAAAAGATGTCTGCTCTCAGAAAAATAAAAAAAAAGAGTGGAAGCTCTTTTCATGTCACTTCGATACAGCTACACCAGCGGTTCCCAAACAAGGGGTCGCGACACTGCGTGGGGTCGCCTGATATAAAAATGGGGTTGCAGGAGAATTTCCAAAATCATTGTGATGTGTTTAAGCTTAAAAATCTAAATGATAATTATTCAAATCTAAAAGATACAATTCAACCAGAGAGAGCCCTTAGATCGTGGGAGAAGGCCGCATTTACCGTTGCACTTCAGTCATTCCCACGGTGAATGACTAGGCCCGCTACGCTATGAAACCACACACTATTGCAGAGACTCTGATATTACCGGCTGCAATTGATGTGGTGAAAACAATGTGTGGGGAGGCAGAGGCACAGAAACTCACATCAATACCTTTGTCAGAGAAAACTGTTGAACAAATCATTTATGCTATTACTAGCAATCAAGAGGAAACTCTGATGGAAGGACTCAAACTCCCCAGTTTATGCCCATGCATTGACTTTTGTTTACTGTACATGTCGGGGGATGTTATTCATGAGGACATATTGTTCTGTCTCACAATTCCCGAGTATGAAACGGCACAGTTGATGTGTGCTGCGTGGCTATATTGACGAAAACCATATTCCACGGGATGGAAATGTGGGCTTTGGCATAGATGGGGCTTCATCTATCAGGGAACAGGGGCAGGCCTCTCTGCGCTCTACTTATGAATGTGTCTCCTTCTGCCATATGGAGGCATTGTATAATACACAGCTGGTGGCAAAAGAGCTGCGCACAGAACTTCAGGGAGATATACTGCAGCAGGCAACTTCGATTGTTAGCTACATCAAACCACATCAACTGCACGCACGCCTGTTTGAAAAACAATTTCACAATGAGGCTTGGAGGTTATCGAGGGTGAGTGTTGGAAAGATTTTTCGCATTGAGAGAGGAACTGTTGCCTTTCACAATGGATGCAAAAAAAAACTGGTTGACTTTCTGGGTAATGAAAATAAAATCTTTCCTATGTAAATGACATACGGTACTTGCAAGCATGCAGCGGAAATACAAAAACCAAGCGACCGATTCAGAGGAAATAATTCTTATTGGAGTCTTTCAAAAGCTAACCATGCCCCTTTCCCTCGGCTGTGCATGTTTCTAACAGAAAACAGCATTATAAGTGTCCCACACGAGTGATCACTCACTGCTCACCTCCATTTGGCTCAGTTGACATGCGGGTAAGTGAAGTCATTCAACTGATTGAGCTGTCATGTGACCGAATGATTTCACGGGTCACTGTGGAGGAGTTTGTGTTCCTGTCTCAAAGGGAATACCCTGCCGTCTCCCTCTGAGCAATAATGCCGCATACAAAAGAACTGGGAACTCGGAAATCTCTGACTTCAGTGTGTTCAAGACAACTGGAATCTCGGGGAAAAAACAATCTCCGACTGGGAAAAATCATTTTGAACGGTCATTCCAACTCGGGAACTCTGGCCTCTTTCTAGAGCTCTGACTTTCTGACCTGATGTTCACTGGCGTCATGATTTGACCTCAAATTTTTCAGAGTTCCCAGTTGTCTTGATATCACCGTCAGTGCTCTGGGGCCCTAAGAATTTTTCTATATCAAAATGGGGTCATGGCCCATAAGAGTTTGGGAACCCCTAAGCTACACACTTTTTTCACAGCACTTCAATAGAGCTAAGGCCAAAAGTGATTTTCGCTAAACCTAACCCTACTCCTTTTCCTAACCTTAATCTAATTCTCCAAACCTGCTATGTTAATTATCCTAATATGATGCATAAATTCTCCTAATCTGCTAGGAAAAGGTCACTTCTAGTCATAGCTGTATCTAAGTGGCGTGAAAAGAGTGTTTCTCAGCTCTTTACATTGCATTCAAAGATCAATCCACATTTTAAAACTTTTTATTGGATTTAGTTCAATCTTAGGATATAAAGTATGAAAAAGTCATTAAAAAAACATCTACAAACTGCACAGATTTTCATTATGTATCATACTATTTATTAGTAACCTGTACAGGCTGTGTACTGCATCAATAAATACATGACTTGTATCTAACAACAATGGCATGGAATCATTGTGAGGTCAGATGAATATTTAACAAATTCTAAAGGTTACCACAAAAAGCAATTTATTGCGTCTCCCGAGTGGCACAGCGGTCTAATGCACAAAAAGACCCCTCAACACCCAAACACACACGCACAACTTGTTGCAGAATCCTCAGCACGGCCCCCCCCAAACCATGCCCAGCGTCAGCTTAAAATCAGACACTGGTACAAGGATTGGGAGAGACTGTACTGAGAGAGTGAGAGGGAGAGAGAAAGAAAAGCACGAAAAAGAGAGGAAAGGCGAGAGAATGGTTGAACACAGACAATGTACAGAGAGAGAGGAGGAAAGGAGAGAGGATAGTTGAAGGGACGAGAGAGAGAGAGAGAGAGAGAGAGAATAAAAAAAGTGTACTGCATGACAGACATGATTGAAGGAAGAGTGAAAACACTGCTGATAAGACCATGCTCCATCTGAAATTATAGAAACACATCTGACCACCTGCGGATTATATGAGTTACAAACAAAAGCACATAAACAAGGTACATTCAAAAGAATACTGAGCAGAACATAAAAATAAATGCCACAGCATTGATACATTAGAATTAACAAACACATTATGGAGGTCTCTCTCCTGCCAGCCCATCTCTTTTTCACTAACTCTCTCTCTCCCTCTCTTTCTGTTTTCTAAAGTCTCTGCATGGACAGTTTCCTGACTTGCTTCTTGTAGCGCTCTTCTTACCGCTTACGCCTTCAAAGCCATTTCCTTGCCGTCATGTTGAACACATTAAGTAGTCCTCTCTCTCTTTCGCTCCTTTAATTTATTCTGGTGCTCATCTTCCTGCCTGCCCAATGCCCTGTCTCGTACCCTTCTCCCTCTCTACGTCTCCCGCTCCCTCTATCTATCCCCCTGTCCTTCCCTCCCTATCTCCCCCCAAATCACTGTTCATCTGAGAACCAATGGGGAGCCAGCCAGCAGGGTGAGGCACTTCCTCTGTGACAGGAAGCTGGGGGGGATAATGAGAGAGTGAGAGCGAGAGAGATAATGAGTGAGAGGAGGAAGGAGGGGGTGAAAAGAGAGATAGATGTCAATGTTGAAAATTCACCCATGAAATACAACTCTTGGTGGATTGTGTTTGTTACCATCATACAGTAAAAGGGTAGATGATGTATGCTTCTTTGATTACTTTGACTGAACTCGCTCTAAAACCTGGTAAGCAGCAGTGCTCTTTTACACCAAGGAAACTCTTCCTGTCCACTGGAAATGTCACAAGAGAGTGAATACATACACATACTGTGACCCTTGTGAAGTCCAAGAGTGTATGTTCAAAGTTGAAAGTGGTTTGAAGTGAGGTCAAGTTTAGCTGGAGAGAGAGAGAGAGAGGTGTTGAGTGGGCAAGACCAAGAAGAAGGGAGTAGAAAGCGGGATGGGAAAGATGAAGTGATAGAGGGAGGGCCATGTTCAAAGACAGACAGTAGATAAGTGCTCTCTTATAGAAGTTGAGTTGATGGGTTGGGTGGGTTAGGAGGTAGAGTCAGTCCATAGGGGATAGTGGTGATGTGATTGTTTGAGCAGGGGTTAAGAGTGTCTTGCGTGCAACATCCTCTCGGAATCTCCACACCTCGTTAACTCTGCTCCTAATTACACTCATTTAAACATTGCCACGGAAACACATAAATAATTGTGTTAGCATATAGGACCTTATATGGGCAGGCTGTAACTGAGTGTTTGTGTTGATTGTGATTATCAAGATTACAAGAACTGTATACGGCATACGTGTGTGTGTGTGTGTGTGTGTGTGTGTGTGTGTGTGTGTGTGTGTGCGTGCGTGTGTGCGCATTTGCAAGTTTGTACGAGTGCGTTTCATGTCCCCGTGAGAATTGGTTTGTCAGTCAGTCAGGGCATTATTTACAGTGGGTGTGGTGATGTGAGTAACAAAAACAGGAAATCCACAGTCACATAGGCAGGAAATGCTCCTGCTCAGTGACAGAGTGAGAAATAAACAAAAGCTCTGAAGGCCATATAATAGACAAGCGCCACCAGACGATTCTGAGGGGTGGTTCACTTACATAGATCAATATGTTACTGACGATTTGGTAAATATTCTCACATTTAAATTAGCCAAAGTCTTTTTGTGTTCAGAAAGAAAGCCACCTCAGGATTCCCCCCTTTCCAGACATTATTTCCCTGTTTGTACAGTATATGTGGTGTAAATTCACTTATTTCAAAATATAAGCAATGCACATTCCAACTCTTACATGAATCAAGCTAGGCCTCTTATTAATGATAAATGACGGTTAAATAACAGGCATTGTTTAGTTTCACATTTAGAATTTTATTCTTAGTTCAAACAGTTTCACAAAAAGGGAGTACACTAAAATGATTAGCAGTTTAAAGACACACACATACACAAAATGCAGCTACACACATACAAACACTCACTCATGTCTGCACGTACACACACGCACGCACGCACGCACGCACACACACAGTGCTAAATGTACAGATGAGGGAAGGGATTTTAAAAGGGGTAAGATTGCAAAAGTCAGATTGACAGAAAGGAATGGAGAGAGGACAAAAATATGGCATCACAGTAACGTCCTTATTCACTAGTATTTGTTTTTGATTGTCTTATACTCTCCTAGGTCATTGGTTGCATTAATCCCTGCTCGACTGTCATTGGTTAAATGAAATCCATGCTTGACTATGATTGGTGATTTCATTTCAACGCTTGATTGTCTTGTTTGATCTGAACAAACATCAAAAGGAATGAGTGAGTGAGTGAAGGAGTGAGTGAATCTGCTGGGATCCAGTTTCAGTTCATCATTTGATTGCCTGGTGCGCTGAGATCAAGCTTAATTGTAATTAATAGTCCAGTAGCAATACTTGATTGTCAGTGGCTGCTTCAGGCCCATACTAGATTGTCATTGGTGGTTCCAAGGCCATCCATGATTGTTATTGGCTGTGGTAGGTCATTGATACTTTTTTTGGTCGTTTTGTCATTATTAGAACGACTGATTGTAATCGCTTTGGATTGTAACGGATTGGGTGTTTGGGTATCTTAGTCTGTCACAGAGAATAGGTGGATCTTCAGATACTGGCAGGTCTGGTGGTGGTCTAGTGTCATGCCGTAACTGTGTTATTCTCACTGGAGTCTGGTCCAGTACTGACCTAAGTCCTGCTCACTACCCGACACACCAGGAGAGAGATATCCTGGGAGAGAGACAAAGACAGACAGAGAGAGAGACAAAGAGAGAAAGACAAAGCGAAGAAGGATGAGTTAGCAAAGTGGTACCTAAACTAAATACTAGATCTTCACAGACACACATGCACACATGCTGCAGAGACTCACCTGTGTTGGAGCTGGCAGAGTGAGGGGGAGGTAGGTGAGGAGAGGGGTAAGAGAGGGAGTCAAACTTCCGGGGCAGGGGGGGAGGAGAGGGGGAGGGAGGGAGCATGCAGGGGTAAGAGGGAGTGGACTGGGGGGGCAACGACTGGAGAGAGAGAGAGAGAGAGAGAGCAAAGAGAAGAGGAGAGAGGGACAGTAACAGGACAGGCAGGAAGAGAAAAGAGAGAAGATTGTTAACCAGTGATAAGATTGATGAGACAGAACAAAGATTCAGTAAAAGTTTTGGTTCAAAATGAAGGACTAATAGTCAATGGACGCCACGGAGTTCATAGCACAATAAAAAATAAACATTTGTTGAATTTACCTGCATATTGGAGAAGACTGAGAGAGAGCCGTAGCTTGAGAGAGAGTTGTCACTGCGACTGTGCATCGAGGCTTCATCAAGAAACACAGAAATATGTTTTAAAATAATATTATATACAAAAATACACACACACACACTTGTACACCTACAAACATATTGGGAAAAAAATGGTTTCTTACCTGAGCTGTTACCATGGTGAGAGTGATAGACACCTGTGTTGAAGGAGGTGCTGAGGGGGGCATGTGCCTGAGAACAGGAAGTCCCGCCCCCTGACCGCTTCTGATTGCGTAACTTCTCCTCCCTCCTCCATTTAGCTCGCCGATTGGAAAACCACACCTGTCAATCAATCAACCAACCTGTAACCATTCAGGTGTGTTTGTGTTGGAATATAACAAATATGTGAAAACTGGTGGTCCCAGAGGACTGGTTTGAGAACAGCTCAGGTACTACTTTGGTAGCAGCCATACTCTAATCTGACCACTAAGGGGAGTAAAGGATAAGAATAAAGAGAAGAGGTTTAAACAGACAGACAGAGTGAACGGTTGGTTACCTGAATGCGAGCCTCTGGAAGGTCGATTTTAGCTGCCAATCTCTCTCTGGCAAAGACATCTGGGTAATGTGTCCGTTCAAACTCTGTGATGTGGAGAAAAATTTGTCAAGAAGCCCACAATGGTTCACATTAACACACACACACATGCCCATGGCATTAAACTAAGCTTTTCCTTAATGTTTATTACTGTAATTTAATTTAATCTCCACAGGCCTCAACTGAAGCCTGGGGCTGGGGTTAGACCTTTCTCCAGCGCATCAATTTGCTCCTGGGTGAAACTGGTGCGATTCCTCTGGAGCTTTCTCTTCAGCTGGAGGTGATGCTGGGCGTCCTCTACCTCATCCCTCTCTCTTTGCACTCCTTCTCCTCCTCCCACCATCCGCACGCTCACATCATCCACCACACAGCCATCTAATGGAAAGGGGGAGAGAGATTGTTCTAGAACAGAAGGATAATTGAAGCTCTTTTCTTGGTGAAATGTGTGTGTTTGTGTGTCCACCAGTTACTGTCTGCCTGAGTGTAACAAGCGTTTATGCATCCTCCATATCTCCACATGTACGTATGCATTTCACTGTTTTGTGTTTGTGCACTCTGTCACTGAGTGTGTGTGTGTGTGTGTGTGTGTGTGTGTGTGTGTGTGTGTGTGTGTGTGTGTGTGTGTGTGTGTGTGTGTGTGTGTGTGTGTGTGTTTTGTAGCTGTTGGCACACTGTTTCTGCTCAGTCATGTGGAAGATTCTCCAGCTCACCCTAAGCTGACTCCACGAGTCACACACACACACACACACACACACACACACACACACACACACACACACACACACACACCACCTCTGTTTCCTATCTGTACCGTGCTGTGTTGGTTGATGGTACCAGTTGTTTGGCCCAGTCCAGCTGGAGGTGTTCTGTAGATTCAGCATGCTGAGTTTCTCACACATAACACTTCCCCTTCACCTCTGACCTCTTACTTCTCTCCTCCAATAAGAACACAGATCAGAACTACTGGAAGACAGAGGGGGGAGGAAGAGGAGAGAAAGGTAAAGGAAATAAGTGATCGGGTTTGGAGAGACAGACAGACAGACAGACAGACAGACAGACAGACAGACAGACAGACAGACACAAGCTTGTGCATTAGCCTACCACGGCGACACACGGGAGTTCATTACAAACACACTCAGTAATTAGGAGCTACATCCCCTCCACTCTGACACTGACTATACACACACGCATGGGAGGAGAGAGTAACACTGTCAGCTACCATTAACCACACAGGCAGAACACAACCCCAGATACAAACTACACTAATGATACACAGTCACAATGTAGAAGTAACATTACACACATTATTATACACAAACAGACAGAAGGGGAGCGGAAATACGTATGCACAACACTAAAGCTGTACTAGTGATACAGGGGAGCAGAATTACACACAACACTAGCTACACCTGTAATACACGGAGAAGGGGGGAGCACACTCACAACACCACATTACTCTAACCTTAAAGCTAACTTCACATTAATATGGTGCACTGAAAGGGGGGGACAAAAGTACATACAAAAATACACACTGACTACGTATGACAGTGATACTGGCATACAGAGAAATGGGGCAGAAATACTCACAACACTGTAACTACACTCGAATGACACATGATGATAGAGAAATAGAGCAACTAAACAGTCAATGGACTTCGGAATAACACGCAACAATAGGCCCTAATACAGCAAGGATGGAAGAGACTAACAACTCACAACACTGGACACACATTATCTTGTTTGTGGGGCAAGATATGCTCTAACACTATACACCTCACTCCACAGTTTACAGTTGATTCATGGATCCGTTAATCAGTGATCATGATTGAGACTGGAATAGCATAAATAAATCCTGCCTTGTCCTTTTATTCAAAATCTGTGAGTATGCTGTGCACTGACTCCCAACTATGACTACAACCAGGTATCGTAACCAGCATAGAGTCATACCGGTTATAAGCATAAGACACCGGACAGGCAGATTTCATAAATCGTTATTAGCAGACCTTTAGCTGGAAAACATACCAAGTAAAAGTGGGGAAAGGTTATACATTACAGAAGAAGTGGAGAAACCCTGAGGCATCAGTGAGTGAGAGCTAGTTCTCTGGCCATATATTCATGGACCTTGCTAGCGGGGTGTATCTCTACCTGTTTGCCTCACAGTGCCTTTCTGTATCTCTACCTCGAGTCAAAGGTCAAGTTGTCTTGATTCTGTGCGGTTCCGTGTGGATCCACCCTCTCTTTAGTCCAGTTGGTACTTTTGCTATACCTCTCACTGTCTGCCATAAATAGTTCCTATTTGTTTCGTTCAAATTTGCCTTGTTCTCTTATTTGGTCTCTGTCTGTGTCTGTCTCTCTTTCCCCCAACATTGATGTTGGTTGACAAGTTTAGTGAAAGGACACTCACCTCCTCAAGAGAGAGGATGCCAATGGTTTTCCAAACTTGATGTTTCTCTAGTCTTTCCACTGCTTCCAAGGTTTCGCTCTTCCTCCTCTTCCTCTCTTTCGTTATACCCTCATCCCTCTCCTCTGACCTCGCTTTTGTTGACTGTGTGTGCAAAGAGAAAGAGAGAGCAGGGAGGCGAGCCAGAGTAGAGATGGAGAGAGTTAGACAGAGCGAAAGAGAGGAGGCGAGGGAGGGGGGAGTGGGCCAGGGAGAGAGAAACAAGTCTGCAGGCACTCTGGTCCTCGGAGCGATGGATAGAGAGGGAGAGAGAAGGAGGAGGGAGGGAGGAAGAGAAGGATGACACACAGACTCAGTGTCAGTGTCAGGTCTGGACTTAATGCCAGGAAAAGGGGTGATGGAGAGAGAGCGCGAGAGAGAGAGAGACGAGGGGAAGATGGAGGGAGGGCTGGTAAAGGTATGGAGAGAATGAAAGAAACGTGAAGGGAGGGTGAAGGATGAAGGGAGGATGACGATCACCTATATCAATTTCAAAACAAGGCCTATTGACACTTTATTTGAAGGGCGGCTTCCAAACATTAATCCATAGTGTACCCATTTTATGTAAAAGCCATATTACTCATGATCTATGAGGTTACATGTCCTTGTACTGAATGTTGTTAGACATGCACCGGTATGTACTTGTTAATAAATATATAACAAATGATATATAAACGGTCTATGAATAACAACCTATTTAATACAGGCGTATAAAGCCATTCATAAGAACACCGTAGGTAAAGCTTTAAAACTGAAATGTGTTTGGCCTTATAGTGTTCCAACGGGTTTGGACTGTAGAGAGAAACTCTGACCTTTCGGATACAGAGGACAGGGGGAGAGAGACCACTGGCCCAGTTCTGGCTGGAGAAACTGCATACATTTACATTTGCAAATATGAAACAAAGGGTTGCATTCTAGGAACACACAGTTATAGCCATAGTACAAACACTTTGAGGTATACACTTCCATACACAGTACTTGTTTTTTTACACACACACACACACACACACACACACACCAGTGACACCCTCACACACCAGTGACACCGTCACGCACCAACTTGGTCAGTCGCTATCCTTACAGACTACGACGTGAGGCCCCTCCCCACATACACACACTCTACACAGTACAAGCTGCCAAATACGCGTGCTACGGAATGTTTGGCTTGGTTTCTCTCTGACTGCACTTTGTCACTCGTGACACCACATTTGCATATTTCATTGGATTAGCCCAGAGAACTAGAGAGTCCTTGACACTACAAAAATGAGAAGAGAGAATGCATCTACAGTTTGAGCAAACTAATGTTGAGTCCTGTGGGGTAATATATCTGTAATATAATATAGTGGCAATTTATTGAGGAGAACTCTATTACTCAAATCCCAGTTATCTATCTTTAGTCTTATTTGGTGTCTGCTGATGTTTTGGGCTCCTGAGTGGCACAGCAGTCTAAGGCACTGCATCTCAGTGCTAGAGGCATCACTACAGACCCTGGTTCGATTCCAGGCTGTATCACAACCGTCCGTGATTGGGAGTCCCATAGGGCGGCATACAATTGGTCCAGCGTCGTCCGGGTTAGGTTTTGGCCGTCATTTGTAAATAAGAATTTGTTCTTAAGTTCTTAACTGACTTGCTTAGTTAAATAAAGGTTAATTGAATACAATTAGAGAGCTCACTATGTTTTACAGTCATAATACAACACCTTTGCCTGATATTCTAAAAACTACACTACAAACAGATACTTTTTGGGAGGTAGACTGGATTGGATGATTTTCGTAACACACAACGTTAATGTCAATTGCATTTTAATTCAGGAAGTGCCTAAATTTACTTTCAATGAGGATGAGTTTTCACGTCTTGAATTAAAATGTTCTAATCACCCGAATTGATTGAATTGAAATACAACTGACTCAAACCTTAACAGAAGTGCACCACTACTTCAAGAACACAGAGAGAGAATGGAACGAGGAAGCTCATGTTATTATTATAAAGACTAGAGAATAAACAAGAAGACTTAAGTATGACTATAAGATCAGAAGAAGAAGAAGAAAGGGGGACAGGGAGGGCATGAGGAAGAGAGAGCGAGAGACAGGGAGAGAGAGATGGGAGGAGGGGGGAGGTGGAGGAGAAGGAGGGTGCCAACATGTTTTATTTCCGGTTGACAAAACTCTGCGCTCTCTCTCTCTCTCGCTCCCTCCCTTCTTTCCTTCCCTCCCTCCCGTCTAAACTTCCTCTCTCTCTGTCATTCTCTCTCTGTCGCTGGCTACAGAGAATCATCTGAGGTAAGAGATAGATGACATAAAAAAGAAGGGATTTTTTTCCCCAGAAACAATGAAGCAAGAATATAAGATATCTCTATAAATGTGTTTTAGATGTTTCTATGCATCCTGTCTTTGTATGAGTGGGTTTATGGGCATACATGTACACTGTATCTTGTGTGTCTGCCTGTATGCACAAGTGTGTGCAGGGCAGGCTCCAGGCATAAACTGCATAAGCAATCACTTAGGGCCCCAAGCCAATAGGGGGCCCCCAACTCCCCTAAATATATATATAAAAAAGTTTGTGGTCACTTAGAAATGTCCTTGTTTTCGAAAGTAGCGTATATTTTTTCTCCATTTAAAATAACAACAAATTGATAAGAAATACAGTGTATACATTGTTAATGTTGTAAATGACTACTGTAGTTGGAAATGGCAGATTTTTTATGGAATATCTACATAGGCGGACAGAGGCCCATTATCAGCAACCATCACTCCTGTGTTCCAATGGCATGTTGTGTTAGCTAATCCAAGTTTGTACTTTTAAAAGGCTAATTGATCATTAGAAAACCCTTTTGCAATTATGGTAGCACAACTGAAAACTATTGTTCTGATTAAAGAAGCAATAAAACTGCCCTTCTTTAGACGAGTTGAGTATCTGGAGAATTAGCATTTGTGGGTTCAATTACAGGCTCAAAATGGCATGAAACAAATGACTTTCTTCTGAAACTCGTTAGTCTATTCTTGTTCTGAGAAAGGAAGGCCATTCCATGTGAGAAATTGCCAAGAAACTGAAGATCTCATACAACACTGTGTGCAGCGCAAACTGGCTTTAACCAGAATAGAAAGAGGAGTGGGAGGAGTGGGATGCACAACTGAGCAAGAGGACAAGTACATTAGAGTGTCTACGTAGTTTGAGAAACAGACGCCTCACAAGTCCTCAACTGGCAGCTTCATTAAATAGTACCCACAAAACACCAGTCTCAAAGTCAACAGTGAAGAGGTGACTCCGGGATGCTGGCCGCCTCCAACATCGTTTTATAGAATTTGGCCGTACTCACAACCGACCTCGCAACCGCAAACGACGTGTAACCACGCCAGCCTAGGACCTCCACATCCGGCTTCTTCACCAGCGGGATCAATTGACCGATTTACTTATATGAACTGTAACTCAGTAAAATCTTAGAAATTGTTGCATGTTATGTTTATATTTTTGTTCAGTATATACACTACATGACCCAATGTATGTGGACACCTGCCCGTTGAACATTTAATTTCAAAATCATGGGCATTAATATGGAGTTGGTCCCTCCTTTGCTGCTATAACAGCCAATGTTACTCTGGGAAGACTTTCCACTAGATGTTGTAGCATTCCTCAAGGACTTGATTCCATTCAGCCACAAGAGCATTGGTGAGGTTGGGCACTGATGTTGGGCGATTAGGCCTGCCTCACAGTCATTCCAATTCTTCCAAAAGATGTTTGATGGGGTTGAGGTCAGGGCTCTGCAGGCCAGTCAAGTTCTTCCATATCGATCTCGACAAACCATTTCTGTATGGACCTTGCTTTGTGCACAGGGAATTGTCATGCAGAAACAGGAAAGGGCCTTCCTCAAACTATTGCAACAAAGCTGGAAGCACAATCTGTCTACCACTTCGCAGCTGAGTTTTTGTTGCGCCTAGACGTTTCCACAATAACAACACTTACAGTTAACTGGGGCAGCTCTAGCAGGGCAGAAATTTGACGAACTGACTTGTTGGTTAGGTGTCATCCTAAGAGGGTGTCATGTTGAAAGTCACTGAGCTCTTCAGTAAGGCCATTCTACTGCCAATGTTTGTCTATGGAGATTGCATGGCGGTGTGCTCGATTTTATACACCTGTCAGCAACAGGTGTGGCTGAAATTGCCAAATCCACTAATTTGAATGGGTGTCCACATAACTGGCAAGACAAAAGTATCTAAACTTGTAGGAATCATGGCCAAATACCGACTAGTCACACAGGGCACTTGCCCAGGGGCCCTGACCTCCAGGGGGCCACCGTTGATTTTGTTAATCACTTTTGCCCGTGAGTTGGGGGGGCCCAAAAGGCTAGAGCCGGCCCTGAGTGTGTGTACTGTATATGTGTATGCGTGTGTGTTTGTGTGTTACTTGAATATGCGTGCAGCTTTAGGGCACATTTTTTCAGTCTCTTGTTAGTTCATCCCTGTCACCCTCTCTCGCTCTCTCTCCCTCTCTCTCTTTTTCACTGCTGGGGGGAGGGGGATGGAGGTCACCATAGCAACCATGCCGGGACAAATTAATATCAAGTCCTTAAAACAAAACACACGAGCTTACGTGTGCGTGCGGTTGTGTGTCTGTGTGTGTGTGTCCTTTTCCCTTTCGTGACTCTATTAACTCTGTGAATTTCCATAAAAGGGGAGGGGCTACATTGATTATGAAATATTCATTTCTATATCCATCTCTCTCACTTTATGTCAATTTCCCCCACTCAATTCACTCTTCCCCTCCTCTTCCTTGCTTTTGTCTTTCCTTCTTTCCTCTCTCTCTCTTCCTCCTCTCTCCATCTCTTTGCTGTTGTGTGCCCCCAGGCACTGTGGCACGTCCTCCCTCCATCCCTCCCTCTCCCCTCCTCTCTCACTGCCCCTGTCACCTTCAATTGCTCCATGGAACTAGACACACTGCCTTAGGCGAGGGAAGAGAGGAGCGAGAGAGGAGACCAAAAGAGAAAGAGAGGGAGAGAGAGAGACAGAAAGGGAAAGACAGAAGAGAGAATGAAACCGAGCGGAGGAAAAAGAGGCAGACAGGGTATGTGTGAGATAGGGAGATAGCAAGAGAAAGGAGAAAGAAACCGAGAGAACTAGTTTGAATTAGAGGGAAAGAGAGAGAGAGAGGACATAATAAAAAGGTATGGTTAGAGGAGGGGATGAGAAAGTCTCAACTGTGTCGTTCAGCAACATCCTGTGTAAAACTATCCAATAACAGCAACACCTGCTGTCAACCATTGTCCTGACTGAGGAGTCCAACACTGAGAACTAATGGATTCCTGTTAACTAAGATAGCGAATCGGTTCCATTCCCAGAATGTTGTGAGAAGGTCTTTCTATTTCTATGGGTTTATGAGAAAATCTCAAGGAAGGACAAATGAAGTAAATTACACAATTGCGCAAATAATACAATGAAGTAGGCCTAAATAACACAATTAAGTAGGATCAATTCGGAATAAGTGCGACACTTTTTGTATTTCCGTCTGCTATAACCTCTTTTGACATCTATCCAAAATATTAGCTCAACACGATACATTTCTGAAATCCTCAAGAAGTTTCCTAATCACAGAAAAAACTGTGTTGATATCATATTGACAGGAGGGATGACACACCCATTTGTGTACAGTGAGTCAAAAGCATATTTTCATTTGGTAGACTGGGACAGCAGACTAAAATAACTAGGACACCATTATTATAGTCCCAATTGTACCCCAATGACAATTCAATTCAATTGTGTGTGATTAGGAAACATCTGAGGATTTCAGAAATGTATCATGTATTGGGCTAATATGTTAGATAGATCTCTGAAGAGGTTACAGGAGGCGTAAATGCAAAAAGAGTCCCACTTTTACTGAATTCACTCAGTAATAATCCAATCGAATCAAAATCTTATTTTATTAGTCACATGCGCTGAATACAACAGGTATTCACACATTACAGTGAAATACTTACTTACGAGCCCCTAACCAACAATGCAGTTTTTAAAAAATGAATAAGAAAGTAAAAAGTAACACGTTATTAAAGAGCAGCAGTAAAATAACAATAGCGAGACTATACACGGCGGTACCGGTACAGAGTCAATGTACGGGGGCACCGGTTAGTTGATGTAATATGTACATGTAGGTAGAGTTATTAAAGTGACTATGCATAGACGAAAACAACAGAGTAGCAGCGGTGTGGGGGGGGGGGGGAGCAATGCAAATAGTCTGGGTGGCCATTTGATTAGATGTTCAGGAGTCTTATGGCTTGGGGGTAGAAGCTGTTAAGAAGCCTCTATGACCTAGACTTGGTGCTCCGGTATTGCTTGCTGTGCGGTAGCAGAGAGAACAGTCTATGACTAGGGTGGCTGGAGTCTTTGACAATTTTTAGGGCCTTCCTCTGACACCGCCTGGTATAGAGGTCCTGGCGGTGTCAGAGGAATAGTTTAATCTTCCGCATAGGTCGTCAATTTTATTTTCCAAAGATTGCATGTTTGCTAGCAGAATGAAAGGAAGGATTTATTCGATTGCCTACCAATTCTAAGGCCCCTTTTTCTGTGCCGTCTCTTCGTACAAATGACGGGATCTGGGCCTGTTCCCGGGAGAGCAGTATATCATTAATGTCGGGCTTTTCGGACTCATTAAAGGAAAAAAAGGATTCTGCCAGTCCGTGGTGAGTAATCGCACTTCTGATGCCCAGAAGTTATTTTCGGTCATAAGAGACCGTATTAGCAACATTATGTACAAAATAAGTTACAAACAACGCAAAGAAACAAACTAAAAAACATGATTGGTTAGGAATAATTAAAATATCAGCCTTGTTCTCCGGCGCCATCTTAACATTACTAATAACAGTACAACAAGAAAATATTTACAGGGCATAGTACTACAAGTACCAGAGCCCTGCCTAACCTACAGGGGGTCCTAAATGTAGACTGGGGTTGCGGTCCAAAGACTTCAAAAACACACCCTCATCCACTTACCCTCGCCTTATGCCCTTGGGGGAATCCCCAACGCCATCTTGGAGGGTGGTCCAAATGATTAGCCAAGCAAGGGAAGTTTGCAACGTAAGCCCCTCAGCCCTAGTTTTTAGAAACTCCCCATAATTCAATTTGCGACGATTGCGCATTCGCTAAGAAAAGTCAGCGAAAACTTAAAAACAACATCAATGGAGAAGTCAAGATACAAGTGTAAGTAAAAAGGAATGCAAATAAGTGTGAAATTTTGCTGCTACGTAAAGAAAAATATGTTTTTGTTTGGTTATCTTTTGGAAATTGTAGAAATAAAACATTTTCCTTCTTCAGAAGTTCCAGCTAGGCAGGCTAATGGTAGTTAGCTAATTCATTTGCTAGCTATCATACAATTGGTATATATTATTAATTATATATTTAATATAGACATGCACTCATAATTGACTGTAGCCATATAAAACACCCACAAACTACCAGTGGCTGAAAACACAATCATCTCGGGATGAACGAGTGACGAATTTCCGGCCAATGGTAGTCCATTTAACAATAATTCCTTCCTTCCTCCCTTGCCCTGCAAGTGTATACTCGTCAGACGTGATGAAATGTCATCAGAAGTGTCCACTTAATTTGAGGGCAGAGGGGATAAGGTGTCGTTAAGTGTTTGGACAGTAGCCTGGATCTCTTTCATCCATTGGAAAAGCCTGTAAAACTGTCCCACTGTATTTTGATGCACCAGTACATAGTACGCACATTTACGTCACAATTTGGCACAATGAATTATTTATGACTGTTTTATAGCCTTAACATCAAAATAGAAAAAAAGCTATTCACCTTTAATAACCAAATGAAGTAGGCCTGAATAACACAATTAAGTAAATAACAACAATTCCAATGACAATATGGAGAAATTGGCTACATAAAATGAATGAATTAATGAATAATAGCCAATTCTAATCATATCAAACTCCGTTCGCATGACCAAACATTGAAAATAAATGATGCTAAACCTAAACAAAATACTTCCTTCTCATATAATAAAGTAGGAATGAATTAATTATTTTATCGAGGCATTAAAAGTTAAACTGATGTAACTGCCCTGAAAATTATACTGAGTGGAAATAGGCTAAGGTGGCTCTGGCGGGAGGTATGTGGTAGGAAGGAAGTCGGGAAACGAAAAAAGGGGGATTTTGAAGAAAAAAAGATCTGCTGTGGTTTCTAGATTGTTCGTTTCAAAAGGTATCCCACTCTGCCCCCAAGCGTTAGGTTTCCAGAACAACATAAGCATACGTTATTTATTTATGTGAAAATAATTTCCCCCCAATGCTGAATAAATTCCTTTATAATAAATATCACGTTTGTCTGTCGTTCCCGATATTAGTATGTATATCATTTTCGGACTTTACAGTGGTAAAGGCTACAGTGGTGTGGTTTTCCATCCTCCCTGGTTTCATATGAGTGGGCAAGATGCATGTCAATTGCATTGGGTTTTACCAAACAATGCTGCCTGCCATTCCTTGCCGTATGTTTATACACCTCAGGTGTCCCTTTACATTGCTGATGAAAACTTTCGTAAAAATCTCTTCATGCGCGCTCCGGTATGGAGGTTTGCGCGTTCGCATGTCAACGTGGCGCTTCAAAGCCAATCGAAATCAGTCTCGGGCTCCGTTAATCCCATTTCCTCGTTTCTATTGGTTTATTTTCTTGTCAGCGTGTCTGCGAATGGTCGACTGAGAAAGCGTGGCACCGCCTCCTTTATTGTAGAATTTAAAGAGGCAGGGAAAGTGCCAACGCGTATCTTTACAAGCCCAGAAAAAACCGTGATTGAGACGTGTTGCTAAAAATTGGTACGTGTTTTATTATTATTATTAATAATGCATGGACGTATATGCTCCAGTAAAGAAATTGAGTGATTTTGGTTGTTTAAAATTCTTTAAAAAAAACAACAAAAAACGTTGTGTACAGTTTATGCCAAGTTAAAATGTTCTTGAAGTAGCCTAAACTCATTGTCTTAAAATATGTAGGCTACCTAACTGCATCCCTTTTTGCTTGAAAACATTTTTTAAAATGAATTCACAGGCATTATTGATGTAATTTATTGTTGTATTCATTATTCAGAAGTGTTAAGACAACAGACTGACTGATTAATCCTAATTCATGTCAGGACTCAAGACAGTAGCCTATAAATAGGGCACAAAAGTGGAACACACTTTTTTATGACCATATGTATCACTGTTTGCATTAAATAAACAGTTATTGTCTAACCCAATAATGTATTATTTTGAGTGAGGCCCATGTGTCTGGCAAGTATCATCTCTGTCTATTTGTAGGATAAGTTCTGTTAGTCTGCTGTAGTGTCTCTCTCTTTCTCCTTTTTTCTTTCTCAGGACAGAAGATGCTGCTGCAGTCACTACCTTCCCTCATTCTCATCCTCGGGGTGGTGGTAGCTGTGCCCGCTAAAGAGAAGCGTGTCCATCGCCATAGTGACCTGAGTGACCACGCCCATGACGACTCCACTGGTTTCCATTATGACCACGAAGCCTTCCTGGGTAAAGAGGAAGCCAAGACCTTCGACCAGCTGACCCCTGAGGAAAGCAAAGACAAACTTGGGTACATTATGTTACAGAACTCCCATGCAGGTTGTGTCCCAAATGGCGAATATGCACTACTTTTGACCAGGGCCCATATTTCCTATGTTATGTATTACTATAGACCAGGGTCCATATTCCCTATGTACAGCAGTACCTTTGACCTGGGCCAATAGGGCTCTGGTCAAAAAGAGGGAACTATGTATGAAATAGGGTTCCATTTGGGATGTAGCCACACTCACTGCAAAGTTGGGCTCCCGAGTGGTGCAGCGGTCTAAGGCACTGCATTTCAGTGCAAAAGACATCACTGCAGTCCCTGGTTCGAATCCAGGCTGCATCACATCTAGCCGTGATTGAGAGTCCCATAGGGCAGTGGCCCAGGCTGTCCGGGTTTGGCCGGGCTAGGCCGTCATTGTAAAAATAATTTGTTCTTAACTGGCTTGCCTAGTTAAATAATAAAAAGTATAAATATGCAATATCCTTATTTGGGTATTATTTTAATGAGCTCTGCCCCAAACAAGATCAAATTTGGTTGTAAAATGTTACGTTCCCCAGCAAGAATCAAACATTTTGACCAAACAAAAGGGGATTTAACAAAGACTCACTGACAACAACCAAAACTAAACAGTTGGGGTTTTAGGAGGGGTTCTGAATGACACTCATGGGGGTTCCCACTGAAAATTGCATAGCAATAAAAACTGGGACCTAAAAGACACCCACCATGAGCACCCACTGAATTTGCAAAGTAAGAGGCAAACAAATGAAAAACCCACACCAAACTTAAAGACCGTAGGCAAACCAAAAAGTTTAGCAAAATGAAAACAGGGAAGATCAGACAAAGGAATGTTTTTCTAGAAATCAAATAGGGAGCGCCAACTAAAAGTGTTGACCCTACACATCTCTCAAGACAACTGGAGCACTGGGCCAGCTGCTCTTAAATATCACTTGGGCCAGTACAGGTGAAACACCTTCTGACTAACAAGGTGACACCAATCGGTGCACCCTACGTGCTAAAAGTCCAAACTCAAAACATAAATGGAAAAACGAAAACCTGTAACAAATGTATATACAGTATGCCTTATCAGAAATATACTCTTAGCATTCATTTGACATCCAATTTGATATGCTCCTATGAACTTCACGTTGGTGCTCATGGGTCCTTTTACATGGAAATTATCTTATACAGAAACCCAGCATAAAACCCCAAGGAGCAAGCAATGCAGATGTAGAAGCACAGTGGCTAGGAAAAACTCCCTGGAAAGACTGGAACCAAGAAAGACACCTAGAAAGGAACCAGGCTCTTGAATGGTGGCCAAGTTCGCTTCTGTAGGTAGTAGGCTTAGTTGGCTTGTTCTGTCCCTTTGGCAGGAAGATTGTAGATCGCATCGACACAGACAAGGATGGTTTCGTGAGCCATGGTGAACTGCACCAGTGGATCAAACACAGGCAGAGGAGGTACATCGAGGAGAATGTGCTGAAACACTGGAAGGAGTACGACCAGAACAAGGATGGGAAGATCGGCTGGGAGGAATACAAGAACACCACCTACGGCTACTACCTGGGTACGACAAGGGAGGGGGTGTGTGTGGGAGCATGGGTAGCCTAAATTTGAGGTGAATGAGCGAGGGGGTGGGACTTCAAAAGGGCAGTCCAAATTTACCTGAGGTGTATAGTCCACATATAATTAGTAGGCTTTATGGGTGTTAAAGATTGTTGGAATGATGGGCAGGTTTTGGCACAACCAAGATACTATTTATGTAGGATCAAATTTGATGAAATTACTGTGTAATATAAGGAGAGATTGATCATGAGCTACAAACACAATCCAAAAATGAGATGGGAATGAGAGAGGAGAGCTGAACATGACAGTACAGTAGTGGCCATACAGCTATGCGATAGTGGTGTCATCTTAGGCTCGTATTGTTAATACAAAGGCAGGGGAAGGGGTTAGTGATCAGTTTAGCCTATTAGATCATAACAAGTAACATTACATGGACAGGGGAGACCTGATCCTAGATCAGCACTCCTACACTGATACGCTTGATACATACGACCCCTGATCTTTGCTTTACAAAGCCATGTCTTGACTCTGAGAATGTCCTCCGCTCCGTTGCAGATGAGGAGTTTGACGACGTGGATGACAAGGCTAGCTACAAGGCCATGCTGACTAGAGACGAGAGGCGCTTTAGAACAGCTGACCGCGATGGGGACGGCATCGCCACCAAGGACGAGTTCACTGCCTTCCTTCACCCCGAGGAGTACGACCACATGAAGGCCGTTGTTATACAGGTCAGTCAGAGGACTGGGATCAGTCACTAGAGTCACAAGATCAATCAAATTCTGAGGAACATCCAGGTGGTGTACTTTTTTCTCCAGCCCACTTCTAAACTATTTTATTCTGTTTCGCTTCAGGAAACCGTAGAAGACATTGACAAGAACGGTGATGGAAAGATCACCCTTGACGAATACATTGGTTAGTCTCTCCTTCAACTTACTACCCTTTCCAAACAGAGAACATACAATATGTCATCAACCAAATGTAATTGTTTTTTTACACATTTTAATATGAGAACAAAAAATGAAATATTTTATTACCATCTATGCGTGATATTCTTGGGTCCACAACCAACTATATGTTAAATGAAAAGTGCTGGTATGCGTACACAAACAGAAGATAACCCAGAGATGCACAGCGTATTGACCAGTGGTTTTTAAACCGCTCCTCGGGTACCCCCAGACGTTTCACAATTTTGTTGTAGCCCTGAACTAGCTCATAACCCCTGGAATTTACTTTAGAAATACAACACCTACTGTACAAGCTGTAACCTGTTCTCCATCACAGGGGACATGTTCACACCTGAGAATGGAGAGAGTGAACCAGACTGGGTGCTGACGGAGAAAAAGCACTTCACAGAGATCAGAGACACCAACAAGGTACACTAGTCTGCTGCTACTGGATCACCTTAACATTGACAACATCCTCTCCTTATACATTACTATAACATCACTATTTAAGTCAGTACACTTACAGTACCCTACCCCTCAGACCAGCCATGTCAATACTTACACACACACGCACCCCTCTCTCTGTCAACATACTAAGTTAACAGGTTTGTGTCTGTTGTGTTGTCAGGATGGTTTCCTGGATAACCATGAGGTAGCTCAGTGGATCCTGCCAGGAGAGATTGACCATACTGACAATGAGGCTAAGCACCTCATCCACGAGACAGACACAGACAAGGTACGCATCTCCCCAGTCCTACTGCCTGATCTTACCACAAACTAAACTTATCATACCTGTATACCCATTACAACAAATGTTTCCTAATCCACTTCCACACACAATCTTATCCCCTCTGAAGCACCCCTCCTCATCCCTGTACCCCTCTACAACTCACACCTCCTGTGTTCCCCTTTCTACCCTCACCTCACATCTAACCACCGCCATAGCTACAACTATCGTGCAGTGCATACCCCCACCCGTTCACACCCCTTCCAACTCACCCCGTAGCATCTCCCCTTCCTCTCTGACCTCACACCTTCCCCCAACCTCACACCGACTTCTCATATGAAAACCAAATAACATCCTGTTACAACTGACCACTGTATTTGGTGACATGTGCAACGCATAGGCCTATCCTATGTACATTTTAAATGACATCTGTGGTAATAATACAAGAACAGTCTCCTAGCAGTTTAAATTAGGAACTTTGAAAATAGTAGCTTTTATGCTAAAACAAAGATGTTTACATCCCAAATGGCAACCTATTTCCTGTAGTGCAGTACTTCAGCCCTATTGACCCTGGTCAACAGTAGTGCACTATAGGGAATAGGGTGCCATTTGCGACACTTCAGAGACATGAGCCTGGGAGCAGATTCAGGGCTCTCTCACATCACATGTCATGTCATCACATGTCAGCCTGAACACCGCTAATAATCAACATAATGGAATTAATTGGGGGTAATGACCTGTTAATTATAATGAATCTCTTTCTCTCCATCTGTCCTTCATTCACACTTTTCTCCCTTTCTCACTTATCTATCCATTTCTCCCTCAATTTCATCCTTCTCTCAATCATGACGCAATGAATGGTGGTGGGCGGGACCTGAAACTTGCCTCCTCTGCGATTGGACGAAACAGGATGACAAAATAACCAAGAAGGAGATTCTGGCTAATTGGAACATGTTTGTGGGGAGCCAGGCGACCAATTACGGAGAGGATCTCACCAGGAGACATGACGAGCTTTGATGAAGTCATGCGAAGGCTTAGGGAGGGGTTAAGGGCTCCATGCAAATGGAGCTCCGTTTGCGCAGTTATGTACTTTTTGTGCAGCCAAATTTTTGGAACAGACCGTATACGTACTCTGTTTGCATAGAGCCCTCTAGGGAGAGGGATTTCCAAAATACATATTGGGGTTTTGTATTGTGAAAGGCCATACACTTATAATGGAGAATACTGTTACTATTATGGAGTTGGGTAGGGGGAAGTTCTGAGGGGAAAAGGTCACAGGTCATATTTATACTGTTGAAAACATTTCCATGGGAGGTAACGGGAGCATGGAGATGTTTACATACGGATACATAACCACAACTACAGCCTCTCTCACACACACAACACAATCATGCTCAAGTGTGAATAAAGACACTCCACAAGTCAACAAGCTTATTTTTTTAACAGCATATATAGAATATACACTTGGTTCACACGGGAGGGGGGGGGACGGAGGGGGCAAAATTGAATTACACTTGTGGTGAAACATTTCTCTGAATTTTAAATAAAGCCATGTTGGTTTTTCTACAAAAAGTTTAGTTTTTCTTTGACATGACATTTACTGTCCTAAGCAACTTAATTTGTTTCCTGGTGCTTGAATGGAGTTTACCACACCACTGCCACCTGCTAAATGGTCTGTTAGTTTACCCAGATTCCTTCATTCTCCTCTCTTAGGATGGGCGTCTCTCTCTCTCGGAGGTCATGGACAAGGTCGACTTCCTTAAGTCAAGCACGCTGACTGACTACGGAGGTATGTTGGCGGATGAGGGTCACCAAGAACTCTGACCCCCTTGACCCCAACACAGCCAATTTAACTTGATATACGGTACAGGCATGAATTGGTGTGTAGGCTGTTTGATGCGTGTGTGCCAGAGAAATAAAAATGACATTTCTCAGGGCTCTACAGTACGACCATTTTACTTGCATATGCACCTACACACTATGTGTGGCCAGGATTCTTTTTATTTAGAAGCACCAGTGTGCCTAAAATTAATACCTCAAATATTTTACCTTCTAAATTTCTTTGTGTGCACCTATGTGCTTCTCAGAATAGAACCCTGTATAACAAAGCTTCAAATAGCAGTTGGAATTCTCAGACTCCATACAAGAACAGACAACCACAACCGTATGTACAAATAATCAAGTATATGCCTTTGTCATGTTGACCGTCGTCTCTACACCATCATTACGGGTCGAGCCTCTTTAGCTTTCAGTCCCACTCCAGAGCCTGCAAACCCAGTTCCACCCTGGGAAGGAATAAAATATATTAACATCAGACGGTCTTCAATTACCTTTACAAACTAAGTACCCTGCTCGGTCTTGTACGTACATACTCTTTTAAACTCAAACAACACTCACCCTCTGTAGTGGGATGATGTCCTTCTCTGTGAGTTTGTCTCCGGTAATCGGGTCCGTCATGTCCTTCCTGATCAGCCTCTCCACACACTCCTGAGTCACCACCGCTCCACTGAGAGGAGGGAGAGGGGAAATAGATTTAAGAAACTGAAGAAGCGAGGGAGAGAGGTAGTAGGGATGGCTTGATGTAGAGGTGGTCCAGTAAATAAAAAGGAACCGAAGAGGGGTATACTTACGAGGGTTTGAGAACGGAGCAGGGGACACTGTTACCCAGAGTGTCTTTAGTCACGGCACACAGGTACCTCTCCTGGGAACAACATTACACAAGCTATTAACCCAATGAGCCCCATTAACACCGACGGGTTTTGGATTTCTAACCCCTTTTGAGCTATATACTTCTGGGTATTGGATTTGTCCATTTCTTCTGCATCTGTTGATACCAACAGATGTGTGATTAACAGGGGCTGAGCTAGAACAGTGTTTGTGAGACAAGGATGGATCCCGGTCTTACAAAAATGTCTGTAGAGCCCGAATGGTTTGAGCTACACACCATTTATGAAAATCATGAACCTGTTACATGCTCTGCTCTAGGACACTCACAAGCATCATTAGAAGGTAAGGGGTTTTTCTACATAGATCATAGGAGATCCCAGGACAGTGTAATAAGCTTATATAGTTGCTAACTCCAAACAGTAGTCACTGACTAGTTGTACATTTATTTCCCAGTGAGCAAAACATTTCTGTATTTACAGCAATCAAATTCCTTTTGCGCAGGTTTTTACTTTGGCGGACCTTTTTTTTTTATTGACACTTGTCAAGAAAACTCATGAATGCAACTATTTATGTAAAAGAGGGAGATGCATGGAGTTAGAGATAACAATGTGTAACAGTGTGCAGAGGTTGTGGTGTGGTCAGGCACTGACCTGGCGTGCGAGCAGGGCCACTCGGTCCAGACTGGGGTCCAGAGGAGTGAAGTGTACGTTGGTCAGCTCATTCATCTTCAGAGGCCGGCCAGACATGGGACACACCACCGTCTTACTCTGAGGGGGAGAGAGCGAGTGATGATTGAATTTGAACTCCCCTTTATTGGGTCAATAATTTGCTTTGCACAAACCCATTGAAATAGCAAACAGCTAAAATGTATGGTGGAGAGGGAGAAGGAAAGACCAACAGATCAAACACCTGGGGACAAGCTGACCTCAGAGAGATAACAGATAATAGAGAGATGGAGAACAAGAGGGGACAGACACAGGGAGCACGATGACATTGACATTTGGACAAGAAACCTAACAAGCTCTTGGCAGTGGAAGAGTCAACAATTGTTTCCCTAGGACAAAGGTCAGATCCTCAGTAAAGAAAAACAAGTGACCAGACAGCTGTGTTGAATGAGAGAAATGAAGAGAAAGAAGTAGAGTGAAAATGTGGGATAAGGGCATGGGGTAAGTCAACACTTTAGGACTTTGGCTTTCACTCACAGGTTTCTTGAGTATGGTGGGTTTGGCCTCTGGGGTGAGACTGGGGATCCAGAAGCTGGGCAGGGCCTGGGAGGAGCTGGTGCCGGCAGCAGGAGCAGAGGAGTCAGCTTTTGATGTACTGGCTGATGTACCCGCAACACTCTGGCTGTCTGACTCTTTGGCCTGGCCTGAAGAGATAGGTTAACTCAATCTACTGTTCTCTGTCCTACGTTCCTTCCAAGCTAGTAGACACACACTTACCAGAGGTAAAGGGGTTGATGGGTTTGGACACGATGCTGTTCTCCCGGGTCTTGAACCTCTCTGCTATCCCCCTCTCCTCAGATTTAGACTCCAGACGACTGTCACTCTTCTGAGTCTGTTTCTGCTTCTCGTACGCCTAAGATGAACAGTGAGAGGGTCAGATGAAGACAGATAGAGCTCGGTGCTTATTATCAGATGTATTAGGTTACAAAATGCAACTTTTTTTATATCATGTTAATGATATGTTAGAGAGACTACACTGAATGATTCAGAACCTGAATCATATTTGTCGGCCTTATGAATTATATAATTGACATGATATTTTTAAAAGGTTGGATTTTGTAACCTAATACATCCGATAATAAGCACCGAGCACCGTTGACATAGCGGTACAGGATTCTAATTACAACTTGAGGACTTCACATGTTGTGGTCGTCATCATCTTCAAAGTTGCTTCCGATGGTCGCGAGAAGCTAAATTAACATGACCAGCCTAATTCAAATGTAAAAGGCTTTGAAAAACAAACAAACTTGGTACACGCTCAGTGCTCCATTGACATTTCAGAGAAAAGTGTATACTAAAATTCTAAATGTCATGTCTCAAAATCGATATCCATCTTAACTTTATATTGTTTAATATCCTGCGGATTCGAGAAGAAATAACAAGTCTAAAGGGAAGGTGAGCCTGTCAGTAACCTTAAATCTTGCACAGAATCCAGCCTAGCTGAAGCGATTACATTTTCCAGATTTTGTTTCACTTTTTTCTCTGGCCTCCATTGATTTAGTCACCCCAATTCTGGCCATCCTACAACCATTGGTTTCGTTAAAGGATTATGTACACAATTAACATACCCATTGGTCAAAATATGCGATTGGCCACTAATTAATTAAATATCTATCGAGTGAGAGAAATAAAACTAGTCTCGGTGTTTTCTGTACTATTTCCCAAACGGGACCATTTTAAAGCCAGTTACCTTCATTTTCTTGGCGATCTCGGTCTTCTGGTGGAGTATGTACTCCAGGATGGCCTGTTTTTCATACAAGTATCCATCTGGACTGGATATACAACATTAACGTCTTTACGACACACAAACGGGTTATAAACGAGTTACACAACAATGATGTGTTTGTGTGAGACAAGGGGATTGCGACTTACGTTACAACGGGGTCCCTGCAAGTCTGGAGAGAAAGGCAACAGCAGTCGAAATCCTTTATGGCATCCTTTCCTAAACGCACACTTTGCGTCCCATAACCCGATGCCGCTAGATAAGAGAGAGCAGATGATGTTTAGCTGGCATGAACAGCTAACGTTAACCAACGTTGTAAAGACTCACCAGTGTCCTTCCTTTTCTCGTGGTAGGTGTAAACGGCTCCCGCCGTACAATTTTTCCCATGCCGAGTCATTGTCCGCTAGAGGTAAAAACACGTTAGAAAGACTTGTTATCTAACGTTAAACAACTTGCTAGCTACCAGAAAACATGTAGGTTAACATGCAAGTCTTAGCTAGCCAACGATAATGCTAACCAACGCCAACTGGTCCCACAACCAAACGTCAGCACCAAGCTTTGATAGTAAATAAATAATAATAATTACCCTCTTTGCATGGAACTGGGTAGTAGTTGAATCTAAAGAACAATAATACTATTAAAAAAAAATAGGTTCTTTATAAACAATATGTGCGTTTACAACACTGTGTCCGTTTCTAGCGAAGTCAATCCTGCGGATGTTGGTACGCCAGTGAAAATTGTTCGAGTCGTCTTCTTCATGAGTTGATTGTTGGATCCCATCCTATATTTGGTGCATACACCGCCACCTACTGTACTGGTGTATGAGGGCATTCACGGCCTACCCACATTCAATTATTGATACGGTAATACAACATTGGGGAAAAGGAAAATTGCCCAGCCAACTATTAAACCTAAAAAAAAAAAAAATACTACCCCCATTCCACTATTTAACCCTATCTAATCCAACAGTCTGAGAGGACAGAACACTACCACTCCACACCCCTTGCAACTGTTCTGCAGTAAATCCTCGCAATCCCAAGTACTTCTCTGCCGCTGGCACCACAACCTCTTTTCTGTGACTTCCAATCCATTCCTGCAGTACAATTGATAACCATGGCTATGAATGCTAAAAATCCCACCTTACTGAAGCACATATTCTTTCTCTTTCCCTCTCATACTCCATCAGTACATGCTCCTCTGTTTCCTGGCAGTAATCACACCTTCTTGTTGGATGCTTTCCTATCACATTTAACTTCTTATTCAACTGTCTGAGTCCCGCCCTTAATCTTGTAAAGATGGCCTCCTCTCTTTTGTCTCTTCCTGCCGTCCGCCCCTCCATGACATTCCACTTTACTTGGAATAGATGCCTGCCCTTAGGGTCTCTGTTACACTGCTCCTACCATCACTGCACCACCACATCAGGCCTTTTGCCTCTGCCTTGCTCATTGAAACTTCCACCACGTCACTGCTAAGGGTGTTTAGCCAGTACATCAGTTTTAATAACGTTCTGAGAATGCAAATTTGAAGTTATTTGAAGTTAAATAACATTCTAGGAACATTCTCTAAATGTTGTGAATGTTTTGAACGATATGTAAAGGTTATTTTGAGTTATTTTTTTAAAATCACTGCTAGCTTAGTTTCTGTTTTGAACATGGAAATTATTTTGCTTAGGTATTAATCATGCAAACACATTTCTTTCTTATTGTGGCACAGCATCAGTGAAATTCAAAACAGTGTCTTCTGTTCTTTATCCATGGAATTAGTCTACTGCAACACCAGGATGGAGCAACCATACCACGTTTTTTTGAACTCATACAAAGCTGTTAATTTTATTCTAGTCAAATGTGCCCCATTTCAAAGAATACAAACACTTATTAAGATCAGGTGTGGCCAATTAGTGGGCACAGCCAACAAAGCTAACACAGTTAACAAGAGTGGATAGAGAGTTTTATTGATGCTGAGAACAGAATATGTTTTTAAATAACATTCTTAGATCTTTCTTTGAATGTTCCTAATGTTTTCATGTTTTTTTATGGAAAGTTTTCATAATGTTCTGAGAACATGACTTTGTGAAGTTCCTTAAATGCACTGAGAATGTTCCAATGCCAAGCAACTATCCAGCACCATTACCAGAATGTTGTGGGAAGGTTGTATGCAAAATAACCATAGGACAAACACGCTCTCACCAAGCCCTAAGAAACATATGGTTCTCAGAATGTTATGTTCTAGCTGGGTACTCTGTCTGGCTTGACTTCCTCAATTCACTGCAATGCCATCAGCTCCGCCGTGTATGCAGACCTCATGGCTTGGTTTATGCTCTGACATGCACAGTGTACTGTGGGACCTTATATAGACAGGTATGTGCCTTTCCTAATCATGCCCAATCAATTTAATTTACCACAGGTGGACTCAAATCAAGTTGTCGAAACATGGCAAGGATTATCAACGGAAACAGGATGCACCTGATCTCAATTTCGAGTCTGGTAGCAAAGGGTCTGAATACGTATGTAAATAAGGTATCTGTTTTCAAATGTTTATACATTTGCAAAAATGTCTAAAAAGCTGTTTATGCTCTCGTTGTGGGGTTTTGTGTGTAGATTGATGAGGGGGAAAATGATTGAATCAATATTATATTAAGGCTGTAATGTAACAAAATGTGGAAAAAGCCACATGTAATATTAGGGTTATGCGGTTGTCTCAACTAGCTGTAGTTGTCTCAAATGAGAACACTTACTGTAAGTCACTCTGGATGAGAGCATCTGCTAAATTACTAAAATGCCAAATGTAAATGTTTTACATACAGATCTCATATTACTGTATTGATTTTTTTTTTAAAATTTTTACATTTAAAAAATGTTTGTCAGAAATGTATCATTTGTACAGTTCTTTATTAAAAATGTATTTGTCTCTCTGAAATGAAACCACCAAGTGATAGATTTTAAACAAATACATGTCATGCCATGATTAGATATTGAAAAAAACACAACAATCTCTTTATTAATTTCAGAAAATCTATAGCGTTTTGGAATTAAACTTCATTGTTTAGAATTGACATTGACGTTGAGACTGGTGAGTACAGCCAAATTCTCTAAAACGATGTTGGAGGCGGCCAGCATCCCGGAGTCACCTCTTCACTGTTGACTTTGAGACTGGTGTTTTGTGGGTACTATTTAATGAAGCTGCCAGTTGAGGACTTGTTTCTCAAACTAGACACTCTAATGTACTTGTCCTCTTTCTCAGTTGTGCATCGGGGCCTCCCACTCCTCTTTCTATTCTGGTTAGACTCAGTTTGCGCTGTTCTGTGACGGGAGTAGTACACAGCATTGTACAAGATCTTCAGTTTCTTGGCAGTTTCTCACATAGAATAGCCTTCATTTCTCAGAACAAGAATAGACTGACGAGTTTCAGAAGAAAGTATTCTTTTCTGGCCATTTTGAGCCTGTAATCGAACCCACAAATGCTGATTCTCCAGATACTGAACTCGTCTAAAGAAGGCCAGTTCTTTAATCAGAACAACAGTTTTCAGTTGTGCTACCATAATTGCAAAATGGTTTTCTAATGATCAATTAGCCTTTTAAAACAACAAACTTGGATTAGCTAACACAATGTGCCATTGGAACTCAGGAGTGATGGTTACTGATAATGGGCCTGTACACCTACGTAGATATTCCCCCCAAAAATCTGCCATTTCAAGCTACAATGGTCATTTACAACATTAACAATGTCAGCACTGTATTTCTGATCAATTTGATGTTATTTTAATGGACAAAAATGTGCTTTTCTTTCAAAAACAAGGACATTTCTAAGTGACCCAAACTTTTGAATGGTAGTGTATATTAGAGTTGTGTTCAAATGTTATGCAGTAATAGTATTCGACTCCAACTATGTTGACCTGTGAAGAACAAAGAAATATACTGAAAATAAATATAACAATTTGCAATGCATGCAACAATTTCAAAGATTATACTGAGTTACAGTTCATATGAGGAAATCAGTCTATTGAATAAAAATGAATTAGGCCCTAATCTATGGATTTCACATGATTGGGAATACAGATATGCATCTGTTGGTCACAGATACCTTTAAAATTCCTTTTGATACATTTTGTGCATTCAAATTTCCATCTATAAAATGCAATTGTGTTCGTTGTCTGTGGTTTATGCCTGACCATACCATAACCCCACCGCCACCACGTTGTTCACAAGGTTGACATCAGCAAACCGCTCGCCCACACGACGCCATACACATGGTCTGCAATTGTGAGGCCGGTTGGACGTACGACAAAAGTCTCTAAAACTACTTTGGAGGTGACTTATGGTAGAGAAATGAACATTAAATTCTCTGGCAACAGCTCTGGTGGACATTCATGCAGTCAGCATTCCAATTACACGCTCCCTCAAAACTTGAGACATCTATGTCATTATGTTGCGTGACAAAACTGCACATTTTAGAGTGGCCTTTTATTATCCCCAGCACAAGGTGTAATGATCATGCTGTTTAATCAGCTTCTTTATATGCCACACCTGTCAGGTGGATGGATTATCTTGGCAAAGGAGAAATGCTCACCAACATGGACGTAAACAACTTTGTGCACAAAATTTGAGAGAAATAAGCTTTCTTTTATGTAACATTTCTGGGATAATTTATTTTAGCTCATGAAACATGGCACCAACATGTTGCATTTATATTTTGTTCAGTATATACTGTAAATTCTACCCAATGACAGTCAACAATTTACACTCTATGCTTATATTCCCCATTACACAATATGAATCTTCCAATTGAAGCTGAAATGATAAAATACCCCATGTTTGCTCATATCTGCCAATATATTTTGTTCTGTTAAAACCTAATTCTAGCTGCATTTTCCATTTAATTTGACAGTGCACATAAAAACATTACAGCACAAATGTTTAAAACGTCCCCTTTTAGTTTATTTCATACAACCCCACTGTGTTTAAGAAACACAGATATGACTTTAAAATATGAATGCATGTTCCTGAGAAGAATACCATGAACCTGTCATCTAACAATTATACACAAACAGCTCAATTAAAGTTATTCTCATCACAACTTCCACAACTTCCAACTTCCAACTTCCATTATATCCAATATGTGTATCCAATATATCCAATATCTCTACATCCAGTGTGCATGTTTGTGGTGTTCTCAGTCAACAACAAAAAAGACAGAAAAATAACTTATAACTTATTAAAAGTGAAAATAATGACAGTGAATACAATCCCTTGGTTGCAGTATCTTCCTTGGCCACATGGTGGCGACAGGGGGCTTATTTGTCAGCTTCGAAGACGTCGGCTACAGTCCTAACGGATAAAGGGAGACAAGTGGTTGGTTTATGTTCCATCAATCTTTGATTTTACTGCGTGTCAGTCTTCACATTTCTACTCACACGGGTAGGCCTATTGAAAGGATCACAGGGTGAGGTGCATGTGAATTTGGGTGTGATAAGCTTGCCATTTGGATTTGCTAACTATATATTTTTTCTCACCAATCTACACATAATACCCCATAATGACAAAGTGAAAACATGTTTTTAGACATTTTTGCAAATCTATTGAAAAAGAAATACAAAAATATCTAATTTAGCTAAGTATTCACACACCTGAGTCCATATTTTGTAGAAGCACCTTTGGTGGCGATAACAGCTTTCAGTCGTCTTGAATATGTATGTATTAGCTTTGCACATCTGAATTTGGGAATTTTCTACCATTCTTCCTTGCAGCTTTTCTCAAACTTTGTTAAGTTAACCCTCCTGTTGGAATGTGAATCTTCACCCCAGTCTAAGGTAGTTTGCACTCTGAAGCAGGTTCTCAACAAGGATTTGGCTCAATTCATTGTTCCTCTTTATTCGTACCAGTCCCCCAGTCCCTGCTGCTGAAAAGCATCCCCATAGCATGGTGCTGCCCCCACCATGCTTCACGGTAGGTATGGTGTTAGACAGGTGATGAGCTGTGCCTGGTTTTCTCCAGACAGCCCTTGGCATTCAGACCAAAGAGTTACATTTTTTGTCTCATCAGACCACAGAATATTTTGCCTTGGTGATCTCAGTCTTTCACGTTCCTTTTTGCAAACTACAGGCGTGCTGTCATGGGCCTTTTTCTCGGGAGTGGCTTCTGTCTGGCCACTCTCCTATAAAGCCCAGATTGGTGTAGTGCTGTAGAGACTCTTGTCCTTCTGGCAGGCTCTCCCATCTCAGCCAATGAACTCTGTAGTTCTGTCAGAGTGGTCATTGGGTTCTTGGTTACCTCCCTGACCAAGGTCGTTCTTGCCCGGTTGCTCAGTTTGGTCAGACGGCCACCTCTAGGCAGTTCCACATTTTTTCAATTTCCCTATGATGGAGACCACTGGGCTCTTGGAAACTTTTAACACTCTAGAAATAGTTTTATACCCTTCCCTAGATATATATATGCCTCATCACAATTCTATCTGAGAGATCTATGGACAGTTCCTTGGACTTCATGGTAATACAATTGCAAATATTTAGGTTTATCATTACGGGGTATGTTGTGTAGATGGGTGAGAAAAACAATCAATAAAATCCATTTTGAATTCAGGCTCTAACACAGGGGTATGAATACTTTCTGAAAGCACTGTAGCAAGCTACTTCCCTCGCCGTAACGTTAACAGAACTGCAAAGAAAACAGTGCTCGGCCGGCGGGGGCGCAAGACACCGCGTGCCGACATACTGATACAGCTGCCCAGTGGGAAGCACCTTAGGTCGGCAGGCACCTCGATACAACACCGGTGTCATTTGCTTGTCGTTGAGCTTCCCGAAGGCAGTAATGTTAGCTAATTGGCATGTTACTGTGAAATAAACAGAACTATTTTTTAACTAGTGGCTGCCATTTAATGTCTATTTTGATATGTGTGTAGCCGAAGACATCTTTCCACATTGTGTGGATAATTGTTTCTCCATCCATACGATACGGGCCGTACTATTACAAGCAGCCTCATCGGCAGTGGACACGGCATGTAGTGAAGCAATGCTAATGGGTGTTTCATGTGGGGTGCTCCTTGTAGTAACTGCATTCCGCAGATAGATATTATTTGCCATTTGGAGAATAAATGTAATTCTGTGTCAAATTGAATGTTGATAGCTCACACTGAGGAATTCAAAAGGTGTTATGTCACTGTGAACGTGTAACTGTATCTTACTTATAGATCGATCCAGTCAGCTCGTCCAGAAAACCACCTTGGGGATTAAAAACATACAGTGAGCCTGATGTTTCTGCTGCCTGGCTTTCAAGCTCAAACATGCCTCTAATAGCGGCAAGCAGTTCAAACGATCATTCTTTATCAAACAGTCCCACACCCCTGTCTTACCTGGTTGGCAAAGAGTGCTGCAAACGGGACACACGTAGCAGAAGTTGCAGATCTAAAGAAATAAGCAGAAAATTGGGTAAGCCATCAGAGAAGGATAAGAAATAAAGGAGTATATAACATCATAGAACATAACTGGATGGAGTAGCTTCTCCGATCGGACTTTGTCGTTGCATCATAACTAGCCCTCTTGATGTCAGAACCCATTTCTTTGGTTCCAGGGAGAACCCTTTTTGGTTCCAGGTAGAACCATTTTGGATTCCATGTAGAACCCTCCGTGGAAGGGTTCTACAGTTGGAACCCCAAACAGTACTCCTTCGAACCAAAAAAGGGTTCTCCCTGGAACCAAAAACGGGTTCTCCTACAGGGACAGCTTAATAACTTTTTTGGAACCCTTTTTCCTGGGAGTGTAGGTTACTAGTGGTTGAATGGGAAGGTCATTTTACCTGGCAGGTGTCACAGTGCTTAGACTTATCTCCCTCTGCACATGGGCACTTGTCGCAGGTGTCACAGTGCTGAGAGAGAGAGAGAGAGAGAGAGAGAGAGAGAGAGATGGGGAGGGAAAAGAAGAGCGAGGGAGAGAATTTTTGCCATTTTTAACAAGGATGGGGAAAATGTATTAAAAGGGTGCAAATTGTTTTTTCCAATAAATGTAACCACATCCACAAACACCAAACTTGTGTTTCTATCTAGATGGTGAGACCTACCTCACAGTATTCACAGTATGAACAGAGGGATCCTTTGTGATACAGTTGACCGTCATCTTCCTCCTCTTCATCATCATCATCGTCATCGTCGTCGTCGTCGTCATCGTCATCATCGTCGTCATTATCGTCATTATCATCAGCTGCAGCTGGCACATCATCATCATTGTCGTTATTACCGTCAGCCTCTGTAAAATAAGTTGTTCATTCCCATCCTAACACGTATGTGTGTATCTGTAAATGTTCTGTGATAGTGTTAATTAATGCATTTTGGTTTGTGTAGCAAGTGTAACAGAATGGCAGTGTAGAGTTCATTCATACTGTACAAAACTAATTTCCTACATACAGTCCCGCATGCACACACTAGTTCTACACGCTCATATACTGTAGACAGACACAAATTCTAACCGCATACCCAAACCAGTACAATGTACAGACTACCTCACAGAAGCTTTGTACATACAAATACACATAGGTAGATTATAATCACAAACGCCCATAAAGAAAAGTCCAATCATTTTACAGATATATATAGGTTCACACTCAGCGTGACCATACAATAAACCATTCCACACTAAGATGACCGTTTGAACTTTTCCTGTTCCTTTGTCTCAAACAGACTTTGTTTCAGTACAATCTCCCACCTTTTTTATACTACACAAACGTACTCCATGCATGTAGTCAGTCACCAAACCCATGACTCCAGGCAACAACAGAAGTACATCCATGCAACTCATCATGATCAATTGATTTATTCTATGATTGAAAGTAGGGTTAGAGAGACATGATCAGAGGTGATATTTTGTCACAGTTTTCACAGAAAGGGGTTGTTTCACAGTCAACGAAAAAGAAAGAAAGAAAATCCACATAAAAATAAGAGCAAACTCCTGGAGTAACTGTCATCTCTTGTCAGTTGACTACCTAAAACAGATATATTTCTCTCTTTTTCCCAATGCATTATTTTTCCCTCCAAAATATGAAAAACCTCAACATCTACGTCGAGTACCAGGCTAGAGGTAGCCCAAACAAACATGGCTTGATCTGGTGTAGCGAACGTCACCCAAAAAATCTCTGATATCTGACATACAATCTAACTAAAGTGGTATCATACCCAATTATACAAACAAATGTATTTTCAGAATATTTTATATTCCAATTATCCTCTCTAAAGTGAAAAATGACTAATGGCCATATAAATATTGAAAATGAGTTTTTAAAGAAAATAACGGAAGACTCTGTTCTCAGAATGAATGACTATCTTTGTACAAATATAATTGTCTGAGAACCGCTTGAGTGAGTATTACAAAATATGAATGGATACATTCACAGATGTGTTATTAATATGCATTCACAGATATGCATTCACAGATGACGTAAAAACATAGACCAGGGTTGCATATACAGTACATTAATTTCATTGGAACTATTCAACATACAGTGACAAAGAAGGACGCTCTACAGGGAAAGAGAGAGATTGAGAGATGTGGAGAAAGAGAGAAACTCTATCGACGCTTTTGCTATTACCACTCCTGACTACTCTAATCTACTAAATTCATTCATTCTTTAGCCCTCATGTGCCTCCCTCACCCCTTCCACCTCCTGTCTGTCTGTCTATCTCTATCAAGCCTCCTCTTTCTACACCACTGTCTCTCTTTCTTTCTCTGTAGGTTAGCATGGAGGAGACACAAATACAGGTCAATCCAATCCATAACCGTGAGAAAGGAAGGACGGAGTGAAAAAGAAGAAACCATTATTTCAAACAAGACACAAATCAAAAGATCTGAATTTTATTATGATCCGATGACCGACTCTATCAAGTCTCTGTGTTACTTTTAAATATATATTTTTTTTCCTTTTTCCTCATCATTACAATGCTTCTGTAGTCCCCAGGTTCATATCTACTGTAGGATGACACACAGTTGGGACTCCAGGCGGGCCAGTTCAATTTCCCCAGAGTGTTCATAACTCTATTTAAGCAGGGAAGAGAACACAGAGAGAGTCAGACAGACACAGCAAATGTAATGGACAGCTGTAAAGGTGTGAAGGAGGGACTTGTGTACTAGTATCTTTTCCTATATCTACTCTGATTGGACAGCTGAACTGAGTGACAGGCTGAGCTGAGAACTAACTGACAAGGAGAGGTTCTGCAGGGCAGGGAGAGGTAAGGAGAGGGGAGTGGCCA